>NC_050582.1:21120629-21720629 GCF_011100635.1 Trichosurus vulpecula
GACTGGTTCAGAGTTCAAGCAGCAGTGAATTAGTGCTAATGCCTGTCTTCTAGCAGTCCCTCCAACAAATGAGGCTTTTCCTCTCATCTTTTAGCAACTTTGCTAACTTGATTGGTGTGAGGGGAGACCTCCAGGCTTGTTTTAATTTGTATTTTCCTGATTTTAAGTGGGTTTGAACAATTTTCAGGTGGCTGTTGCTAATTTATATTTATTCTTTCAAAAATGTTTATATTACTTGACTATTTGTGTGGTGGAGTATGGCTCTTAATTTTGTAGATTTGTGTCAATTCCCTATAGATTTGGGAAGTCAGACTTCTACCAGCTTAATAAAGAAAATGTTTCCCAAATCATGTCTTTTCTTCTGATTCCAGATGCCCTGGTTTTATTTATGCAAAAGCTTTTAATTTTTAGATTGTGTATTTGTAGATTTTAGATAGCATATTTTCTCTTTTATGATCTACTCTATCTCCTGTCTCATTATTAAATTTTCCCCTATCTATAATTGTGAATGGTTTAATCTCCCATTCTCCTCTAATGTTTTTAATGGTGCTGTATTTACATTTAAATAGTTTGTTCATTTCAAAGTGCTGTGGTACAAGGCATTAAGATGCTGATCAAAATCGATTTTTCACACTCCTCTTTTTCACCTGTCTCAGATGCTTACTAGCTATGTGACCTCAGGCAAGTCAAAACATCTGTCTCTCTCAGTTTCCTCAACTGCAAAATGGGGATAATAATAGTACTTTCTTCCCAGAATTGTGAAGATCACATGAAATAATATTTGTAAAGCACTTAGCACAGTGCCTGGCCCATAGTAGGCTCTTTCAAAAGGCTCATTTCCTTCCTTCCTTCCACCAGACTGCTCTCTATTTTAGATAGCAATTCTGCTAGGGAAAAAAGAGTTCCTTCTAAAGTAATTAATGTTTTGGGGTTAAAAAACAAACCAAACCAAAACCAGACCACCATAGGACTTGCTTTTAGGTCTTGCCTATTCCACAGATGTACCTTTCCATTTTTTTTCTTGCAGTACCATATCATTTTGTTAATTACTGCTTTGTAGTGTCGTTTGAGATGTGGTAGCTCCAAGCCCCACACCTTCCAACTTTTAATCATTATATCCCTTCATAAACCATGCTTCATCTTCTATTTCTCCAAATGAATTGTATCGTTATTTTCTCTAATTGTATAAAGTGTCCTTTTGGTAATTTGATTACTACATCTCTAAATCAATGGAGTAATTGAGACAGTATTTTCAGAATCATTTTGGCATTGCCCATTCACAACCATTGAATATCCCTCTGATTTAGGTCTTTCCTTTCTGTTAAAATTGTTTTCTGGGATTATTAGTTTTGAGCTATTTAATACATTTTGTTGTTGTCTTAAATGGAATTTCTCTTCCTATCTCTCCTGGAGTTTGTTAGTAAGATGCAGGAAGGCTAATGACTTTTATAGGTTTATTGTGTATCTTGATATTTCACTGAATCTATGAATTATTTTGATTAATTTTCAGTAATCCCCTAGGGTTCCCTAAATAAAACATCATATATTGCCTGAAAATGGAGATAATTTTACCTCCTCTTTGCTCATGCTTATTTCCTCAATTTCATATTTTTATTGCAATAACTAGCAGTTTTCTAGAAAATACTTTATAGCAAATAAAAATGTAGACAGTGGGCATTGTTGCTTTAACACTCAACTTATTGAGAAAGTTTTCAGTATTCATTTCTCCATTACAATTATTGATAACACCTGGTTTTAAATAAATGTTTGTTCTCAGTAAACAAAAGTATTTTTACTTCAATGCTTCTTAGTGTTTAGTTAAGTCT
Organism: Trichosurus vulpecula; assembly: GCF_011100635.1. NCBI lineage: Eukaryota > Metazoa > Chordata > Mammalia > Diprotodontia > Phalangeridae > Trichosurus > Trichosurus vulpecula. The sequence continues at coordinate 21,122,456 of NC_050582.1, forward strand.
CTTGTTAATAGCCTTTACTATATGTTAGCATAATTTTATGATTATTTTCATTATTAATGTGATTTATTATGTTTGTTTTTCTGTTTTAGTATCATCTTTGCATTCTTGGTATAAACCCAACCAGCTCATGATGAATAATTATTTGACTGCATTGCCATCATCTCTTTGCTAACAATACTGAATTCAATATGTTTGCATCAATATTTATTAGTGATAGCTGTCCATATAAGTGTTCTTTCTCTGTTTTATCTCTCTCCTGAGTTTGGGAGTAGGGACCATCAAGCTTCATAAAAGGAGTTTGGCAAGGTGCTGTCTTTCTCTGAAATTTTGAACAGTTGATGTAACATTTAGTTATTTGTTCTTTAAATGTTTGATGGAATTTATTTGTAAATCTGCCTAGACCAGTCTTTCTTTGGGGTCCACTTATGGGTTGCTTGCTTGCTTGTTTTTTTTCTTCTCCTTTCTGAGGTCAAATTGTTTAGATTCTTTATTTCCTGTTTTGTTAATCTGGATATTTTAAGAATATTCATCCATTTAATTAAAGTTTTTCATTTTGTGGAGATATAACTGACTGTAGTAGTTTTGGATAATTTTATTTTTTCCCATATATTGTGTGTGTACATGTGCTGTGGGGGTAGAGGGTAGGGGAGGCAGAGACCTGTAATTTCATTGGTATGGAGAACTCCCTGGTGAGGTAATTACTTCTACAAACACAGATTAGTACCTTCCCTGCAATTTATAGTCTTAGAGAGCTGCTTGGGTCATTGAGAGGTTGAGTGACTTGCACAGGGCCATAAGGCAGTCTCTGTAAGAGGAAAGACTTGAACCCAAGTTTTCCTGATTCCAAGCTCAGTTCTATCTCTACTATACTATGGCTGCCTTTCTACTGTGAAGTTGTTAATTATACCTCTTCATTTTTTACTTCAACAATTTAGTTATCTTCTCTTTGTGCTTTATTTACTGGGTCAATAGTCTATGTATTCAATTTTTTAGTGTCTCCTTTGATATTCTAAATGTCTACTTTTGTGCTTGTTTTTGGTATTATTAATCTCTTGTTTTCTAGGTATTTTTAGCTATATTTCCCTCTTTTGTTAATATATATATATATATATATATATATATATATATGTATATATATGTATATTTTCCTTGAGGATTGTCTTCATTGTGCCCCTGACAATTTGGTATGTTGTTTCTTTGCTATTATTTTCTTCAATACAATTCTTTATTGTTTCTATAATGTGTTCCTTGACCAACTCATTATTCAGGATAACATTATTTGGTCTCTCTGTGTCCTATGTTCATATTTCCTTTATTGATTTCAATTTTTATTGCTTTAGTTTCAACTCTATCCTATTATACTCTGACATATACATTTAATACTTCTGGCTTTTACATATATTTGAGTTCTTTATGACATAGCACATGGTCAATTATTGTGAAGTGTCATGTAATGCAGAAAATCACATATACTCCTTAAGCTTCCCATTCTATGACTGCCAAAGATCTCTCATGTCTGGGGTTTTTTTTGACATCCAGTTGAGATCTTTAATTTCTTTCCTGTTTATGTTTCTATATTTGTCTAAATCTGAAAGAGACAAATTGAAGTCACCAACAATTAGTCTGTGGGTCTTCTTGTAATCATTTAGTTTTCCTTTAAGTATTTAGATGCTATGCCATTCAGTGCATAATGTTTAATATTGATATTTTTTTATCTACGATGTCTTTGAGCATAATGTAACTTCCCTGTTTATCTCTTTTGATCAAATCTATTTTTATTCTTGCATTTTATGAGATCTGCTTTTGTGGATTCAACTGAAGTATAATATATTTTATTACAACCACTCATTTTAGCTCTGTGTAAATCTTTACTCATTATTTTCCCCTGTAAACACAACCTCCTCACCTTTGAACTCCCCTATCTCTCTCAAGGGCACCTTATAGTGTTCCAAGTTGCATTTTACATGTTATTCTTAACTCCTCGCTCTCCCTTATCCCACATATCCAATCAATTGCCAAGTCTTGTAATTTCTAGCTACATAACATCTTTCCTTCCTACTACTCAGCCAACACCTTAGTTCAGCCCTCATCATTGCTTGCCTGGACTATTGCAATAGCCTCATAATTGATCTCCCTGTCTCGAGTCTCTCTCTACTCCAATTCACCCTCCATATAGTTGCCAAAACGATTTTCCTTAAGTGCAAGTCTGGTCATGTCGCCTCCCTACTCAATATACTCCAGTGGCCCCATGTTGTCTCTAGGATCAGACATAAATTCTGGCATTTAAAGCCCTTCACGATGTGGCCACAGCCTACGTTTTCCAGACTCATTTATATGTTACTCTGCTTCCTTCACTCTACAGACCAGCCAACTTGTAGCCTTTTTGTTGTTCCTCATGTACAAACCCCCATCTTCCATGTGCCTTTGCACTGGCCACCTTCATACCTGAAATGCTCTCCTTCCTCATCTCTGTCTCTTAGAATCCCCTATTTCCTTCAAGATTCAGCTCAAGCATAACCTTCTACATGAAACCTTTCCTAACTAATATCCTTCCTTCCTCTTTCCCCAAACTCCCCAGTGTTGATTTTATATAAATTCTGCATGTACTTATATGTGCACATGTTGTCTACCTCAACAGAATAGAAGTTCCTTAAGTATAGGAATAATTTTGTGCTTTGCTTTCTGATCTGATTTGTTTTCTGACTGACATATGTGAGGGAGGGATAAGCACTGGACAGCCTACATATGCCATTGGTATCCACACAAGGTGCCAAAGTCTAGGAGAAGGTTCTTAGCACATTAGGTGGATCCCCCATGGCAGATTTATGGGAGAACATGGACAAGTTTCACAGAGAATAGGCAGGCATGGATGAGTTGTGAGTGGTGTCACTGGAAGTCCCCAACCCACACTGATAATGTCACAGATGCGCAGAAATATGAAAATGTGAATATTTATGTTGTAATTATATTTTTGCATATAGTAAAATTGTTGCGTTTTGCTTTTGGATTCCTTCTTCAACCCTTCTCCCTATCATGAGCAAGTTTCTCTCATTCCCATTCCCAGTGATGATGATGAAGTTTGTTTTTCTCTCTGTCAGATCTTCCCTCCCCTCCCCTGTTAGCCCAGAGTCTTGTGTTATACCATACCCTGCCCCATCATCACCTACCCACATACCTTTTTTATAATCGGCTCTGTAAGTGTTTTACTTTTAATATTGTAAGTGTTTGTTTTAATTGTGGCAAACCCCTCCCTGACTGCTCTAGATACTCTTCCTCTTTCTCTCTCCCTAATTACCCTATGGTACTTCTAATATAGTCTTTTATTTCTTTTCCCTTGCCTGGCCTAGATAAGTTCTCTAAAATGCATTGGACAAGATCACGTACAAGGTTCCTTCCAGTTCTAATAGTCTATGATGTTCACAAGTTGAAATAGGTAAAAATAAATGGGATTCTGTTTATTAAAGCCAAGTCCATTTAGGGAAGAAAATCAAACTGTACATATAAATAAAAGAGGAATGGTTATGTGAAAGCATAGCTGAAAAATATCTTGGGGTCATAGAGGGCCACAAGTTGAACATGCCAGTAATGGAATGCTGTATGGACAAAATAGTGAACATGATCCTAGCATTTATTAATAGCATGAAGGGGCCGAGAGATAATCCTCTTTACTATACTAAGCATTGATTAGGCCTCCTTCAGAATACAGTTTTGAATAAAATACCCAGTTTTTGCATCTAGGGCTTAAGGGAAATAAGAAGTATTGAAAGGAGGATCAGAGGAAAGTAGCCAGAATTATTCATTTGAAAGGCATTGTGTCTGTGAAAGAAGGCTAGGAGACTTGGGAACATTTATTCTGGAGTGTTTGCTTACCAACAGGCTTCAAATAGTTGAAGAGATATCATATTAGGTGGGCGTAGGGTGAGTGGGGGCAGGGTGGCCAGCTGTTCACTAAAGTCAAATGGAGAAAAAATAAATGTGCTTTAATTACAGCAGGAGAAAGGAGAGAGAAACTTCCCAACTCTCTGAGATGCTGAGTTACTCAAATATGCTATGAGTAAAGATGTTATTTTCTTCCCTAGAGTTCTCTAAGAATAGGGCAGACAAATATCTCTAGGAAATAATTTCAGTGTCGGTGGGCCAACATGCCAGGCGTGGTAGAAAGAGCACTGGTTGTGGAGTCAGAAGATTTCGATGGGAGTCCTGGCTCTGCCACTTACTAGCTGTGTGACTTCAGGCAATCTCTGAGGCTCGGTTTCCCTCCTCTGTCAAAAGGGAAGAGTTTACTTGCACTCTGCTTCCCAGGGCTGTTGTGGGGCTTCGTAGTTGGTGACAAGCTGTAGCAATGGGAGTGGCAGTTTGCGAGGCCCTCCTTGGGAGCTCCCTGGCAGCTCTGGACTTCTGGGAAAGCCGTTGCCTCATCCTTGAGGTATTCAAAGTTTGAAAGACAGGATTTTGCCACAAATCATCAATTTTGCTTCCAATTATAATTTTGATGGTGTTTGCCCTCTGTGGGGGGGCATCTTCCACAATCAGTTTTGAAGACTTTGTTAAGATTTCCCAGATGTCTTCTGCATTTGCAAATATTTGACACCAATGTTTTGCAAGTTTTCATTGAGCCTCCACATTTGTCATTTGTTTACCCAGCCCTTCTAGACATATTTCCAGTCAAGGAAAATGGAGTGTTTGTACAAGTATTCTCCAGCCAATTGTCCAATATGGTTAGCCTTATTTGGTTTAGATTCTGCTCTCTGCTGCCTCATGAACGATGCAGATGTTTCTGATAATTGACTAAAATTAAGAGTAGGCTGGAAAACTGTCAGAGGCAGCCAGTTCTTACTCTTGATCAACAGGCGTTCTCAAAAGTCAAACTTATTTCAACTGATTAAATACTGGGGGAGGAAGAATGAGTGGGAGCTCTTACAAGTGGGCAGCAGGGGATGATGGTAGGCATATTAGGCTGGGAGTTAGGAGATGTGGCTTCTTGTCAGCGACTCTGCCACCAACTGTCTATGTGACTTTGGCCAAGTCTCTTTACCCTGCTGGACCTTAGTTTCCTCCTCTGTTAAATGAGAGACTAATGAGATGACCTTTATGAATTATAGACAGAAGGCAGAACTGTTCAATTTTTATTGTGCTTCTGTCTTCTCTGCAAAGGAAAATGACCTTCGGAACTAGAAGATAACAAAGATGGGGATGGGGAACTGATATTCAAGATTTGTAAGGAGAGGGGAAAAGGAGCTGTCCTTGATAAGGTCAAGTCACCAGGCCCCAATAAACTAGATCCTAGGGTACCCAAAGAACAAGCAGATGGAATTGCTGAGACATTGCTAGTGATCTTTGAAATATTGCAGAGAATGGCGGAGGAAGTGCAAGAGGAGAGGGAGGTAAATTGTGCTCTGATATTTTTTAAGAGGATGGAGTCTGCAAACTATAGGTGAGTGAGATTGACTTTGATTCCTTGCAACTTTTTAGAATATATTATTAAAAGGATGGTTCAGTGTTTGACTTGATCACCTCTGGGATCCCTTTTGCTTCTAACTCTATGACCCTATCATCTAGAAAGGGGCATGGCATGCACAAAGAACCAGTTTGGCTTCATGCACAAGCACACTGTTCAGCAGAATAAAAGGATAGTCATGAAGCAGCAGAAACCCAGTTGGAAATTAGAATACATAAATTTAGCGTGGACCTAGTCAGCATGGTTATGTGACTTTCTTCATTTGCAGCACATGAGTACGAACAGAGAAGGTATGTGGTGGGGACAATCCAGGGTTGTCCACGATAAGACAAAGGGACATGGGGTTTGAGGGCAGAGGACAACACAACTGGTTAACTATAGGGTACAGATTGTCAAGAGAGGCTAGTGTTTTATAGAAGGACTTCTCATTCACATGTGGGTTGGTCTAAATGTTCTCTGGGATCCCTTCCCATTCTGAGATTCTGACCATTCCCGTTGTCAAACTCTATGATTAAGTAGATCTTCTAGAGGCATGTTAGAGTGACTCTTCCTGTCATTGTTCTTATTCAGTCATGTCTGACTCTTCATGACCACGTGGACCATGACATGCCAGTACTGTCCATGGGGTTTTCTTGGCAAAGATACTGGATTGCTTTGCCATTTCCTTCTCCAGTGGCTTAAAGCAAACAGAGTTTAAGTGGCTTGCCCAGAGTCACACAGCTAGTAAGTGTCTGAGGTTACATTCAAACCCAGGTCTTCCTGACTCCAGGCCCAGTGCTCTGTCCACTGAGTTACCTAGCTGCATATAAATAAGGACACCAAGGCAGTGTCTTTAAACAGCCAAACAACTGGAAATTTCAGTCAATTCTGGGGTGAGGAGGGGAAGTCAATCAAAAATTGTTTTTTATGTTTTGGCAGATCAACTAGCTGACTGACTGAATGTTTCAATCAGTTACTTTAGTATTTTGTTGAAAAAATGGAGAACTAAACAATTAGCCAGAGTGGGAAGGGGAAGGCAGGGGAAGGGAAGAGAGGGAAGATAAGGGGAGGGAAGGGAAGGGAAAAAGGATCTACTTTGGCATCAATGATCATACCTAGATACTTCAAACAAAAATGTTTTGAGGCCTCATTTATCCAGAAAAGTGTAGAGTACATTATAAGTCAGAAAATACTGAAATGTACAGTGAACTGTTTCCTGCTATGAAAAGCAGTGGCCAAAGGTAAACAGGAATGTACGATTGTCCTTGCGAATTCAAACTTGAGACAAAGCAGAAAAACAAGAGATTCTGGTCATGACCTTAAAAGCTGCTGGTGGTATTGTCCCATTATCTAGAAACATGGAGAAAGGAGGCATGAAGCTTAAAAGGTGGCAAATCAACTCCTATGGAGCATAGTAAAAAGCAATTTTAAAAGCTGATGGTTGAATGATTAGAGGATATTTTCTGCACCACCAAAATGCGCATTACTCCCACAGTCATTACTAGAAACTACAAGTAGAAATGAGGCAACAAAAGTGTCTTTATTGCTCAACAACGTTATAGAGCAATAGAAAGAGTAGCATAATTAATTTATCTACATTAATTAGCAATGTCAGGGAAGCAAATCAACCAAGAGAATATGGTAGCAGAATAATACTGTAGATTTAATAAACCTAGAATTCTTGAAACCAAGGCTGCTGATAGATCCAAAGTAGCTGAGCAGAAGGTAGTTTTTTGCACTGCTTGATCCCTTCCTGAAGGGCAGTTCAGTTAACGATGGTCAATGGGATTATTTGACAGTTAGCCTCTAAGGTGGCTCCTTCTTCTCTCAACCAGCATCAAAACTGGCACGAAATCCTAGAAAGAACACTGAATTGCAAGTCAAGAGACCTGCCTTCTAATTCAAGCTTTCCTACTAATTTGTTGTATGACCTTTGGTAAGCTACTTCCTCATTCTGGGTTTAACTATAAAATTAAAGAATAGGACTAGATGTTCTCTAGGGTCCCTTCCTGCTCTATCATTCAGTATGAGTCAGTCTTAAGTTGTGTTTCAACAAAAGCAAGCATATTTGGAGACATAAAGTGAGTAGTTCACAAACTGATACTCCAGTGGCTTTGTGATCCCATAGTGTGGGCACTACCTCCAAAGGTACAGATCAGAAGCCACACCTATCCTCTCATCCTGGACCACTCTAGTCCATTTCCTCCCAGAATTCCTTCACATAGGGCTCACTCCATGTATTGGGGCCTTTCATCAGATCTCTTGCTAATTATCCATCCATTTTCCCTTGCTCTAGCCTGCCTTTTTTCCCAGTTATTAATGTTGGTGATGACATTCTTTACATCTTTACTTCTCTCAGGCTATTCTTAATGAATAATGTGTTGCAACCTACTCACAACTACCATGCACCTCTGCAATGCCCTTTCAGTGATGCCCAGCTACAATTCTTCAGACTGTGACATTCCATCAGTCTAAGCCATACAGAAGCACTAGAAGAATTTGGATAAGGCTTATGATTGCATTGGTATAGGGAATTCACTTTAAGGATCCTCCCTTTACTAACAGGTTGATAACGAACTCTAACATATGGTCTTAAAGAGTTGCCTGGAAGAATGTTAATGTTTTAAAAACAGAGTATTTTGTTTCAGGTAGAAACTTATAGTCATGAAAAGCACCATACAACTTTCAGGCAATCCAGCCTGATCTCCTCTTAATCAGTTCTGGTAAGTAAGCAAGAAAGTACTTCTGGTAATTAAGACAACTCACTGTGTCTACCTAAGACATATGTACTCATGGACCAGCTCTATCAGTTATCTATCCAACTGGATAGTGTGTACAATATGCATTCTATATTCACTTGTTTTTCCTATGTGGATAGTTAGACTACTGTCATAGATGGAAGAGAGATTCCCTATAGATGGTAAGGCCTTCCTGTTTGTACATGATACTGTGCTGAATGTATAGGCCCTGGAATATTGTAGAGCCTACTAAATGAGATCCATAATCACTCAAATGAATTTAGCCTATCTTTGTGGGAAAAATCAAGTCTATAAAGAATTCTTATTGTTCAGAGCATGATAAACAATTGAATGGCCAACCGATAGAGCTGGTCCATCAGAATATAGATATATCAGAATATACACATACATATATATACATATATATACATATATATATATATGTATAGACTCTGTTCCCTTGTTCATTGCAGATGGATAGTAAATGGGTTCCAGAACTGAACAGAAGAAAGAAAATCACCTAGATAGTATTTAGTAAATTGCAAAGTGCTTTTAAGGACTTCTACTCCAAGCTTCTCCTTGAAACAAAAGCTCATCTTTTTCACACCAATATTCTTAAGCTATGCTAAATGGTTATGAATCATGGAATATGTAGTCCCAAAAGAGATTGCCCAACAGGAAGTGAAGAGATATTTGGTGGTATAAATTGGCTACAACATATTTCCATTCCATATTTCTAATCCAATGAAGTACTGCATACCCTAAAGGCATAAAATTCATCAAAAATGTCATTACAAGGGAAGTTGGATCAGTCACTTATTGAGGATAAGAGATAATAGATGGGTAGCCCATGTGTTTCATCAGCGTCCATGTAAAATCAAGAGATCTGGAGGAATGCTTACAGAACAATGGGTAGGGACTTCTCCCCCCCACATTGAAGGATCTATAAAACTTGGAAAACAGTAACACAAGATGAGAAGGCACAGATGAGTTCCCCTCTCTACCACTGGACAGAATATGCCCATTAGTAAGACTGACTGAAGGATTAAAGTATCCATTGATCAAGTGCTCCCTAGGTATTTTTTTCTCTAGACTAAAAATTCACAATTCCTTCAATCAATCTTTATATGACATGGTTTCAAATCCCATCACTATCCTACTTACCATCCTTTGTGATGTTTCTGTTTGTCAATGTTTTTCATAAAATGTGAATTCAGTAATCCAGATATGGTCTGATCTGCTCCAATGTTCCAAACTATATTAGAAATACTTTTATAGTTTCTCAAAACGTTTGCTTTGTTACTACCAACCAACTCAGCTTTGCAAATATGAAAGAAAAAAACTTATCCACCTACCCATCTCTCTGCCTATCTCCCCTAGTGGGTGGCAGATGGAAGTAGTGTAGGTGTGAAGGAAAAATTTAGAGTTAGAGACCTAGGAATTCTGGATGGCTAAGGAACAAGATGTACTGAGTTGGAGCTGTATATCCCCTGAAGGGAAGCAAAGACATCAGAGAATGGAAATACTCTGGAAAGAGAAAGGTGTCATGGACCAAGATAAATCCTAGAATAGGGGTCAGTAAACTAAGTTTGCAGCTTAGGTCCAGGTAATGAAGCAATTATGGCCAGTAATCTGTCCAAGGATCAAAGCCAAGAGTCATACTTTAATAGAGGATGGGACTGAGTTATGGACTGAGAAGCAACCAGTCAGAAAGATCCCAAGGGCTATTGGAAAATATCCATGGTTACAAGACTGATCAATCAGAACAGGTCCATAGAAATCATGTACCTGGATTTGGACAGTCTTTTCCAATATTCTTGTGGGGAAGATCGACTAGACACTAATACCATTAGGTAGATTCAGAATTGTTTGAATGACTAGATGCAAAGAAACAGTGATTTGATGAATTAATTTCATCCAGGAGGGAGGTCAATTCAATTTAATTCAACAGACATTTATTAAACATTTACTATGTGCAAGGCCCAGTTAGAAATTATACACACACACACACACATACATACATATATATGTGAAGGAGTGGTACATGCATGTACATGCATACACACACATGTGTAATACAAATTTGGGTTCTAAAAAATAAACTTTCCAAGTTCAGAATGGGTGAGGCTACATGTGTGACACTCAAGCCAAAAAAGCTGAAGTGATATTAGGCTGCATTGAGATGGGCCTAGTACTCAGACCAGAGGAGATGGCAGCCCTGCTCAGATCACACATGCAGGATTACATTCAGTTCTGGGTACCACTTTTTAGGAAGGATTTTGACACACTGGAACACAATCCAGAGAAGGGTGTCTAGCATGTGGAAGAGGCTTCAAATTATGTCATATGAAGATCAGTTGAAGAAACTGGAACTATTTCCTGGAGAAGACTTACAAGGGACTTGCCAATTATCTTCAATTGTCTTCAAAGAGTTATTATTTGGAAGATGGATTTGATTTGTTCCTCTTGGCCCAAGGGTAAACATTAGAACTGATGGGGTAGAAGCTTTAGGAAGTTACATGTTAGGTCTACACCATTTTATAGGCTGTCCTAATCATTAAAGTTGTCCCAAAGTGAAATGGATTGCCTTGGGACATAGTTAGTGGGTTCTCATTCACAAGAAGACTTCTAGTCTAGGCTGGATGGACAAAATGGACATTTGTTAGGGCTGTTATAGAGGGGATTTCTGTTTGGAACAGGTTGGACTAACTGGACTCTGAGCTCCCTTCCTGATTTAAGATTCTATGAAGCAGTGCTATTCTATTCCCTGCCTCCTACTGACTGGAATCCTTTGGTTGAGGTCAGTCTAGGAGGTAGATAAACGGTTTTTAAGGGCTTCGACCTGCCATATTGGGATAGATATAGGGCAGGAAAGAGCCTTGGTTGAAGGAATCATGATAAAGAGGCCCAGTGCTTCAGATCATCTGGATAGTTCTCTGCTCCAATTCTTGCCCTCATACTATAATCTTCGGTGTAAATAGTGATGTTCCCTCAAATACTCTAACCTCCAAATTCCTCAACCTACTCAACTCCTGTGAACAGTATACTCTTCTATGCCACATGGGCTACATTAGGGCCGATCATACCCTTGATCTTATCATCACTCAAGGTTTTATCATTCTTTCTTTTTCTCCGCTTTATGACCCATAACACTGCTTTTCATCCTCCCTGTGATCCTCCATTCCTCCATCCCTCCTTTCTTTCCCAGGTCATTGCCCCTATACTGACTACATTTACAATTTTCAACCCTTAGTGAGCCAGTTCAACCCTATGCTGGCCTCTACTCTTGAACTCTTTGCCCTCTTGCCCTACTGCTGAGCACATCTTACCAAACCCCAGTCCTGGATTACTTCCACCATTCGCCTCCTTTGTTCCTACTCAAATGCTGCTGAAGAGAATTGGAGGAAATCATAGAACTACGGTGACTGGGTTTACTACAAATTAATGTTACCTTATCTCAACTGGGTTCTCATTACAAGGCAAATCTTCTACTCCTCTCCAATCCATTTACTATCCCGCTCACCATAACAACTGTTTCAAACCTTCTCTTCTCACCTCAAACTTCTCATCACACTTCCTTTACTCTCTCAGTGGAGGACTTTCACCAAAATAATTGATGCCATTTGACAAGAACCCCCTCTTTTCCTCAACTCCCATGCCTCTAACATCATCTCCTGCTCTCTCTTTTTGCACTCCAGACTCTAATGACAAGGTAGCCTTTCTGCTTACTAAGACCTACTCCCTTATATGCACCCTTGAACCCATACTCTCCCACCTTTTCCTGCAGACTGCCCCTACTATCATTCCCACTCTCTCTAATCTTCAATCTCTCCCTATCTCCTCACTGTTTCCCTGAAGCCTGCAAACAGATCATGTGTCCTCTATCCTTAAAAAACTCTCGCTAAATATTATCATTCTCACTATCATCTTATACCTTTTTCCTCCTATCCTTAGCTAAACTCCATGAAAGTCATCCATACTAGGTGCCTCCACTTCATTTTCTCTTTTAAACCCTCTCCAATTTGGGTCATGACCTTATTGTTCAATTGAAACTTTCTCCAAAGTTACCAATGATTTCATTGTTGTTCAGTCATTTCTGACTCTCTGTGACCCCATTTGGGGTTTTCTTGGAAGAGATATTGGGGTGGTTTGCCATTTCCTTCTCCAGCTCATTTTACACATGAGGAAATTGAGGCAAACAGGGTGAAGTGACTTGCCTAGGGTCACACAGCTAGTAAGTGTCTGAAGCTAGACTTGAACTCAGAAAGATGAGTCTTCCTGACTCTAAGCCCAGTGCTCTAGCCACTGCAGCACCTTTTCCTAATGGATATACTCTTCTCTCTGGGTTTTCATAATACTGCTCTCTCATGGTTCTTCTCCTACCTATGTGATAGATCCTTCTTAGTCTCCTTCGCTGGATCTTCTACGACATGCTCACCAATTACAGGCATCTCTCAAAGCTCTGTCTTGGGCTCTCTTTCACTTTTGGGTATATTATCTCACTTGGTGATCTTATCAACTCCCATGGATTCAATGCTAATGACTCCCATATTTCTATGTCTAGTCCTATTCTCTCCCTGGAGCTCCAGTCTTTTTTTAAAACTGTGTAAACAATAGCTAATAATAGCTAGAATTTTTAAATTTTAAATTTTTATTTTCAGTTCTAAATTCTTCCCCTTTCTCTACCCATCTCCCACCCATTGAGAAGGGAAGAAATGTGATATCCATTACACATTTGAAGTCATGCAAAACATTTACACATTAGGAGCTCCAGCCTTACATCACCAACTGCTTACCGGATATTTTGAAACAGATGGCCCATAGACATCTTAAACACAACACCTCAAACTGAAATCATTATCTCTTTCTCCAAACTCCCATTCTGAACTTCCTATTACTGTTGATGGTACCACCAGTCACCCAAGTTCTCAATCACAATATTATCCTTAACTTCTCACTCTGTCATCCCATATATCCAATCATTGGCAAATATTCTTGTACCCAACTAGACATCTCTCCCTTCCATCCCCTTCTCTCCACTCACATAGACAACACCCTGGTTCAGTCCCTCATCACCCCTTACTTAGACTATTTCAGTAGCTTTCTAGTTGGTTTCCTTGCCTTTCTACTCTAATTCATCCTTGATACAACCACCAAAATGATTTTCTAAAGTGTAGATCTGACTATGTTACCAACCTCTTCAATAAGTTCCACTTGTTTCCTTTTACCATTAGGATCAAATGTAAAGTCTTCTGTTTGGAATTTAGAGCTCTTCAAAATCTTGTCCCTTTCTAGTCTTTCCAGTTTGTGTACTCTACAGTCTGGCTACACCCCCCACACAGGATGCTCTATTTTCCATGTCTGTGATTTTGCACTGATTGCACCCCATTCGTAGAATGCTCCCTCTTCTTGCCTTTGTGTCTTAGAATTCCTGACTTCCTTCAAGACTCCGCTTAAATGCCTTCTTTTATGGGAGGCCTTTCCTGATCTCCCAGGCTACTGGTACCTTCCTTCCTATGGTTACCTTGCATCTACTCTATCTGTCTTGTATACAACGAGTTTTTTACATGTCTCCTCCATTAAAATGTAAGCTCCTTAAGGGCAGGGATTGTATCATTTTTTCTTTGTTTTCCTCTTACTTAGAGCAGTGCCTGGAAAATAGCAAATGCTTATTGACCGATTCTTATTTAGATGACTGAGCAGAGGCCTTCTCCATCTTGATTTTCTGCACAGTGCTTGCTGCATTGCTTCTACTAAATTCTTGTTACTTGGTAATCTGTGATTTCATTGGTTTAAGTTTTCTTCCACCTGATAAAGTTTGTAATCCATCTTTGTGTTAGTAGAAAGTCTTGAAGAGTTACTATAGCCAAACACATTATCACCCCACAACCAACCTGACGATGAGCCTCTCTGAACCTAGCCTGGCTAGTCCTTGGGTGACATACAGTTCATTGCTTGACCCACATAAGCCTATCATTCTTGGTAGGGTCTACCAGAACTTTCCATGATGGCAGCACCTTTGAAAACCCAGGGCCACCTCCACACCCACCATAAGGCATTAGCATAGAAGGACTTGAGTAGAACAGCTGTAACTTGAGAAATGTTTAAGTTTTAACAAAGCAGTAATAACCCTTTTCTGTAGGCAAAATCACATTTACATGTTGGACATACAATTTCTACCAATTGCATTTGATCAACATACATTCCATAAAACTCTTTAGCATAGAGATCTTGGAATTGAATCCTGTGGAACCTACAGAGGTATGAAAGACAACAAGGTGGTATAGCACAAGTAACCTTTGATACAGCCAAAATAGCAGCATCAAAGAATCATAGGATGTCAGAGTCAGAAAGGACCTCAGGGGCCATCTGGCCCTACCCAGATCCAGAATACCTGACAAGATCCCTGACAATTAGTTATTTGAAGCTACTAATGAGAGGGAATATACTACTTCCCCAGGAAGCCTATTCTACTTTGGGATAGTACTAATTGTTGGGAATTTATTCATTATACAGAACCTAAATCAAGCTCTCTGCAATTTTTCCCCATCACTCCTAATTCTGCCTTTTGAGACCAAGGAGAATAAGTCACAAGATAGTCCTTCAAATAATGAAGACAGCTATCATGTTTACCTAGAATGAATGAATGAATTACTGAAAAAGCATTTATAAAGCAATTACTATGTGCCTAGCACTGTTCTAAGAGCTGGGGCTACAAATAGAAAAAAAAATTCAACACAGTTCCTGTTCTCAAGAAGCCCAGGTTCTAATTTGTGGAGATATTACATTTAAAAAAAATCAAACTGCAGGGCAAATGGAAAGGCCCAGAAGGCCTAAGGGTGGAGCAGTGGGGTGGATGGTAGGGTCCAGAGGTCTTTAGGTTACATGAATAGGTCATGCCATTGTCAGGGGATTGCAGGGTGTGGAGGGCAAGGCCTGAAGAACCTTAGAAGGCAGCAGTGGGGCAAGTTCTGGTGGGCAAGTGGTAAGTTAAGTCCTGGTAATCCTCAGCCTTGTCAGAAGGAATGGAATTGTTGATTACCATCTCTTCCAAGTCCTGAGAGCAGGCTAAATCTCTCCATTTTGGTAGGTGCTCTAGTGCTCTCTCCACCATGGCCAGCCTTCATTGTATGTACCATAGCCTCTCTTTCCTAAACCCAGAACCTAGGACTAAACACAATACTCCAGATGTGTTTTGAATAAGGTATAGTTGGGGTTAAAGCCCATTGGATTTGGATTCGGAATGTGTGGATATGAATCCTAGCTCTATTTATTAGCTGTGTGACTTTGAATAAGTCACTTTACCTTACTGGACCTCAGTTTCTTCATCTGTAAAAACAGGGACTTGGGCTATCTGATACCTGAGGTCCTTTCTAGCTCTTTATCCTATTAACCTATGACTTGGAAGTTTCCTCATTTTGCAGATGTAAACCGAAGCACAGAGATATAAAGGGTTACACAGCTAATAAGAAGTAGAAATAGAATCCAAATCTATATACTTTAACTCCAGATCCACGGCTCTTTCCTCTCAAGAATTGTCATCTCTTTCTCTTTCTGTACGTTATGTCTCTCAATGAAGCCTAAGATCATGTTAGCTTTTAGGCACTTAACAAATGAATTCAAACTGAACTGGCTGCCATCGCTAATAATGATTGCTGATTCACATTGAACTTGAAATCCACTAAAATCCTCAGATCTTTTTTCAAATTGTTACCTAGCCATGACTCCTCCATCTTGTACTTGCACGGTTGATGTTTTTGAACCAAAGTGCCAAACTTGACATTTATCCCTATTAAATATCTTGTCAACAAGCAGCATGGTATAGTAGTTAGAGGGCCAGTCCTGAAACTGGAAAGACTTGAGTTCAAGTCCTGCCTTTGGCACATACTAGTTATGGTAAATCATCGAACCCATCAGTTGCCCTCTCCCCTCCCTTCCCTGCTAAGGCAACCCTCTAAGACCCTAAGTTATGGAAGACTTGTTTGTCTGTAATCTGCATCAGAGTTTCCACAGTAGAAGTTCCCCACGCTGATGAAATCATAAGTCCAGACTTCCCTCCCTCCCTTGGCCCCAATTCATCCTATTGGATTCTGCTACATTGTTCTAGCCTCTTCATATCTCTTTGGCTCGTATCATCCAATATGTTGGTTACCCCTTCAAACTTTGAGACACACACAAATTTGATAAACATGCCTTTAAGTGCTTGATAAAAATAATAAAACATATAGACCATTATGTTAATTAAGTGTAGATTCTAGCATGTGGTCAGTTACCTGGGTGTGGCTCATTCATGCAGCAGAATTGTATAGCTAAGAAGCAACAGGCTTACCTCTAAGGGAATGAAATTGAACTGTGGCAAATCCAACCATGTTTTATAGTCATAAAGACACAGTCTGAAATGCATTATCTGCTGGGTGTTTTATATGAGCAATCTGGCATAAACATTTATAGTGCATTTTTCCCTGTGATGAAATCTCTAATCTCTGGGTATCTGGAGTCTTTAAATTGTGAAGCTAGTTCCAAATTCACCTTTTACGTGTTCTATGCTGGGAAATGGGCATTTACTCTGAGCAAGTAACAATTTATACTAGGTGAGTACCAAATATTGCCCATTCCATTTAACTACCTGTGTAACTGAATGGGGTGCGGGAATGATAGGGGAGAATTGCAAGGGGAAGGAATAAGTGGACTGCTTTAAAAAATTGCCAGCTGGCTCTAATGACTTAACATTCACTCCTAATAGCATTTCTCCTTACCAGAGTAAATTCAGTGTCCATCAACAAAAGCAAAGGCATTGCAAATGCCTGCATTTGCATAGTATTGTGATAATGGCTTTGAATATATCATCTGGTATATCAACTCTTCTTCAGATTGATAGCGTTTCCCATTTTAATTGCTGATTATATATAAAAGCTGATTATTTAATTGCTGAATATATGCTATTTTTTAAAAATCTTTGTACAGGATTGGATCACAATGTTCTGTGGTCTAATTCAGGGACAAGTTTTACCTCTCCTGATAGCAAAACAATACTTTATCAATACTTAAATACCTGAAATCTCATCAATATGGGTGCTTCCTCTTTTGCTGGTGCAGATTACAATCCACTCATGCCTCCTTATCCTGTGCAGTTTCTGTTCATGTTCTCTCAACATGCTAGTGGTCCTTCTCTGCATCTGGTTACACTTCCTGGGTACCAGTGGAAGACTCAGGTTGTTAATTTGTTACCACAAAAATTGTTAGCAAAACAATAATAGTAAAAACTGAACCAGACGGCTGCGTGCCATTATTGGGCATATTCTATGCTTGATTCTTCATCAATAAGAAGAAAAATCCTTGTTCACACAATCCATTTCACAGCATCTCAGAACTAGAAGGGATCTCTGAGATCCATTAGTTTGACCCTGTACCTTTTATGGGATTTAAGTCAATCTACAATGGTCCTAAGAACTGGCTTAATGCACAGATGAGCAACACAGCGAAGTGAGTGCATTTGCTTTGTTCTTCCTCTATCACATTTTTTAACACACAATACCTAGGAATACTCAGTGGAGTATCATTTGAGAAAAGTTAGACTAGATGATTCCATGGGGCTGATTTGCCACTACTTCTCTCGGCAGAAGTGAGACTAAATTGTTCAAGGCATAGAAGCCCCTAAGGACGCAGAGGTGAGAAGCACAGAATCAGAGTGTAAGTAGTAGATGTACCTGTACTTATACACTCTTATAGTGTATTTCACAATCAAAGCAATGCTGCTTGGTGGCAGCTATTTTCTGCTTGAGTGTGGTGTAAGTCTGGGAAGGGGGAGCCAAGGGAATACAGAAATGGATGGAGGTTGCGCCTCTTCAATTCGTTCCCAGGAGGAACTGTTGCTAGCTAGCACTGTCTTGGACTTGAGGGGAAATTGCATCGACTAGTTCAAATAAATTTTGCATTACATTCTTTTAACCAGGATGCTCTGTTTTTTAAATGAATTTTATTTTTAGTTCTAGGGTAGAGTGATTCAGGAAGGAAAAAAATTAGAGCTCCAGACAAGGAGTTCTTCCAGTGATTGAAAAAGAAGACCTGCCAGACCATGTAGCAGGGATGATACACAGTTCATTTCTATAATGGTTATGAAGTCAAGTTGATTAAACATTTTCCAACAGCTTCATTTCTATCTGGGAAAACAACATCATTTTATTTACCTTGATGAATACTTCTAAATTGGGATCTACAGACAAATAAGACACATTGTACATAATGGATTGAATTGTATTTTATCCATTAGGTATAGAAATCTAAATGCAGATTATAGAAAGGTAGAAGGATAAAAGTAATAGCAACCTTAGAAACAAAACTGCAAACATTCGGTGCCCTCGTGGATGGGGATTAGCAAATCCAGATAGCCATATTTGGTTATAATAATGGTTTAAATATTGGTCTGAATGAGTTTGAAATCAAGAGTGACAATGTTCCCATTCTAAGACCTATGTGAAATAAATGAGTGGTCTGAACTCTGGCTATGGGGGATGAAAAGAATCATCCACTGTTACAGTGAGTACTAATAAATATCAATCATCTTTGTCGGTTTAACCAAAAAACAAGAATCTGGTAAGTTGAGTGACATCCTTCCAATATGTTTAGTCATTTGGTAAGGATTACCTAAACAGAACTGCTTGTAAATCTTCAGAATGCCAAGAAGAAAAAAGTGCTTCTTGTAGGTGAATTGAATGAGCCTATTGCCCAAGGGTAGATGATTTTGGTAAATAGGCCATTGTGTGGGCATAAGACTTGGAGTAGCAATATGGCACAGAAGATTCTGAGATTGGCCTCAGCATTAGGAAGACCTATATTCAAAATCTAAACATTCAAGCATTCCAATCTAAACATACGCCCCACCCTCAACACAGACAGACAGACAGACACACACACACACACACATGCACATACACAGAGGTTGTCTGGGCCTGGGTAAGTCACTTGAGCTTTCAGTGACCCCAGGCAGCTCTGTATTACACTGCCCATGCAGGTCTATGGAGTTTCCACAGATGAAATCACCCACATGGAACCACAAAGAGATTCTGACCTACCTGCTCACTGATGGTAGAATTTTAAATGGTACTGGATAAGTGTTCCGGTTAACCAAACAAATTCTGCCAGTGAGTACAAAAAATGCTGGTATATGCATCAACTCTTTGAGGTTATTTTTGGCCTAGAGAAATGATTTATTAAATGACACATTAGTCACTGATGTTGGGTGGAGGGAGTTAGGTAGGAGTGGTTTCAAGCATCTCCTTTTTTGACAAATACTTACTAATGACCTTTTCCTTTCTTTTCCATAGTTCAGCTCCTATAAGTCTACAGCTCAGGGAAGGGGGTGAATCTCTTTTTAAGGTTTCATGGCCCTGTCTTGCTGAGGAAGTGCAGTTCTTTTTCATGAGCTGTGTGTGTTGAATAGAGAGGATTATGTATTGAAGTAACCTACTACAGCATTTCTCTAGTGTGAAAAAAATAGAATAGTGGCCAAGGAAACTGGAGGGGCCAGTTTTGGTTTGTTCAACACCTTTTTACTTAAAGCTGTATTTTAAAAACACCACTTTTGGGATGTTAAGGAAATATTCCTCTAACCTCTTCTAGAAACTGAGTTCATAAGCTTCCTCCCATGAACCTGTTCCTCATTCCTCTTGCCTTCCCTATATGTTCTTGGCAATGCTGTTCTTTTAGTCCCCCCAGGTTCAGATCTCCTTCGTATTCTCACAGTACTTTGTTTCTCTGCTGCTCTTATTCACTTAATACATAGTTAATATAATTGTTTGTGTACATGTTTTATACTTGAGAGTAAATTTCTTGAGGGTTTAGACTGTATATATATCTTTCATCTTTTTAACCCCCCTCTCCTGCCAGCACGTGGTCCTTGCGTGGTCACGTGGTCTGCACCTTGTACAGAGCAGAAACTCAACGAAAGTTCAAAAGTTCATTGAATGAATCAATATTGAAATCGAGGTGCTTAACATACAATATATTATTTGAAATGATACCTCTTTCATTTTCTTAAGCATGCTAAGGTGTCCTATGACTTTAGTTTTAGTATTTCGTTGTAAGGAGAGTGGCAATCAGAAAACATATGGTTACTAATTTTTGATGGATTTTAAGTAGAGGGAGTGTGTGGTAATTGGGGATAATTTAACTCCTATTAATTTAACTCCTATTTTGTGTCTGTCCCAGTGGATATAAACAATGCAATGAGAAGTCATTTTAAACTTCTCTTGCACTAATTTACCACTTACCTTACATGGAGGAGGTATAATTAAGATTAAGTAATGGAAGAATTAGGAATGACATGCAGCCAGCTGGTGGGAGGGAGAAGGGGGGCACTGAACAAACTAGAATTTTAACTGTTCTTTCACCTCTAAAAAAGTTTAAAAGGGTTTCCTTTCTTCCTGAAATAATAGCTGATATTTACAAAACACTTTACAAGTGTGAAGCATTTTCACACACATAATCTCATTTGATCTTACAACAACCCCATGAAGTAGGGAAGTTGAGGAAACTGAGGCTTAAGAAGGGAAGGGACTTACCCAAGGTCACACAGCTAATAAGTGTGAGAACAGGGAATTCCACTGAGTTCTTCAGATTCCAAGAGCTGGTACTCTTTCTACTATGTCATAATGCCTCTCTGAATCCACTGGATGTAGCATAAACTCAGGGCAACTGCATTAAGAGATCAGAGGATCATTGATTTTAAGGTGGAAACGAGTTTAGAGGCCAGAGTCCAACCCCCCCCTCATCTTTCTAATGAGGAAATTAAGGCACTGATGGAGTTCAGTGACTCTGTGACTGGGGTCACACAGCTAGTAAGTGCCTAAGGCAGGATTTGAACTCAGATCTCTCTGACTCCAAGTCCAGTGCTCCATTCTCTACATTCATCATGCTTCTTCAATAGACCCAGTCCACAGTATATTGGATTGCAAGCTCCTTGAGGGTGAGGACTGTCTTATTTATCTTTTTATCTTCCCTATCACCTAGCACAGTTTGTTGACATAGTGGATACTAATAAATGTTTGTTGACTTACTGCTGAAGAGACATACAATTATAAGGGCAAAATATTGCACTATTGCCTTTGCTAATAAAAAAACATTTTACACTTCTGCATTCTTATACCTACATATATAGTATCTAGTTCTGAGTATGAAGGACTACATGTTAAAGAAATTTACTTCCTCAAACAAAATTTATATGTGTGTGTGTGTGTGTGTGTGTGTGTGTGTATCATCAAAAGAACAGAACAATGCAACTTAAAATTTACCTTCCAACACAATCCAACAAAAAGCACCATGAAGAGCAAATGAACATTTTCCATTACTTTTGTAGAAAATTGAAACTATCACTTTTTTTCAAATTTTCTCCAAATATCTATTTTACTAAAATGCTAAGGAAAATAATAATAATAAGAACTCATTTATATAGCACCTCAAGGTTTGCAAAATTCTTTACATACATTATTTTATTTGAGTGTCATAACAACCCTTCCAGGTAAATGCTGTAATTATTCCCATTTTACAGATGAAAAAACTGGGGCTCAGAAAGGTTAAGTCAGTCCATCAGTTAATAACAAGCATTTATTACACAATTACTATATGCCAGGCATTGGGCTAAACAGTGGAGATACAAATACAAACAAAAAGAAAGGCAGTTCCTGCCCTCAAGGGACACTGAAAAGCAGAGGTGGGGGAAGTAGCCACTAGGGGGTATGGAGGCTAAATCCAGAGAATGAGGGGTGGCTTGTCTGGACCATTCCTCAAAATGGAGGTTCCAGGAAGAACTCACCAATGGGAGACGGAGCTCACAGGAGCAGTCAGGAAGCACCTGAGGCATGCTGGTGTATGTAGTTTGAAGAATGAATTAAGTGACTTGCCCAAGGTGATACAAGGTGACTGAAATAGTCCTTGAAGCCATCTCTGCCTGACTGCAGGTCCACAGAAAACTATGTAAAGCTCCAAAATACAAAATGATCGAATTCTGAGAGCATCTAACTTAGTTACTCTTTGTAGTTACAGATGAACAGTCTCTAGGATAGAGCAAATTGGGGCAGGTGCTCTGAGTCTCATGCTTTGCAGGACCCTGTGTTGCTGCAGAGACCAGGAAGCCAGAGTTACACAGTGACTCAGGATAGCAGTGGGTGGGAGGAGGAGAAGGAAATGGTGCCACCAGCCAGTATTCAAAAATGGCTGGGAAGTTCTTATACAACCAGCACTTAAATGATTTTACCTGTCACCAAGGCAACTGGGGTAGGGGGAGGAACTTGCTATAGCATCCTTCTCTCTGTTTCTCCCTCATCCCTCCAGCTGCATGCTGTAGCTCTGGGATATTTCTGCATCTTTGGCCAATTCTTCTGGTAATACTTCTCTTGATTGTTTTTCCTAACATTCACACTCTTGATTCCATTGAGCAAAGTTCCCTTTGGTGTTCCTTTGCACAAGATTTTTACCTGTATAAAAATGTTAAGTAAGAGGGAAATCGAGAGTATGATTTCCTATGGACACTATACCTTGTTATGGCACTCAAGGCCTGTGAAAGGCGCTCTAACTTGAATGTTTAGTACAAAAGGCTCTGACTTAAGGTACAACATTTATGTTTATAATCAGATTATTTTCTCAATCCGATGGCACTATGTTAGATTCAGTTGTAATAAACGTAGATTTAAGAAAAGATTTTATTTGGCTTAAGTTCCATTCTTCAAAGTGATTAAAATTCATTAGAAAAGAAATTGTGTTGTTGGACTTCTGATTCAGAGTATATTGCAATCTGACTTTAATTAAATTTCCATTCAAATATGCCAGATCATACTCAGGGCAGTAACTAGCAGAGAAGTGAGGCGGTCGCTTTGACACTTTTGAAAGACTTTTCTCTGGTTACATAGGATATGTTTTCTAAAATAATTCAAATGAATTATGAGATTCTTTCATACAAAATTCATTTTAAAAGCTGTCTAAATCATACTTTGGGTCAATTCAGTGAAATGTTTTAGAAGGTCCCTTCTAGCTCTAAATCTTTGATCTTCTGATCTTCTGAGCTAAATCCATTCTGAATGCCTATTACTTAAGGTTTATAGTTTCAAATTGAATGCTAAAAAGAATAATAATCAAAATAATTCTTAAATCTCTTCAGGATGGAAGGACCATTTTTGATGTCTGCTGATTTATTAGTCTTACTTTGTTTCAATTTGTCAGGTGCTCAGCCTTGATGCCTGGACAAAGAAAGATAAAGACCCGTGAAGACAAATCATTTAGTGATCAGGAAGGTGACTGTTTTACCCCACTCTTTTCTTCCTTTCACACACACACACACACACACACACACACACAGCGTCCCAAGTTAGACAAGAAGGTGCCTGCTAGCATTCCCTTTGTCTAATTAGTATAGTCATAGTAGACAGGACTAGAAAGGTGATAGTCTCCCTATATTCTGACCTGGCCAGATCAATCTGGAATCTTGTGTTCACTTCTTGGAACCGTGTTTTAGAAAGGACAATGACAAGCCCATCGAGAGGAAGGTAACTACAATGGTGAGGGGCCTTAATATCATACCATAAAGGGATTAGTTGAAGAAACTGGACATCATGTCTAGCCTGGAGAAAAGAAAACTTCTTTGAGGGCAGAGGGGAAATAAAAGCCACCTTCAATTACTTGAAGGTCTGTTGTGTGGAAGATTAGCCTTGTTCTGCTTGGCTCCATAGGTACAACAAAGAGTGAGGGTGGTAAAAGTTGTGGAGAAGCAGATTTAGCTCTGGTATAAGGGAAAACTTCCTCATAATTGGAAGGTAGTGGGCACCTCCTCACCAGAGGTATTGAAGAGGTTGGATGACCACTTGTTCATGATGTTGTAGAGAGAATTCCTATGTAGGTTTAGGTTAGATTAATGAGGACTCTAGCAAGAATCCTGCCAGCAAAGACTGAGAGACCCCTCTGTGATTGTCACAGGACAACCTGTTGCCTTTTCCTTTATAGAGATGGACAGTGGAGGCAGCTTTGTTCTCCTGGAGGATAACCTCCTCTTGCCATATGACCCAAAACATTTCAGTCAACTTCCATATGAGTAGTGGATCCCCTGTCTTGTATATATCTCTGCTCACATGGAATCAGCACCAGGTGCTTTGCTACAGGGGAGGAGCCTAATGACATTCGAAACCTCTTCTTCAGTTGGAAGTTCGTTCAGCTAGAAAGGGAGGTATGTAGTGAGTGGTTTCAGCATTGGTTGATGATGGTCTGTTGAGAACACTATGGAAGTGTTTGGCCATCTCTCCAGTATTATGTCCTTGTCACTGATCAGTGCGGCTTCATCAGCCCTGAGTAGCTGAGATGCACCAAAAGTCTTTGGCCCATAAATAACTTTCAGGACATCGTAGGAGCATTTTGGATTGTTACTATCAGCATAAAATTTAATTTAATCTGCCTATTTACTGAGCCAAGAATCCTACATCTCTAGGTTTCACTTGCACTTTATTTTTGATGGAGTTAAATGCTGCCTTCTTGGAAACAAGCAAACTATCCTGCTGGTAAACCCTATGAAGGTATCGTTTTTTGTCTAGCAGCTTCTGAATTTCCCCATTATTTTCACCAAGCCAATTCTGATGTTTGCAAATGTTCTGACTCAGATGAGCAAATGCAGTACTATACATCAAGTCTCTGAAAGCTGGCCATGTAGCC
The DNA here is from genome assembly GCF_011100635.1 of Trichosurus vulpecula. Lineage (NCBI taxonomy): Eukaryota > Metazoa > Chordata > Mammalia > Diprotodontia > Phalangeridae > Trichosurus > Trichosurus vulpecula. The sequence continues at coordinate 21,147,320 of NC_050582.1, forward strand.
TAAATGTCAAACACATGTTTACCTAAAAGACTATTTTTCTGATATCTTGAATAAGGCAAGTGCCCACATGGAGGTCAGAAGAATAGGTACAAGGATACTCTTAAGGTTTCTCTGGAGAACTTTAGTATTGATTGTGAGACATGGGAGCTGCTGGCAAATGACCACACAGCATGGCATGTCTGCATCAAAGAAGGTGCTATGTTCTATGAGCAAAGCAGAATTACAGTAGCACAAAGGAAACATGAGATGAGCAAATCCAGAGACATCTCCATCACAAATGCTCAAACGGACTATTCTTGCCCGATCTGTGGTAGAGCTTTCTGAGCTCTTATTGGACTGATGAGCTACAGTCAAACACATTGTACCCTGACCTCAAAATCATAATGTCATTGGTTCTCTTTGAGTACAAAAGACAAAGAACAACAAGGTTAGACTAAATTGTCTATGATGTCCCTTCCAACTCTATGACTCAGTGATGTTGTTTCTCATTTGCTATGGAAATTGAAAACTCTTGGGGAAGGATGAAGATAATCCTGATTTCTAGAAACTAATCAGGGCACATATGGTTGCAGCCCCATTGTTAACCAAGAAATTTCTCCAAGGGGTGAATATAACTAAGTAGACCTTCAGGTTTAAGGTTTAAAAGGCCTCACTCAGTAGGGCCTCAAAACTCTACTAAGGAGCTATCCAGAGTACTAGATAGCTTCAGCCTAATGTTCTCTCTGGCTAGTTTTCTTTCTGTGTCAGACTAACTACCTCTACTTGTCTTCAACAATAACTTCCTTACTTTGATTACCCCCAAATGATGCCTGCCCTGGTCTGTCCTTTGTCCTACCTCACCTAATGGGAATCAACAAGTAATTACTAAGTGCCTACTATGTACAATTAAGTGAGTCAATATGCATTTAAGTGCCTACTGTGTGCAAGGCAGTGTGCTAAGCACTGGAGATACAAGATAGGCAAATGACGGTCTTTTCTTTCAAGAAGCTCACAAAAGGAGACAATATGGAAACACAAATGTACAAACACGATCTAGACATGATAAATTTGAGACAAGCAATAGAGGGAAAGCATTAAGAGGAATCAGGAAAGGCTTCTCATAGAAGATAGAATTTTAAATGGGACTTGAAAGGAGCCATGGAAGTGAGGATGATAAAAAGGCAAGAGGAAGAGTCTGAAAAAATTCCCAGAGTTTGGAGATAGAGTATCCTGTTTAAGAAACAGGAAGGAGACCAGTGTCACTGGATCACAGAGTACAATTGCAGGGTGGGGTGGAGGGAAGAGAAATAAGGTGTAAGAAGACTAGAAAGGTAGGAAGGGACTGGGTCACAAAGGGCTTTAAATGTCAAACAGAGGGTTTTATATTTATTCTAGCAGGTGATAGGGACCCACAGGCATTTATTGAACTGAGGTGTTCAAAGAAGACTAGCACCACTTGAGCCCTTTCCAGGACTGCTCATCCACCTTTGGTATCCACCTGCCACCCAACGCTCACCTGCGGCTCCCAGAAGCTGTAGCATTCTCAGCAGCCAAACCCCAGTAAAACTGTCTCAGCAGATAGGCTAAACCAGGCTGAGGGTAAATTACAAGTCTCAAATCTGTGGGTGAGTTGGGGGGGTGTCTACCCCAACCATGTGAAGACTTCCCCCAGTGGAATGGGTGGATGAAAATAATTTGTTCCAAAGGCCATGAAGGCCACTGGAGCACTTAGAACTTGGTCAGATATCAAAGACACAAAGGTCATCCACTGCATCCTGGGCCATCTCCAGTCATCTTAACTTTTGTCTTGCCACTGGATTTTGATGACTCAGGAAGAGATAGTGAGACTGACAACTTTGTGCAACTCTGTCTCACTTAAATCCAATTCACGAGCAACTCAAGACCCATGATGTCATTGCTCCTCTATGAAAACAAAGGATGAAGAACAACAACTGAATTGGGTGAGAGGGGGGAAGGTGACATGGCCACATCTGTACTTTAAGAAGATTAATTTGACAGCTGATCAGAGGATGGTTTAGAGTTGGGAGAGACTAGTGGCAAGGAGACCAACTATTGGGCTACTGCAATAGTCCAGGTGTGAGGTGATGAGAGGGCAAGTATGAGAGATGTTATAAAGGTAAAATCAACAGGACTTGGAAACATATTGGATAAGGGGAATGAGACAGAATAAAGAGTCAAGGATGACACCTAGGTTGTGAAACTGGGGAACTGGGAGCATGGTGGTATCCTCAACAGTAATAGGAAGAGGGGAGAGTTTGGGTAGAAAGACAAAATGTGCTAGGTGCTGAGAATTCAAAGGTAAAAATGAAAGAGCTCTACCCCCAAATAGCTGTAATCCATAAAAATACAACTAAGCAGAATAAAAGCCATTCCTTGATAGATAAATGATCAAATGATGTGAACAGGCAGTTTTCAAAGTTAAGAAATCCAAGCTATCAACAGCCATCTCAAAAAAGGCTCCAAATCACTGAAGAAGTGCAAATTAAAACAACTCTGAGATTCTATCTCATAGCAATTATACTGGCAAAAATGATGAAAATGGAAAATGACAATTGTTGTGAGAAAACAGGAATAAATGCATTGTTGCCCAAGCTGTGAATAAATTTAGAACCATGTCTCTCAAATCACTAAACCGTACATGTACTTTGATTCAACAATACTATTGGGTTTGTACCCTTAAAGATATCAAAGAGAGAGGAAAGGTAACCATATGTAAAATAACGTTTATAGCAGTTATTTGTTATATCAAAGAACTAGAACCCCAGAGGGTAGCAATCCATTAGGAAATGGCTGGACAAATGATGGCATACAAATATAATGGTATACTGATGTGCAGTAAGAAATGAAGGGGAAAGAGAATAAGCATTTACATAGCACTATGCTAGCACATTACAAATATCATCTCATTTGATCTTCACAACCACCTTGTGTAATTAAATACTCACTGTGTACTGGGCATTATACTCTGTATAAGGGGTGATACAAAGTTTAGACAATAGTTAAAATTTACATAGCAGTTAAGGTTTGGCAAGCATTTTATAGACATCAATTCATGAGACCCACATAACAGTCCAGTGCGGTAGGTACTGCAGGTATTATTATTCCCATTTTACAGAAGAGGAAACTGAGGCAGAGGTTGTGACTTGCCCAGGGTCACCTAGTTAGTGTCAGATGCAGGATTTGAATTCAAATCTCTCCTGACTCCAAGTCTGACACTCTTTTCACTTTATTTCCCTTATGGAGCTTTTAAGGGATAAGACATATACATGGATAATTATAACACACCATATTACCTAACAAATGTATCAGGAAAACACAAAATAAAAATTTAATTGAGGTCTGAGTGAAAAGGTTGTCATGCACAGTGAGAATAAGGGAGGATTTTGTGGAAGAGCTGGCATTTGTGGTGGGTTTCAAAGGAGGGTTATGAATTCAACAGATAAAGAGGAGGGAAGACCTTTTAGGCATAGAGCAGACAAGCAAAGGTATTGATATAGGAAGTATCAGGGCATGCTTGAAGGGCAGAGAGTCATCCAGTAGTTCAGCTTGGTTTTAGTGCAGAATATATGGGAAGGATGAGATAAGGCTAGGAAGGTAGATTGATGCCAGATTGTAGAAGGCCTTAGATAACAATTTAATCTTTATTCAATAGATAAAAGGCTGCCACTGAAGCTTTCTGAGCATGGAAGTGATATGATCAAGCCTGTTTGAAGGATAGACTGGAGGCTGGAAAACCTATTGTAAGGCTGTTGGATACTAAAGAAGGTCCCCACTAGAGTAGCAGTAGTGAGACCAGAAGGATAACCAGAGGTGTGAGATATTAGAGAGGTAGATTCAGCAAGACTTGATTTTCTTCTCCTACCTAATAATAGTCTTGGTATGAAAGGTGAAGGAGAGGAAAGAATCAAAGATAAACAACCTCAAGATAAAGAACATGGGAGACTGACAGAAACAGCAAAATCATGAGGAAGAACATGTTTAGGTAGAAAGAAAAAAAAGAAAACCTGTTTGGGGCATTATGAATTTCAGTTACTGGTGGTACATCCAGGTGAAGGCTTTCATAGTTTCATAGATTTAGAGATGGAAGGGATCTAGTCACCTATTGCAACCCTCTTCTTCTACAAGGCAGGAAACTGAGGCCAGAGTTTAAAATCCCAGCCATTCCCTGGACCAGAATCATGGTTCCCTAGCTTCACTCATGACATAATGTGCCTGTGGTTCACAGTCAAACCTGGTTAGACTAACAAGAGAAAAAGCTAGTTTAAACTAAAGGTCTAAATTAAATATTATTTTTTAAAAGTACAGGTTTGTTGTTTTTCAAAAAACATACTGTAATTCAAATGATGTGAAAGGATTATTTGTAGTTAGGTCTTGCTATCATTCTCAAAACCAATCTATTGTCTTCTTGTATGCAAGCAAATACCTCCCTTGAAACTCTAGTACATTTAAATTTTCTCAGCCCTTTCTCCTTATAGATAGTACAAAGGGAAACTTTATCTGAAGCCCTGTTTTCATGATGGCCAATTTGGAATAGGTGTAACATGGTAAATAAGGCTTTAGTGTATGAGAAACCATTTGAAAGTTAGCTCGGTTAGACTTCGATAAAGCTGTGGTTGTAAGTCCGACATTGTCTGGCTTAGCTTTGCACAGGAAAACAAAATCCAAACTGTTCTAAGCCATAAACAGAACCCATAACTTCAGCTAAAAATGCCTGGCCCAATCAAAAGAGGCACCTAGTGAACAAGTATGGACAGTTTGGTACAATCTACAGTTAACGCAGGTCAAACTGAAAGGTTGTGTCATAGCTGTGTGTGTGATGTTGGGCGAGTGCTTTCATTAGGCTTCGGTTTACTCATCTGTAAAATGAAGGGCTCAGGTAATCTTTATGACCCGTTCCAGGTCCAAGAGACTTTGACTTTATGAGTTCTACCAATACAGACATTTTTATAATAATATATTCAAATGACAGCATAAAATTAGACAAACTCCAATACATTTGAACTAATCCTTTATTACTTTAGTTGTTAAATCATATCTCAGCCTGATTACTGCATTTTTTGGCATCCTTGGAATTTACTTCCTGTTTAGTTACTTGATTATTATAACATCATGGTAAGTCTAACAGCAAGACCTATTGTGTTTTGTTAGTTTTTAAGGAAAGTGGCATTATTATGAAAGGAAGACCTTGACCAGATTTCAGGAGCTATTTGAACACCAAAAAATTTTCTATTTTTGTTAATGGCTATTTTGTTCAAGGCTCATTATTAAATGGATTTAATTATGGTGGGAGTTACCCTATAAGGTTGGTGTTAATAAAATCCCCTAAGCCAAACACTAAGAAGAAATCACAGCTCTAGACTTGGAAGGAACCTCAGAGGTAATGTAATTCCACTCCCTCATTTTATGAATGAAACCAAGGCCTATAGAAATTAAGCGATGGGCCCATAGTCACATGGGCAGCATGTGGCAGAGGAAGTATAGCCCACTGTATACATTACATACTTGGGTTAATGTCCATACAGGGGAAATAGCTAGTAGAAAATTAATTAGGGCCAAATTACCCTATTCTACTGGCAAATAAAAGTGTTGCTTTGTGTCAACTGGCAAGAAATAATGGCTGTAATGATAGAAGTATGTATTGAATCAAATGAGACAATAACTGTAAAGTACTTAGCACAGTGCCTGGAACCTACTAAGTTGCTACGTAAGTATTAACTATTAAGCATGTGTAAGTTGTTCACTTCTGTATAGCACTTTGTGGTTACAAATCACTTCACATGTATTATGACCATATCAATGGATAGTATGAGTATTATTTATCATCCCTGTTTTACATGTCAGGGAACTGAGGCTCAGAAGAGTGAAAGAATTTGCCAGAGGTCACACAACTCATAAGCAGCTGAGCTAAGAATTGAACCCAGAAAGAAAAGAATCATAGAATCTCAGAGTTTGAAGGGACCTTAGCGGCCCTCTACTCCAACCCTCCTCTAAAGCATGAATCTCCCCTACCAAAAAACCCTTAGAAAATAACCTGGATTCCCAGGTAAGACCTCAAGTATGTCAAGGAGGGGGAGAAGGGGGGATTCCACTTGGGGGCAGCTCTAATCATTAGGAAGTTCTCCCATATATTGAGCCAAATTCTTCCTTAAGACAGCCCTTCAAATATTTGAAAACTAATTATATTCCCTTAGGTTTTCTCCAGGCTAAAGAATAACAGAATATCCTACTCCGAAGGGCCTTCTGAGACCAACTCATCTAATCTATTTCTGAACAAGAAGCCCTTCTACAAGATACCTAACAAGTAAGTGTTCATTCAAGCTTTGCTTCAAGACCTCAGTGTGGGGGAGCCCACTACATCCCAAAGAAATCGATCTTATTTTTATATAATTCAAACTGGGAGGAAGTTTCCCCCTATATTAAGCCTAAATTAGCCTCTGCATCTTCCACCCAATGCTACTGGTTGTGTCCTCTGGGCCCAAGCAGAACAAGGCTAATCCCTCTTCTACATGGTGGCCCTTCAGATACTTGAAGACTACTATCATGGTCCCCTTAAACATTACTATTTCCTTTAACTAAGCCTATGACATGGTTTTCACTCCTCTTAGAACCCTAGTTCTTTTCCTTTAGGAATACTTGTTTGTCAATTTCCCTTCTAAAATGTGGTACCCAGACCTGAACACAGTATTCCACGTGTAGTCTAAGAAGGGAAGTAGAACACTGAGACTATTGCTTCCCTTGTCTGGACACTACTTCTATTAATATAAGGTTTTCTGACTACAAGTCCAGTTTCTTTCCATCACACTATGCTGGTATTCCTTGAGCTAATAAATCACCATCCTGCACAATAGAACCTTAACAAGACCAGACGTAATGAATTTGCTATTACCATCCCTGTTTCTGGACATTAGCCCAAACTTGGTGATGTAATCAAAATAGTTCCAAAATAACAGTTTCTGTGAAGTTGAAGCACCATTTTAAAACGAGTTAGGTTATAAACTCTTGGAAGTATTTACAGCAGATATGCTGGAGCCAGGTGGCTCTTTTTGTAATAATATTTTCAGTTATACATTTCTGTGTGCTCATCAGCATCAGAGATGAGAACCACAGTTTTGGAACTGTGTGTGATCTCTGATCTGCTGATCAAGGCCTCCAGCTTATATTCAGCACCCTTTAATGAGGCCAAAATGGGTTGGTTGTATTTCCAATAAGGTTTTGTTAAGTTAGATGGCTGCCCACTTCATCCTTAACTGAAGCTGGCTGATGTGTGTCATTTGCTATGGTAGGGAAAAGAGTTCAGAAAGTATGGTACATTAATGTAATCCATCCTAACTACTGGAAAAAAACCCTCAAACTCCATGAGTCAGTTTCATCATCATCATCATCATCCTATACAAAGGACAACAACTCATTATTTACATTCTAGGGTTAATATACCTCAGCCCTTGAATTCCTCTATTCTCCAAGGCTTTACACAACTTGTTGCTACATAGCATTTTTGATTAGACCGAGGAAAAAATTGAGACCTAGAGAAGTAAAGTGACTCATACAAGGTCATACAGGTGGTTAAGTGGCAGAGCTTGGATTCAAACTCAGCTTCTCTGGCTCTAAAGCCAATTCTCTTCCCACTGTATCACACTGCTGCACTGAAGTTACTGCTGTCCCAGAGACTGCCATATGTTATGTTGATAAGCTCAGGTTAAAGTTTTCCCCAAACTTAGGAAAAAGAAACAGATAGCTATCTGTCCCTGCAGAGTGGTGTAAGCAGAAGGAGGAAAAATGTGTACAATGACAACATTATTGTAAAGACAAACAACTTTGAAAACTTTAAAATTCTGATCAGTGTAATGACCAACCATGATCCCAAAGGACTCATGATGAAACATGATACCCACCTCTGGACAGAGAGGGATTCAGTGGCAGATTGAGACTTTTTTTGGACGTGGCCAATGGGGGAATTTGTTTTGCTTGACCATACATGCGTATAACAGGGGTTTTATTTATCTTTCTTTCTCAATAGGGAGGGGGAAGGTTAGAGGGAGAGGTAGATTTTTGTTATTTAAAAAAATAAAATTTAATCTTAAAAAAGGTAGCTGCGTATATTGCATTTACTCTGTGTGACTTGAAAACCAGAGATATCATGAACAGCAAGCTTTGGGCTTGGATGGAATAAGTATTTACTAATCACTTACTATGTGCCAGGCACTGTGCTAAGCACTTTACAAAAATTCTCTCTTAAAATCTGATCTTAATCTTAAAAATCTTAATCTTAAAATCTTAAAATTCTCTCTCTTAAATCTGAGTGACTTGAAAACCAGAGATATCATGAACAGCAAGCTTTGGGCTTGGATGGAATAAGTATTTACTAATCACTTACTATGTGCCAGGCACTGTGCTAAGCACTTTACAAAAATTCTCTCTTATACTTTTAAGACACTTATTCTCCCCAGGAATAGCTGTTACAGACCTGAGACCCAAACAAAACAACTTAGAAAGGCTCTGCCTTCTGAGGGCTTTGGATCTATTAAAGATAAAATGACTTCATCAGAGATATATGGTACATATATTTGATGAGCTCTTTTAAGGCAAGTCCTTGTCTTAGGCATATCCTTAGTTGTATCCTCTACAGAACCTAGCAAAGTACTTTGCAAATAGTGGGCACTCCAAAAATGTGTTAGTGAGTAAATTCCTAACCAGTTTGAAAAGTATGATGTATAAGCATGTCATAAATACATTTTGAGAGGAAGCACTATTCGTTTAATTATACTTAATGTAAAAACTTACTTTTCAAAATACAAATCAGGATTCTCAACACACAAAAGAAGCATGCTCTCCCACACAAGCACCTCTGTTTTCCTGATCCAGTTCTACTCTTTCACTTATCGTGGCTTTTTTTCAATGAACTTTACCTCTCATAGTAGATTACATCAGTAATTTTAGTAATCAGCTCACTTCATACATGAGACTGTGGTGGAGTTGGTTGAGGACACCTATGCTATACCCTAGCATCACCGATGGCTCCTTTTTTTCAAACTCATTGCCGCACACACTCCATTTCGTTTAATTTGTCAGCTACTGGAGGTGAGACTGAAAAGAATGAAGGAAGGAATTTAGCCACCATGGCGGGAACCAGGTGACGGTTTAAGGAAGGAAAGAGTTTTAGGACTCAGTGTTGAAAAAAACCTGTCCAAGGTACTGAGAGTCTGTTTTAAACATGCAGAATTTCAAAGAGAAACTTGCTTGCTCTGAGATGTTTCGAAAAGTGGAGCTGAGGGAAGTGCATTGAAGTTACGAGACCACTACCGATTAAAGTCTTCAAACGGAGGAGTTTCTGTTGTAGACCGTTAGCCCACTTTGGTCACAAAAAAACAATCAGCGAAGTTGCTTCTGTGCGTAGAAATTACCTCATTCAATGTTCGTGTGTGTGAGTGCGTGCGTGCGTGTGTGTGTGTGTGTGTGTGTGTGTGTTTTGTGAGCGATAGTAAAGAGCAGCCCTCTGGAAGCACACACGATGGGACTCTTTTCACTGAGGAAGGGAAATGAGCCGGGACCGAATGGGGGAAGGGAAGTCCCCTGATACTTTTAGGCACATGGCTGATGGACATAATAGATGTTCGAGTTCGTACCCTCTAAGGTGTCTGGCACAGAGTCAGGGGATGGGTGTTAGTGAGTTTCAATGGTAAGCTGCTTTTGTGGGTCCTGAAGACGTAAATATCCCGGAGCCCTCTCACTGTCCCGTCCTGGGCCTCTCTCCCCCTCTTCCTCTGACAGGCTAGTTCTGCTACCCTTTCGGGAATCCTCCCTCTGGCTACTCTACTCTGAAGCCCCGAGAGGGCCTGCTGAGCATGTGTGAACAGTGCCGCGCATGCTCCGTGTGTAAAACAGGTTTACTGAAGCGGTTAGCCGCGGCTCCTAGTACAAGTGGCTTCCTCCGCCTCCTCCGCCCGTCCCCAGCCCCCTCCCCTTTCCCTCCCCTCCCCTCCCCTTTCCCTCCCCTCCTCTCCTCTCCCCTCCCCTCCGTTCTACTCCCCTCTCCTCTCCTCTCTTCCCCTCCCCTCCCCACTTCTCCCCACTTCTCCCCACTTCTCCCCACTTCTCCCCTCTTTTCTCCTCTTTTCCCCTCTCCTCTCCTCCCCTCCCCTCCCCTCCCCATTCCTCCCTCAGCATCCTCCTCCTCCCATAGCTTCACCCCAGGCTGGGGAATCTCCGTTGACGTCCGGGTGACGCCGCTGTGCTGCCGCCGTAGGGGGTTCCAGGCGCCGGCCGCACAGGTAACGCCGCCGCCGCCGCTGCCGCCGCCGCCGCCGCCGCCGCCGCCGCCGCCGCCGCCATATTGGCTGAGCCGCGAGCGGGGGAGGGCGCGAGGGAGGGGGTTGGGACTCCGGCTTGGGCGGGGGGTGGGGGGGGGTGGGTTGTGAGTCGCGGCTGAGCAGCAGTCGCAGTAGCAGCGGGAGCGGGCACCGCGCGGCAGCAGCCTCAGCCTCAGCCCCACTTAGCGGCGGCGGCAGCAGCGGCAGCAGCACTTCCACCCCCGTGCGCCCCCTCTATGGGAAGCGGCAGCGGGCGGTAGAGGGCACCCCTTGCTCCGCGCGCGTGAGGTAGCCCAGCGGCTCCGCGCGCCCGCGGAGCGGAGCGCGGGGAGGAGGGAGCGCGGGAGGAGGGAGCGCGAGCGCGGGGAGGAGGGAGAGAGCGAGCGAGCCGGGTGCTGGGCTCGCGGCAGCGGCGGCGGCAGCGACAGCAGCGACGACGGGATGTGTGGCCGCGACGGCGGCCGCCGGCTCCTCCTCGGCGGCTGGTGAAGGGGCGATGCTGCCGTTCGCTCCGCTGGAGGATCCCTGGCACCACAAAATGGAGGTGTGCGGCGGCGGCGGAGCAGGAGGAGGCGGCGGCGGCGGCGGAGCAGCAGGAGGAGGAGGCGGCGGCGGTGGCGGTGGCGGTGGTGGCGGTGGCGGTGGCGGTGGTGGCGGCGGCGGCGGCGGCGGGAGCAGCGGCGAGGTGAGTGGAGGGACCAGGGCTGGCGCGAGCCGCCCCCTCTCTTTCCTCTGTCTGGTCGGGAGCGGGACCCCTAGGCTAGCCCCCTCGTGGCCCCCTTGCCCTGCGCGCATCCCGGCCCCTTCCGCCATCTCCAGGAGGCGCCCCGGGGGTGGTGGTAGGGGAGCCGGGACGCGGGACTGTTGGAGGTTGGAGCTAGGGAGCGCGCGGCTAGCGCGCGGTTCTTGCTGCTCATGGTGCTGCTGCCGCTCACACTGCTAACTTTGCCCCCCCCCCCCGGCCCACCTAGAGTGGGCCGGGGGGGTGGGGGGACCCCGGCACCGAACTCAGGCCAGGGCTCGCCCGCGTGCATTTTGGGGGAGCAGCCGCCGAGGAGCCGCAGCGATCGCTGACAGCGGCGAAGAAAACCGAAAACCGAGCCAGGTAGCAGAGTAGCTCTGGGCACTTAGGGACGCGCGCTCCTCTCCAACTTCCTTCCCTTTGCCTATTCCTGGGCTGCTAAAACCTTGAGGCGGTAGCGACTCTGGTCGCACGGCTCCGCCTGGCCAGGCTTGTGTTCTTTACCCTTTCTCCACACTCCCTACAATGCTGGTGATCCCGGGGATTCTCTTCCCTCTCTCCTCTATATAGAATCTCAAAAAGTCATGCTCGGATTTTTCAAAAGTACTTTTAAAGAAAATATGGGCGGCTTTTCAGCTAGACCTTTTAAGTCAATGTCCCTTCCCAACGTGACTTCCCCGAGACAGAAAACTGTGGTGAGCTCCCGCTGTGCCTAGGCTCATTGTCAAAACCCCAAAGGACGATGATGGGCAGCGAGCGAATGATGTGGTGTACAAATGTGTGTGCCCTGGAAGGTGTGAGATGCCTCTGCTGTCATCGTTTTATTACACATCTTACTTTTCTAATTGCAATTTTTTTCGTGTGAACGAACCAGCAGAGGCCACTACATTCCTCCTTGAAAAGTCAGTCCCCCACCAAGGTACTTTACAATAAGGGATTTTGAGGTTCCACGTAGCTCTAGTGTCTAGCAATCACCTTTACTTTAAAGAACTGGTTCCGTTTTCCAAAAACAAACAAATAAACGAAAAAACCGAATGCTTGACTAAAGTATGTTCGTTCCTTTTTTCTTTTATTCCGGTTGAACTAGAAGTCATACGTTGTTTGCCACATTAATTTTTAATGAACATATATGTTAGAAATGAAGACAGACGCAGAGTAAAGTTGACGCTTCACTATTCCTGGGAAATATTTTGCTAGATGGCATTTCTTAGTCGTGTACGCAGTTCAGAAATACCATTTTATGTTTTATGCTTGAAAATGTGGTAGAGGTTAATTTGTTCCTTGGGGTATTGTTCTGCTTTCTACTCGATAAAGTTTTTGTCAAACAGTGATGACTAGAGGGTTTATAGTAGCAGCTTTTTTATATAAGTTTATACAAATAATTTAACATTTAAAAATATTTTCAAAGTGTGGCAAAGCGAGAGAGGCTTTAGTGTACCAAGTGGGTTTTTCCCCTCTTCCTTTTACTATTCATATAGTTTAATTGTGACCATTTTAATGGCTGTATATGCCTTTTGGTATTAGTGCATTGTAATTTTTAAGTATTCTTGTGATTTAGCACTTGGTCAAGGTCTTGATGCCTCAATATTTTGAACAAACATTCAGTTAGAAATTGTTAAACCACCATAAGTTTAAAGAGCCAATAATGAGAAGATGAGTCTTTGTTTAAAACAATATATTGTTGGCCAGATTTAACCCTGAAGTCAGTCTAATTCAGTACTCTAAGTGAAAGGCAAATGTGTAGTTTGTGTTTCCAGGTGATTGTTTCTTAGAGTTTTTTTTTTTTTTTGATAACAAAAAGATGGATTTCCTGCTTCTTTATTTTGTTCTACTTGTAATTAATTCATGTCCTATTGTTCTGTTGTCGATGTAGAAACTTTATGTTTCTCAATCACTGCTTTAAAATAATTCTCTATAGAATGAGTGTTTTAGGTGTTTTTTGGGGGGTTGTTTTTGTTGTTTTTTTTTTTTTACTGTGGATCATGTATTTTTTAAAAAAATTACTGAATTTAGAGAAAATAGAAGGATCTTTTTACTTTTTTAAGCCCCAGGAAATAGAACTGAAATAAATATGGTGAATCTTGGCAAGAATACAGGGGGACTAGATTTATATTTTTATAGCCTTAATCAGTTTTTTTGTATTTCTCTTGTTTGAATATGGGCACTTCCCAAAATACTAACAGGTTGCTTTCCAGAAGCTTGGTTCTAAGTTTACTGAAATTTGAAAAGGATTTTTATCATAGAAACTGTTATGATAGGGAGTTAAGTTTCCATATCATTTCCTACTTAGCCTATTATAGTTCAAGGAGATAATCTTTGTAAATCAAATGAGCTATTTTAAAGTGTTTAGCACAGAACCTATCACACAGTAGGAACTTAATAAATGCTTGTTTCCTTCCTTTCATCCAGTAAGCTTCCTTTCTATTGCTTGCAAAATTCTAGAAACCTTATCAAAAGAGAAACAGTGATCATTAAATACTAGCATGTTTTCATCAATAACAAGTCATGCCAGACTAACTTAATTTCCCTTTATGATAGAGTAACTAGATTAAGGACATATTGTAGAGAGTTTAGGTATATTTACATTTCAGGAAAGCAGTTTACAGTCATTGTAATTCTGGAAGACAATTTGGAGATAGGGTGAGATACTGTTAGGTAGATTCACAATTGTTTGACCATCCTCCAAAAGTAGTCTTTAAGAAGTTAATGACCACTTGGGAGTAAGTCTCTAGTGGAATGTCCCAGGGATCTACCCTTTGGACTTGTGCTATGTTATAGGTTTTTTATTAACGTGTCTGATGAATGAATGTATTCAACAAATTCATTTCAGCATTCATTAATGTTGCCTACTATGTGCCAGACTTGACCACTGCTACATGTTGTACCTATAGGCAGTATGAGAAGATGTGCCTTGATCCAGGGAGCCCTTTTGCCTTAATGCCTCCTATCACAACACTGCTCTATTCCTTAGTCATTTCAGCAATAATGGAAGCAGTGCAAAGGTGGGAGAAAAACGAAATGAGTTTTCATGGAAAATCTCCGAAGGAGACAAGGGTTACACTAACTATGGGTTTGGTGTCAAGTCCTGATAATATGCTAGTCTGACAAATAGACAATTCTTAATTGGAACCTGGCTGGAGGAAATCCTAAATCAATATCTTGCAGAAAACAAAAACTGAAAAAAGCAGCATCCTCTTTAATGAAGGAGGACCCTGAAACAACAAAGTGGTCTTAGAAAGATAAATAAAAGTAGCACTGAGCAAGTGTAGAAGGTGAACTCAGGAACATAGAACAAAGAATTGGAGAGAGAACTATGCAAATTAAATGCCATTCTCTGAATAATTGCATTATGCAATTGTTGGTTAAATTTTAGATTTATAGTATGATAGAAATAATATGTATTAAGGGGAGAATTAAGGGATTTTTCATTTTCTCATAGCTGGTATAGAGCTTTTCCTTAGTCTAAACAGCCCCAATTCATTCTCCCAGTCATTGAATGACATGGACTTTAGTTCCTTCACCATCTTGTTCATTCATTTTGGACCAACTTAGAACTGATATGTCAGCTTGACGGTATCCTTTCTAAATCATGGTGTTTAGAACTTACATATCTTGGCTTCCCAAATAAAGTTTTCACCCTGATATGTATTTCAATAGATAACCACTTCTTTCTAACCTCCCCAAGATAACATTTGATGAAATATAGAGACATTTATCAAATAGATTAGTACAATAAGACCATTTGTGAAGAGTACCTATCCATAGGTGTATATGTGTATCCTTCACTAGTGATAGGTATATTTTAAGGTGCAAGTTGCAGCTTGCCTTTTTTTGGGAAGTTCTTTGGAGCCCTTGAGAACCATTAAAGTCATTAGTACTAACTTGAGCTAAGCAGAATAAACCAACCCCTGCCTAGTAGGAAATAGTTTAGCTGCCTTTCTCAAGTCATTAAACTAAACTCCTGAAAGTCTAAAGATTCCACAAGCACTTTCTAATCATGTTATTTTGATCTACTTAGATCAGCTTAGTAACTTGACATTTACAATACTAGGATCTCTCTTTTAAAGTTTGCCGACATTTGGTTGATTTTCAGTGATTTTAAATCATGGGGATTTAGAGCTGGAAGGGATTCTAGAGGCCTTCTAATAAAACATGCTCATTTACAATCTCTTTTTATTAATTCATCAAGTAATTTCGAGGCCTTGCTATGTGAAGGGGAAAAAAAGGCATTGTGGTAACTAGTAGTAGGGGCCATATGACTTCTACATGTGGGGACCTTCCTAACAAATAGACGATTAACATACTGAAATGCCCCAGAAGCAATTATCTTCTCACCTATCATCAATGTATTCCTCCCACAACCATAAAACAAATGTCTGATGAACAGAAGAATTTTGTATCATTATGCTATGTAGACCAACAAATTTAAATTGTTAAGAAAATTTCTCCTTTTGTTTTCTTTTCTCCATGGTAGTATGGCAATATGGCATAGTAGATAGTGGGTTGACATTGAAGTTGGCATTCAAGGAAGACCTGAGTTCAAGCCATGGCCCTGATGTACACTAGCTTATGATCTAGATAAATTACTTAACACCTCATGGCCCAGGCAGACACTCTAAGACTAGTTGTTGATCTGCATCTGTGGAGGTGGTTTCCACATCAGGGGTTCCCCATGCTGAAACACCCCTATCGTACCCTTCCCTTCCCCCTTAATTCTCTAATTCTATGATATTAGGTTCACTGATTGTCCCTATTCTTTTTATCTTTCCTATCAGCACCTTCTGTTCCTCTTATTCAGATTGTCATTCAGTAAGAAAAGCAGTAATGTGCATGGCAATTCAGTTTGGCTTAGTCAGTATGAATCAAACCATAGATTATGGAGGTCAGAGCCAATTTATGGTTGGGCATATGTAGTCCTTGTATTTATCTAGTGTTGCTTTTTTAGGTGACCAGAAGCCACACAATCATCCATGTATTTAGGCTTGCTAGCTCTCAGGACCTAGGATTGTTACATCTCTGATAGAATGAGGAACAGTCACTTCTGGAAGTCGAATTTCTGGGTCAGCAAGTCTAACCCTCCCAGTTGTAAGTAATATTTCTCAATTTAGTAGATGTAGGATCTACCACCTCCTAATTGCTGAGGTGTGAACAGGGAGTATGCCAGAGAATATAATGTACATTCTCCAAACTACTTTGTTGTAGCAACTGTATAGAATTTCTATTTAGACCTTCTCTCATCATTTTCTAGGTATATTATAATGAGAATGTTCAGTACCTAGACAGTAAGAAGAGTCCAAGCTGCCTCTCCCCAGCTTATGTGATCACTTGTCTATCCGTATATACTGTGTATATCCTGTATATCAGTGCCCCCTCAGGAGCATGGAGGAAGTTAGCTTTGAGAGGGCTGACTTCATGTGGGCGTCTGGAGAGTTGCATGAGACTGCTTTGGAAGCCCCGATATGACCGTTTTCTAGAAACAATAGCATCTCCAAAGGGGCAATGGGATGTTTGAAACAGGATGGAAGTTGGTGAGAATATTTGAATCTAGTTAGGTTGCTTAACTTGAGGCTCATTACTTTGGCATACTTGAAAGAAAATGGTTTTATTCTCACTGTTACAGTTTAGTGCTTTCGAAAATTAGACATTCTTCATGGACAAAAACCTTGATTCCCTTTACTTTCCTGATACGCTTAGTATGGTCTGTTTGCTCAGAAACCTTGAAGGTGATTCACATAGACTATTCCCTTCCCAAATATCCCTGCCTCCTACCCCCTCCTCTTACCAGTTACTTATTTTTAGGACTCAAACCTTCTAAGATCTCAATGTAGGCATCCTCCTACCCATAGGGAGGTGTTTTTGCATATCTCTGCCAATGAGGTTGCTGGTGCCTCCTCATTGGCTTTCACAAAGTAGGAAAGATAAAGTGCTCTTCTTCCAGTGCCTTCATTCATGAAGATCTTAGAGACACTGAGATAAGAGGTAAGTAAGACAATACTCTTCCTGTTTTGGGGTGTTTGTGAATACGGGCTGTGTATTGCAATGTCCTGTGCATACTGTGTGGCTTACAACCATATATTCATAGAGTATCTATTTTTAGTTTGCTCTTCTGTTGCTGAGGCAACTTAGTATACTTTCTTGTGCATATTTTTAATTTATACTTGTATTAATTACCAAAAAAGTGGACTCTCTACTTAGAGTAGACAATTGTTCTAAGCATGGCTTTTGAAAAGTTCGACTTATACTTCTTTGGTGGACAGTGTTCAGAATTAGGCATCGGACTGGGGAGAGCTTTGTGGGGCATAGAACCACAGAAAGGAAAAGAGGAAGCATAAAACTCAGAGAGGTGTGTATTTTGGTATATCTACCCTTGTGAATAAAGGGAACTATTGGGCATGGGGGCTTTTTGTTTGTTTTTTGCTTTTTGATATGACATGTTTAAAATAATTGAATTCATATATGATTTAGGGTTAAAACTTTAAAAAATTATTGGAAAAATCACCCTTCCATGAAATTTTATTTTATGAAAGACTTTCAAAATTTAGTTCTAAAAATTCTGGATAGGAAAATCACTTATCTAATAAAATCATACAGTAGATATTTACTGTCTAAATTAATTCCCAACTTAATAGAGTTGACTCTCAGATTTTTAAGTGATGAAGTAATAGAAACATAGGTTACCAAAAATGTCTGTTACTCCAAAGATCAATGTGTATTATAGTTTGAAATATGTGTTTTGTTCATTTAATTCACTCCCCTTCCTTGCCAAAAAACCGAATGATCACGCCTTCCCTCTGCCCTGAAGACTTGGAAACACCAACCTAAAGGGAGAACTTTTTTCTCTTAGCCCTCTTTGGAGCAGGTTAGGGGTTACATGTTTGGGTTTCAAAAGACTTCTCTGCTGGGGTCCAGGCTGCTTGTTAACTAACTATAAACTGAAAGCCTGGGGGCAAATCCAGAAACCCTTGAACAAGTAATTTAAAAAGGTTATTGTATGTATTGTCGAATTTAAAAGCAAAATTTGTCCAATAAGCAAGCAAGTTTACTGTGTAGGTTTCAGTTAAAATAAGGTGAAGAAAAAGTCTAATTAAGCTAATTTCCCCCAAGAACCTTTCAAAGACAAAAAAAAAATTGCCTGCTCTGGGAATGTTGAACAAATTAATATAATAGGTACTGTAATAAAAAATACTTTGGAATACTTTCTCATTTGGTTTGTAAAGATGTGTGTGTGTGTGTGTGTGTGTGTGTGTGTGTATGTGTGTGTACGTATGTACACGCACACATAGTTTAGAAAATATTCTTTTAAAATTCTTTCCCCAAATGAAGCAGGTGTCACTGTCTTAAAAGTAATTTGTTTAGCCTTCCCAGAATAGTATGACAGATTGAAGTTAAATCAGGATTTTAGGTTGTTAATGATGTAGCAACAAGTTTTGATCCTTGAGAGAGTTTTATTAGTTATCTACAGTAAAACCATGATTAACTAGAACCTTCAATTACTTCTCTCCACCTAACATGTCTGTTGTAGGAAACATTTTCTTACATCACTTTCTGGATTTCTCCTTTGCCCTTATGTTGTTTTATGCTTAACTGTGCCAATGCCATATCTCTGCCCCTCCCCCTCCTTGAAGGCACTTACTGTCATGTTTTATATTTATATCTCCAATGCCTAGCACAGTGTCTTTCACATAATAGACATTTAATAAATTGTTAGCTTGAAAAATGACAAAATAAGCTGAAAGCACTTGTCAGCTCTGTGTTAGGCTCAATGCAGACTGCCCAATGACATATACCTTCCATTGCACTATGTAGTAAATGATGTTTTATATTCAGAAGATGATGAAGTCATATCCAAAATAGACATGTCAAGTATACTCTACTTGTGAATTAGGAAAGTGTTCTAATTAATTTGAGGAAGTTCCAGTTAAATGTTACCGTACCTAGTCTTCTTCCTTAGCTGCTCATCATCAGATGGCTTTAATGCCCACCCCAGCAAGCAAAGATGGTTTTACGAGAAGCTAAAATGATAAAATTAGTTTGTTTGTGGGAAATGGGAAATTATGGGAAGTTTCATTCCCATGGTATTAAATCTGCTCGGAGCTGCTTTTTCAGTGCTTAATTAATAAAGATACATATAAACTCTCATGTGCTAAACGGATATGGCATGTACTTTTTGATTTAGTTATCAATAGTTATTTAGCCTGGAAAGAAACCTGAACTTCACTTTCAGGAGAGAGTTATTTGGGTCTGATATATCTCAATTGCAAAGTTATTTAATTAAGATCAATAAGAACTTTACACAAGTTACTTTTTTTAAACAGTAATATTAGTGATGATGATGATAGCTAACATTTGTAGCATTTATTATGTTCCAGACACTGTGTTAAGCACTTTGCAATTATTTCATTTTCTCCTCACATCAACCCTGGAAAGAAAGTGCTATTATCACCCTCCCCCCAAATTTTACGGCTGAGGAGACTGAGGCTGACAGTGGTTAAGTGACTTGCCCAGGGTCATTCAGCTTTTAGGTGTCTGGGCAGGACTTGAGCCCAGCTTTCCTTGTTTCCTTAGCCCACCTTCTTCTCTCCTATGCCAATGTTCTCTCTCACATGAGCCACAGAAAAATATATTTTCACTTACCTGGTGAACTTTAGAGTGCATGGAGATTTTTTGATAGTTCCTTATAAAAGGTTTATTGTGAAGAATGGTTTTCTGCTGTTGCTTTGGTCTAGTCACCCAGATTCCTTTTCCTTCTTCCCTATTTACCCCCCTCTTTCTTAACTAGTCCTCTCCCACATTCTCCCTTATTATCTGTTCATCTACTGTCTCTTCTACCCCCACCTCCCCCCATGACTCTTCCCACTAAGGATTTCACACACACTCTTGTTTGTATAATACTGTGAAATAGGGTATATAAATTTTCTATAGTCCTGCTCTGTCAGTAAGCCATACTTACTTGTGTACTTTCTCCTCTTAAGTATTTTATCCCACATTTCAGTTTTGAGAAAGTAAAGACTCCTCTCCCCAATATGATTTTCCCTTGATGATTGCCATTAGCAGCAGTAACAGCAGCAAGCCAGTGGTATAATAATCTAAATATAGGTGGCATCCCTAAAATGGAATCACTTTGAAAAGGAAAGAAAAAGTGTATGCTGAACAATAGCACTGAACATAGGCCATTGTATAATGCCATGTATGGATTTGGGGGAAAGCTCGTGGGCTCTGTTTAGAACAATATGTAGCAGTAGCAGATTTGAAGTGACTCCTATGCTTTTATGAGACTAGACCAGTGCAGCAATTTCATTTATAGTATCCCTAAATGAATGCTTGAAAATAATTCATTTTCCCCTTTGCTGTGGAAATGACATTTTCAGAAATCTTACAGTAGACCGATATCTGTTTTGAGTCTGACACAGACCTCTCTTTGTTCCATCACCTATTAGCTCTTCTTTGGAAATGCTTTTGAGTTCTTCAGGAATTTTTTTCTCTAGAAATTTATTTCCATATGATTTCAACATCATTTTGACAACAGCATTTCTCTTTATTTTCTACTTGGAAATTTATTTTTGAAATAAAGCTTATTCTCCAATGAAATTCTTAGGAAATGACATGGATCAAAAAATGATTTAAGAAATGTACTTTGGAAGTGGCTCTGAATTTATATGATTATGGTCTGAATGTTGTTTTGACATTCAAAAACTTAATCTATGAGAAATGAGAGTTGCTTATATTCTACAGTCTGTTGTTTGGAATGATCATATGTCTCCAATATTTTTTTTTATTTAGTAATTTTTTTTTATTTTTAGTTTACAACACACGGTTCTACATAATTTTGAGATCCAGATTTTCTCCCCTCCCTCCCCCCTCCTTCCCCAAGATGGCATGGAATCTCATGTAACTACCATGTATAACTTCGCATTGAATTAATTTATACACTAGTCAAGTTGTGGAAAAGAATTATGACCAATGGGGTGAATCATGAGAAAGAAGAGACAGAACCAAAAAAAAAAACCCAAAAACAAAAACAAAAGAGAAGAAAAAAGGCGAGCATGAAGTGTGCCTCAATCTGCATTCAAACTTCACAGTTCTTTCTCTGGATGAAGATAGCATTCTCCATCGTGAGTCCCCTGGAGTTGTCCTTGCATCTTTCGTTGCTGAGAAGAGCGAAGTATGTCAGGGTTGGTCCTCACGGAATCCATATATCTGTGGTTGTGTACAATGTTCTCCTGGCTCTGCTCCGCTCACTCAGCATTATATCGTGTAGGTTTTTCCAGATTGTTACGAAGTCCGTATCGTCCCCATTTCTTATGGCACAATAGTATTCCATTACTTTCATATACCACAGCTTGTTCAGCCATTCCCCAATTGATGGGCATCCCTTTGATTTCCATTTCTTGGCTATCACAAAAAGAGCTGCTATAAATATCCTTGTACATATGGGTCCTTTTCCCGCTTGTGTGATTTCTTTGGGATACAACCCTAGAAGTGGTATTGCTGGGTCAAAGGGTATGAACCTATCCACAGCCCTTTGGGCATAGTTCCAAATTGCTCTCCAAAATGGCTGGATCAGCTCACAACTCCACCAGCAATGTAGCAATGTTCCAATTTTCCCACATCCTCTCCAGCATTTGTTATCCTCTTGTTTTGTTATTTTAGCCAATCTGACAGGAGAGATGTGGTGTCTAAGAGTTGTTTTGATTTGCATTTCTCTAATCAGTAGTGATCCAGAGCATTTTTTCATATGCCTATAGATAGCTTTAATTTCTTCCTCTGAAAACTGCCTGTTCATATCCTTGGACCATTTCTCAATTGGGGAATGGCTTGTATTCCTATATATTTGGCTCAGTTCCCTGTATATTTTAGAAATGAGGCCTTTATCAGAGAAACTAGTTGCAAAGATTTTCTCCCAATTTTCTGCTTCCCTCCTAATTCTTGTTGCATTGGCTTTTTTTGTACAAAAACCTTTCAATTTAACATAATCAAAATTATCTATTTTGCATTTTGTAGTGCTCTCTATCTCTTGTTGGGTCATGAATTCTTTACTTTTCCATAAATCTGATAAGTAAACTATTCCTTGCTTTCCCAAATTACTTATAGTATCAGATTTTACTCCTAGATCATGAACCCATTTTGACTTTATTTTGGTGTATGGTGTGAGATATTGGTCTATGCCCAGTTTCTGTCCTACCATTTTCCAATTTTCCCAACAGTTTTTGTGAAATAGTGAATTATTAGCCCAGAAGCTGGCCTCTTTAGGTTTATCAAAGAGTAGATTGCTAAACTTGTTGATTTCTCCTACTTGTGTGCCTATCCTATTCCACTGATCCACACCCCTATTTCTTAACCAGTACCAGGCAGTTTTGATGACTGCTGCTCTGTAGTACAGTTTAATATCTGGTATGGCAAGGCCACCTTCTCTAGCATTTCTTTTCATTAATACCCTAGATATTCTAGACCTCTTGTTTTTCCAGATGAATTTTGTTATTATTTTGTCCAGCTCAGCAAAATAATTTTTTGGTAGTTCGATTGGTATGGCACTGAATAGATAGATTAATTTAGGTAAAATTGTCATTTTTATTATATTAGCTCGGCCTAACCATGAGCAACTGATATTTTTCCATTTATTTAGATCTGATTTTACTTGCATGAAAAGTGTGTCATAGTTATGTTCATATAGGCCCTGGGTTTGTCTTGGCAAATAGACTCCCAAATATTTTATAGTGTCTATAGTACAATTAGGAATTATTTTGCCCAACTGTATGCCCATAAATTTGACAACCTTAGAGATATGGATGAATATCTACAAAAACATAAACTGCCCAGGTTAACAGAAAAGGAAGTAAAATTTCTTAATAACCCCATCTCAGAAAAAGAAATTGAGCATGCTATCAATGAACTCCCTAGGAAAAAATCTCCAGGGCCAGATGGTTTTACAGGTGAATTCTATCAAACATTTAAAGAACAACTAATTCCTATACTTTGTAGACTATTTGGGAAAATAGGTGAAGAAGGAGTCCTACCAAATTCTTTTTATGACACAAATATGGTACTAATACCCAAACCAGGTAGAGTCAAAACAGAGAAAGAAAATTATAGACCAATTTCTCTAATGAATATTGATGCAAAAATTTTAAATAAAATATTAGCAAAAAGATTGCAGCAAATCATCACGAGAATAATACACTATGACCAGGTAGGATTTATTCCAGGAATGCAAGGCTGGTTCAATATTAGGAAAACTATTAGCATAATTGACCATATCAACAACAAAACTAGCAGAAACCATATGATCATCTCAATAGATGCAGAAAAAGCCTTTGACAAAGTACAACACCCATTCCTATTAAAAACACTAGAAAGCATAGGAATAAGTGGAACCTTCCTTAAAATTATAAATAGTATCTACCTAAAACCATCGACAAGCATTATCTGTAATGGGGATAAGCTAGATGCATTCCCAATAAGATCAGGGGTGAAACAAGGATGTCCATTATCACCCCTATTATTCAATTTGGTACTAGAAACTTTAGCTGTAGCAATAAGAGGAGAAAAAGAAATTGAAGGAATTAGAATAGGTAAAGAAGAAACTAAATTATCACTTTTTGCAGATGATATGATGATTTATTTAGAGAATCCTAGAGAATCAAGTAAAAAACTACTTGAAATAATAAACAACTTTAGCAAAGTTGCAGGATATAAAATAAACTCACATAAATCCTCAGCATTCCTATACATTACTGACAAATTCCAACAGCAAGAGATGTCTCCAATATTTTGAAATTTTTCCATAAATGGAATTTTCTTTGTTCTAGCTCTTTCCTTTAGTACTCGAATGGATTTGTGAACTCATCAAAATACATATTCCCTCCATTAGTATAGATCACAACTTACCCATACCTTCTTATCTTGGGTTATTCTTGTCCCTTCCCTTGCATAAATCCTCCATTGAGAATATATCCATCTTGCTGAAGACATTCCCCTAGGTCTTTTAATATTTTGTGGATGCCAGTGCTATACTTGAGCTATCCATCTGATAGCTCTCATTTTTTATCTGACTGGTCCACCTTCTTTTCTAATTAGGCATATTATGATTTCTTCTGTTCTACTTCTTAACAGATCATTGTTGATAATGTGCTTCAGTCTGCACACACCTATTATGGATCTTCCGTTGCTCTTGAATCATCCACAATTTCTGGTGTCCTATGATTCATAGCCATATGGCATCATCAGAAGGTTGGCCACTAGGTAATGAATTCTTCAGCTATGGTGACCCACAAAATGGTTGAACACTGGGGAGAATAGTGGGGAAGCAACCACAAAATACTCAGTCAAGACAGTTTGGAAATAAGTGGGTTCACCACTGATCACACATCTGTAGCTGAGGTGACCAGTAACCTTGGCAGTGTCAGAGGCAATTTTTTATACTTGTGGGATAGAACTCACAGAAAAATATTTGAGGAAAAGTCAGGTGGATAAATGTAGTGGCCGAATAGTGGGCCTAGATATCATCTAGCTATTTCTAGGTCATTTTGAATAGTATTAAAACTCTTGTGAAGCATTTTGGAGTAGTGGAAAGAGCACTGGTCTTGAGGTCAGAAACTCTGGGATTTTTTTGAGGGGGGTGCCTTTATTAACTCTGTGATCCTAGGCAAATCACTTAGCCTCAGTTTCCTCATCTGTAAAATAGAGATAAGCCTACGTTCATACCATCCACCATAAAGGTTGTTTTTCAGGGTCAAATGAGAAATGGATATTGATTACTTTGTGAACCTTGCATAAATGTAGGCTATTAAACTGCCTAAGTCTTATTGAGATATTTAGATTACTATTAGTAACTTTTAATTCAGACTAAAAATTTTTAGATGAATATTTCAAATTTGTATCCAAAGTAACTTTTGTTCTGATCTGATCATTGAACCCTATATGTTCAATTCGAGATAATGATGATAATAATAATAACTAACATTTATCTAGTGCCTACTATGTGCCAGGCACTGTGCTGAGTGCTTTTGACAAATATTATCTCATTTGATCCTTACAACAACCCTGGGAGGTAGGTATAATTATCCCTATTTTATATTTCAGGAAACTGAGGCTGATGGAGGTTAAGCGACTTGCCCAAAATCACACAGATACTGATTTGCAAAAGCTTCCTTGGTTTGTGTTTGTCTTTTTATTCTTAATAGTTTTTGGTTAGGCCATCAATTTTTTCCCCCAGAAATTCTGTTTGATTTACCTCCTAGTCCTTGTATTCGAATATAAAATGCAAATTCTAGTTGAATGGCATTTCAGAAGTATGTTTTAAAGCACTACTTAAGCCTAAGAAGTAACATATATTGTTTTTGTCCATTTTATTTTTGGCTGAACCAGTGATATCATCAGTGTAGGGAACACTGGGTGTAGAAACTCCCTCTACTGATAAAAATATGTAATTTATAATCTTAGAGAGTTGCTGGGAACGCTGACAATGGGGTGACTTGCCCTGGATCACACGGCTGTTGTGTGCCAAAAGTGGACTTGAACAACCAAGTCTTTCTAACTTCAAGGCTTAGCTATCTCTTCTCTAAGTCATGCTGCAGCTCCTTTAGCCACTAAAAGGGTTAAATTCTCAGAAATGTTGCTACATAGCAGTATATACCAAAGATTCTAGGCTAATGGGTGATAAAATTAATCAATGTTTTGGATACATTTGTGATAATTTCTTGATAAATAACTTCACTGGGAGCTATTGTTGATATAGATAACTTCATTAAATATGTGAAGACATAGCTGCTGACATCAGAACATGTGCCTTGTTTTTAGTAGTACTGATGGGATTTGTTCTGGTTCTTTCAGTCTGCTTTGTGGCCAGTTTTCAGGAAACTCATAGGGATTCAGGGTACAGTTTTCAGCTATGTAATAGGGAACCAAACTGGCCCATGTAGGAACTAGACCCACAAGCCAGAAACCACTAATATATGCAATAACATATAATTTTTTTTGTTTTTTGACAGGGCATTTGGGGTCAAATGACTTGCCCAAGGTCACACAGCTAGTACATGTGTCAAGTGTCTGAGGCTGGATTTGAACTCAGGTCGTCTTCAGGGCCAGTACTCTACTCACTGCGCTACCTAGCTGCCCCGATAACATATAATTTAAAATAATGTGAGACATGACTGTAAAACGGTGAAATTGATGTTCTTGTTTACCTTATGGAAAGTAGTCTCATTACTTTATAGCCACACTGTGTATATCACTTTGAAATGATGTTCTATTGATTGCATTAAGTCCCAAGACATTGCAGAGCCTCCTAGAAGAGACCTGCCATCATTCAAAGGCGGCTGGTTGGCTTAACCATCCACAGTGGGAAGGCAAAATGAATGAAGGCTGTCAGTTGCCCAAATTTCAGCATGACTCTCTAGAGCTTTTCTAACAATGTGTATATTTGGGACAAGTGATACAGATAGTCAGTAAGCTGAGCCCATAGTTGAAAAGGAGGAGGGCAAATTGGATTGCCTTCAGGAAATTGCACAGTACTTGTACTGACACCAAGCTGCTCATAATAGTAAATGCCTATTTTTTCCAATACAAGCATTTTACTAGTGTTGTAACACCTTCTCTCCAAAGAACTAAAGATGAGCGTTACACAGAGGGCAGTGGAAAGGGACATGGTAAGTATGAGGAGGCTGCCACATACAACTACAAAGATGTTATAAAGAAATTATAGGTAGGAAGAGAAGATGGGCTGGTCACTTGGTGAGAACAAGGGATTTATAGTTACCCTTGTTCTGTTGAGAAAAAGCAAAGGTCATCAGCACTTTGCGTGGGCCTCTTATGGCAAACTTCTGGGAATGCCTAGACAAAAGTCACACAGGATGGTCAGGCATGGATGCGCTGTGACTTTTATTGTTTGAGGGAACTCTCAAATTGATCACAGATATATTTGTGTATTTGAGAGTGTTATTTTTATTAACGTTACAGTAGATGATGTAGGCATTCATGATCAAGTAAAAGTTGGGTTATCTGGTGGTGTCTTCAAGAATTGACTCTCAATTGGCTGTTAATGCTCAGAACTTGTTCTACCTTGGAGATCTCAGCCTCCCTATCTTCACTCTGACCAGTGTTTCAAATGCTGATTAGACATCTGCACCTAGATTTCTTTGTACTCAACGTGGTCAAAAATTAACTCACGATTTGACTTTCTCAAAATTTTCTCTAAGTCACTTCATCACACATTTATTTGTTAAACATCTCTGCACTCATTCTGATTTTCCTATTCTGTTAAAGCCTTCTAGTAACCCAGGTATGAGTGAAATACTTTTTTAAAGTCCAAAACACATTGAGTGCAGGTGGAATTTGATTTTCTTGACATCTTTTAATCACTTGTGGGATGATAAAGATGTGCTCTGCTCTGTAATGCCACTTGGAAGAAACTACCTATTTCCTTTGGATATCCTCAGCTAAGGATGTCTTGGATGCATGTGTGTATTATTTTCCTAAAATGTTATATAAATGGGAAAGTAGGCCTCAGAGCCCATAGTTACATTATTTCTTCCTTTTTTAAAAAGTCATTATCAAGTCCAAGATTTCTTTCTCCTCTTCTTCACATATGTGTTTCTTCTGCATCCTCACAATTGGCACCTACAAATAAGCACCCTCTGGATAGCCTTACTCAAGGCCAGCTGCTTTTCACATCTTTGCTTTTTTCAGTGCCCTTCCTACTTCCTTAGTAAACATAACTGGGGTGCTGAGAGTAGATTCCACAAGGAACTCCATTGGTCTTTAGAGTGAAAAGAGTGGGTTCCAGAAACTTTGCGCATCTTACCTTTTATCTGTCTATTCCTCTCCTTCTCAGTTCATTTAAGGTGTCCATCCATTCCCCTCTCCACACCACCCCCAACTCCCTGATAAATTTGCTAAGTTGGGTATCTCACTGTGTTTTCTTTAAACTGTATCATACTATCATAGATCTGGAGCTCTAAGGAACCTTACAAGTCACCTAGTCCAGCCCGCTTCTTTTATAGATGAAGAAACTGGTCCAGAGGAAATATCATGTATCTTTTACCCAAGGGTTAGGATAGAGCCTTGAACCTGTGAACCCTCAGCTAAGGAAGCTCCCTCTACCAATCCAAGTTGGGCACCTTCTCTGCAACTTTAGCTTTAGAAGTGGTGTCACACTCAAATAGAAATGGGGCCACTAAACTGTCTACATCCCTGAGGGCAGCATCTCAACTTAGAAAACCACATATTAAAATGATCTATGTTCCATTGTATTTTTTACATATTTTATTAAATAGTTCCCATTACGTTTGAATCTGGTTCTATAGGGTGCTTAGTATGACACCTCTGGCCTAGATTACTGAAGATTTGTCCAGGATCACAAAGCCAATTTGTATTAGAGATTTGAACTCAAGTCTTTCTAACTTCAAAGCTTTTTCTCTATCCACTATACCAGCTTGCCTATACTTCTGATGTATATAGTGTATAATGTTATTACTTTGGGTACACTTAACCCTTATTCTTCTTGCTTGTATTATGTTTACATTAACTATGCCCCCATGATACATTACTGGGAAGTTTCTTGTCACAGTGTATCACTACTTTTATCTTTATTTAATTGTAATTTTTCAGGAAACCAACAATCCGCTTGGCTAAGCTTTATTCTTCTCAGTTTGAGCCCATTTGTTGTGGGGGTGTCTCAATTTGCTTTTCCCTGGCATCTGCTTCTTGAGGAACATTTCACCTAACTCGCCTGTTCTTTCCTCTTATATAAAACATGCCAGAGGATTCATGACCAATCAGTCCATCGTTACTATAGAATCATAGGGCCACGGATTTAGAGATAGAACCTCATAGGTAACAAAGAATAAGCCCCTTATTTTCCAGATGAGGAAACTAAGATCAAGATAGCTCAAATGGGTTGTTCGAGGTCCTACATCCGTAGTTGTAAGTGGTTGACATGGGATTGGAAACAAGTCCCATCATTCCGAATCCAACACTCTTTCTACACTACTGTCAGAGTAGGCATAGCTTTCAGGAGTGAGGAGGTAATATTACAGTTAAGTTATAGTCCTTTTGTGCTCTGCTTTGGTTAGACTATATCTAGCAATTCGTATTTTGCTTTGGATGCCACAATCTAGGAAGTGTAGCTGTAGAATGCCCAAAGGAAGTTAGCCAGAATGGTGAAGGACTTTGAGTCCATGTCACATCATGATTGATTTGAAGGAAACCTGGAATAGTTGGTCTGGAAAAGAAAAGACTCAGAGACATAATATTTGTCTTCAAGAATTGAAGGACTGTCATATGGAAGAAGCATTACATTTTGTTCTATTTGGTCCTAGATGGCAGAACCAGGAACCACAGGTTACAAAGAGGTAAATTTAGGCCCGGCGACAGGTAAAACATCCTAACAGTTAGTTTACCAGTTTGTGAAATGGACTGCCTTGGTAGCTAGTGACTTCCTCCCTCATTGGAAGCCTTCAGGCAGAGGGTGAATGACCGCTTGTTGGGTATGTTATAGTGGGGATTCTTTTTTGCACATGGGTTGTTGGTCTGGATGGCCACTGAGGTCCTTTTGTACTCTGAAATTCTGTGATTCCTTCCTCTCCTTTATCCCTATAAACTTGTTAATTCTATACTGTACTCTATTGCACATCTTCATTCCTGTCATTTCATTCTTAGAGTCACTGCCCTAGTTCAGCCCCTCATTATTTCTTGCCTCCACTATAGCTTTCTAACTGGTCTTCTTATCTCTAATCTGTCTCTGCTCCAATTTGTCCTGCATACCTACTGTCAGCATTAATCTCCCAATATAGAATTCTGACCATGCCATTTTCTGGCTCAAAAAAATCTTCAGTAGCTCCTGATTATCTAAAGGATAGTCTTTCCTCAATTTGACCCCAACCTACTTTTCCATCCTTATTTCCCATTACTCTTCTACTTGTGTTCTAATAACTAAACTGGACTGGTTTACTAAATGCAACCTGTCTTTTCCTGTGTCCATCTGTTTACTCCTCCCTCCATCATCACACATTGAAATTTTGTCTCTGTCATCCTAGGCCTAGTTCAAATATCATACTTTCAAAGAAGCCTTTCCTGATTTCTTTATTCTTGTCTTCACTCTTCTCTCTTCCACCCCTAAACTAGAAGAGTTCTCTCTTCTCGATTCATGTTACTACGTGGTATCCTTTCTTATGGCAGTTATCACTTACAAATAATTATAATGTAATATAGAATATGTTTTCTCCTCTACTAGATTATAAATTCCCTGAAAGCAGAGGCTGTTATTCATTTATATATTTTCCTTTATACCTTGCACAGTATCTTATACATAATAGGCAATTAATAAATATTATGTGAAATAAAAGTATAGTTTAATTGCTTTTAGTTCTATATACATGAAGATAGATCATGTACCTACCATGTGCCAGGTACTGTGGTAGTTACTAGAAATAAAGACAGAAAGAAAGTCCTTCCCACAAGGAGTTTACATTCTATCAAAGGTTGTTGTTCATTCTTTTTTCAAACATGACTCACTCTCCATGACCCCATTAGGGATTTTTTTTTGGCAAAGATAATGGAGTGGTTTGCCATTTCCTTCTGTAGCTCATTTTACAGATGAGGAAACTGAGGCAAACAGCGTAAAGTGACTAGCCCAGGATCACATAGCTGTCAAGTGTCTGAGGCCCCATTTGAACTCAGGAAGATGAGCTTTCTGACTCCAGGCCTGGCGCTCTATCTACTGTGCCTCCAAGCAGCTCTCTATCTGAGATAGTATATACTTAATGTAATTATATACAAAATAAATACAAGGTTATTTGCAGTGGGAAGGGGCAAACACCAGCAAGTAGGGGGATCAAAAAAGACTTTATGTTAAAGATGGTACTTGAGTTGATCTTTGAAGGGAATGAGGAATTCTAAGAGGGAGATGTGGAGGTTGGGGGGAGGGGTCCTCATGTGTAAAGAACAGTAAGAAGGCCCTTTATTCTGAACCATAGAATATAAGAAGGGGAATCATGTAAGTTGGTGTTATGTATCTAGAAACTCACTTGGCCAGAATATTTAATAATAATATGTCATTTAATGATAACTTTCCTTGAAGTAGAAAAAAACCACATTTTCAACTTCTGATTCAGTTGTAGCCTGAAAAATATTCGATTCCTTCCTACCTTCCAGCCAAATCGCTTCCTTCTTTCTCCTTTATTCCAGCATTTCCTAAGATGAGACAGTGGAAAGTCCTAGATTGAGCACAGTTACCCTCATATGTCCCTGCTCTTCCCTTTCCTTGTCTTAGTCTTGAGTTCTGTCATCTCTTACCTCATTCTGTCTCTTTGACACTGATCATACTATTATAATTCAGAGTGGTTTTTCTTTGCAAATCCACATAACTTCACATCCTACAAAATCCCACTCAAAACTCAGCTCCTACTGGAAATTTTCCTTTGTTAACCTCACCTAGCTCAGATACCTTTTACTCAGGAGCTTTATGGTCTATTGTACTTAATTTATGTTTTGCTCCATTGTGTGTGTGTGTGTTTTGGGAAGAAGGTAAGGGGAGGATCCCATCACTTAGATTTAAACTCTCTGCAAGTAGATGTTCTCCCCACCTTTAAAAAATCTCCATATCCCTCCCCTTATCCAGCATTGTGTTTTGTACGATTTTTAGTGTTGATGGGCACACATCTTTTGAGGGTAGATAAAAGGAAAGTAAGTGCTTTGATTTTAACAGGTTTTTCTTGGTAGATAGTACATGATCGCAGGATCTAGGGACCTCCTTAAACCTCTGATTCATTTTCTTCCTGTATTTTTAGGACTGCAGCTTCTTCTTGAGTAAGTCAACACTGGGTTTGAAGAACAGGACAGTTGGAGTTCTGTCAACAGAAAAGAGAACAATATTGGCCCTCCTTGTGGGTAGTGAAGAGAGTTGATTATATAGTACAGCTTCAGTTATCTGGACCTTCTATTTATAGTTTCACACAAGTCAAACTTTCAGAATTGGAAGGGACCTCACTGGCCATCTTACCAGGGGTAAGGAACCTACAGCCTCAAGGCCACATGTGGCCCGCTAGGTAGACAAGTGCAGCCCATTGACTGATTCCAAACTTCACAGAACAAAAAAAGAATTCCATTGTACCACAGAGCTGACAAGATTTTGGTGTATCTGGATCAAATTGCTGAGTGATTCCCCTTTCTGCTAAGATTTGAATGAAGTAGGAACTTAACACCTTCCTTTGTATCCCTCTTAGTCTATTATAGTGTGTTATCTGT
Source organism: Trichosurus vulpecula (assembly GCF_011100635.1). Classification (NCBI taxonomy): domain Eukaryota; kingdom Metazoa; phylum Chordata; class Mammalia; order Diprotodontia; family Phalangeridae; genus Trichosurus; species Trichosurus vulpecula. The sequence goes on from NC_050582.1 coordinate 21,179,609, forward strand.
GTATATGCTTATCTAAGTAACTACTTCAGGATCTTCCTGGTTCATTAATGATGATGGTTTTCCTTCAATCAAATGTGTTTTGTGTCAGCTTCTGTAGGGTTGGTAACAAAGAAGCTTCAAGTGAATACAATATTGAGTTTGTCTACCTTTAGGCATCCTTTTAGTAAAACTTGAAAGCTTTTTTCAGAAAGGCTTATTTGAAATTATGCTTCATGGGTCAAAAAATTTCTCATTCTGCTTGGAAGAAGGGATAAGGAAGAAATGGGGCATTACCTTGGGTAGTATTTTATCTTTTTCCTGAAGAGAGTATATGAAATGCACAGAGGTAGTGGTGGTATGATAATTGCTTTAAAAATTTGTCTCCAATTACTATAGTGAAGTGAATAAAATATCTACTTTGACTTTGGTTTTCCATGGTATTCTAAAAGGAGGTATGTTAGTTAAAAACTGGAAGTGTCTAGTCCCTTTGTATTCTGGGAGTTTCTATAGTACAAATCACCCTTCAAATTTGGTTTCATTTTTAAAGTAACAGGTAGAGTAAAATATTTAACAGTGAGTAGTTAAACCTTTCTTGGTATACATTGGACTTTGAATCCTTTTAGAACAAGGATATTTAGTAAATATAGAAAATAATTTTTCTGGCAGATAGCCAGGTAACTCCCCTTAGGTCAGAGCCACTTGTGAATTGTCTCATTTTCCAGACTTTATGTTGCTGGTATCATCTGTTCGATTCTCAGATATAAAGATCTTTGTGTCTGCTAGGCCCTAGGTAAAGTCTTGTTTACCTAAACAATTTTGTTAGCATGACCAATTATTTCTATTTCTCATGCTTGCTTTGTTAGGTATGTTGTCATGACATTTAATTGAATATAGTGAAAATGGAGGAATCCAGACTAGTTTAAGTGTATAAAACTCCACCTAACCTGATTTCTTTTGAATACACTTTGGAATAGGTACCTTCTGTGGCAAATTTTCTTTTTTCATTTTCACATCAGGTATTTGGCTAGTGGCACTCTTGAATAGAACCCAGTAAGTAGTTAGTTGTTAGAAAAAACTCCATCTTGCTATAATTCTCACAACATAGGTCATATATTTCTAGTTAGTTATTACATATTGTTGGCTTTGATAAGAAAGGTCTACACAGTATGATTTGAAATGGATGATAAGGTTATTGAAATCCGTTCTCCTGCCAAACCTCTCAGCTTCTTTGATTAGTGTTGCTTTCATCATGATTGTTTTAGCTCCATGGCCTTTTGTTTGTGCTTTAATAGGCATTAATCTCATCAAGTTGTAAAATGTAACACCTCTGAGAATTATATCTTTGTTCTAAGTGGTTTTTTATTTTTAAATTAATACTATGAAATTTCAATTTTTAAAAATATGTTTTTCAGCTGAATGGTCTTAAAATGGTTGAGCCAATGGAAGAAGGGGAACCATATTCCTACCATGTAAGTATTCTTGATAACCCAAGTTTTTTTTATCTCAAAAGTTTTTGCACATAGATATTTTTAAACTTGATAATATAGGCCTAATATTAGCTTGTTTAGGTTTTCTTATTTCAGATTATCTTGTAGCTTTTTCTTGAGTGTAAAAACAAAACTTTCTACCATAAATACCTTGATATTTGGATGAGATCAAGGATCCGCTGATGTGGACATTCCTGCCAGTGGTACAACTTGTATCCCATTTTGTCCTGATGGTTCATTTTGGAGTTAGAGGAGCTCATTTTGAGTCCTGGCTCTTCCATTTCCTGGCTTTCTGACCTCAGGCAAGTTAGTTCGGCTCTCTGGGCCTTCACTTCTTCCTCTGTAAAACCAGAGAGTTAGACCAGCTGGCTTCTAAGGTCCTTTTAGAGTTGTTGTCCTGTGATCTTGGTCATATCTTCCCAGAAATTCTCCGTAGGAGACCAAGCCAACACATGTATGTGAGGTCTTCCACTAGATTTTAACATTTCAAGAATGGAGATCTGTAAAAAGTTTTTAAAAATCCAGTCTCAACTTCTCAGACTGAGTCTAGTGTTCTAGTGTTGTTGCAGTGCAAGCAAACTGCTTATCCTATAGGAAAGTGAGCTGTAGTAATACTTTAGACATTAAGACCTTTTAGATTCTAATCTAGTATTATTCTGAAATCTCTTTAAAAGGGCAATAGAAATTTTTAATTTTAGTATCACATTGCTATTGGCTAAGTTCCATAACTTCAGTTATTTCTCATATAACTTATTTTAAAAGATCAACATTAATCGATATAGGGAACTATATTCCTCATCTTATATTTTATCTGACCGCTGTGAGGGGGTTTGTGTGTATCTGTTTGTCTCTTTGTGTTTGTGTGTGTTTCCTAGAGAGAGCAGTGCCTCAAATTGTAGTTGATGTTCCATTATCTTTGTTGCTGTGGAACAACTAGTCATTCATAAAATTGAACAGATTGAGAAATGCAAATAAATACTGGTGCTTAACTGGGCACTTTTGCAGAATCTCAAGTGTTAGAAGGACCCTCATAGGCTAGCAAATCCAATCTATACCCAATGAGAAATTCCCTCTTATACATCACTTATCCAGTTTTTGCTGGAAGAGCTCTAATGAGGGAGTATACCACTACCTCTGGTACTAGAAGACAGCTTTTTGCTAAGAGTCTCTGTTTCTTTCTTTCGCTGTTCTCTCTCTTAGACAAAAGGTGGAGAGCATATGAAGTTACCTAGCTATGAGGTCCCTGTATTAAGCCTACACAGATTCCTTTTTTCAAGAGAGTTCAAAACATGATTCAGTATTTAAGGGTAGTCCTAATGTGGGGAGAGTCTGCATTCAGATTGTTATTAGCTTAAATGAAATTATATATTTAGAACACTTAGCAAACTTCAAAACACTCCGTAGATGTCAGTCATCATTCCTGCGAAGTTTTAGTTTCTGTACATGACATATTCATAAGATCATAGATTTAGAACTGGAATGAACCTTAGAAGGAACACCCTCATTGTGTAGATGAGGAAACTGGGGCCCAGGAAAGAGTGACTTGACTAGATAGTAAGCAGTAGAGCCCAGGTCTTCTGACTCCATATCTGCCATGCTTTCCATTGTACCATACTCTTTCCCTATGTTGTCTCTATTCAGATGCTTATGGTGCAGAAGGAAGGAGTAGAGAAGTAACCACGTTTTCTAGATTAGATGAGGAGAAAATCATCCTTGATGCTAGAATTCTTATTTTTCTTTTTCACGGAAGCAGTTTGCAAATGTCTTTCTCTGATGGGAACCAGTAGAGAGATTCCTATTAAGTTTCCACAGGCTTCAATGTTCCATCATAGCATCAAGGCGAAACCAGATTCTTGAAGAATGTTCCAGCAGAATGTACTGTGTGGGTCCTACCAAGCTTAAAAGATGAAAAGCATGGACTAGTATCTGTCATCTGAAAAACAACCTAGCTAATTTGGGAAAAGCTTATCACTAGAAGATTGGCCACTAAGCCAATTCTTTGCTGTCTGTAACAGGTCAAGAAGACCATCTACTAAGATGTTGAATGGTTTTGTCAATGAAAAAAGCACCCAAACTATTTCAATCATAGGTTGTTAAAATACTAAAGTAAATAACCAGGACTATTCTTTGAAATGTATGTTTGAAAAAATTTGCCAGTTGGTAATCTTGTGACAATTCACTCAGTTCTAGTAAAATAAAACTAAAAATGTTGACATTTTAGCCTTTTTAAGTTTATGCTTTTACAAATAACATATTTATAACTATTCTTACCCTTGCCTTGATTTCATTAAGTGTGAATAAACTGAAAATTAAGATTGTCTAAGATGTATTACATAACATGAGCTGACAAGAATATTAAAATGCTTTGTTGTTTATCCACTTCTGGGAAGCATGAAGAAATAAACAGGGCAAACTAGAAGACTGTCATAGTTATCTTGAGTGAAGTATAATGTGGTAATAAGTAAATGGAATGCTACTGATGTTTATACTATATAAGGGTGGAGGGGTAGTTATGTGTTTGGAATTCAGGTTTCAACAAAGGGATTGGGTAAACAAAAACTGGAATGAATAATACAATACTAGCAACTCCTACTGCTGACACCCTGGTTCAGGCCCTTATTACCTTTCCCCTGGAGTATTGTAATAGCTTCCCAACTGGACTGACTGCTTCTTCTCTTCAGTCCATCCTTTCCATGACTGCCAAAATGATCTTAATTCACATGTTGGACCATATCACTCTTTTGTCCCAAAACAGGACTACTGGCCAGTCCACATTTTGTTCCCACCTTCCTCACTCCTATTTCTTCGCATGTGATGTTCCCTGATCCTTGAATGGTCCACTCACATCCCTGCCCATCTTCTTCCTTTAGGTCCAGCTTGAATGCCACCTCCTCAATAAAACTTTCCCACATGTACATGATTGCTTCCTTCTTGAATCTGTCATCCCGCTCTCGGTTTTTATGTGATTTATTTGTACATGTGTCTTGTCCCTCCTACTGAAATATAAACTCCTTCAGGGAAAATACTGTGTCTTATTTCAGTTGCACAGTACAGTACACATAATAGGCGATTAATAAATGTTGGATTGATTTAAATTCTGATACGTATTAATAGATGCTATGAACCACAACAAAATCATAGAAATTACAGGGTGCCAAAGCTAAAAGACATTTTAGCAGTCAGCTTGCTCGACCACTAATTCTATACATACAGAAACTTGGGTCCAAAGAGGTGAAGGTACTTGCTGCAGGTCACACCAGGAAATCAGCAATAGAAGATCCCTAGACAGACATCTAAGAATTTTTAATTTTCTCTTGTTAGCAACGGACATGAGAGAGGACAGTGTCTGGTCATTTAACTTTTTAATTTTATGTCTCAATTTAAAATATTAATTTGCTGTATCAGAATTCTAAACTGGTGGGGTAGTCTAATAAACATGATTTTCCCCTTTTTATTTAATAATTTCCACTCTACATTTGTTCTATTCTGTGGTGATGCTGCTGATTGGTATCTCAAATGCTAATGATATTAGTCCACTCTGTGTCACGTAGGCCTTTCAGCAGTATTCCATACTGTTCTGGGAATGTGAACTTTTGTGCTTCTGTAATCTAATAGTGCTTTGTAGTCTTTTCAGCCTTATGATTGATTATTTTAGTTAAACTGCTCACTCTATCTTCAGTTGTTAATTTTGTAGATTAACATGGTTGCTTAGAAAAGCTTTCTATACCGCATAAAATGTTTTAACACTTTGTAATCTTTTAAATGTAGCATAAAGTAATCTCAATACCTCTAGGTCAGGGGTTTTGACCGTTTTTTGTGTCATGAATCCCTTTGGAAGTCTTGTAAAACTTATGGATACCCCTTTTGAGAATAATGGTTTCAAATGCATAAATTAAAATACATAGCATTGAAAAAGAAGCCAGTTCTATTGAAATACTGTTATAAAAATATTTTAAAAAAAAATAAGTTCACAGACTTCAGGTGAAGAGCCCTTTGCTAGATTTACCACTGACAGATACTGAAATAGATCTTCCCATTTTGATAAGTGATGAGTTATCTAAAAGCTGCCTTATTGTAAAGAAATGTCATATTTCACATCATCCACCTTTTGCTTCACCTATTTAATAATTGAATAGTAGCATAAATGTTAGGGGAAAAATGTCATACTGCTTTTCTTTCATAGTTGATGAAATAGGGAAACCATCTAATAACATGAGGTGGTTTTTGTAGTTATTTCTACTCACCTTTTATTTGATATGCTGCTTTTGTGGGAATGGTAGCTGACATGAGTAATTTTTTTATTGTGGTTGCCAGGGTAAGCATGTTAGTTGTCTTTCATTGATAATACCTAGCGATTTGGTGATTTATGTGGCTTTTATCTTATTTGTCAAAAGCTTTATGCTTTGACAGAAGATGGTTTTTAAAATGCCCAAATCATAGCAATTTCTTAAGAAGATTGAGTTATCAATTAAATTGTTGTGTTTCATTAATGCTAGGTGAGTGCTATATTTGTTTCTAGATCAGTTTCCCAACTTGATCCTATGAACCTAACTGAAAGCTTTACCATCAAAGGTTCTTGATTTATAAAATCTCCAGATTTTTAAAAAATTGAACCCCCCTCACCTTTCCATACCAAACATATACTTCCTGATCCCTGCAGGAGCTCTGAGTCCTCACCCTTTGAGCCAGAGAGAGCTGAACCCAGATGCTATGGAGGGCAGAGAGATGTTCTGCAGCTCTGCAGCAGTTTTTGCTGCCAAACAGTGTTCCAGATAGAGTTAGAGCTTTAATAATTATAAATTTAAATATCTCTCCAGAACTCTACATTTTTTAAAGGTAAACATATCCGAATTCAAGGATGAATGGTATAGTGGAAAGAGAGATTACCTTGAGAGTCAGAAGAGGTGAATTCAGGTTTTCCCTCTGACACATGCTAGCTTTATGATTCTGGGCAAGTCTCTGCTCAGCCCAAGGCCTCAGAGAACTCTCTCATTAAGTTGCAGATTTGCATCAGTGGGGACTGGAAGCTCCCTACCCTCAAATTCTAGGTCCAGGGGAAAAATACTTTAAAGAAGTTTGAAATTTGGGGCCCTTATTTCTAGATCGTGCTTTTATCCTCTAAGAAACATGTTTTCCATAATGGTCAGTTATTGACTATGTGCCAGGCACTGTGGTCTCACCTTTTGATTGGCTGGTTCCTTCCTGAGCCTCAAATTTAAGGAAGAGGTTTAGGCCAAAGATGCCTGTCTCCAAGCTGTGCTACTGACTCATCAACTCAGGACTTTTCAGTACCATGCCACAGAAAACTCTTCGCCATGGAAATACACTCTGCGCTTGGACTCCTTCTTACATTGCAAGTACTCTCTGCCCTTGTGGCCTTGTCTTCTGATTGGCTTGTGCCTCCCAGAACTCTCAGTTTAAGGAGGAGGCCCAGGCCAAAGGTGCCTTCCTCCTTTTTCAGATGCACTGTTGTCTGTCCTCCATGGGACTTACTCTGCAGCTACCTTCTTCCCAACCCTTCCCACTCCCTACCCCCACCCTATGCTTCCAGCCAACTTTGCAGCTCCTTTTCTTATGTTGTCTTCTTCCATTAGAATGTAAACAACTGGAAAGCAAGTACTGTCTTCCCAGTACTTAGCAGAGTGCTTGGCACATAGCAAACACTTAATAAATACTTGTTGACTAAACTTATTGCTGGAGTTTTGTTTGAAATGCTACATGGTGTGGTTGAATGTTCTTAATCTTAATTCCTTCACTATTCTTATTTCCTTGCCATCACTTGGACTCCTGATGGACAACCCTCCCTCCCCCCATGCCTGCTCTACAACTTACTTGTAGTATTGCCTGGAGGCACTGAGAGGTTCAGTAACTTGACTAGGGTCACACAGCCAGCATGTGTCAGAGGCTTCTGATGGTAAAATGGGCTTAAATATCATATGTTAAATATGTTGTATCTTTAATGTTGAAAATACATGGGAGGGGCATCAAAACTAGCTGAATACTTTCCAAAGGGCCCTTTGTTGCTTACTGGTGGGAGGGCTTGCTACTTCTGAGTTTTTTGTGATGATTTCACCCTGCGGACTGGCCTCCCATTCTGCTGAGCAGTAACCATATTGTTCTGCCTCTTTTCTTCCCCTCCTGATCTGTTCAGTCTATCATATCTGGTTTTTCAGTCTATTTACTTTCTATTTTTCTATTTCCTGCTTAAAATACCACTTATATCCCTTAGCTCTGGGACAAATACTATGCCAGTGCTAGTTTATGTGGCCTGAGATTTGCATATTCTAACCTCAGAGATCTTTATCTTTAATTGAGTATAGGAAATTCCCCTGTTCCTGAGTAAAATTGTCCTGAAGCTTGTAAGTCTGTCCTCAAGGAGAGGCATGGGGAAAGGAAGTAACAAATTGACTGTGATAGAGGACCTAAATATAACCTCAGTTTGGGGTAGTGCTTGACCACTCCATTTCTTTGGGATCTAATGCCACAGTACATGCCATAGCATGAAAAGTAGATGGTTGGTTTAGGATGCTTTTGGTATCTTGTTTTTTTTTTACATCACTGAATTGAAAAAGAACAAATAAATATGTTGAGCTTTATGAGTCAATATCATACCACAAATATTATTTTCTGATACATACTTACATAACTTGACTAAATGAAATTTCTTGTAGTTTTAGCATAAATTATGTTCATTTCTTAAAAAATCTTACTATTTTCAAATTTGGTAATATTTTGTTTTGATATTAAGATAAGTTGCATTAGATTCTTATTTGCATATTTACTATAAGTGCACCAAAACATTTAAAGTATATATGCTGAGCATTATACTACATTATGAAAACCGGTAACTTCTTGTGTATATAGTCATTAAAATAGTTATTGAAAGATTGATAACTGTAAGTTTTTGTTTCTTCCTTCTTTGGTTTTAGACAAATTTTGTCTCTATCCTGGACTCCATGGTATCATTACTTAGGTATTTGATCAAATACGGTCTCTTGCTTATTTCATTCAACATCCAAACGATGTTTGTGTATAGTCATGTTGGCAGAGATGAAGGACTAAATATCATATAGATGGACTCTCATATTTCGTTTTTTTAAGAAATTTATTTTTGCGTGATTTGGAATAAAAAATATAAGCATATTTCACTATTAAAAATTTCTATTAAAAATTACAGGACTATTCATTGTATGTGAAATCATAATATAATAGGACATTGGATTAGGAGTTAAACCTGTGTTCTCTTTTTGCCTATGCCATTAACTCTGTGTGTAACATTGGACAGTTATTCAATAAGCATTTACTAAGGACATACTGTGTGTCAGGTGCTGTACTTGGTGCTGGGGATACAAACACAAAGAATAAAATTCCCTGCTCTCAAGGTCCTTCCATTTTAAATGGGAAGATAGGAAGTGCATAAATAAGTGCATGAAAAGGAAATAGAAGGATATACAACATACTTTGGAAGGGAAGGTACTAGTAGTTGAGGAATCAGGAAAGGCTTTACATAGAGAGTGGTACCTGAGCTGTAACTTGAAGGAAAAGAGGGATTCTGTGAGTCAGGCAGGAGTGATGCATTCCAGGCCTGCAATGCAAAAGTATGAACATGGGACATGGGGTGTCATATCTGAAGAACAGAGAGAGGCCAGTTGGGCTGTATCACAGAATGGAGTTAATATCCTAATTTGGCTGGGGGTCAGATTGTGAAGGGCTTTAAAAAGTAAACAGAAGAGTTTGTGTTTTCTCTTAGAGGCAATGAGGAACCACTGAAGTTGATTGAGTAGGGGAAGTAACATGGTCAGATCTGCACTTAAGAAAAAATCGCTTTGGCAGCTGAGTGGAAGATGGACTGGTGGTGAGAGATGAAAGGCAGGGAGACTACTTAGGAGGCTGTTGCAAGTCACTTGTTCCCTTTGAGCCTCAGTGTCTACATGTTCAAAATGATGGTGGAGTAGCAGAAAGTAGTACAGAGAGCCTCCCCCCTAAAAAAACTAACCAAACTCCTCAAAACAGATCTAAAAAATACACCAGATAGAATCCTGATGGGGAAGTCCAGAAAAAGTCATGGTGAATTATTTGTCCAGTCAAGATCTGCATAGGGAGCCAAAGAAGTCTGAATACACCAGTGAAGGACTTGGGCCAAGAGCTCATTGCCCTGAGAGCCCTCTGGTGGCAAGGGGAGAGGCTATGAACCAGGGAGGCCCCAGAGCCATACAGGGACCACCAGACCCATACTGGGCACTGGGATGGGGATACGTGTCAGTGAACAGCTCTATCACCCACTACCCAGTTTTAGGTCACAGTTCCATTCAGACTGAGAAGAGGACCTACTTCCAGGGGTGGTATTCCCTGGTAGGAAGGCCCTAGGTAGGGTAAGCAAGTAGCTGTGGTAGGTTTCAGACTTCAGGAGCAGAATGAGGTCTCAATTCCAGCATCTAGTCCAATCTTCAGAGGATTGACTCCCCTTTGGGGAGCTTAGAGTTCTGTCCCTCTGAACCAGTAGAGCTTCCTAAATGGATGATAGAGGTTGAGTTCAGCAGCATTCTACTGTTGCTCAGACCCAAACCCAGGTCAGAAAATTGTATGGCTCAGACCAGAGAGGAGGCAAGCAAACTCTGGATCAGACCACTTAAGAAGCATTGAAAGCTTGCAGGATCTATGTAAATGATGAGTTCCTGAAAAGTTGATTCCAAGGTAACATTTTGTATACTGATTTATATTTTCTAGCTATTTGCCATATGTATTACTTAGATATCTTCATCCAGAAATTGATTTGGAACTCTCAGTTTCAGGCATATGGCTAACTACTGCCCAATTTTGCTGGTCAGGACTTCTTTGGAAGTGGCGTGGAGCTGGCAGTGTTGGGGAAAGTTTTCTTGTGACAGTGTTACAGGCAGGGTTGGCCCCACTGGTAGAATTTACCTTTGAGATGCCATAAAGTAGCAAGTAATATAGTATATGTTGCCCTAAAATATTTCTAAGAACCTAAAAATTCTGCAGATTTGGGTAAAATCTGCCAAATCCATTAAATGCAGGAAATGTCAGCATATTATATGGCTCTATGCCAGTAGAGCACAAAGTCTAGCAAACTCTACCATGCTGGAATGGCTTTGTGTACAGTCCCAACAACAGACTAGTTTTTGAGGACCACCCTAGCTAAGTGTGGAGAGACTCTCACTAGCAGGCTGACCACTTGGTGATGAAATTTGATGGTGACCAAGCAAAGAAAAATAGAGAATGGTCCTCAGGTTTTTGTGTAGCTTCCTTCCACTTCTGTAGCACCAGGTTCAGAGTAGTGGAGTAGGAGCCATGTGTACTAAGAATTGTACTATTTTTAAACCGTATAGAAAGATTTATTTAGCTGTTAGGACTCTAAATATCCAGTGGCCGAGTAGATATGTTGATGGCAAAACAGAATCATAGCAGTATTGCCATTTTCTCTGAAACCAGAAGACCATAAGAAGTTACAGCTAAATAGAACAGTTGTTCAGAGGGACTCCTTGGAGAGGGAAATAAAAGTTAATGGAGTTGGTTTTATCTTGTCCAAAGGCATTAAGAAACAGTTCATGACATACTTGGTTGTATAGCAGTGCCCTTGGTTGCATTTTTTGCAAATGCTCATCATGAAAGAAATTGGAACTTATGTTCCAGCATCTACTGCAGAGAATAAAGGAGTTAGGGAAACTCTATACAGAACTTGAGAGGACCCTCCAAATTAAATCAGTGTGTACTTCAGTAATTGGTGACTTCAGTGCAAAGGTGGGCCTACAGAAAGATGGCAAAAATGTGTTGGAAAACATGGTTTAGGAGAAAGAGATGAGAGATCCAGAAGATGTGTAGAATATACAGATGCTTCCTGCCTATGCATGAGTACTTTCTTCAAGAAGTGTCTGCAAGTGTGCAAAATGGTGAACACCAAATAAGATCTTAAAATAAAAGTGTATGTATCTAACAAAACAACTGATTACTGATGTGGAAATAAATAGGAGGAAAGTAGGTTAGAGTGCATTTGGGAAATTGTGCAGTTTTTTTTAATGACTCCAAGCTTCTCCCTGAAAGGAAAGTTCATCTTTTTAACATTAATAATCTTCTAATGATGCTATGTGGCCAAAAGTCATAGCATATTATCAGTCTCCAAAGAATTAAAGCTGTGAGTCACCTGAAGGGCAATGGAGAAGCACATGGTGGTTGTGAGTAGGCTGTGCCATGTTAACATTGAAGAGCTGTGTAGGTGAAGAGATCATACCATCAGAGATAATTTATGATTGGAAAAGGTTGTGGGCCAATCATATAGCAAAAGCAAAGAATCATGGAAAGCCCATATGTTTCATTGGTATCCATGCACTGTTAGGAGATATAGAGAAGGTCCTCAGCTTATTGACTATTTCTTCTCCATCTCCATCAGTACTAAACATATGTACCAAATGGCATAGCATCTAAACTCATAAAGGAAAAATTAGCTAAATTACAGAGACTTCAATGTCTCAGAATTGGAATCTAGCAGAAAGATAAAAAGGAATATGTATAAAAACTGACCTATAAAAACACACCCATATTTAGAAAATATAAGAGATTTTAACCCAATCTCAAAAAATTATATTAATTAGCTGGAAAAGAATTATTAAAGAAAAAAATCTGGTCCAGGTGGATTATAGGTAAATTCTTTCAAATATTTAACGAGTAATTATTATCAGTATCTACTGTAGAAATTATTCTCAAAAACTAATAAATAAAACTCATTTTATGAGATAATATCCGCAGAACCCTTGATTATCTGTGGACCCTAGCCTCATCACGAACTCCCTGTTCTACATGAACCCTTTCTTGATGCCCTCTAGCCACCAGTGCTTTTCTTTCAAATGATCTTATATCTTTTAGATATGTTGCATATATACCTATGTATGTATGTGTTGTCTACCTTGGCTAGACTGTAAGCTCTTCAAGGGCAGGCAGTGTTTCATTTTAAACTTTGTATTCCTAGCACCTAGCAGAAGTGCCTGCTGTCTGTCACTCTGCTAGCTGCTGAAGTTGCAGTTTTAAAAAAATAAAAAAAAATTCCTACTTTGAAGAGAGTTACATTCTGGTGGAGAAACATGTATATATGTAAGTAATAATAACACTACTTTATATATAGTGCTTTAAGGTATGCAGAGCACCATATATATATACACATATATCATTCATATGTGTGTGTGTGTGTACATATGTATATATTTGATCCTCACAGCAACCCTATGAGGTAGATGCCATTATCCCCATTTAGTGGATGACAGAACTGAGGCTGAGGGGGGTTAAATGAATTGTCCAAGGTCATACAGCTAATGTGTCTCAGGTGAGATTTTAATTCATGGCACCCTGACTCCAAGTCCAGCACTCTGTCTGAGGGTGTATCCAGAATAAATGTAAAGAAAACAAAAACAGGTTACAAAGGTAGGGCAATAATAATTTTAGGGATCAAGAAGTTTTATATAGAAGGTGATCTGTGTCTTGAAGAAGATCCTGTGAGGTGGTGGTGGGGAAAGTATTTCTGGCATGGTGGACAGCCACTACAAAGGCACAATGATAAGAGATAAGAATGCCATGTGTTAGGGATAGAGAGAGAAGGTCAGTTTGGCTGGACTGCAGAGTACAGAGAGGTGAGTAATAGACAGTCAGACTGGAAAGATAGGTTGGGACCAGATTGTGAAGGGTTTTAAAAGCTAAATTTCAGCTTTACATGCAATAGTGAATCACTAGAGTTGATTGAGTAAGGGAAGTAACATGGTCAGATCTGCTCTTAAGGAAAATCACTTTAGCAACTTCATGAATGATAGACTGGAGTGCAGGAAGACTCTAGGCAAGGAGATAAATTCTAGGTGAGAAATCAAGAGGGCATCAACTAAAGTGGTAGCAGAGAACTAGAAACAAAGCTACTCTATTGAGGAATGGCTGAACAGAATGTTAAATACATGTATTGGAATACTAAATACAGAGAAGCATTGGAAAACTTAAATAAACTGATGCAAAGTGAAGTAAATAGACCAAGGAAAAGAATGTACACCATGACTACAACATCGTAAATGTAAAAGAAAAAGGAACCGAATGCTGTACACTTATAATGACCAAGGTTGGCCCTGAAGGATGAGATGAAAAAATGTGCCACCCTGCTTCTGTTGTGGAATTGGGAGACTACGAGTGTGGAGCCTTACTTATACTATTAGTCTTAGCTGATGGGATAGTTTTGCTGAAATACTTTTTTTTCCTTTACTTTTGTATTTTTTTTGTTACCAGAGGTGGCTCTTTGGGAAAGGGAGGAGGGAGATATATTTGGAACCTCAAAGAAAGTGAATGTAGCAAGGAAGCCAAAGGCAAAGCTGAAACAAAGCAGGATGAAGTGCAATAAAAAACTGCCTTTGAAAAGGAAGAGACCCAAGACTAATAAGGTACCAAGTGTGGAAGAATTTCAAGTGAAAGAAATTTAAAGTCTTAGTGATACTTAAGACTGCCCTCTATCTCTCTCTTGTATTGTTAACAGAGAGGAATAAATCAACTATTTTCTAAATGCATATTACCTTTTTTTAAGCATAGTTAATTCTGGAACATCTCCATCTTTCTTGTTTGGGTATGATGTCAGCACCAAGAAATCACTGCCTCTTCATTTTGTGATGGTAATAGTTTAATCTGTGGGAAGAATGAGTGATAACAGCTTCTTTGGTCACTGTGTACCTTATTTGTAGAAGCTATCTTTTCAGTCCTTTAGATTTTTCTTTGACTCTGGTACCTTTGATTCTGTGAAGTGGGGAAGTCCCAGATGCAAAGTTCCTTTTCATTAGCTAGTCCATGGTTTCTGTGGGTTGATTTCATTAAGAAGGTGTGCTATTATTATTAAATTCTACGAGTCGAAAATACCTTAAACAATTAATAGTAGTTTTTTTAAAAATAAAAAACATGCTTTAAAATGAAATCAAGTATTTATTTTAGAAGGGCAGACTGATAGTATATGTATCCACTATTAGAAATTTTGTTAGACTTAATACAATGAAGACTTCTCAAAAGAAAACACAACTAAAATATAGTTGAAAAAAACAAAAGTTCCACCTGAACAGCTTGTCTCTAAAGAAGAAATGAGGAAATGTACCTCTTCCTCTTTATAGAGGTAAGAAACTTTGGGACACTATATACACCATCAAACTCAGTTGATAAAGTAGTTTTGCTAAGCTGCATTTTGTTTTTCCTCATTCATTATTGTTCCTTGCTAAAAGAGATGCCTCATTGGGTAAGGGAGAGGGGAGGAAGCATATTTAGAAACAGAAGTGATATAAAAAGAAAAAACAATGTAAATACAGAAAATTTTAAATAAACTTGAAAGAATTGCTTGATAAATTTCTTTGACTTTCCTTCTCCTACCCAGATGCTGAATTCGACTGTATTTTGATAACTTTTTTAAATTCAGTGGTGGCTGGTTGGTTGTTGTCCTTCATTCTCAAAGAGGACCAAAATGACATCATTTTGTTGGGGTCAGGGTAAATGTATCTGACTGTGGCTGATCAGACCAGTGCGAGCTCAGAAAGCTCTACCACAGGTCGGGCATGAATAGTCCACATGACCATTTGGAGTGGAGATATCTCTAGATTTGCTCATCTCACGTTTCTTTTGTGCTACTGTGATTCTGCTTTGCTCATGGAGCATAGCTCCTTCTTAGATAGGGGCATGCCATGCTGGGCAGTCTGTACTGCTGTACCAGTGTCTCCTATGTCTCACAATCAATTCCAAAGTTCTTACAGTGGTGGCAGACTCAAATAGAAACATATCCCTGTAGGCAACATATTGGCTTAGCAAACCACAGATCAACATTATCTATGTTGTATTTCATTTTTATTTATTTTGTTAAACATTTCCTATTTACATTTTAATCTGGTTCAGACTGTTCTCAGGCTGTTTTGTGGCTCTGGGTTTGACACCTCTGATCAGTTAGTTACCTTACAAAGAAAGGAGTACCCTCTGTCCTAGAATAATACTCCCATCTTGTAGACTTTTTCAGATATTGCTGTGAAAGACTTCAACAGTCATACTGCATTTTTGCCAGTTAGTTAACTGATATTCCTGGCAGCCTTCTAATTGGAAAAAGTTTTGAATATTTTTGTTACAAAGGGACATTGGAGTAAACAGCCCATTTTAAATGTATCCTTTTCTGTTATTTTCATTTTGGATTGTAAATTTCTCGAGAGCAGGTACTGCTTTTCATTTCTGTGTCTCAAGCACCTAACAGAGAGTGCCTTGAACATATTAGTTGCTAAATAAATGTTTGTTGATTTGGCTATAATTCCTTATTTCCAAGTGGAAAAGGCCTTCCTTTGAATGATATTTTCATTAATTGATAGTGGCAAGAATTGCTACTACACCACTTTTGGAATCAGGTGCATCATTACATCAATAGGATGAAATGGTGTAACGACAGTTTTTCTGTAGATTATTTGTAGAAGCAATGGGTGTGGTGTTAAAAATTAATTCTGTGAAATTTGGAATTTAAAGAGAAATTTCGTATAGTGAGAAACTTGTGTAGTAAGGCAGTGTGGTATACTGAAAAGAGGACTGGACTTCAAACATGATCTGGATCCTAATCTACAATTGCTATTCCTCACATATGGGGCTGTAAGCAATTAACTCCATTGAATTTTCTGGTTCTCAGCTTCTGAAAATTGATGACTTTTGACTAGACAACTAGAAATCTCCTTTCATCTTTAGAGAACCTATCATTCTATTGTGAATCATAGGCTAAGAGACAACATTTTCTGGCTCCAAATAGGCATTTTTATGTCTCTAAGTTATACTATCCCCATTACTTTGCTTCAAACCTTTTTGGTATTGTATTCTGCCTGTGTATCTGTATATAAATCAGAGTTACTAATTTAAGGAAAAACCTTATCTTGGACTCAAGGACATGTTACTGATTGATTTTAGCTTTCTGAATCTCAAATTTTGTTAGTTTGTCCAATATACTTATTCTCCTTTTTTATCCACCATTAACAAAGAACATTTTTAAAAATAAATTTTTGCTGATTTTTTTTACATCACTCAAATTTTTCCCAATATTCTCCCTCTTTCTCCTCTAGAGATCCATCCCATATAACAAAGACCATTTATTTTAAAGAAGAGAAAAATTGCAAAACTGGTCAGCAAATTGAAAAAATATATGCAATATTCCATAACTATGGACCTCCTATCTCTACAAGGGAATGGGATGGGAATTTATTCTCACGTCTTTTTGGGGCCATGCTTGTTGTTTATAATTTTTCAACATACATTTTTGATTTATGTGTGTATTTTTCCATCTATGTTGCTGTAGTCATTATATATGTTGTTTTCTTGGCTCTGATTACTTCACTATACATCCAGTCATGTAAATCTTTCCATGCATCTTTGTATTCATCATATTCATCATTTTTTATGGCATAGTAATTTACTATTATATAATTATACCACAATTTGTGTAGCCATTCCCCAATTGATGAGCATCTACTTTGTTTTCAATTCTTTGCTACCACAAAAGTGATGCTATAAATATTCTGGTGTAAATGTCAATTAGGGTATTATAAGCCTAGCAATGGAATCTCCAGTGAAAGGGTATGAAGAGCTTATTCACTTTATTTGCATTATTTCATTTTGCTTTCCAAAAATGTTGTGATCAGAATGAGAGCCTTGACATCATCTTTTGAGAAATTATTAATGGAAAACTGCCCTGATATCCTAGAACCAGAGAGTAAAATAGAAATTGAAAGAATCCACCAATCACTTTCTGAAAGAGATCCCAAAATGAAACTCCCAGGAATATTATGGCCACATTCCAAACCTCTCAGGTCAAGGAGAAAATATTGCAAGCAGCCAGAAAGAAACAATTCAAATATTGTAGAACCACAATCTGGATAATACAAGATTTAGCAGCTTCCTCATTAAAGGATCAGAGGGCTTGGAATATGATATTCAGGAGGACAAAGGACCTAAGATTACAACCAAGCAAAACTTCAAGGGATAGATATTCGATGACAGGATTTTCAAGCATTCTTGATGAAAAGACCAGAGCTGAATAGAAAATTTGACTTTCAAATACAAGACTCAAGAGAAGCATAAAAAGGTAAACAGGAAAGAGAAATCATAAGGGATTCAGCAAGGTTAAACTGTTTATGTTACTACATGGGAAGATGATACTTGTAACTCCTGAGAACTTTATCATTATTGGGACAATTAGGAGGAGTATACATAGAGTTCATAGGTGTGAGTTTACTATTATTTGATGGGATTTAAAAAAAACAAAATTAAGGGGTGAGAAAGAGGAATATACTGGGAGAAAGGGGAAAGGAGAGTTAGAATGGGGTAAATTATCTCATATAAAAGAGTTACAAAAGAGCCTTTACAGTGGAGGGGAGATTTTGAACCTTACTTTCATTGTAATTGGCTCAAAGAAGGAGTAATATACACGCTCATTTGGGTATGGAAGTCTATCTTACCCTACGGGAAAGTAGTAGGGGAAGGGGCAAAGAGAAGGGGATAATAGGGAAAATAAAAGGGAAGACAAATTTGGGGAGATAGTAGAAGTGAAACACTCTTAAAGATGGATGGGTGAAAGGAGAGAACAGGATTAACAGGGAGGGGCAGGTAGGATGGAAGGAAATACATAGTAATCATAACTAAAAAAAAAATTACACCAAGTTTCTCTGATAAAGGCCTCATTTCTCAAATATATAGAGAACTGAGTCAAGTTTATGAGAGTATAAGTCATTCTTCAATAGATAAATGGTCAAAGGATATGAACAGGAAATTTTCAGAGTAATCAAAGCTATCTGCAGTCATGAAAAAATGCTCCCAATCACTATTGATTGGAGAAATGCAAATTAAAGCAACTTTGAGGTACCACCCCACACCTATCAAATTGGAAATGAAAATGACAAATGTTGGAGGGGATGTGGGAAAATTGAGACACCAATGCACTGTTGGTGGAGTTGTAAACTGATTCAATCGTTTTGAAGGGTAATTTGGAACTATATCCCAAATACTACTACTGGGTCTGTATCCCCAAAGGATAAAAAACAAAAAGGAAAAAGAGGCCCATATGTACAGAAATATTTCTAGCAGCTCTTTTTCTGGTGGCAAAGAATTGGAAATTGAGGGGATGCCCATCAATTGGGGGATGGATGAACAAGTTGTGGTATTTGATTGTAATGGAATGCTATTGTGCTATAAGAAATGATGAGCAGGATGCTCTCAGAAAAACCTGGAAAGACTTACATGAATGGATACAAAATGAAATTAGCAAAACCAAGAGAACATTGTACACAGGAATAGCAATATCGTATGATTATCAGCTTAGGTATTCTCAGCAGTAAAGTGATCCAAGACAATTCTGAAGGACTTACAATGAAAAATGCCTTCCACCTCCAGAGAAAGAACTGATGAAGACTGAACGCAGATCAAATCATGCTTTTAAAAAAATTCTCTATCTTTCTTGGAGTTTTTTTTGGGGGGGGGGTCTGTTTTGTTTTGCATGAGGAATAATAGGGAAATGTGTTTTCCATCCCTGTACATGTATAACCTATATCAAATTGCTTGCCTTCTCAATGAGGGGGCAGGGAGGGAGAGAATTTGGAAATCAGAATTTTAAAAAACTTATGTTAAAAATTGTTTTACATGTAACTGGGAGAAAAATAAAATATTAAAATTTTCAAAAAAGACTCTGAGGTTCCCCACCTGGAAGACAGGAAAGATAGTCTATTTTCTGCATGTAGAATGTTTATCTAAAAACTGGGTAGGTAAACTCTGCCTTTTTATAGACTGCCTAATTAGAATAACATGATTATAGATTTAGAGTTGGACAGAGTGGACCTTAAAGGTCATTGAATCCAACCCTCTCATTTTACAGATGAAGAAATAGAGGCTTAGGTTAAGTGACTTGACCATAGCTGTACTGCTAGTAAATGTCAGGGCCAATTAATCTAAACTTTTCTAGATATGTTTTAGGAAGCCCTAGAAGAGTTAGTTGGGCTGCAAAGCTCAAGTTGTGATACTTTACTCTGAGCTCTATCTACATAGGAAATCTCTGACCAAATTCCTAACCAAAAACCTTATAATATTTTATGAATGAAATGCCTTGCTTTAAGCAAACTCAGTGTATAAGGACATTGAATCAGAGTATCATAGTGTTGGATCTGGAAGAGACAGTTAAAATTCTTTACAGCCTTTCTAATTCTCCAGCCTTGTTACATATTTGCCTCTACCATGCATTCTGCAGTTTCAGCCATGGTGGCCTCCTTGCTGTTTCTCATGCATAGCATTCCTTGGAGAGCCATCCATTATGCCTTGACCGAGCTAAAAGAAACTGTAGTTTTTATCTACCCAGCTTTATGAGAAATAAGGCCTTAGCTTGAAACTAGCTAGGTGTATACAGATTTTTGTTCTGTATACCAGTGGTATCAAACTGAGACAGAAATCAGGAGCCACTACGCCATATGGGCCACTATACCCGTATGGGCCACATATTTATTTAGAAAACCACATATTAACATTATCTATGTTCTGTTGTATTATATTTAGTTAAATATTTCCCAATTACATCTTAATCTGTTTGGGCCACATTAGGAAGTTGTGCAGCCCACAGGCAAGATGTTTGACACTTCTGCTCTATGCCATTGTTTTTCCTTCTCGTCACCAATTGTTTTAGCTTTTAAAAAAGGTTTGAGGTTTAAAATATTTACCAATCTTCCTAATATGCAGTTACTTCCATTCGCTAAGTATAGTTACAGGCTCACTTCTAACCTAGTCAGCATCACAGTTCTAGGAACCCTACAGAAGACTCAACTCCTGGTATTACCTTTTGTTCTTTTCTGTATGCCACATCAGTAAAAAGGCACACTGAAACATGAATACATGCTGTACTTGCATGAGACGATTCAATAGGAGAAGATGTGAGGCATTGAGGAGGGGGTTTAGGGGGACAGCATAGGTCAGTATCATATCTGTAGATCAAGCAATTATGTCTGGGTCCAGAACCTTGTTATATTTTTATTCCTATGATCTCATGGAAATTTGGACAAGTTAGTAATGTGACAGAAATGAACTTGGTGTGTGTGTAGATTGGGGCTTAATCTTTCTCCTCATATAAGAAACTAAATAGAATATTCTAACAGAAGTTGTGTTTAAAATTTCTTTTAGCAGGATGAAGAAAGTATTAAAGAAATTCCTATTACCCACCACGTAAAAGAAGGTTGTGAAAAGGCAGATCCTGCTCAATTTGAGTTGCTCAAGGTTCTTGGCCAGGGATCATTTGGAAAGGTAAGGACATCATTTTTTCATTTATTTATGCTCTAGACATTTAAGCAAAATCTGTATATTCATGCAGAGAATATGGAGGAACAACCTACTTCCAACTTTCCTAAAGGACACACATATAAAGTCTTAGGGTGGAAAATATTTTCCATAATTTTCCCTCTTCTTTCTTTTCTTATATCTTCACTTGCTTTTTATACTTGCTTGCATTAATCTATGTATCACCTCTTACCAGTCTTCACTAATTTCTCTCTCTGATGTACAACATTCAGTGTGCTGCTGGTTTAGGTTAATTTTTTAATGGTTCTTTTTGTCTCTCCACATACTAGTATATAGCCTTTGCTCTCTGTTTCCTTTCTTTTGTTCCCCTAACTGTACCACAGAAGTTAGGGGAAATTTATCTGTGCCAGACACTAGTAGGGGATACAAAGACAAAAATTGAAAAGTCTTTGCCTTCAGGTATCTTGTGTTCTACTAGGAGAAAATAATCTGAACACAGATAATATAATATGATATGATACGATGTAATATAATAATAATATAAACATAAAGCAATTTTTTTGGGGGGGCACACTGGAAATGGGGTGGAAGAGGTCTGGATGGGCCTCCTGTAGGTGGCAGCACTTCAGCTGAGCCTTGAAGGAAGCTAGGGTTTTGACAAGTCTGAGGTAAGAAGGTAGAGCATTCTAGCCCTGAGGACCGACGTAAAGGCACAGAGGTGGGAGATGGGATGTCACATATGAGAAATCGCAGTTAGGCCAGTTTGCCTGGATTGTACAGCATCATATATTGTGCAGTGAGCCTGAAAAGGCAGGCTGGAACCAGATTGTGAAAGGCAGAAATGATTCATATAGTGTTTGTTAATCAGAATATATGAAAAGCACTGTGAAAGGGACTAGCTAATAAACTAAATGGATCCTACATTCAAAGAGTTCAGACTTGAAAGGGAAGAAGTCTATAGAAAAAAATTTCATTCAACTTTGTTATTTAAATGTTTGTTTAGTGCCCGATTACTTGTGGTGCTGTAGAAAGAGAACTTTATAGACTTGATTTCTGATTTCAGGGGATATAACTTTAAAGACCTGAAAGTATTAAATACCAGAATTAAGAAACAGCGTTCAGATATGTCTATTAAGATGCCAAACTAGACAATTTCTTCAGTCTTTCTTCATTTTCAAAAACTACCCCAAAAGAGGGATTGTACTCCAGAAGGAAACCAATTAGAGATGAATTGACAGGCAAGAAAACAAGAATCCCAATAAGGTAATAGCTTTATGAGTTAAAACTAGAGAATGCTAATCCTTCAGGTGCTCTCAGCACCTCTCTCTAACTAGCTTCCATGCCCCATCAGAGAAGTACACACCTACCCACAGGCTCATACCTGGGGGATATAACAGGGATCCCCAGAGACTTTGGAGGTACATTCCACCTTTTACTTGTCCACTACCCCGTTGCAAGAAGCAGCAAACGTTGATTTAGCCAAGCCACGTGAGGATATAAGGAGGAATGGGAGGAATCAGGTTCCCTTTGCCTGAGGTGGTGCTTAGGTTAGGGAATCCCAATGCTACAGAGACCTTGCTCAGAATATCCACTCTGGTCAACTCCAACCCTGAAAAAAATCTGATTTAGTCCAGTGAGAGTAGGAACGAGGGCAGGAGGCAAGGGTGAGTGGTTACACTGGGCCTGAATGAAAGATGACTGAAATTCAGCTGTGTTCAGTCCTGTCCCTACTTGGGACAGGAACCAAGACCTATGAAAAGTGAATCTCCTAACAGGGAAGGAAGCTGAAACAATTGTTCCCCAAGAATTATACTGACCATCAAAGGTGGGGGGACTCAAAGAGTGAGTTACAGGGAAATGTGAAAGAAAAAAGGCTGAAAAACCACATCTCAAGAGGAAGAAAGTTCAGTTTAAAACATAGGTTTCAAGTGGACAAGGAATATGGAAGTTAAGTTGTTGTTTTCCATCCTTCATTTTTGAAAGGATGAATGGCATCACAGGTGATGGCTTACCTCACATGTGAATTTGATTTAAGTGAGGCAGAGTTGCACAGCATTGTCAGCCTCACAGTGTCTTCTTGAGTCATCAAAGTCCAGTGGCAGAACAAAAGTCAGGGTGACTGGTGATGGCCCAGGATGCAGTGGATGGCCTTGGCATCTTTGATATCTGACCAAGCTCTAAGCACACCATAGCACCTGCTTCAGCCACTTCATGGTCATTGGAATAAATTGTTCTCATCCGCCCAATCCACTGGGAGAAGTTTTCACACACTTAAGGTAGACACCCCGCTAACTCACCGACAGGTTTGAGGCCCATTGGTTACTCTCAACGTGGTTCAGCCCATTTGCTGAGATGGCTTTACTAGGGTGTGGCCACAGTGCATGTTCCAGCTTCTTGAAGCCACAGGTGAGAGTTGAGTGAAGGTGGACACCAAAGATGGATGAGCAGGCCTGAGAAAGGCTCGGCAAGCTCTCCTACCAGAGGTGCTTGTCCTTGCTGAGCACTCCATAAGCCCTAGTATTAAGTTAAGTATTAAATCCTAAAAGAATTACTAAGCCCTTAACAAATATTATAAGAAAAAGGAAATTGAACCAATGCCTGATTAAACACAGAGCCTTTAGAATCCCAAGAGAGGATTGAATAGCAGCAAGATATTCCAGAATGCCTTGTACCACATTTCTCAGATAAGAGTTTGGTATCCAAGATATACTGAATGTTCCAAAAGTCTTAGTGTCTTTCTAATGCAATAGTGTCAAACCCAAATAGAAATGGATCCCTACACACACACACACACACACACACACACATACACACACGCTAAATAGTCAAAGGATATACAGGATTCTCAACAGTTTTTTTGGGGGCAGGGCAATTGGGGTTAAGTGACTTGTCCAAGGTCACACAGCTAGTACATGTGTCAAGTGTCTGAGGCCAGATTTGAACTCAGGTCCTCCTGACTCCAGGGCCAGTGCTGTACTCACTGTGCCACGGAGCTGCCCCTCTCAACAGTTCTTAAAAGAAGAATTAGCAACTATTAATAATCATATAAAACAGTGCTCCAGATTACTAAAATCAATACGAAAATGCAAATCAAAACAACTGTGAGGTTTTGCCTTGTTCCCTGTGAATTAGCAAAGATGACAAAAAATGGGAATAGCTAATACTGGAGTAGTTGTGGGAAGATGACTATACCTTGACTCAGAGATTCCATTACTAGGCTTATACCTTAAGAAGAATATTGATAAGAACAAAGTTGCCATATACACCAAAATATTTGCAGCAGCATTCTTTGTGGCAGCAAAGAATTGGACGCAAAATTGATGCCCATTAATTGGGGAATAACTACACATACTGTGGTTTGAAAATGTAATGAAGTATTTTTTGGTTATATCTGAATCTTCATGATGCCATTTGGGGTTTTCTTGACAAAGATACCGGAGTGCTTTGCCATTTCCTTCTCTAGCTCATTTTACAGATGAGGAAACTGAAGCAAACAGGGTTAAGTGACTTGCCCAGGGTCACGCAGCTAGGAAGTGTCTGGGGTCAAATTTGAACTCAGGAGGATGAGTCTTCCTGTCTCCAGGCCTGGTGCTCTCTCCACTGCAGCGCCACCTAGTGGCCTCAGTGAAATATTACTGTACCATAAAAAAGATGCATATGATGAGTATAGAGCATGAAAAGTTTTACATGATTTGGTGCCTAGCGAAATAATCAGATCCAAGAAAACAATATACACAATGACTACAATAATGTAAATGGAAAGAACAACCACAAAACAATCTAAAGTGAATGTTGCAAAATTACCAAAAATAAGCGTGGCCCTCAAAGAAGAGATATGAGAAGATACTCATACCCCACTCCTTGATAGAGGTGGGAGGTCCATGGGTTTGGAACATTTCATAAATGTCTTAATGTACTCTCCATTTTTGATGAATTTTTTCCTCTTCTTTTTTAAGTTAAAAATTTTTTTTATATGAGATAACTGTTTGGAAAGGGAGAGAAGGCTATTGTAAGAAATGCAAATGATGTAAGAAACAGTATTAAAAATTTGTTTTTAAATGGAAAAATCTGGATGCACTGAACATGTTGATTGCCAAATAATGTAACCCCAAACCAAAATTGATTATATTAAAAAATTATATTATAGAATGGTTCAAAAGAGAAATGAAAGCCATGAGACATTAGAAAGGAACAGATGTCAGAGTTTATAGCCTTTGCAGCAGAAATAAATAGCAGAATATATAGCCTTCACAGAAGAAATAAATAGAATAGAAAAAATAAATTCATGGTGGTAAGCTTCTCTAAAGAAGCAAAAAAGAGAATAACAGATTTTGAATACAAATGCACTAGCATCTCCAAGTGCCTGTTGGACATCTCAAACTGGGTTTCCTGTAGACATCTTAAACTCAATAGGTATAAAACTAAACTTGATATTTTTCTCCTCAAACTCTCCCATCTTCCAAAGTTTCCTATTACTGTTGAGGATATTACTCTCTTCGCAGTCACCCAGGCACTCTCACCTTCAGTGTGATGCCAAGTCCTGTTGATTTTACCTTTGTAACATCCCTCGTATATCCCTTCTCTCTTCTGACACGGCCACCATCTTAGTGTACATTCTCATCACCTCATGCTTTTACTATTGCTATACTTTGCTGATGGGTCCATCTGCCCCAGATC
Source organism: Trichosurus vulpecula (assembly GCF_011100635.1). Lineage (NCBI taxonomy): Eukaryota > Metazoa > Chordata > Mammalia > Diprotodontia > Phalangeridae > Trichosurus > Trichosurus vulpecula. Next base: position 21,205,048 of record NC_050582.1, read on the forward strand.
TCTCTCCACACCAGTCCCTGCCACACTCATCACTCAAAGTGATCTTCCTGAAGGGCAGATCTGATTGTTTTCTCCCTCCACCTGCCTCCCATTCAATAAATACCAATGGCTGCCCCTCACCTCCAGGATCAAATACAAAATCTTCTGTTCAGCATTCAAAGCTCTTCAAATCTGCGACCCATGTACCTTTGCAGTCTTCTTACAACTTGCCTGCCTTTATGTACTCTGCAATCCAGTGACACTGTCTTCCTGGTTGTTCCTCAAATACAACACTCCCATCTTCTGACTGGGCATTTTCTGACACTACCTATCCCCTTCGTGTGCAATAATAATCTTCCTTCCCACTTCCATCTCCTTGCTTCCTTGGCTTCAAGTTTGAGATAAAATCCCACTTTCTATGCCAGGCCTTTCCTGATCCCCTTTACCGCTAGTGCCTTGCCTCTGTTGATTATTGCCAATTTATCTTGCACGTATCTTCTCATTAGAATATGAGCTCCTTGAGAATAGAGACTGCCTTTTACTTTTCTTTGTATACTCAGCATTTAGCAGAGTATCTGACACATTTTAGGAGCCTAATAAACGTTTGTTGACTGATTGATTTGAGGACTATCTGGAAGAAGAGAATCAAAAAGCAATGTTGAACAAATTATTTCTATGTAAGCAAAAGCTATTGACTCCAAAAAATATAAGAAAAAATAATAAGGATCATATATCTCCCAGAAGAACATGATGCCAAAATGCAGGAAGCAATTCAAGTAAACTACCCAGAAATTCTGAATATAGAAAACAAAAGAATCTACAGATTACCTCTGGGGAAAAATAAGTTATACTTTACACTCCAAGGCACACAGTGGTTACATTGAACAGTTCAATGACAAATTCCGCAGGTGGCCAGGAGAATGACCTTCAAATATAAAGGAAAGAAAATCTGCATAATATAAGATTATTCTGTATCCACTAGACACTGTAGAAAGGAATAAAATAATATATTCCAAAAAGCAAAAGAGCTCAAGATGCAATCCAAAATGATGTTCTGCACACCTAAGCCTAATGAACAATTTTAAAAGATAGGTATTTAACAAAAAAGACGCATTTGAAGTATTCCTACAAAATAACCAGATTCGAGTAGATCATTCAAATCATAAATTCCCCAAAACAATGGAAACCCAAGAATGGTAAATAAGTATAATGACCAATGAATAAATAAAGGAATAAATGATCTCATCTCTAGAATTGTTGGTTTTAAGAGAAAGAGTATAACTAATCTATAGAGTTAAAAAAAGTACACAAAGGCAAAAAGAAGAAAGCAGAATTTAGAAGAATGGAAGTGTAGGTGAAGAAACAGAAAAGAGGTACTATTAACTTAACCCCACCTTCCCTATAGGAGAATCAGTGCATTTTCTGGGACAGTGCTGAATGGGAGGGTACATAAATGGGGATTGTTGTTTGTCCTTCATTCTCAGAGAAGACCGTGACATCAGGGAGGTGATGCCATGACATGCAAGCGAATTGAATTTAAGTGAGGGAGGGCTGTGCAACGTCACCAGCCTCATTTTCTCCTCTGGAGCTTTCTGGATCCAGTGGCAAGATACAGATCAGGATGACTTGAGATCAAGGCACCATAAATGGGGAAAAGGATAGGTAAAGAACAAAGGGGAATATGATATGCCCTAATGAAATCCCTGGGTAAATAATCAAGGAAAGATAGCTCCTGTAGGCTTTTAGCAAGAAGAAAGGTTGCTGGAGAATGGGAGAGGCAGCAGAAGGGAGGAATTGAAATTGAGGAAACAAAGGCAGAGGTTTCAAACCAGTAAGGGGCAAGGGGTTCCACTGAAGAGCACCCCTATGGGGTAAGAGTAATATATGTTACAACCTTATGTTACCTTTAATCTGGGAGGAACTGGTACACAGAGAGACCACTTGTTCTGTGAATGCTGTGCTTCCTTGAACAGTATCTTGCCTCAGGAGAGGGAAAATTAGAGCTTCTTCGGGCAAGCAATACCCAGAAGGATGGGAGGCATGGACCCCAGAGATGAGATCATATGGCAGATGGGAAGGAGACTCATCGTGGAGAAAGTGGGGTCAGGGGATTTGAATTAGACTGTACCTTTTGATACATATGGAAATTTTTACCACAGGGTATTGATTTTATTCTCATGAATTGATGCTTCTGAGAGTGAATCACAACAGAAAAAAGGAACAAAGGTCTACAAAGGCAATAACGTAGAAATTGGTTAGAAGAGGAAGCTCAGGAATAAAAATATGAGGCTAGAACAAAATTTTCAATACATCAGATGGATCCAAAAAAAAGCAGAGGAGTAGACTAGACAAAGGTCACTCAAATAATGAAATTCAATAACCCTGTATTCAAAGTAACCAAAAACATAACTTCTCTAGGAAAGAGCTCCCTCTTTGTTAAGAACTGTTGGGAAAACTGTCAAGTCTCTCCCTACTCCAATCCGTCCTCCACTCAGCTCTTATTGATCTTCATAGAGGGCAAGTCTGACCACGTCACCATTCAAACTCCAGTGATTCCCTATTACTTTGATAAATGCTGGGGATACAAAGAAAGTAAAAGCAGTTCTCACCTTTAAGGAGCTCAGTATCTTGTGGGAGAGATGACATACAAAGAACTATGAACAAATCATGTATATGGGATAAATTGGAGATGATCTCAGGGGGAAGACATTCGTATTAAGGCTTCTTGGAGAAAGTGGGATTTGATCTGAGATTTGAAACCAAGGAAGCCAGGAGGATTTTATATTTGATCCTTGAGACAGTAGAGAGCCACTTGAGTTTATTAAACATAGTGATATGGTCAGGCCTACACTTTAGGAAGATCACTTTGAAAGTTGAGTGGAGGATGGACTGGAGTGGGGAGAGGCTTGAGGCAGGGAGACCAAGCAGCAGGCTATTGCATTAGTCTAGGCCTGAGGTGATGTGGTCTGCACCAGGGTGGTGGTGGAGTCAGAGGAGAACGGGGGGGGCATATATGAAAGATATTACAAAGATCAAATTAACAGGACTTTTCAGTAGATTGGATATGGGAGGTGACAGAGGATGGGGAATCCCGGATGACACCTAGGTTATGAGTCTGTGTGACTGGGAGGATGGTGATACCCTGGAAAGTAACAGGGAAGTTTGGCAAGAGGAGAAGTTTGAAAAGAAAGAAAATGAGTTCAGCATTGTGCAAGTCATATCTAAGGTCATCTGGACATCTCTTTAAATATGGCCAAGAGGCAGTTAGGGCTTCAAAAATCGAGGTGAGGAGAGTGCTTAGGGCTAGACGAATAGATTTGAGACTTACCTGCAGAGAGATGATAATTGAAAATCGGATAGTAAAGTATAAAATAGCATAGAGAGAGAAGAGCTGAGGGCCCAGGACAAGGCCTTGGGCAATTCCCACAGTTAGTCAGCATGATGTGGATGAAGATCCAGCAAAGGAGACAGAGGAGAGGTCAGACAGGTAGGAGGAGAACCAGGAGAGATCAGTAATAGGGAATTCGAGAGAGAAGAGGGTGAGCAACACTACCAGAGGCTACTGAGAGGTGAAGAGGGATAAAGATTGAGAAAATGTCAAAGCTAGATGTGGCAGGTAAGAGATAATTAGTACTTTTGGAGAGAGTCATTTCATTAAAATGAGGAAGTTGGAAGCCACGTTGGGACAGGACCTAGAGTGAAGCCTTTTAAAATTTTACTTCAAGACCAAAATATGTAATTGTAATTACAATACAGTTTATCAGTATACTAGCCGAAAAGGATATCTGGTTCTGTGTGTTTCAACAGAAGTGATATATAGAGTACAGCTCTTAGCCTGAATTATAAGCATAGATATGCTGCCTTTGTAAATATAAAGCTTTTAACTGGAGGATTTGAAAAAAGATTTTAAAAAATTCAAAAAGATTAAAACCTTATGCTTTGTAAGCACTTTGGTTCACAATTGATTGTTATGAAAAACCTTATTTAAATGTGTCCTGCAGTTGGCCCTTTCTTAAACTGTGCTCATGATGGACAGACTTTCACAGTGTAAGTTGCTCTAAAAAACTGCTCATTATTCTTATTCACCCTCATGACTTAATCCTAGCTCTTACTTCTTTATATCTTCACCTCTTCCTTCCTTCCCCCACAAGGTGATTATGTCAAAAACATTGCCACTATTTGTCCCCTCAAGAGTCCTACCTGGAACTTTCGAGTTTCATAGGAACAACCGAAGATTTTATGCTTATGTTTTTAAGCATTTGAAGATTTTTGTATCAATAATAGACCAATATTTCTCTTATGATACATGGAAAATCCTATTTTAATTCTTAAGAAAGGAAATTTAAATTAGCATTCCATTATATAGAACTAAACTTGTGAACTGCTACCTTTCAAGACTTGGAATCTTCTTCAGGCAAAAACAGGTTCTCTAGCTGTCTTAGAGGCATTACTGTATGCAAGGGAGGAGGAACATATACCCGTACAGAAGAGAGCAGATTTAACAGGATAGGCCCTAGGAATACTTGTTCAGTCCATCTGATGACTGCTTCATTTCTCTTGCTGTCTTGGAAGTTGGACTATTATGGGGGTGGTTTCATTTTTGCCTCCTATATATGTCATGTGTATATGTCAGTATGAGAATATGCTTGGTTATCAGTATTTCATCATTTGTGTAGGCATTGTGTAGGTGTGACTTGTTATATGCTGAACCTAAGCAGAAATCTGGCCAAAGCTATGAATCAGATCAGTGTAGGAGCGATTCCAAGAAACTTCGGGATGCTGAGTCTTGATTTAGGTTTTGCTTCGAATACTCCATTGTGAAAATGTTACAAATGGAATTTTGGAGCATATAACAAAGCCTTGAGGTATTAACCCTTTCTACAGCTGTTTTAATCAAAAGCAACTGAGGTAATAGAGGCTTTGATTCTTCCCTCGAGTGTTAGATTTGCTGTTAGTGAATTGTACTAAGCACAACTTTAATACTATTGACAGGACTCATTGGTTGGGTATGGGTTGGAATCCAGCAACCCAAGTCACCTACCCCCATTGTAAAAAATGCCCTGTAATCTTTCTGCCTTCATTATTTTTCAAACATTATATCCTGTATTTACCCAAAACACTAATTCTCTTTAAATCATATCCTTTGTCCTTCATTCTATTTAAACTGTGGTCCATTTTTAGTGAAAATTTTAACATTTTTTTCTAATTCCATATAATAGCAATTTTTAATATTGATTTTTAAAAATTTTTGAGTTCTAAACTTTCTCCTTCCCTCCCCTCCTCTCTTCTTGAGAAGGCAAGCAGTTTTATATAGATTCCACATGCACAGTCATGCAAAACATTTCCATATTACCCATGTTATGAAAAAAAACCAGACTGAAAAAAACCCAAGAAAAATAGATTTTTTAAAAAAGTATGCTTTGATCTTCATTCAGACTCCATCAGTTCTTTCTCTGGAGGTAGATGACATTTTTTATCATGAGTCCTTTGGAATTGTCTTGGATCATTGTATTGCTGAGAAGAGCTAAGTCATTCACAATTGATCATCATACAGTACTGCTGTTACTGTGTACAAGGTTCTCCTGGTTCTGCTCACTTCTCTTTGCATTAGTTCCTGTAGGTCTTTCAAGGTTTTTCTGAAACCATCCCCCCTCATCATTTCTTGTAGCACAATAATATTCCATCATAATCATGTATCACAAGTTGTTCAACCATTCCCCAGTTGATGGGCAGCCCCTCAATTTCCAATCCTTTGCCACCATAAAAAAAGAGCTGCTATAAATATTTTTATACATATAGGTCCTTTTCATTTTTCTTTGATCTCTTTGGAGTACAAACCTCATAGTGGTATTATTGGGTCAAAAGGTATGCAGTTTGATAGACCTTTGGGCATAGCTTTACATTGTTCTCCAAGATGGTTGAATCAATTCACAACTGCACCAACAGTGCATTAATGTCCCAGTTTTTCTGCATTCCCTTCAGTATTTGTCATTTTCCTTTTCTGTCATATCAGTCAATCTGATAGGTGCAGAGTAGTACCTCAGAAGTTGTTTTAATTTGCATTTCTTTATCAGTAGTGATTTAGAGCATTTTAATACGACTATAAATAGTTTTGATTTCTTCTATATCCTTTGACCATTTATCACTTGGAGAATGACTTGTATTCTTATAAATTTGACTCAGTTCTCTATACATTTGAGAAATGAGGCCTTTATAAGAGAAACTTGTAAAACTTTTCCCCAATTTTCTGCTTTCCTTCTAATCTTGGCTGCTAAAGTGGGCTTATAATGGGCAAATGCAAGCGCTTATGTTATACGTACAGTTTCTTCCACCTGTAGCTGATCTTGGGGAACAGAATAATAATAATCATAGGATCATAGATATAGAGTTGGAAGAGATCTCAAAGAACATTTTGTCCAATTCCCTCATTTTACAGTTGGGGAAACTGAGGCCCAGGGAGATTAAGTGATTTGTCCAAGGTCATATAGGTAGCATTTGTCAGTTTATCAAGCGCCTAGTATGTGGTAGTCTCTTGAACTCCAAAACCAGTGTTCTTTGCAGTGAACCATCTCGCTCACATGAACCCATATCTAAGACCTGAATTAATAGTGCCAGGCCGAATGAGCTCTGTTAGTAGTAACATCTCACACGTAATAGTAAGAAAATAATAAGTAGGAGCATGCTTTAAGGCTCAGAGGTGTCATCCTCAACTTCTCTTTGTCTCTTTCATTCATGCATCCTCCGATCCTTCCTAATGGAATAAGTACCATCAGCTTTCTGTTACTTCCAGGATCAAATACCAAATCATCTGTTTGGCATTCCAAGCTCTTCACCACCTGGCCCCTCCTGCCTTTCCAGTCTTCTTACACCTTCCTCCCTCCAGCTGTTCTGTGATCCAGTGATGCTGGCCTCCTGGCTGTTCTTTGTACAAGACATTCCATCCATTTTCCAGGCATTTTCTGAGGCTGTCACTGATACCTGGAATGCCCTCCCTCCTCATCTCTCCCTCCTGTCTTCCTTCAAGTCTAAGTTCAAATCCTCCCTTCTGCAATCCCATCTTTCCTGATCCCCCTTAATGTGAGTGCCCCCTTCTGCTGATGATTGCCACTGTATCCTGTCTAGAGCTTGTTTGTACATAGATGTTTGCATATGTCTCCCCCATTAGACTGTGAGCTCCTTGACAGCAGGGCCTAGTCCGTTTTTTGTTTTTCTTTGTATCTTCAGCTGGTAACACAGTAAAGGACAGTGCCTAGTACATAGTCATACCTTAATAAATTCTTACTGACTGACTATGGTACTGTGTATGTAGGCAAGGTTTAGTAGATTCTTGGGGAACTAATGAAGAATATGAAACATTTATGTAGCTAAAAAACTTAATGTAACTTATGAAAGGAGCAGATATCTTTAAAATTAGAAATATGTAAATGTGTATGTTTACAGTAATATTAACTTGAATGTCTTCTCCTCTTCCTCCCCCCCCCCCCCCCGCCCAGGTTTTTCTTGTAAGGAAGATCATTGGTCCGGATGCTGGGCAGCTTTATGCAATGAAAGTATTGAAAAAAGCATCTTTAAAAGGTAGAACATTTATCAAAGTATGACTTGAAAAAGATCCTTTAAAAACTTGTTTTTAGTGCTTATGTTGCATATAGTTGTTATCTTTTAGCAACTATATCATAATTTTCCATCAAGTCATATAAAATGCACGTTTGCTAATATTTATCTGAAGCATTCCTTTAGTGTGTGTGTTTCTCTTGTTGGGAATTTTCAGCTGACAAAAAATCATGTCTTTACCATTTTATTATTTGGAATTTGAGAAGCAATGCAGCGTGAGAGAGCATTGGATGAGTAGGCAGAGGACTGGGCTTCAAGTGTGGACTCTGTTAAATAAGTAGCTGGGGGATGTTGGGCAGGTTGCTTTACTTGTTCAGATCTCAGTTTCCTCATTTCTAAAATTGGATAATGATATCTATGCTGCCTAACTCAGGTTTGTTGTGAGAATCAGATGAGATGGTGAATGCAAAGTGCTTTGTAAACTCTAAAATGCTACATAAATGTGACTCATGCATAAAGTAACACATAATTATTTCTTTTTTCCCCAAAATAATTCTTTCATTGTTTTTGTTTTTACTCTTCCATCTTCTTAGATAAATTTTTAAAAAGTCATGAATACAAAAACATGTGCAGGCAGTTGTATACATTTTTTTTTGGTCCACAGTCACATACATTCATTTGTCTCAGCACAGTTCTCAAGTGGATGAATTTTATCCACCTACTTGGTCTTTCTTTCACCAACTTACTTAGATATTCATGTGTATGTTGCTGAATATTTGTTAATTGATCACTCGTTCGTATTGCCTTAGCCCGTTCCATGAGGTGGATTAAAGCTAATCTGTTAGGTTTTTCAATGAAATTTCTCACATTTCACCAAATTTTGTGGTTTTTTGAGGGCTAACCATGCCATTGCCGTATAGACAGTAAAAACTGGGAAACATTTCACTAGTCGTATAAGATACGGATTTTGTTTGTAGACTACTTCACTATTAGTTTTTTTTAACTTTAATTGAACTATAAATTGGTAAGCATAGATTTCAGCTGTATGTAGATGTAAAAAATTGATAGGGATGGGAACTGGCCCTGTGGCTTCATCTGTACAGGGAACTCCTTTGTAAGAGGACTCCCTCTACCAATCTTGGCAGGTCAGCACCTTTACTGTATCTTGTAAACCTAGAGAGTTGTGAGGGCACTTCAGAGTTCATTGACTTGCCCAATCACACAGTCAACATGTGTAGGAGATAGCAACTGAACCCACATCGTCCTGTCTTTGAGGCCAGCTCTCCATAAATGAAGCCACGCTCCTTCTCTATACAAATATACACTGAATGTATAAGTAAAAGAAATTATTTACTTTTAAAATTTATTAGTATTTGATGTCTTTTTTATTAAACTTATATCAAGTAATAAATACCATTACTATCTTTTCTTTTCAGTTCGAGATAGAGTTCGTACAAAGATGGAGAGGGATATATTAGTAGAAGTAAATCATCCATTTATTGTCAAATTGCACTACGGTAGGCATCGCCTATTTTTCACCCTTTTTTGATCTGCACTGTACTCATCTCTTCTAATTAGTGAAGGTCAAATATAATTCTAACTCATCGAAATGTTCTAACTGCCAACTACGATTAGATAGTGTGTCACCCTTTTCTTGAGAATAAAGGAAATAATATGTTTATAGCATTGCCATTTTGTGAGGTGAATTATTGCTTTAGTAGACAGGAATTGTAAAATAAATAGAATATAGTAAGTGCTGAGTACATGCAGGGCATCATACTGGGTTCTGGAAACACAGAGCTGAAAAATGGCTGTCCGTGCCCTCAGGGAGCTTACATTCTACATTCTACTCACCGTGTACACAAGTAAATATAATACAGGGGAATGTGTGATGAGAACAAAATAGAAAAGGAAAGCCTGGCAGGATTTCTCTATTAGTCTCAAAGCAGCGTAAAAATATTTATTCTTATTTTAGCTGACATGGTACTTAAAAAGGTTGTTCCAATTTCATATGGCAGTAGTACGTAAAGCCCGGTGACGGACATAAGCGGTGTTTAATAAGTTGCTAATTTATAATGAAACAGATGTGAGTAATGTTAATACCTTGACGTAAGTCCTCCACTTCATCCCCCCCTATTTTATTCTCTTGAGTGTTCCTTTGAGAAATGATATATTTATACATTCATTTTTTATCCAAATGATATGAAGTCAGACTTAAGAAAAGTCACTAAATTCCTGATCTCTCATTGTAGGATTTTGTGGTAGAAATGTGTGTACAAGGGGAGTTAGTGTTCCCAAGCTCCCTGTCTCTTAGTCTTAGGGCTGATGTTGAGCAGTAAAGCATGTGCCTCTATAAAGCAAGAGAGTGATATGGGCAGTTATCAAAGGAGTCCCACGCATGAGGGCCTGACTTTTCTGGGAAGAGGAAGGTAGTTCTTGTCAACATTGGACCTAACTCCAAATTTGAAACGTTAGCCCATGGTATTCCTTTAAAGTGGGCCATGTCATTGAACTACACTCGAGTACTTTCCCTTATAAACAAACTTGTAAACAGTAGCAAGATATTTAATCTTTTAAGATTTTCCTCTTTACTAAGTTTCAAATTTTTGGTTAGCCTTTCAGACTGAAGGCAAGCTGTATTTAATATTGGATTTTCTCAGGGGAGGAGATGTATTTACAAGATTATCCAAAGAGGTAAGCATCTACTCATAACTTTATATTGTAAGTCTTTTAAATCAAAAATGGAAAGACATCTAGCTCTCTTGCTAACAACATTCTTATACAAAATTTCACTCTAAACAATTTTGCAAATCTCATTTATTTTACTTAAAGCATGTGCCTGTTAATGGTGCCTTGCATATGACTTTCTTAGAGAACATTTTGATGATTTATGTGAGATGTATTTCAGTTCTAGGCTGTCAGGCATCATAAATATCTGGACAGAGTAGGTTGCGATGAGGTTAAGACTATGGACATTCAAGCTACTCAAGTACCCTTGGGATTAGCATTTATGAACAACTGTGAGTAGTCTCAAGTCTCACTTCAACATTTCTAAGTGGGATGGACCCAATGGATGGACTACTGCTGTTTCTTTGAATTTAGAAGCTTCTGAGACAAGAGGAAGGAAATATAGAGTGAGAATTAAGGGCATTCTTTAGGTGGCCAGGGTTTCAGCTTTATACCTTCCTACCTCAGGTATAAGTGTGCCACTCTGAAAAATTCAGTGGACTCTTACCATATTGAGTAGAATCCATTGTATAGCAGATTCTGTCAAGGATCCCATATTTTTAAACCATATTACACTAGATAAATATTAGCAATTCCAAGAAATAATAATTAGTAGTAGTATTTGGCACTTCTTTACTTACCTGCCAAAAAGATCTTGGTAAAATGTGCTCTTTAAGAAATTCTTTCTGGTAGTTCATCTCAGTTTTCTTCTAAACCAGAGGTTCTTAACTTGGGGTCTGTGTATTGCTTTTTAAAATATTTCAATAAGTGTATTTCATTAGAGTTCCAAAAATCTTAGTGCAATTTTAAGCTGTTAAAGCCTGAAACTGTAGTAAGACTTTGGAGGTATCCTGTATAATGGCTTTCTTTGCGAGCCTCTGTATTTTCTTTTATGTACTTAAACATATGATTCTGAGAAAGGATCCCTAGCCTTCACCAGCCTCACTGCCCAGGGTGGATCAGCAACACACACAAAAGTTGAAGAAGCCCTGCTCTAAACTTTGTAGGTGTAGATTCTCCAAAGTACAAACTGTCTAAATCTCTGCTTCTTATGGGATCTAATATGATAAAGTCAGTGAAATTTGAATAATGTTCACCTTGGAGTATTCCATAATTAATAGCCAGGACTTTTAATAGTGTTCCCATAAAAATCAGTAACCAGGGCATTCATGTATCTGGCAGGAGGAAAATGGGATCGGTAGCCTCTGGGTTTGGTATAAACAGAATCTGTTTGTGGTTAGGTTCTTTTATAGCAATGTCACACTTATTTGTATAAAAAATGTAATTTTTAAAGGCAGTAAAGATAGCTAATTGTTTATATCTTGTAGGAAAGGTAAGCTTCATAATATCCTTGGTTGCCGTGTTGTCTTACAGATGACATTGTCATATAATATTATAATATAACCCTAAATGCGCACCCTCATCACCCCCCCCCCCGCCCAAAGCAAAGAAACTAACAACAAAAACAGTGAACTTTAGCCAAAAATGTTGTATTGGTGAATAGAGAGTACTAGGGGCAGATCTGAGAGTACAGGAGGAGAGCTGTGGTCATGGCACCTTTGTGACTAGTTTCTAAGAGATTAAAATATTCTCTGAGTCAGGTAATAACCATGTGCAAATAGGCAACCTCTTTAAGCTCCAAATTGTGCTTTCTAGTTGGCAATGCCAATGACCCCAGGGCCCCTTGGTGTGCAAGGGCACGGTAGGTGACAAGGACTCTGGAATTTCATGATATACTGATCTTTAACAAACTTTCAGATTCTTGAGACTGCCACTCAAATGAAATAAGTAACTTAAATACTCTTAATAATTCAAGCAGCATTACCTGAACAACCAAGAAGTAAGTAACAATAATATGCTTAGGTTTTCACAGAGAGGCAATGTAGTACAAGTGACCCTGGGCAAGTCACTTCACTTGAGCATCCAGAAGCAACTTTGCAAGTTGCAGAGCAGTTGTCGATCTGCATTGGTTGGAGATTCTTCACTAGGAGTTCTCCACTCCAGTGAAATCATAAGCCCAGTAAAAACAATGGGTTTATCTGCAGATTATTAAAGTTAAAAGAGAAAGACAATACAGCAGCATCAGCTCTGCAGCAAAGGGTACCTCAGAATTATTTCATAGTCATTCAGCTTCATGATAACAGCTAAGACAGCAAGAGAAGGTTCAGTTCAGAAAGCACAGAGCCATTTTTTAAACATCTTCATAAAACAAGCTCATAGAAAACAAGATTTAGTGTGAAAAGGAGGGGACTTTAGTTTTCCAGAAAATTTCTCTCTGAGATAACTCCTTCTCTAATGTTGCAGCTATTTCATTTTAAAGAATAAGCTTTTAAAATGTGATTTTAGCCATCAAAGCAGAGATCAGAAGGTAAATCTCTCCAGTTCTTATTAGGTTATGTTTACAGAGGAAGATGTGAAATTCTACCTCGCAGAACTTGCCCTTGCTTTGGATCATCTGCACAGTCTGGGGATCGTGTACCGGGACCTGAAGCCAGAAAAGTAAAGTAACCCGTGGGCCCTGGGAATAGTCACTGTTCTCTGAAAGTCCAAATTCAGTGTCTTTCTGCATTCTCTATTATATATTTTACTTAGTTTTACGAAAAAAAATGTAAAAAAATATAAAGTAGAAATTTTATTTTTTAAATAATCCAGTTATCCATTGATTCTAATTGTGCTAGTCACTTTTACAGATTGCCAATTTATCAACTTAACTATTGGAGATTGGTTTTTCTCAAGTTTGTGATAATTTTAATAAATGTTTTATACATAAATATTTTACTGTTATATACATTGGTGAATGTGAATTTTAATTTTCAGCATTTTGCTTGATGAAGCAGGACATATCAAGTTAACAGGTAAGTAAATTCTCAGTACAGTTAATCTGTCTATACTATATATTTCACTTATTTCAATAACTGACTTATCTAGGTTTATTTCCCATTTCTATTTCTTGATTTTGATTTATACGTTAGGTAAAATTTAAATGTTAGGTAAGCCTAACTCTGTCCTAACCGTAGCAGGTATCAATAGGGTTAGGGGGAGGGATGAAATGTACAGAGAAAATACTGTCCCATTGAGACATATCTGTATGATTCTTCACCTGGAAAGGATTGCTAGCATTTTAAAATTGATTGGACCCTAAGTCATATTTTAAGTAGGAGATATACATATATATATATATATATATTACTTATCAAAATTATTTTTAAAAAAGAATAAGTCTCGATGATCTTTGCAGAAATTTTTGAGATCTATGCAGTTTAAAGGTAAGTTTCCACAGAATCATCAGTATTATAATACATTACTCTGAGATATCAACATGGGCTTATACCATCAATACTGAGGTTCAAAGTCACTTTGGTGAGACCTTTTGATTCATAACTTAAGTCTCTCTTTTGTGTGTGTCTCTAGAGAGAATGTATAGGAAATGGGATGATCTTGGGGAGGATAAAAAGGAAATAGTACAAGGTGAGGGCTGCGTAGTATTATAGGTTTAGGATAAAATTTGTATTTGAAAGTAACTTAGTGTGCAAAGTTAATGCTTTTCTTTTTGGGTTTGGGGGTGATGGGGAACAGGTTTCATTAAAGCTTCTCTATAGTACATTAAGGTTATTTGAGTAAATAAAAGGTGCCAAGTAGCATCTTCCCATAGTCTTATGATATATTAATTGATATCCCTTCCTGAATGAAGTTTCTACCTTTTCCAACCCATCCACCAATTGCCAAAGAGATTTTATTAAAGTGGAGACCTGACCACAACCACCCCTCAGAGAGATTTAATAAACTCCGTTACCTCCAAGATCAAAGGGAAACTCCTCTGTTTGGCTTTTAAAGTTCCTCATGATCTGCCCCCTCCTACCTTCCCAGCCTTCCTGTCCATACTCTCCCCTATGAGGTACAACCAAACCAGCCTCAGTGGTCCTCACACATGATGCTCCATCTTCTCTGTCTCTGTATATGTTCCTGGTGCCTAGAACGTTCTCATTTTTGACCTGTGTCTCCTGGAGTCCCAGACTTTCTTTAAGGATTTAGGGTAAAATATATACACACATAAAAAAATAGTTGTATCTTTAAACCTTTTTCTAAGGTTCTTGGCAGATTAACCAGTGTTAAATTATGGTTTTCATTAAAAAGCATAAAATTAATTATATTCTGAACATGTGTATGGAAAAGAAAAGCATTTTAGAAGGAACTAGTGAAAGTGCAATAGTCAACTACAGTTTTAAAGAAATAGTACAGGGAAAAATTAGGGTTCATTTATAGAACTTTTCATCATAAAAAATATTTTTCTCTGTCATGAGCAATTTAGAAAAGACATATGCTTAATAATTCATTTGCTCTTGTAGCTTATTCTTGATACTGGCTTTGTTGTTTATGTGTTTATTTTTTTGCAATTTGTTGCTTAGAAAAATTAGCGTCAAAAGTATCAGTTTTGTCAGGATTAGACAGTCTGAGCAGAAGACTGTCCCCAGTATGAGAATCAAAGAGTGAGGCTCTGTGGGACAGACCTTCAGAAGATTAACAGAGGAAGTCAAAACATTCTCTTCCATTTACTTCCATACCTCTTTCCCTCTTGCTCTGCCCCCTCCTCTCCTTCCCCCCCACCCCAGAAGAAAATAGTTGCCAATGTTCTTTACAAGACTTTGGAGGTATATTTTTAGACCGGGTGGAGGTAATGGGAGAATTAAAGCCAATTATGTTTACATTTTGTAAATAGATGGTATGATAATTAAAGCTTCTTAGAACCACAAAACAAAAGTAGTTCACTGTAAAGATGAATACACAAAATGATATTGAGAATATAATTAATGATTATTTAATGAAAGTGAAGTCAGTAAATCCTTATGAAATATAAGATTTCAAGTCCTTCTCTAGAGTCAAGCATGCTAAAGCAAATTTTGCTTGTTCCCTTCCTTCCTCTCAGTGCCACCTAACCCCCCCATCCCCAAAGGAAACATTGAGTTGGTTCCCTCCATTTTGGTCTGAGGTAGCAAAATTTAGATCAATATGATGGGCTTCCAAATATGTAGTTTGTGGTGTTCTCATTTTTAAAAAAGTTATCGTTATGAGTGAAAAACTAAGAAGCATATATTTTGAGCACTTTGGGGTTTAGATGTATACTTTTCAAAACAATTTTAAATGTATGTAGTTTATGTAGAAATTGATAAGATTGAATTTCATAATGTTAGTGTTACCAAGTCTAGACTCTTTTCCTGTAATGCCCTCACAGTACCTTGCTTTTAAGAGCAGTTCTGTGTATGACCATAGATACACAGCTTTAACTCCATACCATGTTGTATGTATACAGGAGATTCCTATGTTCTGGAGGTCTTCAAATGTATTTTTTATAACACTGTTATTTTAGATTTTGGACTCAGCAAAGAATCTGTAGACCAAGAAAAGAAGGCCTACTCATTTTGTGGTACAGTAGAATACATGGCTCCTGAAGTAGTGAACAGGCGAGGCCATACACAGAGCGCTGATTGGTGGTCATTTGGCGTGTTAATGGTAAGCTCCTTTTTCAGTCCCTCAAAAAGCACTTCTTCAGCACCTATTTTGTGGCATTACGTTTCTGAGTTAAGGTCATAGAAAATTAAAAACTGGTATTTTTTGGACATTTCCTATTTAAATGCTTTGTTACCTTGTGGAGAGTGATGATGGAGGAAAGTTTGGACAATTTAGAGTTATCAAAAAGCACAGCTGGTACTGTGTTAAGTTTTGCCAAAAAGAAAATTAGGTTCCTTTTTGTTCTAATTTTATCTTTATCCTGCTAGATGAAGTTGTAAATAGTGGCACTGTTATGGAGACTTTAAGGTCCTAGTCTAGAAAGAATCTGTCAGGTTTACAGGATTACAAGGAACTATTTAGTAATTGTGTAGTATATTGTTATACTTATAATTGCTACCACAAGTTTTAGCACACATATTTAGTACACACACACACACACACACACACACACACATGCGTGCGCATGAATATTTCTGTGACCTGTGAATGTCTTACTTCCCAGTATGTTTATAATTTCCTTTATGACAGAGGCTGCCTTCTTTTAACTTAGTATCCTCTATAGCACCTAGCATAGTGCCAGTCGCAGGTACTGTAACAAATACATAGTGATTGATTGGATATATAATTCTGTATAAAATTTGTGACAGTAAAATTTTTTTGATGAAAACACTTTACATAAGACATATTTTGCTGTTAAACTTCTAATTATTCATTTAACAACATATCATAATTTCTGTGCTGTTAGAAATAAATTTTAAGCACCTGTACACCTAGTACTGATAGGCATGTATGATGGTGTTACTGACCTCCCTTTACCCACAGTATAGTTGGAAATACAAGACATACATACACGTATGTGTATATATACATGCATATAAACACATATATGAAACACTGAGAACAATGAAATGCAAAGCTCTTAGTGCTCACCCTAAATGTAGCAAGATCAGAGAAGGCTAAGATCAGGATGACTTAGAGTAGTAGGAGAAGGCTTTGAGGGGAGGTGAGACTTGAATGGACCCTTTTGAAATCTGGGTAGAATTTGGAAAGGTAGTGGATATTACTATGAGGAGGAATAGCATTAGGAAAGATAATAATGGGAATGAGCACAGCATGGGGGCAAGAAGTAGGGTGGAAGACCAGACCGGCCCCCAGAAGGTGTGCGTTGGGGCCTGTGGGAAATGAGGTTGACTTGGTAAGGTACGATCAAGTTCTAGAGGGTTTTGAAAATCAAGCCAGGAGAATTTGACCTGGATGTTATAGGTAGCAGGAGCTATTAAAGGGTGCTAAGTAGGTGAGCTATGCAATAAAATCTTTGTTTTTAGAAAGGTTAATCTTATAGCGTTATATAAAATGGATTAATTGGTGAGAAGACTAGAGGCAGAGAAACCATCTAGGAGGCTGTTGGAATAATCTGGGAATGAATTTATGGCAGTTGTAACCAAAAAAGTGTTGTTCTGAGTAATACAAAACAGGAGCATGAGTGAGAGGAGTGCCCAGGTTTGAGTTTTAGAATTAGGAATCCTCTTTATAGAGGACTGGAAACTGTGAGAATAAAGGAGTTCAGCAAATCTAGAAAGAGAAAACATAGGATTGAGGCCAAAGCCGTTTTTAAAATGACTTATATTGAGAGCTAAATAGAACTAATAGAAATTTTAAAATATTCACATATGTATTTAAAAAAGAAAAATCTCTTTAATGAATTGTAGTGCTACATAATGTTGGGTCTATTCCATGATGGTCTCTCTTTATCTTCATTCTTTCTAAATATCATTTTAGAAAACTTTTTTCCTTAATACCATGAGATGTGATTACCTTGCATCTTTTATCTTAATATTTTATTGTGTTGGTTCTCAATTTTGCTCGATGAAATTTTTTTAATGTTTTTTCCTTTTTTTTTTTTACTAAACAGGAGTAAAATATCCCCCATCTGGTATCTTTGGATGGGGAGGGCACAAGGTCTCTTAAATCTATCTTGAATATCTATAAATTTGTATTTAGCTAATCATTTTCCTTTAATATTTAAATTCTTTGAAGTAATTCAGTTTTATTTTAGAAGAAAAATAATGTGTCTCTGAGGATTTACAGGTTTCTTTGGGCCTTCCAAAGGTAGGATTGGTATATTTAGTTGGTTTAACTTGCCACAGTTGAATTACACAGTAAGAAGCTAGAAATACCAGTCATTAAATAGTTTCAAGAAGGTCGGCATATCTACTTTCTCGATCTTAGTTTGGCCCATGATCATACTTTGAAAAAAAAAATCTTATACATCCTAAATCATACTTAATGGACTTTTGGTATTTTTTGTTTTAGTTTGAAATGCTCACTGGTACTCTGCCTTTTCAAGGTAAAGACAGAAATGAGACCATGAATATGATATTGAAGTAAGTGTAACTCTTAAATTTATCTTTTGTACACTATTCTCCACCTACCCACCCCCACAGCAAACAACTCCAAGCCCTTGCTTTTAGAAATTCATAATAGTTAAGATGGAAGTAAAATAATGTTTTTTAAGTATAAACTGTTTTCCTGCTAGTACTATAAAAAGAACATTCTACCTTCCAGAGTGAAAAGTACTCAGTGAAAAAGTCTATTACATGGTAAGTTTTAAAGTGCAGACTGTTGTTAAGTTAAATTTCCTAAAATTTTCTTTTTCAGAGCAAAACTTGGAATGCCTCAGTTTCTTAGCCCTGAAGCACAAAGTCTTCTAAGGATGTTGTTCAAAAGAAATCCTTCAAATAGATTAGGTATTCTTATGTTTCATGGTTTTTGTAGCAAAGTACACTGCATATTTTCCTAGGTGAATGATATCTTTCAGTTTTCTGATTTATTTGAATTTAATGGTATTCATTGACACTTTGAATTCTAGATTTTATTATTGCAAAAATGTTGAAATTTTTGAAATGTTGAAGGATGGATATTCTGGCTTAATCAAATGTCTTGGCTAGTAAGAGATTACCGTATAATAATAATACATCAATCATCAGTTTTTTAAAGTCATAGATTCCTAGGGAAGGGCCCTTCTAAATCATCTAGAAGTTTGTTTCCTTCCCAATATAAGAATCTTATCTGTAATGTCCTTGACAAATGGTGATCCAGCCATTCCTTAAATGATCTCAGTGTCAGCAAATACTATTGTTAGAAAGCTCTGTTGGACAGCTGTTCAATCAAAAGAGCTTTTCCTTCACCCAGTAATTTCTACCCATTGGATCTCAGAGTAACAAAGAACAATTATATTCTCTCTTCCACGTTACAACCCTTTGGACACTTGATGACAGCAGTTATGTACCCCTTTTCCTTCTCCATGTGTAATATCTCTAATTCCTTCAGTTATACCTCATATGACATAGTTTCCATACTGGTTGTCCTCCTCTGTACACGTAATTCTTCTTTAAGTGGGATGCCCTGAACCAAACACAGTACTATAAATGTGTTCCAACTAACACATACTAGAGTAAAATGATTTCTCTTGACCTCTGGGGCTAAGATGACATTAGTTTACAAATAGCAGGGATGATCTTATTGAACTTGTCTCTAATTAAAAGTCTCAGTTCTCTTTCACATGTCTCCTCTGATTTCTGAACCACTGCCAGGGATACTGGGAAAGGTACTGTAGAATTAGAGAAGGACAAATGTTGGTCCCTGTTTTCAAAGAAGAAAAGAGTCTGAAAACTTTAGTCCAATAAACTTGACTTTGATTCCCAGGAAAACTCTATATTATCAAAGAGGCAATAGTGGTCACAGAGAGCCGTAGGACTTCATTAAGAGTAGGTAAGGCTAAACTTCCTTCATTTACTTTTTTTTGGAGGGGGGAAGGCAGGGCAATTGGGGTTAAGTGACTTGCCCAAGGTCACTCAGCTAGTAAGTATGTCAAGTGTCTGAGACCGGATTTGAACTCAGCACCTCCTGACTCCAGAGCTAGTGCTCTATTCACTGAGCCACCTAGCTGCCCCTTCATTTACTTTTTTGTTAAGGTCCTTAGACTGGTAGGTCTGAAGAATGCTGTAGATACCATTGATCTTTTTAGAAAAGATTTTAGATTTTAGAAATGCATCTGACCAAGTCTCATGTACTCTTTATGTATCTTGTACCTAGCATGGTGCGATAGCCACATGCCTGTTGACAGATTCAGTTCTTGTGGGCAAGATTAAGAGACATGAGGTAGTCAGTACTGTAGGAAGGTGAATTTTAAATTGGTTGAATGACTGAAATCAAAGAGTAGCCATTAATAGATGGAAAAAGTCTCCAGTGGAATGCTCCAGAGATCTGTCCTTGGCTCTGTGCTGGTTAACATTTTTATCAGTGGCTAAGATAATGGAATTGATGGCACCCTTATCAAATTTGCAAATGACATAAACCCTAGGGGGCCAGCTGACCCTTTAAATGCCTGAATCTGAAACAATCTCAACAGGCCAAAAAATTCAACTAAATTGAAGGCTAAATTTAATAGAGATAAATGTAAAGTCTTATAAAAAATTCTGTTGTATGCCCAAAGGAAACCTGAATATTTCATAGGATATATGGTCATCCTGCATTGTAATACTAATGAAAAGTATCTACAAAAAAATGCCACCATGAAAATAATTGCAGCCTATGCACCAAGTTGGTTGCTGAGGATGAAATAGAAGAAAAATTCAATGAATGACTTGAAAAAACACTCTAGAATAAATGAGCATGCACTCTTATACTTAATGACTTCCATACTAAGGTGGGGGAATAGATGAGAAGGGGGAAAATAAAAGGGAAGTGTGACTCAGGAAGAAGGAATGAGGGAGGATGAAGACTTATAGATCATATTCTTCAAGAGAAAAATTGGTAGGTGTAGATAGGTGGAGAACCAAATAACACCATAAGAGACTGAAATTGATTTTGTTTTTACAGAAAAGAAAATACTTGTTATTAATTAGGCATTATCCCTGAGCCAAGATTATATGTCAGACCATTCACTTGTCAGAAGTAAGATCAGAATCAGTTAAAAATAACAAAGAATAATAATGATTAAAGGACAGATGAGCCCTGGACAAGCACTTGGAAATCAAAAATAGGAAATCAGAAACAGAAATGAAATTGATACTGACTATAATAATTTCAGCCAGTATGGTTAAATTACAGGATTATGGTAGGTCTACTTGGCAGTTGGTGATAGAGTCCTACAGCTCAGGAAAGAGCCTTAATCTGGATATGTAGATCTGGGAATCATTACCATGGGGATGGTAATTGACTCCTTGGGAGCTTATGTAGACACCAAGTGAAAAAGTGTCCAAAGAAAACAGAAGAGGGCTCAGGACAGTCTTACAGAACACTCACAGTCAGTGAGTATAGCATGGATTATAAATTAGCAAAGGAGACCAAGGAGTGATAAGATGAATAGGATGAGAAATGAAAAAGAGCAATCTCAAAAACCCAGAAAGAAGAGAGAATTGTGGAGGAGAGAATAGTCAAGAATGTTAGGTGCTTCGGAGAGGTCTAAAAGAGAAGAGGCCATTACATTTGACAGTTCAGAGATCATTGGTAATTGAAGAAATTTAAGTCAAAATATAGACCTTTGTAACAGTCCATTTAGAGTCTTTATAGATTCAGATCAATCCATTACAGCCTTTTTTGGGTGCTCCAGTTCAAGCTGATAGAAAATCATATAATCGAATGATCCATATTTCTCTATCTTGTCTTTGAAGACTGGGATTTTTCATATGTCTTGCTGAAACCATCATATACTAGTATTTCCCTGATCTATCAAGAACTCTTATCTTTCAGAAAGGGAATATGAACCAGTATGGCATGTATTCTTAGCTCATGCTGATTACTGATGAGTTTTTTCTTTTAAAGTGCTCACAAACACTTCCTGTCTAGCTGTTTCTTTTTTATAGCTCGTCTGGACAGAAGTCATCTCTTTTCTGAATTTATATATTACTGATTTCCTGAAGCCCAGGATATAATGCCCTGTGTACCCTTCTTTCTCTCATTATGAATTTCAGAATGGCATGATCATTTTCTCTTAAAATTCACACCACTCCTACCTTTCCAACTAGTTTTTCCTTATTGGTTAGAGTTAAATCCAGAATAGCAATTGACTTTAAATCCTTTTGTGTGGTAAAATTGTCAGTACAACAAAACAAGCAAAACAAATCTCAGTTTTGTTTTTAGTATAATCAGATTTCCAAGAGCTGTCTACACTATACCTTGCCTTTCTTCAGGACTCATATTAACAAAACATTATCCATATCGTCCATCTGGCCAGGCATTCTGTATTATTCACTCCCAGAACAAACAAGCATCACTTATTTTATCTTCCTTTTACTCAAATACTGTCTACTAATTTCTCCCCCTAAGTTTGTGTATTTCCATAGAGGTGTCTGCTTTCTTAACTTAAGATACTGCTCTCCTTTCCCTTCTGTTAGATGTTTCTTTCGAACAAGCTGTACCTTTCCATTTCTGCATTCTAATCATCATTCCTATATCTATTCAATCAAAAAGTATTTATTAAGTACATGTTATGTGCTAGGCACTAGTGATACAAGCACAAAAATAAAATGATCTCTACTTGCAAGGAGTTTACATTCTAATGTAATATGTATGAGATTATATTGAAATTTAAGTTGATTTTTAAATTTTCCTTACTCTGTGCATAGGCTATATGAGTATTCATTCAGAACAAATAGATGTATTTAATGCCAAATCTACACTAAGGATAATTTAATCCTTCTACTGATTTAGAAGGTACCTCAGGATCTTCAGCAGTGCCACTGGAGAATGATTGTGAATATCCATTAACATTGTACTATAGATATGTAGAAATTCTAGGTGATAGACTGCCAGATAAAGTATGCACACCGTAGCTGCCTACAAATGAGAGATTTAAGATTTATCTACAGAATAGATCCTTGAAATGGAGTAATAAGAACAAGAAAGTCATGCCCATAAAAATATTTCCATTTTTAAAGGAGCTGGTTCAGATGGAGTTGAAGAAATCAAAAGACATCTTTTCTTTTCAACTGTTGACTGGAATGTAAGTACAATGCAGTATAGTTTGAATTAATAAGTAACTTTTTTTAGCTGTTGTTAGAGGATAACTTTATAGTATATGAACAAAATAGATTGGAAGAAAAAATTGCATGTGGGCATTGCCAAGTAATAAATTCAAACTGTGTAAATTCCAATGTGACATTTTAACTTACGGGCACATTATAAAATGACTATTGGCTTGAATATTTACCAGTTCAGCTTTATTCAGCTTAGTAGGGCAGTAGATCTATTGTTAATAGATTTTGAGCAAATCTTTTGTGCTAAATTTTATTTTCCATCCGTAGCAACATCTAGTGTGGGGTGGTGGAGAGGATTGAAGTTAGGTTTAGAAACAGGGACCTGGGCTCCACTCCCAGCCTTGCTCTTAACTAACTGTTGTGACTTTGGGTAAGTTGTTCAAGCTCTCTGTGCCTCAGTTCTCTTTTATTTGTAGAACAAAGTCATATTAAGCTAATCTGTTCCAGTTTGAGAATTTCTGCCCTGCTCTACATCTCTTAAAGATTTTGACCCTGTTCCTGTAAATGGTCACTGGAGGAAAGAGTGAGGTGAAAGCACTTTGTAAAGAAAAGTACTGTAATGGAATTTCAAGGTGCTATTTAAATCCAGCCTAACATTTGTTACTTATTAGGGTGAATAGAAGAGGGGTGAAGATGAAAAAGTAATTTGAATTTTTAATAAAATATTATATTTAGAAAAGCTTTAAAGAAGTTAAGGCCCCCAAATGTGCAGTCGTCAGTTAGAAAATCTAATTTCATTGTTTTTGTCTCTCAACTCTTATTTTCACTTTCTCTGTATGTAGTCCTCCACTAAAGTGCTACTCTGATGCCTCACCCTGGCGTAGAGGTGACCCTGGGTTCTTGAAGGCTCTGCCAGTGGAGCACAAGCTCTGGCAGGTTCTACCAAGTTTGACAAGCTTCAATTTACAGGCCCAGCAATGGACTTTGTGTCTGTTGTCTGAGAAACATCATAGCTAAGTTCGGAAAGGCTTATTATCAGAGCATTGGCCACCAAGTGATGACTTTTTTGGTCACAGCAACTCAAAGACTGTCCACATAGGCATGGAGGAGTTGTGGTCTGCATATGTGGAGGGAGCATTCCTTCCAGTGAAACCACAGACCCTTGAAGAACTGAAATGTGTATGTTATGTCTGTCACTGCAGCATTTAGGCATTTTGCATAATTTTGTGCTGGAATGACCTGTCTGTCAAACTCTGAAGAATTTTTTGGTGAACTCTCTAGGATGGGGATAGAAACGAGAAGCCACCTGCCCTCTTGGTTTAATTACATCTGCCTTGCAAGGGCAAGTACCAAAATGCAGTGCCTCTACTTATGCTTGTAAAAGCAAAAAAAAATGTAGCAGTTCAAAAGTCTTTAGTACAATATCTTAAAGGAATGCAAGATATTAATGGTATTCCATGAAAATTTCACTCTTGGTTTTTGTCCTTGTCTGTATTTCTCTGTCTCCTTTCCTATTTCCTTCTTCTCTACACTGTCTCTTTCCCTTAACTAGTCATAATAGAGAACAAAAAGTATTTTTATTATCTTTTTATTTAAAAGCTTTATATACGCTCTAATTTTACAAGAAAATGAGTAAAATTGTGTTTGTTTCTCTCTAAATAAAATTAAAATTTCTTTCTACTTAATTGATCTGTGATTTTGTTCTACAGGCCAGTGGTTCTTCAGTAGAAAAAAAAATATTTCCTACCCTGCCTTCAGGCTATTTAATGTATCTTTGACTGAAAAATAAACTTTATCCAGTTGTTGGACAAGGTTAAATTTGGGGTTTCTTTAATGTGCCTCACCTAAAAACAAAACAGCCTGTTTTCATTTATATTTCCTAGGTCATAAAAATTCCCAGAAAATATTTGAGATTCTAAGTGTGTTTCAAGTTTTCAGGCATCACATAGTATAGATGAATTTCATATTATAGAAATGCTACTTATATGGTAGTCTTTGATTTCAGAATCCTTGAATTTTGCTAGTCATTTCTGCATGACCACATGGGTATGTGTTGTCATCACTAGGGAGTTAAACCAGTTTTTAATAAAATTTGAAAGTGAATATTCTCATCTCTTGCAAATGCAACCTTTAGCATCTCCATCCTCATTGTGTTCCTTGGCCTACTCTGACTTCAGTACGTCATCTACCAAGTTTAATGACCTTATTTTATTAGCAGATATTTGAAGTCTATTGAAATTTATCTGGTAAATATAACCTGCAGTGTTCCATTTATACTTCTTAATATATTGTCATTTTGTGTAACTTGTTAAGGTTAAGCTATGACTATTATCTTCTTTAACTTGGAAAATAGAATAATTTGTCCATGTTAATTTTTGCATTACCCTATACTGCTTCTTTTAGAAATTATATAGAAGAGAAATTCAACCCCCATTCAAACCTGCATCTGGAAAACCAGAAGATACTTTTTGTTTTGATCCTGAATTTACTGCAAAAACACCCAAAGGTAATACACATTTATATGGATTAAGTTAGGTCTAATTAATAAATTAATTAATAAACCAGTTTTTCACTCTCCAGATAAAAGTTAAAAGGATACAAAGTTTGACTGTGAAATAATTATGCTTAATGGATTATTTTGATTTAAATCATATGTAAACATGCCTGGGTTTTGTATACAGCATGTACAAGCTTCTTGGAAGATTTGAATCAGTGGATTGTAGTGGTAGGAGTTAATTCCCTGTTACTTAGAACCAGACCAGTAACTGCCCTCTTCAAACTGTTGCTTCATCATTGCTGTGGGCTAGTATAGTGTTTCCCAAAATAGTACTCAGAAGCCTTTTAGCAAATCACTTTTGTTTAGACCAAAGTCTTTAGTAACTAGGGTCAAGAGGAATCTGTAAATAGGAGATATTTAGAAGAGAAAGGAGCAAGGGATAGGGAGAAGGCTAACACTGGTCATGAAATGTAAATATATATATTTTTAATCTTGCTTTAGAATTTCTTTAGTCTTTTCATTGTTTTGGTGGGGGAGTTCAAAAGAAAGGAAATAATACCTTCTCTATTAATGACTGATATTTTTTAATGGAATACGTTTTGTTTTAGTAGAGTTGCATGTTTTTAATCAAGATTTTTCTTCAGCCAAAAACAGTATAATTGTGTACTGCGAAAATTTTTAAATTTTTATGAAACTTTTGTGTTTGAAAACTAGATTCTCCTGGAGTTCCACCCAGTGCTAATGCACATCAGCTCTTCAAAGGATTTAGCTTTGTTGCAACTACTGCCATAGAAGATCAGAAAATTTCTCCTCTCACAAATATATTGCCAATAGTACAGGTAAATCACATCTAATTGTTTTCCCAGTTATGGGATTATTTCTTTAGGAAAAAAAAGAGTTTAAGTTTTAAGGCATGTCAATGGTCAACCTATATTATAGGTACCATTTATGATAGTGGTTTATTTTTCAACTTTACATTGGGGAAAATGGCAAGAAATAGTCATACTTTAAAAATGAAAAAATATTCTTTTAAAAAAGACCAAGTGGGCAATATGACCCATGCAGTGTGGTGATTTGTTTACTTTTGGCCTTGAAACATAGTTAGGGCTTTATAAATTTGTTGATTGGTCTTGTTTAAAGAATCCAGAGTGTCTGTAATTTAAACTTGGTTCATCATTTGTTTAAGTTGTTTATATTGGGAGCATATGCTTTCCTCAAACGTAGGGGTTTTTTTGCATGATTTTTAAGGTTTCTGTTAAACACAAAGTTAGGAAATAAACACAGAAAATTATGGAAGGTCAAGTTTCCATTCTCCTTGATGGACAGATATGTTTTTAATGCATTATCAGTTTTTCCTCTTATTTTTTCAAAGCAATTACATGGAAACAGTGCACAGTTTAATGATGTGTATGAACCAAAGGAGGATATTGGTGTCGGCTCCTATTCTGTTTGCAAGCGATGCATACACACAACTACCAACATGGAATTTGCAGTGAAGGTATTGTCTCGAAATTTATTTCTTCTATGTTTTAAGTTGCAGTGATCTGCTTTAGTTATGTTCTTACTGGGGCAGGGTGGTTGGGAGGGAAGAAAAATAAAGGAGAGGAATCTGAGTCACATCTCATCTTGGAATAGGTTCTACCAAGAATTTCTTTTGAAGAATAGTGAATTTCATATTTTTCATTCTTGCTTTAAAAATATGTGGTATTTTCAAAAAGTAATGTGTTATGATTGAAAAGTAATTCCCCACAATTACTCAATAATTGTTTGGATCAGCATTTTTTTTTATTTCCTCTTCATTTTATTGTTTTCAAATCAGTAGCTCATCTGTACCTTGTTTCCATAGGCATTCTTACCAATGTTCTCTTTATTCTGCATTGCTATCATCCTTCTAGCTTGATAATTTGCCTAATGTGTAGCTCAGATAGATTCCATATCTTTCCATACTTCACATACAGTCCACAAAAGTATGTACCAAAATTTCGTGAGATAATATAAGTTTCTGAAGAAGTCTGAAAGAATCAGTTCTTTGCTATTCTAATTGAAGAATATACCCTGTGGCTTTTCCTCAGCATGGTATGCAACATTCAGGCATTGAATGAGCAGATGTTTGAGTTCCATTTATCAAAGTTCCTGTCTTCCTTCAGAAGCAAATCCTTTTCTTGGGGACCATAAGGTCCATAATTGAGCCACCTTCTATTTCAGTTCAAACCCATCATTTACAGTCTTTCCTGGGCAATTTCTTTTGGTTTGTGCCTGTCAGATGTGCACCAACATCATTTTTATTATCAATGCAACTCATACTTCTCTTCCCTTGTTTCTTTCAGTCTCCTATTTCCTCTTTTGTGGCTCATGGAAATTTAAAATTAAGCCAGCATTGAGTGATGAAGTGTTAGAACTAATTAAACTTCCTAGAAGAGAACAAGGTCCAGGACAGGAAGATGTACAGATGTTTGCTCCTATCATTTTGTTATTTATTTATTTATTTTTTTTATAAATGCTAGTTTTTATTATTATTATTTTGCTATTACGTACTTATACAGCTGATATTAAAAAAAATTGAAGTGCAGCCTCCCTTTCTTCTTTTCAGAGAATAGAGAGTAATAGTGTACACCAGAGGTATCAAACATAATCTGAATGGCCGGCCACATGGTGGTGCAACACTCCCCAGTGCTTTTCATGCTTCTCTTGATTCTTGTGTTTGAAAGTCAAATTTTCTATTCAGTTCTGGTCTTTTCACTGAGAAAGCTTGAAAGTCCTCTATTTTGTTGAAAATCCATATTTTGCCTTGGAACATGATACTCAGTTTTGCTGGGTAGGTGATTCTAGGTTTTAATCCTAGCTCCATTGACCTCCGGAATATTGCATTCCAAGCCCTTCAATCTCTTAATGTAGAAGCTGCCAGATCTTGGGTTATTCTGATTGGGTTTCCACAATACTCAAATTGTTTCTTTCTGGCTGCTTGCAGTATTTTCTCCTTGATCTGGGAGCTCTGGAATTTGGCAACAATATTCCTAGGAGATTTCTTTTTGGGATCTATTTGAGGAGGCGATCGATGGATTCTTTCAATTTCTATTTTGCCCTGTGGCTCTAGAATATCAGGGCAGTTCTCCTTGATAATTTCTTGAAAGATGGTATCTAGGCTCTTTTTTTTGATCATGGCTTTCAGGTAGTCCAATAATTTTTAAATTATCTCTCCTGGATCTATTTTCCAGGTCAGTGGTTTTTCCAATGAGATATTTCACATTGTCTTCCATTTTTTCATTCCTTTGGTTCTGTTTTATAATATCCTGATTTCTCATAAAGTCACTAGCTTCCACTTGCTCCAATCTAATTTTTAAAGTAGTATTTTCTTCAGAGGTCTTTTGGACCTCCTTTTCCATTTGGCTAATTCTGCCTTTCAAGGCATTCTTCTCCTCATTGGCTTTTTGGAGCTCTTTTGCCATTTGAGTTAGTCTATTTTTTAAGGTGTTGTTTTCTTCAGTGTATTTTTCAGTATTTTTTTGGGTCTCCTTTAGCAAGTCATTGACTTGTTTTTCATGGTTTTCTCTCATCCTTCTCATTTCTCTTCCCAATTTTTCCTCTACTTCTCTAACTTGCTTTTCCAAATCCTTTTTGAGTTCTTCTATGGCCTGGGGCCAGTTCATGTTTTTCTTGGAGACTTTTGTTGTAGGCTCTTTGACTTTGTTAACTTCTTCTGGCTGTATGTTTTGGTCTTCTTTGTCACCAAAGAAAGAATCCAAAGTCTGAGACTGAATCTGGGCACGTTTTTGCTGCCTGGCCATATTCCCAACCAACTAACTTGACCCTTGAGTTTTTCCGTGGGGTATGACTGCTTGTAGACTAACGAGTTCTATGTTCCACGTTTGGGGGGGAGGTGCCAGCTCTGTCAGACCCGCACTACTCCTTCCCCAAGAACCCCCAACCCGAACTGGGCTTAGATCTTTGGCAGGCTGTGCACCCCTGCTCTGATCCGCCACTTAATTCCTCCCACCAGGTGGGCCTGGAGCAAGAAGTAACAACAGCTGTAGCTGCCCCACCTCTGCTGCCCCCGGGGCTGGAAGCCGAACTGCGAACTCCTTCCACTCCCACAGCTTTTCCCACTAACCTTCTCCGCAGTCTTTGGTGTTTGTGGGTCGAGGGGTCTGGTAACTGCCGCAGCTCACATATTCAGGGCGCTAGGGCCCCCTCCGCCCAGCTCTGGATGGTCCATGCCGCTCAGGCTGGGCTCTGCTCCACTCCGTTCCCAGCTCCCAGCTCCCAGCTCCGTGTGGAATAGACCTCACCCAGAGACCATCCAGGCTGTCCTGGGCTGGAGCCCTGCTTCCCTCTGCTGTTCTGTGGGTTCTGCCGTTCTAGAATTGGTTCAGAGCCATTTTTATAGGTTTTTGGAGGGACTCCGGTACGGAGCTCACTCTAGTCCGTGCTTACCAGCCGCCATCTTGGCTCCGCCCCTATTTCTTTTCTGGATCAGCATTTAAAATAGTTTTAAGTAAATAGGAAATTATGTGTCAAAACATATCTTCTAATTTAGTCTTTGCATCAATACTGTTATACTTTTATTTTTAAGAGAAATGGGAGAAGATAGAAGGAAAATCTATTTCTTTGTTCAAATGTAGAGAAATTTTCGTGATTGCTCTTATTTTTTGGGTATTTCTAGGATACAAAATATGTCTACATCCCTATAATCGGAAGTTTTCGTGATATCTTTTGATGCATTTATGATAAAGAAAATGAAAATCTTCATTTACCATAGCTTCTTGTCCATCTTATTTCTCAGATCATTGACAAAAGTAAGAGAGACCCCTCGGAAGAAATTGAAATTTTGATGCGTTATGGACAGCACCCCAACATTATCACTTTAAAGGATGTAGGTATTAATTTTTTAAAAGTCTGGTGAATGTTAAGCAATCTGGTGAACCTGATGAATGCTTAATGAATTATTTTGTGTTAGATCATATATCAGTATACTTAATTTTTGTAAACAGCATGTATAAGCTTCTTGGAAGAATTTGAAGATTGTAGTGATAAAATCCAATTCACAATTGTTTGGGAACTGACCAGGATCTTTGCCCTGTTCACACTGTTGCTACACATCATTGGTGTAGACTAGTATTGAGTTTCCCAAAAGAGGGCTCACAAGCCTCAAGCCTTTGGGTAAATCACTTTTGTTCAGACAATAGTCTTTAGGAAATAGGATCAAGGAATCTGTAAATAGAGGATATTGGAGAATGGCTGACAAAGTTATACCATATGAACGTGATCAAAGAGTACATTTCCAGGGGACTCATGCTGAAACATGGCATTCACCTGACAGAAAGCTGATGGCTTCAGGGTGCAGACTAAGACATTTTTAGTGGATATGGTCATTGCTATAATTTGCTTTACTTGACAATAAATGTAGCAAAAGTTTTGTTTTTCTCAATAGAGAAGCAGATTGTCATTGATTGAAAACAATTTAATTTAAAGAAATTGATGATAACAAGTATAAAATGCAAATCACCTTTTTTTTTAAACAGGTCTATGATGATGGTAGATATGTTTACCTTGTTACTGAATTGATGAAGGGAGGAGAACTACTTGATCGTATTCTCAGACAAAAATATTTTTCAGAACGGGAGGCTAGTGATGTGCTATATATAATAACTAAAACAGTTGACTACCTTCACTGTCAAGGAGTAAGTCAAAGTTATTTTATTCAATTCAATTCCGGCAGCTGTATTTGTATAAACTCAAGGGGATGGAAGGGACACTTTGGCAAATCAGCTCAGGCATTATCCCCTGTAAAACCTTCCTAGGCAGGTGCCTGTATCAGATTTAAATAATAATAATAGTAATGATAATAATGATAACTAATATTCATGCAGCAAAGCACTTGGACTAAGCACTTTATAATTTTTATCTCATTTGATCTTCACCGGAAAAAGTAGGGGCTGTTATTATCACCATTTGACAGATGAGGAAAGTGAGGCAAACAGAAGTGATTTGTCTAGGATCACACAGTTAGTAAATATCTGAGGCCTGGTTTGAACTCAGGTCTTCCTGACTCCAATCACAGTGCTATCCACTGGGCCACCTAGCTACCCAGAAAAATCAGTGTTACAACTTGCTTGGTAAACATTGCAGTGTGAAATGTCAATAAATTATTTATGTCCAGCTTACATCTCTTCTACATTTAGCCCATTTGTACTTCTAACTCATTTAGAGATAGATATTCTCTTTCTCCCTATCAGACCACTCCTCAGTTTCTTTGGTAGACCCTCATTCAGATCCTACCGTTTAACCAAAGGTGTCCTTCAGGGTTCTGTCCTGGGTCCTCTTCTCCCTCTATACTACTTCACTTGGTGATCTCATCACCTACTCTAGATTTAATTACCTTCCCTATGCTGATGACTCTCAAATCTATCTCTCCTGCCCCAGTCTCTCTCTAGTCTCACATCTCTGACTGCCTTTCAAACACCTTAAACTGGATATCCAGGAGATATCTTAAATTCAACATGTCCAAAGCAGAACTCATTATCATTCCCCCTAAACACTGCCCCCACCTTCCATATTATTGTAGAGGGTATTGTCATCTTCCCAGTACCTCAGGGTTACAACCTAGGTGTCATCCTCGACTCCTCACTATCTCTCACACACCCCTTCCTCCTATCCATGGCCTCTTACCAAGGTATATCAATTTCACCTTTGCAATGTCTTTCAGATACTCCCCCTTCTCCCTTCTGATGCTGCCACTTCTCTAGTGCAGGCCCGTATCATACCTGGACTATTGTAATAGGCTATTGGGGAGGGTCTGCCTGAATTGTCTCGCCACCTTGGTCCATCTTCTTTTCAGCCACCAAAGTGATTTTTCTGAAATTTCAGGTCTGCTATGTCATCTCCCTACTCAAAAAACTCAAGTGCCTCCATATCCCCACCAAGATCAAATACAAAATTCTGTGTTTGGTGTTCAAAGCCCTTATAACCTAGTATGCGCGTGCATGTGCACAGATACGCGCATTTTGATCTTCTTATGCCTTATTTGTCACCATGTACACTTCAGTCCAATGACTTGCCAGAAATAAGACACTTCATTTCTCAGCTCTGAGCATTTTCTATGTCTCTCTTCCATGCCTAGAGTGCTTTCCCTCCTCATCACCTACTGGCTTCCTTGGTTTCAAGTTCCAACTAAAATCCCATCTTCTAGAGTAAACTTCCCAACCCCTCTTAATTCTGGTGCCTTTCTGTCTTTTAATTATTTCCTATTTATCCTGTATATAGCTTGTTTTTTACATATTTGTTGTGCAAGGACTATCTTCTGTCTCTTCTTGTATCCCCAGCACTTAGCACAGTTCTTGACACACAGTAGGTACTTAATAAATGTTTATTGACTGACTGACTGATCTAGTACGTCAGTATAGTTACAAACAAAAATGCAATGCATATTTCATGCCTAAAGTCTTTAACTTCTGTTTCCTCAATGGTCCTATTTTTACCTCTTGACTTATTGTGGCACAGTTCTTCAAATAACCAAATTATCTATGACTCTCTAATTAGGGAACTTTTAGTCCACTGGGAGCCTTAGATCTTCTGTCATGCTCTGAAATAGTCTTTCATTGTCCATCTTGTTAATGTGATTTAATTTGTTTTAAAATACTCTATTTGGGCACTGAGATTTTGAAGGAGAAATTTGTATGCATTCAAATGTCATTTTCCATTCGGGATACTGTGTCTAATTTATGTTCTCTGTGCTTCATAGGAGACAAAACATCCAGAAATGAATATTCAAAGGAGACATAATAGCTTACACAGAAAGGGAGACCAAAAAGATTAAGACTCATGAGGCTAGAGTGGTGAAGGCTAAGTAGAGATATAATTCAGATCTGTAAAATGGTATAGGTTAAGCAAATAGAAATTTATTTTACCAAATTTTTAAATGCTAGAGATAAAAAAAATCTTGAAGTTTGAAAGAGGAGAACGTGCCAAGGGAAGCATGACTTCTGAGAGTTATTTGTAACGTGGAGCTCTTTACCTCAAAAGGTTGTAGAGGCTGAAATAGAAATAGGTTCACAAAGGGCTTGGGTAACTCATGAACCAATAATTCACAGATTAGCTACTAAAATAAAGGATAAGTTCTGGAGATGCACATTTTAGAGGACACATTCTTCTCCTAAATTTCCTTGGGTGTTATTAGGTCAAAGTGAACAAAGTCATTGAACCACATATATGCAAGGGACTGCACTAGGCACTGTGCAGCCAGTGACACAGACCCCCTGATTGTTCCATGAACAAGACCCTCCATCTCTTGGCGCTGTCCCCTATGCCTGGAACATTCTCCCTCTTCCACTCGACTCTTGATCTCCCTGGTTCCCTTTAAGTCCCAAATAAAATCCACTCTTCCACAGGAAGCCTTCCCTAACCCCTCTTAATTCCAGTGCTTTCTCTCTTTTAATTATTTCCTATTTATTCTGTATGTATCTTGCTCTGCAGATATTTGTTTGCATGTTATCTCCCCAGTTAGATTGTAAGCTTCCTGAAGGCAGACTGTCTTTTGCTTCTTTTGTATCCATAGTGCTTAGCACAGTGCCTGTAATATAGTAGACACTTAAAAATATTTATTGAATTGATTATAAAGCTGAGTAGGATACAGTTCTAACTCTTAAAGAGCTTCTGATCTCATAAGGAAGATAAAGCATGTTTATAAATATTCTAAAACATGCTATTTAGTAAGTGTGATAACAGAAGTGCAAATAGTAACCTATAGGTGCTCCAAAGAGAAAGATTCATCACTTCAGCTTCATGTAAGAGGTAGCATTGAAGAATGGCACTTTAGCAAGCAGAGATGAAGATGGGAGGAAAGACATTCCTGGTGGAGGGGACTAAATACATGAGGCACAGAGATGACCCAGTGCAGAAAGTTCCGTAGAATGATAAGTGGTCCATTTCCACTGGAGAATGAGATATGGACGAAAGTGGTAGATGAGACTAGGAAAAGCAGGTTGGGTCAGATGAGGAAGGGCCCTGAATACCAGGCTGAAGAATATGGACTTTATTTGGTAGATAAAGAAGAGCCACAGAAGCTTTTTGAGCCCAGGGAGTAAGTGACATGGTTGGGTTGACTTAGTATAAATAGGATCAGAGCATTTTAGAATTGGAAGAGACTTGAGAGATGATTTAGTCCCATGTCCCATTTCCTGCCCCCTCCACCACATTTTACATGTGAGCTAACTGAAGCTTAGCAATGTTAAGTAACTTGTCTGAGATCATTCAGGTGGTAAATGGCAAAGCAGAGCTTTCTGACTTCAACTACAGTAGGTTTCTCTTGTACCCTGCTGCTTCCTTAGCAGGTTGGGTTTTTTTTCTTTCATTTTGGGGGGGGGGAGTGGCACAGGGGAGAGGAAATACAGTTCTGAATGAAATTTATATTTTCCCTCATTTGTACAGAATATGATATAACTTCAAATTTCTATCACATTTTATGTCACTTAGATACTTTATGAGTATCATATTCATAGAGCTCATGATATTGGAAAGGTTAAGGAATTAGTGAAATCATATATGCCTTATTAATTCTCTGCTTTGTGCCTGAGGGGCCTAATTTAACTCCTTTTTAATCAGTGAAATAATGCTTTTACCTAATTATTATTTAAATTCCTTCCTAAATCTCTTCTGAATTCAACAGTGAAACATAAAAGAATTGTGTGAGAGCATATGTGGCACATTTCCATCTCATGTAGTAATGTTGGAACTGAAGTCACATCGCTTGTTGGTCAGGAGGCTGCATTATTTCATTCTCTGTACATTTCTCTTCCTGGTGTCTGTAGTAATGACAGCAGGAGGTTGGAAGCCTGTCCCTCTCCTCCCATTTTGCAGTCTGTTCAAGGAATTTGGTTTGTGAAGGATTTATTAAAAGTCTGACATCAAGAAAGGAGTAGTTATATGGGGAACATCCTGAAATAAATTAAGAAGAAATCATGGATTAGTTTTTACAAGGAAGACAGATGAGTAAATGCTTTGAATTGTACAAAATTTGATTGATTAATACATACTTGATGTAAGAAAGTAGTGTGGGAAATAATATTGAATAGCAGCAACATTCTGTGGTGGAAGGCATTTGGATTAGGAATCAGGAGACCTGAGTTCTGGTCTTGGCTTTGCCACTAATTGGCTATGTAACATTGAAATTCTCTCTTTATCTCCTCGTCTATAACATGAGGGGATTGAACCAGAGGAATTCCAAGGACTCTTTCCGTTCTAAAATTCTTTGATACACATGGCTAATTTTTTAAAAACCTGACTTAGAAATAGTCAAAAGAACCATCCTTTCCATTGCCAAGCCTTACTCCCTCCTGAGCCCAGGACTCTATTGAATTGATAGCAGAAATTAATTTCTAGGTTGCAGTGAATAATTCACTTGTGAGTAAACTAGAGTTGATTCTTCTGAGCAGAAATCCTGCCTTCTCTTGTATGAATTTTTAAAAATCTATATAGAGATGTCAGATTAGGATTTTTTTCATAAATTATACATACACAGACACACACACACAAAGTAGTGGAATAGTTTTTACTCTTTTAAAACATCATATATCACTAAAGTGGTTTTCAAACATTTTCATTCCATAAGCCATCACCTAAATTGTAATTTAAAGTATGAGTTAACACAGTAGAATAGTCAGCAGTGGCCCAAACAAAGATGGCAGAGGATAGTATTTGATTCTCTAAGAACTGAGATAGTTGGAGGAGGCCAGTAATTGATATGTATAGCATAGTATACATAGGGTTTAGGGCCCTTGGTAAATCATTATGGGTAATTACCTTATGGGTAATCCAGTTTTGAGTCTTCTCAGTGAAAGAGTCACATTGCCAAAAGAAACTCAAAAGTTTTGTAAATGGGGAAATTCTAAATTTTCAAAGTACTTAGCATGATTTTTTGTTTTGCATGTCTTTATTAAGAGACAACATTTAAAGTGTCTTTCATTTCATTTTCAAGGTGGTTCATCGAGACCTTAAGCCTAGTAATATTTTATATATGGACGATTCAACTAACGCTGATTCTATTAGGATCTGTGATTTTGGGTTTGCTAAACAACTTCGAGGAGAAAATGGACTTCTCTTAACTCCATGCTATACTGCCAACTTTGTAGCACCTGAGGTAGCCTTCAAATCATATATTATTTTATAATTCTACATTTGTCATGTGATAAAATTGTGTGAGGTAGTGGGCTGTATTTTGTTCAGTTTCTGCTTTGTGTTCTTTTCTATGAATTGAACAATGTTAGATGTGATCAATTTAGAGTAGATAACATAAATTAAGAATTGTTTTACCTTATCTTACCAACCTAAGAAGATAGTGTTATCTTATAGTACAAATCTTCAGTCTTCTAAACCAACTGGATTGGACTATACTATGAGTTCTTCATTTTTTCTAGAATCACAGGACACTAAGGACCTGAAAAATGAAATGATTTGCTCTCAAAGTGTTACAGTGGCAGAGTTGGGACTAGAACCCAAATGTCCAAACTCCCAGGCCAGTTTTTGGTTAAAAAAATAAATTCAAAAGTTAGAGCTCTGTTACAAAGGGATTTTACCTCCCAAATAAAGATTTCATGTATGAGTAACTGCCTTCATTTCCTCTCACACCTTACGAAGGAGAGCAAGAGAAGAGGTAGCCAGGTAGATACTTGAGTGGATCCATATGCAACAACTGTGGGCTACCTAGAATTCAGCCCCAGCTACTCTTTGCCCCACTGGGCTGGGTTCTGAAGCTTTTTCCTAAGCCTGGTATGTAGCGGGCAGCAGGTACTGGAGGTGCCAGAGCAGAGAAACGGCAACAGCAATGCTACTACAGCCTGACTCCACCATCCTCAGTTTCTCACTTTGTCCATTTAGCCTGTTACCTGGCAAATGTGAGCACGGACAGAGCAAAGGGTGGAGCCTCCAAAGTTCCTTCCTTGTGCCACAGTGTCCATAAATATTTGTTGAGCTGAATTCCATACCCCCCCCCCTTTCTTAATGTACAACGAGGTTTGAAATTCTTGGCCCTAATGAGGAGATAATGTAAGCCTCCCTTCTGTATGTGAGTGGGGTAAAGGAAGTGCCAGGGGTGACACAACCCAATAGTGACTTACTGATTTCCCTCTTCCTGTCTGGCAAGCTATGAAAGGGCTCAGGGAAGATATGTTGGAGGTGAAGAAACACGATGTGACTGACTGGAGAGCCAGGGCCCTGGAGGCTGGGGTTTACTTCTGAGTCAGTTTACCTTTCTGTGCTTCACTTCTCTCTTCGGCCACAAATTAGGAGTAAGAATTCACCACCTGATTCACCAGATTGTTGTAAAGAAAACACTTTGTAAACCTTCAAATGCAATGTCAAGGAAAGAAATTGACTGGAAACTTACTGGCATAGGGGATAGAGTTCTGTACTTGGAGGAGAAAGACTTGGGTTCATATCCCACCTGAGACACTTCATAGCTAGACAGGTCACTAAAGCTCTTTGAACCTCAGTTTCCTCATCTATAAAATGGGGTTAATAATGACCCTGGTTTCACGGGACCAAATGAGGTAGTGCATGTTGAAGCGCTTGGCAAACCTTAAATAAATGAGAGCTTTTATTATTATTCCTATTTCTCCATTGCCTCCATCATAGATCAGATCCTCTTCTATCCTTTTGACAGTCCTAATATGACTGCAGTGTGCTTCATGCTCCTTAATCTAGATCATTCTTAATTTCTTTCTTCAGATAAGTGAGGGGGTGAGATCTGCTCCAACTGATAGGGTATCTAGCAGTCCCTCATTATCTGGAACTGGGATCCCTATTTGTATTATTTGTGGGAGTTGATTACACAAGTTGCAAGCCTGTTCAACTACTCAGTTTTGCTTTTTGTTTTTGAATTATCTGGCTGCAAAAACATTTGAATTTTGGATTACTTGTTAGTTATATACTTACTCATGTCTGGCAACTGTCAAAGCCAAATAGGATTTTTTAGTCTTTTTATGAAAACTTTATGCTGTTATGCAATTTGGTGTTAATGCATTAATAATGTTTCTATTTTGCCCATATGCTGGAGGCTTTTACAGTGGACTAATTTTTCTAAGTGAAAAGAATATGACTATTTAATTTCCTTGGTATTTTTTCACATAGTTTTAAACTTATGTTCATCTCATAGGAAACTTTCAACTGAGTATGCTGCTTGGTTATTATTTGATTGAATTAGTATTGTGTCCAATTTCAAAAAACTTATGACAGATTACCTAAGACATTCACAATTAATCCACTATATTTTTGTGACCTAAATAGACTTTTTTTCCAAGAAATTGTTACAAAACAT
The DNA here is from genome assembly GCF_011100635.1 of Trichosurus vulpecula. NCBI lineage: Eukaryota > Metazoa > Chordata > Mammalia > Diprotodontia > Phalangeridae > Trichosurus > Trichosurus vulpecula. The sequence continues at coordinate 21,243,596 of NC_050582.1, forward strand.
AAACCAAATTCCTTCATGTCTTCATACTGGTCATATACATCTTGCGACATTTCTTGTGTTGCCTTCTATCATTATTTGGCTTCTTATATTGTTTAACCTTTCATTAGTAGGTGTATCTCAGCTCCCTCAGCCAGGGCCATGTCTTACACCTCTTTTTTTGGTTTTGCAACTGCTCCTTCCCCTCTAGCTCTTAAGAAAGTCCTATGCCCCTGTGCGTGCATACACCCAAGTGCCGAAACAACACTCAGTGACTATTTACTCAAAATTGAAAAGACCTCAAGTTTTTAATGGTGGTCATCACAGAGTTTTATACCTAGAAGGGACTAGAGATCATTTAATGGTTGAGGAAACTGAGGTTCACAGAAGATGAGGGACTTGCTCCCCGTCAGCCAGCTGGCACCAGAGCCCAGACCTCCTCATGTATAACCAAGCTTCCTTTGCGGGCTCTTCTAGATCACTAATGTCTTTGAGATTCTGGTTCAGGAAGTCATTCAACTTGATTTGGGGTAGAAACACTACTCAAATGTATTAAATTTTTAATCCACAGCTAATACTTCCAGTGTTGTTTCTCTGTACCTCTAATTTGTGTTTCTTAGGTTCTCATGAGGCAAGGTTATGATGCTGCCTGTGATATTTGGAGTTTGGGTGTCCTGTTTTACACAATGCTGGCTGGGTAAGAAATATTCAGACCTTACTCACTATTATTTTGGGGGGTAAAAACAGTCCTAAAGGAAAGGACAGTTTTCATTTGTCAAAGATTCTTGCACTTTCTCTTTCAAAATTGATATGAGTACTGTGTCCTAATAGACCTTGTTGATTAGGTAGCTATACTAAAGTAACTTGTCCATTTATAGTCATTTCATGATATTTTGATGAAGCCAAAAAATTGAGCCTTTGAACAAAAGGATGTTTTCAAATTTCAGTTCTTATTAGGATCTAATATTAATTTGATATAGCAGTCTGTTTTTAAAACTTTATGAAAGTAATATTTGATAAGAAAATAAGTGCATGTGTAAGCAAGAAGTCACCCAGTTTATTGCTACTGAGTCATAGTTAGGGGCTAGAAGTGAAATATGACTTTTAATAATATAGAAGGAATACTTGATAAGATCAGCAAACAACTTCTTTCAATTTGAACTGAGACCTGTGCCTGCCTTGAAAGGGCTTAATAAAATGCCCAAAATATTTGAAGCGTGATAGCAATTGCTGATGGTAATGTTGGCAATATACCCCCGATACCCCAGATGTCTTGTGGCCCTTAACAACAAGTCCTCTTTGGAGTAGGCTTGTTTAGAAGTCAAAACCATGTTTCTTGCTGTCAAGTTTGTTCTGAGAAACTTTAGTGGGGAAATAACCACGAATTTAGTCATTCAGCAAGCATTTATGAAGTACCTGCTATGTGCCAGGCGCTGTGGATGCAAAGAAAGGCAAAAGACAGTTCTGCCCTGGAGAAGCTCAGAGTCTAATGAAGGAACTCACAAGGCTTATAATGTATGAAGATAGGTGAATAGCACAATAATATATTGAGATGTGACTTGTTTTAAAAAGTATATTTAGAACAATTGCAATATGCTGGAGATGTAGTAGAGATACCATAAGTACTTCTTTCATAGAAAAACTATGGCTTTAAAATGTTTTATAATTATCCAGAGAGTTTGTCATGAACTCGTATTTAAAAATCATATGAAAATCGTATATTTGTGTAAAATCATTATACAAACCTCAGTAAAGTGCTTATTAAATTTAGTAATTGCATTGGTGAAAGGCTACATATCAGACTTGGCACACCAAAACAAGCTGTTCAGAATGAGTGATCCTCATTAAAGTTTTCTATCCCTAGAATACTAATTCTAGCTTGTTAGATTCAAACATATTATCTACTCCATGGTTGGGGGAAAAAATTCTGGGTTTAAATTTATTTTTGTCCACAGTTTACCAATATTAGATGGAACATCAGTTAATTAAATCTTTTAACACTAATTTTAGAAAATTTGCTCCCCCCACCTTTTTTTAGCATAAATCTGCTTTGTCAGACCCATATAGTGGGTGCATTACCATCTGCTCTGATATTGGTATACCTATTTGTTGTTCCTTTTCCCTGTGAAAGGTAACTTCCAGAGAATTGTGTGGATGGGGGGAGGGGTTGAGAAGACCTGGGATTTCATTGGTGTAGCAAACTACATTGAGGAAACTTCCTCTACCCATGTGGATGAGACTATTCTTTCTAATTTACTGCCTTAGAGAGCTGCCTGAGGCACTGGAAGGGTAAGTGACCTATCCAGGGTCACACAGCCAGGATGGATCAGAGGTGGGCCTTAAATCCGGGTTTTTCTGACTCCAGGGCTGACTTGTCTGTCCATTCTACCTCTCCAGAAAATGAAAGAAAATACCAGTTTATGAGATTTTAGAAATCAAATAATTTCAAATTTATGTGCAAATTTTTGTTCCTCTGGGTATGTTTCATGTCTTTAATTCATAGTTAGAAAATAATTTCCAAATTAAGGTATGCAACCTCTTACAGTGTGTCCCTTGAAAGGTGTCAACAAAGAGATGCTGAATTGAGAAAGCTTGTTTTTCGATTTCTGAAACAGTTTAATCCTAAATTTAAACAGCGACTGTCTTACAAATTATCATTAAAATGTTTTGCTTGAATGAGAATCCACTTATTAAAGCTTACATATCCCTGAATATATGCAAAATATAAACTTTATTCTGGTTAGGAATTTTGTGGTTTGGTAATAAGTTTTTTGGGAAAAATTACAACATTGGTTTTGTCTTTTGGTTTGGTTTTAAGCTAAGAGTTCTACACTAAAAGTTAGATTGTTGAGCACCAAATGCATAAGCCCCTGTAGGTGCAGCTTAAATATTCTTATTAACTTTACAATATAACCACCATTTAGTAAGGAGAAGGAAACAGCAAACCATTCCAGTATCTTGGTCATGAAGAATTGGACATGACTGGAATGACTCAACAACAACAAAAACCATGTGCACAATATTTCGGTAATGGGTCTAATGTGTTCCATTGATTGTAATGGAAAAAGAGATGTGGGCAGTGACAAAATTGAGTATTAGGAAGCTAACCTTCGTTCTTTAGTGAATATTTTCCTGAAGTCTTGTATTTATATTTTTATTATGTGTGTGTATATATATAATCTTTGATTGGCTCCTAAAATGTCTTCTTTTTGTGTTTGTTTTATAGCTATACTCCTTTTGCTAATGGTCCCAATGATACTCCTGAAGAAATCCTGTTACGGATAGGTAGTGGAAAATTCTCCCTAAGTGGTGGCAACTGGGACACTGTTTCAGATGCAGCAAAGGTGTAAATATGTTTTATTATAACATTCTTAAGGCTTGCAAATGTATTGTGGACTACTGAAGCATTTTAAATGAATGAATAAAAGAATGAACATTCATCAAGTGCTTACTTATGTGTCAAGCACTGTGCTGAGCATTGGGGATACAAATACAAATAAAAAACAGTCCCTGTCCCTCTCCTGGGTCTCCTCTTACGTTTCTGACCTCTCCTTCTCAGTCTCCTTTTATGGCTCTTCCACCAAGTAACATCTTCTAACCAAAAGGATTCCTTAGGGTTTTGTCCTAGGCCCTCTTTTCTTCTTTCTCTACATTACTTGACTTGGTGATCTCATTAGCTCCAAGAGATTTAATTAATTATCATCTTTATGCCGACATTCCCAAATCTACCTATCCTGCCCCAAACTCTGTGTTGACCTCCAATCTCCCATCTCCAGTTGCCTTTCACACATCTCAAAATAGATGCCCGATAGATTAATTCACTATGTCCAAAACAGCTCATTATCCTTCCCTCAAACCCTCTCCCCACCTCGTACCTTCCCTATTACTGGAGAAGCCAGCAGTATCCTCCCATTTCCTCAAGCTTGCAATCTAGGAGTCATCCTGGACTTCTTGCTGTCTCTCATCCCTCCACATCCAAGCTATTGCCAAGGCCTGAAACATCTTTTAGATATTCCCACTTTCTCCTCTGACGCTGCCCTCATCTCCCCTCAGCTGAACTGTTTTTCTTAGTCTCCTAATTGGGCTTTCTACTCCTAGGCTCTCACCTCTCCAAATAGACTTCCTGCAGCTGCCAAATTAATATTCCTAACACAGATTTCACCATGTCATTTCCCTGCTCAGATGTCTTCAGTGGCCCTTCATTTGCCTCCAGGATAAAATATAAATGCCTCACACTGGAACTTGAGGGCCTCCAAAATCTGGCTGTCACCTACATTGCAGCCAAACTAGCCTACTGCCTGTTCCCCAAACTTGACATCCCATCTGTCACTTCTGGGCCTTTGAACAGACTTGTTCCCTGTCCCTTGAAAATACTCCCTCCTGACCCCTGCTTCTTTGTATTTAACTTCCTCCAAGAGCCAGCTCACATATCTTCTTTCTACATGAAGCTTTTACTAATCTTTATTACCACTAACCCCCTATTATCATACTGTCATATTGTAGGACTAGTGTAGGAGTTGAAGCCCTCTGGTCGAAGATAAGCTCCTTGGCTGTTTTATTGTCTTTGTATCACCAAGGCCTTGCACCTAGTAGGTACCAAATAAATGTTTGTAGAATCAAATGTTTGTAAAATTCTAACTAAATTTATTAAATTATATTAGCAGATTAGGGGTTTACAGAGTATCCAATGCTTTCTCTGCCTGTATTTTCAGTGTTGAATGCTGATAACTCAATTAACCGTGTGTGGATTATCAATGATTACATTTTAATTCCAGGTTGATTTTGCCCTGCTGTAGTTCTGGGTCATGTTCCTCTGTTACCAAATTATACCTGTTTATGAAATGTAAACAAATTTCAGTACTAGCTAAGCCAAGAGTAATTAGCAAGGTATATCAACTCAGGGAAAAAGTGCATTTTGAAATAGGATTGATATTTTCCCACACCATAGCTCCTTCTGTTAATCTTGATACTTGATTTTTCTTGTTGTTGTTTGGTTGTTCAGTCATGGCTGACTCTTTGTGACTCCATAGACCATACCACGCCAGGCCCTTTTATCTTCTACTATCTCTGGAAGTCTGTCTAAGCTCCTGTTCATTGCTTCCATGACACTATCCATGCATTTCATCCTCTGTCATCTTTTCCTTTTGCCTTCAGTCTTTCTCAATATCAGAGGTTTTTTCAAAGAGTCCTGTCTTCTCATTATGTGGCCAAAGTATTTAAGCTTCAGCTTCAGTATTTGACTTTCCAGTGAATTAATTTTTTTAAGTATTGACTCATTTGGTCTCCTTGTTATCCAAGGGACTCTCAAATGTCTTCTCCAGTACCATGATTTGGAAGCGTCGATTTTGCGCCACTCAGCTTTCCTTACAATCCAATTCTCACAGCCATACATTGCTCCTGGAAAAACCATAGTTTTGACTATGTGGACCTTTGTGAGCAAGGTGATATCTATGCTTTTTAGCACACTGTCCAGATTTGCCATCACTTTCCTTGCAAGGAGCAAGCATCTTTTCATTTCATGGCTGCAGTCACCATCTACAGTGATCTTTGAGCCCAAGAATATCAAATCTGACACTGCTTACATCTCTTCTCCCTCTATTTGTCAAGAAGTGATGATAACCCGTTGCCAAAATCTTAGTTTTTTATGTTAAGCTTCAAGCCAGTTTTTACGCTCTGCTCTTTCACCCTTATTCTCTTCACTTTCTGCCATCATAGTGGTATCATCTACATATGCGAAATTGTTAATATTTCTCTCAGCAGCCTTGATTCTAGCTTTTGATTCATCCAGCCTGGCATTTTGCAGGCTATACACTGGATATATAAGTTACATAAATAAGGGGACAATCTACAGCTTTGTAGTACTCCTTTTTCCAATCTTAAACCAATTGTTCCACATTTGGTTCTAACTGTTCCTTCATAGTTGGTTTTTTCTAGTGTCAATTTATTTTTAGAAAATATACAGGCCAATTTATCAGTAGAATCTAGATATTTATTACTCATTGTTTTGAGTGGGAAGTAACTAGTAATATAGCATTTTTTTCTTTTTAAAAAATCTAAGCTTCATCACTATGTCCTTTTGGATTTTTTGTTGATGTTATTAGGAAGGAATTGAGGACAGCTATGAATGATGAACTTGAAAGAAAACATGTGGGTACTTTAGCTTAGAGAATTATTCTTGGAACTGCTCTGTTATGAAAGATACTTCTAGCTCCTTTCTCTGAGCAGCTTTTCCCTTCCCTTCCTGAGAGAATCAGGGAAGAGAGGGAACACTGTGTAAGGCCCACCACTCTCTCCAAGCAGAATAAAGAAAATTTCTACCTCCTCTTAAAGAAATGATCGCTTCATAAAGACTAGGCACTCAATAACCCTTTCTTGAAGGAATGTATGGATGAATGAAGAGTCATGTGGCTCTCCTGCCTTCAGCCTTTTACCTCCACCCTGATTGAAATGATTTTACATATAGTAACATAGAGTAGTATTTGCAATGCTCTGGTAGTGACTTAAAGCAGCTTTTGTCATCTGCCTCTGAGAAGAGAGTTTTTCGTGAACTTTCCTGAAAGATCTAAAATGCTTTACACAACATACTTGAGCACAGATGGAAGCTGATTTCCTGACAGGATAACATGTTTGGGGAGAGTAGAAGAGTGGCAATAGAGGCTAGAGTCTAAGAGCTGTAGGAATTGGCAGAGTCTCTCTGACTTAAGGAATTGAGAGAAGTCCTGGACCTGACTCTCCATAATCACAAGGGTGAAGTGAAGTGGGTGGCACATAGAGGAACGACTGGAGCATCATTTGGACCTACACGATTAATTGCTGATGACTTCTTTCCCCCAGCCCCAAAGCAGCTTATCATCTTTATTCTTCTCTTCATAAAGTCAGGGAGGAAAAACATAAAATCAGAAGAGTGGATGAAAATACATTATTAACCCAGATGAAATGGAAATCAGTAAAATCTGCCCACTATTGGCAGGTATCATTGCTTCTGTGATAAAATACAAACTCCTGTTTAGCCTTTAAAAGTTTCACACAACCTGTCTCTGACCTAGCTTTTCAGCTTCATTTAACATTAGTCCCCCTCCCACACTCTGTCATCCAGCCAAAATGGCCCTTCTTTTCTTTACAGAGGACATCCCTCTCAGTACCTTCTCTTTTCCCCTCTCAGTACCTCCTAACTGGCCATTCCCCTTGTCTGGAACTCATTTGTTCCTTACCCATATTTCATAGAGCATCTCTTTTCCTTTAAGATTCAGCTCAGGCACCACCTTCAGCATAGTCTTTTCTCATTCCCCCCACCTGCTAGTACCATTAGTCTCAAACTGCCTTGTCTTTAATAACTTTGTATATATTTGTATTCATTTTATATTTATGCGGTGTGTACTTTAGGTGTTTCATTCCTTCATTCTTTGTATTTACAGTGCCTCCTAGGTACCAGGCACTGTGCTTGGCACACGGACACCAAGAAGGAAGCAATCCCTATTCTCAAGGAGTTTTGGAAGATTTTTAAAAACATACTTATTATTTCAGTTATATAAGGTGACTAAGTATTGCCTACCAGTAGTCATTATGGGAATATAATTTACAATGAGTCCATCAACTGTATGAAAATGATACTTCAAAAGTGTTGGGACTTACTTTTCCTAAGCACTTTAATCCTTTCCTGAATTCTGATTTATATTTTGAAAGGTAAATGTCAGTACAGTTCCTTGTCTGAATGACTAAATTAATGGAGTCAAAATTAGTCGAGTTTTAAACATTTACTCCAACTTTTTTCTAGTTCTAGATAGAACTTAAATCCTTAAAAAATCAAGATTGACTTGGCAAACATTTTCAGCTTTGATATCCAAATAGTAAAAGACTCAAACAAAGCAAAGCCTTTTATATTGTCCTGTTTAGTTTCTACAGTATACAATTTAAATATACTAGAGACTTTTACAAGCCTTATTCTGGCACTGTCTGTTGCTTGGCCATTTATAGTTGACGTTTATAGATTGTTATGAAGTCCTCCTAGTACTTTATGTAAACCCTAGCATTCAACAGTTTCTACTGGATAACAAACTCTTCTGAGTATGGGTCTGGGTAAACCCAATTGGGAAGCTAGCTTAGAAAATTTGTCAATTAGTTTTGATGTTAGAATTCTGTTTATGAAGAACGATCATGCACTTTTACCTGGAATCAAGGCATAGTGTCTTGCTTAAATGGTCAATCTCTGAAAATATTTCCTTCTTGCTCCCAAATGCCAAAACCTGGAGTTGTAAGGCCTTTGTGAAAATTCAAATATAATGTCCTCATGTTGATAGTCACTAATTGGAACAACAATTAATAATTCAAAGATTAAACTAGGCAGTCAAAGTGTTAGGACCCTAATTGATTAAGTTCCCAGTTGGTCATACCTGTTTGCAAATAAGATTATAGCTCTTTCAATACTTTGAGCAGTATACCCAAGGCGGTGATTACTTACATTTAGCCTAAATACTTGGGTTTTTCTTGTCTTTTATTGAATACAAGAATAACAAAGTTCTGAGAATCATGTTGAATTAAGTTTAATGACTTTGAGTTAGTAATGGTTTTCTTCTTAATGTATCTTCTGAATGGCTTTCCCATTGATCATTTCTTACAGTGGCACAATCTTATATCTTTTTCATAATCAGCTCTGCCAAGACCACTCTGTAAAACTGAAAAATATTCATATGGTGACAGATTTTGTTTTGTGACCCGTGAATGAGCTCATTTTCCTCTAATCTTAGCTATTATGAAAATTCAGTGAATATTAAGTTAATGACACTTTTATTTGTTATCTGTCTTCATCTTGCTACTCTGACAAAGAAAACTTACCTCTTATTTGAAAGAAATGCTGAAGAATTATAAGATTAATGAGGTTCCATATAAAATACTTTGAACTCTGTAGAAGAAAGTTATAAAACCTTGTATTAAATTTCTGCTATGAAACCATTTATCACAAACTAAAGAGCATTCTATTCAAACCTTTCCAAGTGAACAAATACTGACCATAGAATCATGTAAGAGTTACTGGAATGGCACCATTTATTAGTTATTTTTTGTTCTACACCTCAGGAGAAACCACTTTGCTGTTGAAAAATCAATCCTCATTTCCAGATATTAATTGACTAGCTTTTATGACTGTTCATTGTCTACCAAGGCTCCTGTGGGACACTTAGAAAAGTACATTAATCCTAGAAACCCAACCAAATTTTGACTTTCTGCGTTAACTATTCTTAGTTTCTTCATTCAATGAAGCCAGATATTCTTTCCTGTTCGGAAACCTGAAGAAAAACCTCTTGGGGTGATGGTAGTATTCTCTGAATAAGTACTAAGTGATCAGTACTTTTAAACAGAGAACAATAAGTGTTTACCATTGCTTATCAAGTTTAATGAGTATTATGTCAAATACTGGCAGACATTTGAATGAAAACACGTATACCAGTTGTTAACACCATAAGACTACTTTTAGGGTAATAAGGAAAATTCTGTAAGTTGACTGCACACTCAGTTGCCCTACCCTCAAACCCTGGTTTGTTTCTGACAGGTTCCTATTAGATTTGGGCTTTTTGTTTTCATTCAGTTTCCAACTCTTAGTTAGGCTCAGGGATCTATTTCCGTTACAGATATGTTGAAACCATCCAGATCTATCCCGATGTAATGTGGTATAGTGGATAGAGTATTGTACTTGGAGTAGGGAAGACTCGGGCTCAAATCCTGCCTTAGTAGATTTATGACTTTGTGCAAGTCACTTAATCAGTCAACATTTTTTAAGTGCCTCCTGTATACCAGGCAGTCTGCTAAGCACTGTGAATACACAAAGAGGCACAAAACCCTGCCCTCGAGTTCACAATCTAATGGGGGGGTGGAAATTCAGGACTGGCAAACAAATATATAGAAAGCAAGTTATATACAAGATATCCAAAATGTCTATCTTATACATAAACTATATACACACACATATACATATATATAGCCTATATATAAACAGGATAAATAGGAAATAATTAGCAGAGAGAATTAAGAAGGGTTGGGTGAGACTTCCTATAGGAGTAATTTTAGTTGAGACTTAAAGGAAGCCAGGCAGGTCAGTACTCAGAGTAGAGGAGGGATAGCCAGAGAGAATGCCCAGAGCTGAGAGATGAAATAGCCAGGAGGCCAGTGTCACTGGATCCAAGAGTACATAATGGGGAATAAGGTGTAAGAAGACTGGAAAGATAGGAGGGGGCTAGGTTATAAAGGGCTTTGAATGCCTGAGAATTTTGTATTTGATCCTGGAAGTGATAAGAAGCCACTGGAGTTCATTGAGTGGGGTGGAGGTGTGTGTGACAGGATCAGACCTGCATTTTAGGGAAATCACTTTAGTGGCGGAATGAAGCATTGACTGGAGTGGGGAGAGACTGGAGGTAGGTAGATCCACCAGTGACTACTGCAATAGGTATGAGGTGATAAGGGCTTATACCAGGATGGTAGCAGTGTCAGAGGAGAAAAGGGGCCATGTTCAAGAGATGTTGCAAAGAGCTAATTGACAGGCCTTGGCAACAGAATGGATATGGTGGGATAAGAGATAGCAAAGAGTTCCTAATGACTCCTGGGTTGTGAGCCGGAGGGACTGGGAGGATGGTTTAACACTCTAATAATAGAAAAGGTAGGAGGTGGGGGAGGGTTTAGAGGGAAAGGTAATGAATTCTGTTTTGGGACATAACTAGTTTAAGATGTCTGAAAGACAGTTGGAAATGTGAGGTTGGAGGTAAGAAGAAAGACTGGGATGGGATAGGTAGATTTGAGAAGCATCAGCATAGAGATGATAATTAAATCCATGGGAGCTGATCAAGTGGATCACCTGTGAACTTGTATAGAGGAAGAAGAGAAGAGGACCCAGGACAGAACCCTGAGGGACATCTACTATTTAGAGGGTGTAATCCGAAGGAAGATCCAGCAGAGTCAGAGAGAAGGTGGTCAAATACGTAGGAGGAGAGTCAGGAGAGAGTAATGTCCTGAAAACATAGAGAGAAGAGAGTATCAAGAGAGAGAGGTTGGTCAGCAGTGTCAAAGGCTGCAGAGAAGTTAAGGAGAATAACCATTGAGAAAAGGACATTGGATTTGTCAACTAAGAGATCACTAGTAACTGTGGAGAGAGCAGTTTTAGTGGAATGGTAAGGTCAGAAGCCAGATTGTAAGGGGTTAAGAAGAGACTGAGAGGAGAGAAAGTGGAGGCACCTTTGTAGAAGGCCTTTTCATGGAGTTTAGTCATAAAAGGTAGAAGAGATAAAGGATGATAGATAGCGGGGATGAAAGATTGAGTGATGGGTTTTTCAGGATGGGAAAGACATGAGCATGTTTGTGGGCGGTAGGGAAGGAGCTATTAGGGAGAGATTGAAAATAAGTGAAAGAGTGGGAATGACAGTGGGGGCAATCTGTTGGAGGAAATGGGATGGAATGGGATTGTTTAAACAAGTAGAGGGATTAGCCTTGATAAGGAGTAAGGCCATTTCATTATGTGAGACAAGTAAAGGAGGAGAAAGTGGCAGATGGCCTCTGTTTCCTCATCTGTAGAATGGTTTCAATTAGTGCCAAGGTCCCTTCTATAGCCCTTATTTTGTGATCCTACCCAAAAACAAACAGTCAGAGCCCTAAGAGCAATTTTAGAACTAGATTTAGTTGCCTTGGGGTCCTTTAGGATCAGGGTGACCCAAGTCCAATGCGAACCAGAGTAGATTTCTCATTTTTGTACACTGGGATATAGAGCACAGGACTAGAAGCTGAGACTTGAGGCTATCTTGATTTTTTTTTTACCAACTAGCTGTATCACCTTGTTAAGTTTCTCCCCTTCTCTGGACCTCATTTTCCCATTTGTCAAATGAGGGTTTTAGACTAGATATTCTCTAAATTCTTTTAGCTCTAACATTCTAAAATTTTAGTGCCCCATCTTCAGGACTGGGCTAAAACCAAACTGCTTGTCTTTGCCTTATTTTCTCCCTTCACTTTTTTGACTGGAAATATTTTCCTTATCTAACTGACCCTGATGGATATTTTCCAATATAAAGGGTAGAATTCATGGTATAGCACTATGGTCTACATTTTACAAAAGCCTGACTGCCTTCTGTGTTCTCTCTCAAACCTTTTTCCTTCACCCTTACCTCTATCTTAAATATAGAGGAAAAAGCAATTGGTCAAGTATAAACAGCAGCAGGCTGGAGGTCTGGGTCTTTTATTATCTATGTAGTTGATTTAAAGGTTTAAGTATTCTGTGATCAGAGAGAGCTTTTCTAATGATAGTGATTCAGTGAAAATCAATTTTGACATTTTGCAATTGGCTCCATTGTATGTCACATTCTGCATTCAGTTCTGTTATATGTAATATCCTGTTTTCATTTTATTTTTCTTCCACATTGCTGCTTTTACCTGGCATTTCAGTGTCTTTCCATAATTATCCTGTTCTTCCTACTTTTACAATTTGTTATTATAACAGTTTTCTGTAAATCTGAATTGATACCAGACACCCCACCACCGTCACCACCAAGAGAAGTGGAGAGAAGAGAGGGAATGTACTACAACTTGAAAAGTTCATTCATTTTGAATCTGAGAAGAGTTTATGGGGTTTTAAAAATAGTATTATCTCATTTTCAAAAATCAAATATCATTTTACTGTGTCTGTAATGAATATGGGAGGCTGTATGGCTTAGTGTTAATATAGGCCTGGCCTTGAGTCAGGAAGACCTGGGTAAAATCTTATAAATCACACGTGAATTGATGAGGATTTGAAGGAGTCCCCACACTGGGAGTTCCTCAAGCTTATGGAATCACTGGTCCAGACGATATTCATATACATTTTACTGTCATGTTGAAATTAAGAGTAATCATAATTGATGTGATATATATGTAATATACATATGAAAGGTAAAAGAATATAGAGGTAACATATAATGTAACAATATATAACAGTATTATAAGTTAATGTGAGATATTGAAGTTAAGGGCTTTCACAGTAGCTGTAATAAAAGAACTTAGCGCTGCAGCAGTTCAAACATTATAATGGTGATTAAGAGTAAATACTAGATTTAGATATTTGCTTTTATTGCTTTCTTAAGTGTTTCATACAGTAAAATCCAATTATCAACGAAATTAGCCACATGGAACCCTTCTTCTCCCCTATTTCCAAATGTTTTAGGCATTTACTTTTGGAGTCATAGTAATAGTATAGTTCTATAGTTACTTTCTCCTTCATCATTTATCATGTTTCAGGGTAGGTGGTTGCTGCTTAATAGCCATTTTCTGAGAATTACTTTTCCTTCCCCTTTACTTACCACATTGCAACTTCACACATGTGGCTTTTCCTAGTTAATGGGAATAGCCAGAATTGATATATTTCAGGAAGTTGTCTCTTTTACCATTTCACTGTTTTCCATATATGTGCAATTCCATTAAGCTAATGTCCAAAGAGAAATTATAAAACTACAAATGTTTATATTTAAGAAAAATATGAAATGATATCTTTTATTTATTTCATGTTTGGTTCAACTAAATTTTTTTCCTTTTTATTTAGGATTTGCTATCCCATATGCTTCACGTAGACCCACATCAACGGTATACTGCTGAACAAGTATTAAAACACTCATGGATAGCCTGTAGGGACCAGCTACCCCATTATCAGCTCAACAGGCAAGATGCACCACATCTAGTAAAGGTAAAATAATTATTTTAAAACTCTGTTAATATTTAATGTCTATATTTAATATTTAAGTGAGGCATTGTACTGACCACAGTAATTATCTTAAAATGTTATTTTAACAGATACAAAGCCACCTTGAGGAATTATTTTAACTTCAGACTATTATTTTAAAACAACAAATCTTAGACACTTCCTAACATCCTTTAGTTTTTCTTTTCCACATGATGAAAGAAGAGCTTCATATTTTCCCCTGTCTCACTCCAGACACCTTATCATGCTTTTGTTTTCTTTTAAATCTATCGTTTTTGGCAGTAGATGGAATGGAGGAAACAAAAACTGGTAACTCTGTTGACACAAGTGACATCTAGTGCTCATTCCTTCTAGTACAGTTATAGACTTTCTTCCATTGTAAACAGTATTACAATAAAGGATGTCATGGGGAAGATCTACAGTGTTAATGCCATAAAAGTAGTGGAGTGACCTGCCTAAGGACAGAAAATCTTCCCTCCAATTCTCTTATGTACATGTTCCAGAATTGAACTTTATTTTTAGTTTGTTGTTTTTTCAAATACCACTCTTCATTTTGACACTTTGTTTTTGTGTCTTATGATGCCTTTTGAGGTATACTGCTCAGTCTAGATGTTAATGGGGAAGGAACAAAAAAGTTGATATTACCAAATGAGGAACTAGTACTTATTTGTTCGTAATAGAATGCACACTAGTTTAGACTCCCATGTAAGTCTTATGATTTAAATTCCCAACCATATTAGGCTTTTTGATTAAAATATAACAATTCAAACAATCTTTTGAACCAGATTGACCCAAAAACAAATCTCATGTTCTTCCCTTTAGTTACTTCAATGTATTGTATTATAGTTCAGTGCTGTAAAATACGTACAGTGTTACAGGGTTTCATAATATGGAGAAATCACATTCAGTTGGAGGGCATCAAGGAAGGTTTCATGGAGAAGGTGGTATTTGAGCTCAAATAATGAGTAGGATTTTGACATGTGGGAATCCCTAAAATACTGCAGGGTGCAGGGACAGGTACCATTTAGTAGATCACTTGCACATTATCCGGTTTCTGATCAGACTGAGTCAGAAGGAGGAGACCTCCAAATAGGAATGGTAGAGAGAAGTGATCGCTGATGAGCCCTAGCTGTATATTCTAAAGGAACAGGTTTGGAAGCAAACAGTAGCTGTGTGATTCTGATCTAGGAACAGAGCCGGGACTCATTTCTAGCTTCCAGCCTAGATGAAAGCCTACATTGGGTTAATCAGGGCAAAGATCCCAGACCAAGGGAGTAGCCTGTAGTTCACTCTGAACTTGCAGAACATCCTAGTGGGCTAATAGTAGCTGAATCTAGCAGCAGTCTACTTAAACTACCAACCAAGATAAGCTGATAGACCCAAAACTGGGTTAGGAACTTGCAGAGCTCGGTCCAGGAGGGCTGCAAGTAGACTTCTTCCCCATCACATCATAATGGGATCACTGGGATTTTTCAGGCCTCCAACCTGAGTTGTGAAAGCAACAGAATCTAGGCCAGACATCCCCATCACGTGTGTAGAGCCCAAAACTAACATAAAGTCCAAAGGCAAGAAGTAGGCTGAAACAATGAGCAAAAAAAAAAAAAAAAGAATCCCACCATAATAATAGCTCAAATCTTACTATAAAGAGCTATTATGACAACAGAGAAGATTAAGACACAAACCCAAAAGAAACAGTGACTCAAAAATATCTACATGCAAAACCTCAAATAAAAATATAGCTGGGAAACAAAAGCCAATAAGAATTCCTGGAAGAATTAAAGCAAGAGATTTTGTTAAGCTAAAAAATAATTTAAAAAATAAATGAGATGGGCAGCTAGGTGGCACAGTGAATAGAGCAGCGGCCCTGGAGTCAGGAGGACTTGAGTTCAAATCTGGCCTCAGACACTTGACACACTTACTAGCTGTGACCTTGGGCAAGTCACTTAACCCCGATTGCCTTCCCTTCTCCCCTCCAAAAATAAAACAAAAAAAAAAATGAGAGTGGCAGAAGAAAAAAAATTGGAAAAGAAGTGAGCTATGGAAGGAAGATAAGGAAAAAGAATTAAGAGCTTGGAACAAGAAACAATTTGAGTATTGTGGAAACACAATCAGAATAACACAAGACCTAGCAGCTTCTACGTTAAGAGATCGAAGGGCTTGGAATACGATATTCCGGAGGTCAGTGGAGCTAGGATTAAAACCAAGAATCAGCTACCCAGCAAAACTGAGTACTATGCTCCAAGGCAAAATATGGACTTTCAATAAAATAGAGGACTTTCAAGCTTTCTCAGTGAAAAGACCAGAGCTAAATAGAAAATTTGACTTTCAAACATAAGAAGTAAGAGAAGCATGAAAAGGTAATCAAGAAAAAGAACAAAAAAAAGAAATTGCAAGGGACTTGCTAAAGTTGAACTGTTTTGTTTATATTCCTACATGGAAAGATGATGTGTATGATTCATGAGACCTTTCTCCTCAGTATTAGGGTAGCTGAAGGGAATATGTATGTGTGTGTATATATATATATATATATATATATATATATATATATATATATATATATATTATATATATACATATGTGATATATATGTATTTATCTATATCTATATCTATATATCTATATATATGTATATATATAGACAGAGGGCACAGGGTGAGTTGAATATGAAGGGATGATATCTAAAAAAAATAAAATCAAATTAAGGGATGAGAGAGGAATATATTGAGAGAGGGAGAAAGGGAGAGATAGAATGGGGTAAATTATCTCACATAAAAGTGGCAAGAAAAAGCAGTTCTGTAGGAAGGGAAGAGGAGGCAGGTGAGGGGGAATGAGTAAATGTTGCTCTCATCAGATTTGACCTGAGGAGGGAATACCATACACCCTCAATTGGGTATCTTACCCCACAGGAAAGAAGGAGGAAGAAGATAAAAAAGGGGGCATGATAGAAGGGAGGGCAGATGGGGGAGGAGGTAATCAAAAACAAACACTTTCGAAAAGGGACAGGGTCAAGGGAGAAAATTCAATAAAGGGGGATAGGTTAGGAAGGAGCAAAATATAGTTAGTCTTTAACAACGTGAGTATTGTGGAAGGGTTTTACATAATGATACACATGTGGCCTATGTTAAATTGCTTGACTTCTTAGAGAGGGTGGGTAGGAAGGGAAGAGGGGAGAGAATTTGGAACTCAAAGTTTTAAAAACAGATGTTCAAAAACAAAAAGAAAAGTTTTTTGCATGCAACTAGGAAATAAGATACACAGGCAATGGGGCGTAGAAATTTATCTTACCTTACAAGAAAGGAAGGGAAAAGGGGATGGGAGGGGAGTGGGGTGAAAGAAGGGAGGGCTGACTGGGGAATGGGGCAACCAGAATATGTGCCATCTTGGAGTGGGGGGAGGGTAGAAATGGGGAGAAAATTTGTAATTCAAACTGTTGTGAAAATCAATGCTGAAAACTAAATATATTAAATAAATTAAATAAATAAATTTTAAAAAAATAGCTTGGAACAAAAGGTACAAAACCTTGCCCAAGAATGTATAACTTTCCGAAAATTAGAGTGAAACATATAAGTACTAATGACTCCATGAGACATCAAGAAACATTTTTTAAATGTCAAAAGACTGAAAAATGAGATATCTCAGACCAGAAGCAACTAACCTAGAAAATACATGGAGGAGAGATATTATAAGAATCATTAGGCTACCTAAAAGCCATGATAAAAAAAGAGAGGAACGTAGACATGAAAGTTGTGACTTTAAAAAGAGCATCATGTTTCAAGATGTCATAAAAGAAAACTTCCCAGACCTCTTAGAACCAGAAGGCAAAGTAGAAATTGAAATAAAAAATTTACATTTCCTGAAAGAAAAACCTCCAAATGGTAGGATCCCTATGGATTTAGAGATCTCCATCTCCCCACTCAGTCTGAGCAGGAACTGGTTAATGAGCAACTCAGTACCAGATGGTACCTGTTCCTTTACCCTGCACAAGATTTAGGAGCCACCACATTAAAGGAGCAGAGAAAAAAAAGAGCAAAGAATTTGGAATATGATATTTCAGAAGCAAAAGATCTAGGCTCAAAACCAACAGTAATCCAGCAAAACTGTCTATAATTCTACAGGGGAAGAAATGGACCTTTAACAATAACAGGACTTCCAAGCATTCTTTTTTTTTTTTATTTTTAGTTTACAACACTCGGTTCTACATAATTTTGCGTTCCAAATTTTCTTCCCTCCCTCCCCCGCTTCCCTCTCCAAGACGGCATGGAATCCCATATAGCTTCCACGTTTAACTTCACATTGAATTAATTTACACACTAGTCAAGTTATGGAGAAGAACTGTGATCAAAGAAATGAATCATGCGAACGAAGAAACAGGACCAAAAAAAAAACCAACCCAAAAACAAAAACAAAAGAGAGAAAAAGAAAAAAAAGGCGGTGGGGGGAAGGCTAGCATGAAGTGTGCCTCAATCTGCATTCATACTTCATAGTTCTTTCTCTGGATGTAGATAGCACTCTCCATCGTGAGTCCTTTGGGGTTGTCTTTATACCTTGTGTTGCTGAGAAGAGCGAAGTCTGTCAGGGTTGGTCCTCACAGAATCCATGTATCTGTGGTTGTGTATAATGTTCTCCTGGCTCTGCTCCACTCACTCAGCATTATGTCGTGTAGGTTTTTCCAGGTTTTTATGAAGTCCATATCATCTCCATTTTTTATAGCACAATAGTATTCTATTACCTTCATATACCACAACTTGTTCAGCCATTCCCCAATTGAACTTCCAAGCATTCTTGATGAAAGGACAAGAGCTGAGTAGAAAATTTATATACAAACATAGGAGTCAATAGAAGCATAAAAAGGAATTAAAGAACCACAGAAAATATGCAGAGGAGACAAGACTTTTAGTTCTGATTCTCCCTAACATTAGGTGCCTCATCATAAAAATGTGAAATTGCCCTTAGGACTACTAAAATGGATTCATCAAGGTCAAACTGTAATAAAACACAGACTCAATCCTTTGCAAACCCAATGGCAATAAATACTGCCCTTGATTAATTATTACTCACAAATTGTTGGGTTTAGGTGACTACAAAAATTAAAATTATTATGTTTTTTAAATTATCCTTTCCTTTACTTGAAATGTTAGGAAATTATTTCTAAAAGTTTTTGGCTTCATTTAATCAAAGAATCCGTCTTAAGGATTAAAAAAATTCAAGAGTCATTTAATTCCACTCCTACTAGATATTTTAATCCCTCTACAAGGCATCTCCCCTTGAAAAGTGAAAAAAGGGCTCACTCATCTTAAGAGGCAACCCTAAATGTTGGGAAGTTCTTTATATTAACCTAAAATCTACCTCCCTCTAACTTATTTTTTTTGAATTCCATACTTTATTATTTGATATTTTTTAGTTTTCAGCATTGATTTCCACAAGATTTTGAGTTACAAATTTTCTCCCCATTTCTCCCCTCCCCCCATTGCCTGTATATCTTATTTCCCAGTTGCATGCAAAAACAACTTTTTTTTGAGCATCTGTTTTTAAAACTTTGAGTTCCAAATTCTCTCCCCTCTTCCTTCCCCACCCACTCTCCCTAAGAAGGCAAGCAATTCAACATAGGCCACACATGTATCATTATGCAAAACACTGCTATAAAGAGTCATGTTGTGAAAGACTAACTATACTTCCCTCCCTCCTATCCTGTCCCCTTTTATTCAATTTTCTCCCTTGACCCTGTCCCTTCTCAAAAATGTTTGCTTTTGATTATTTCTCCCCCCCCCATCTGCCCTCCCTTCTATCATACCCCACTTTTTATCCCCTTCCTCCTGCTTTCATGTGGGGTAAGATACCCAACTGAGTGTGTATGTTATTCCCTTCTCAAGTCAAATCCGATGAGAGCAAGATTCATTCATTCCCCCTCCCCTGCCCCCTCTTCCCTTCCAACAAACTGCTTTTTCTTGCCACTTTTATGTGAGATAATTTACCCCATTCTATCTCTCCCTTTCTCCCTCACTCAATGTATTCCTTTCTCATCCCTTAATTTTATTTTATTTTTTTAGATATCATCCCTTCATATTTAACTTACCCTGTTCCCTCTGTCTATGTATATTCCATTCAACTACCCTAATACTGAGAAAGGCTCATGAATTACACACATGATCTTTCCATGTAGAAATGTAAGCAAAACAGTTCCACTTTAGTAAGTCCCTTATGATTTCTCTTTCTTGTTTACCTTTTCATGCTTCTCTTGATTCTTGTGTTTGAAAGTCAGATTTTCTGTTCAACTCTGGTTTTTTCATCAAGAATGCTTGAAAGTCCTCTATTTTATTGAAAATCCATATTTTGCCTTGGAGCATGATACTCAGTTTTGCTAGGTAGGTGATTCTTGGTTTTAATCCTAGCTCCATTGACCTCCAGAATATCATATTCCAAGCCCTTCAGTCCCTTAATGGGGAAGCTGCTAGATCTTGTGTTATCCTGATTGTGTTTCCACAATATTCAAATTGTTTCTTTCTGGCTGCTTGCAGCATTTTCTCCTTGATCTGGGAGCTCTGGAATTTGGAGACAATATTCCTAGGAGTTTTCTTTTTGGGATCTTTTTCAGGATGTGATCAGTGGATTCTTTCAATTTCTATTTTACCCTCTGGCTCTAGAATATCAGGACAGTTTTTCTTGATAATTTGTTGAAAGATAATATCTAGGCTCTTTTTTTGATCATGACTTTCAGGTAGTCCCATAATTTTCACATTATCTCTCCTGGATCTATTTTCCAGGTCAGTGGTTTTTCCAATGAGATATTTCACATTGTCTCTCATTTTTTCATTCCTTTGGTTCTGTTTTATAATATCTTGATTTCTCATAAAGTCACTAGCTTCCACTTGCTCCAATCTAATTTTTAAGGTGGTATTTTCTTCATTGGTCTTTTGGACCTCCTTTTCCACTTGGCTAATTCTGCCTTTCAAGGCATTCTTCTCCTCATTGGCTTTTTGGAGCTCTTTTGCCATTTGAGTTAGTCTATTTTTAAGGTGTTATTTTCTTCAGTATTTTTTGGGTCTTCTTTAGCAAATCGTTGATTTGTTTTTCGTGATTTTCTTGTATCACTCTTATTTCTCTTCCCAATTTTTCCTCTCCTTCTCTTACTTGCTTTTTCAAATCCTTTTTGAGCTCTTCCATGGACTGAGACCAGTTCATATTTTTCTTGGAGGCTTTTGATGTAGGCTCTTTGACTTTGTTAACTTCTTCTGGCTGTATGTTTTGGTCTTCTTTGTCACCAAAAAAAAAAAAAAAAAAGATTCCAAAGTCTGAGTCTGAATCTCAGACCGTTTTCGCTGCCTGGTCATGTTCCCAGCAAACTACTTGACCCTTGAGCTTTCTGTCAAGGTATGACTGCTTGTAGAGTAGAGAGTGCTTTGTCCCAAGCTTTAGGGGCTGTGCTGCTGGTTTCAGAGCTACTTCTACACAGCAAGCTCTGCCACATCAGCACTCCTCCTCCCCCAAGAACCACTGTGATGCAGATCCAAGCAGGCTCTGCACTCCTGCTCTGATCCGCCACTTAATTCCTCCCACTGGGTGGGCCTGGGCCTGGAAGCAACAGTAGCTGGAGCTCTGGAAGCAGCTCCACAGCTGCACCACTTCTGTGCCCCGGGCCAGGGGCCAACCATGCACTACTCTCACTCTTATCCAGCAGTTTTTCCCACTAACCTGCGCTGTTGTCTTTAGCATTTTGGGGTTGAGAAGTCTGGTTACTGCCACAGCTCAATGATTCAGGGGCCTACTGCCTGTTCCGCCCAGGTCCTGGTCTGGTTGGTTGTGGTGCGGCCCACACTGGGCTCCGCTCCACTCCCATCTCCGTGCGATAGACCCTACCCAGTGACCATGCAGGCTTTCCTGGGCTGGATCCCTGCTTCCCTCTGTTATTTCATGGGTTCTGCAGCTCTAGAATTTGTTCAGAGACATTTTTACAGGTATTTGGAGGGACCTGTGGGAGAGCTTAAGCAAGTCCCTGCTTTCCAGCTGCCATCTTGGCTCTGGCCCCTCCCTCTAACTTACGTTCAGCATAGTTTTGTTCTGTGGAGCCACAAAGAATAAATCTAAGCCCTTTCCCACATGACGAAGTTATCAGTTCCACATATCCTTTCTTTTTTTGGGATGATGTAATAGAAACAGTGGTAGACTGAGAATCAGAAGACCTCCATTCTAGTTCTATGACCGTACTCAATGTTTGTGCAAATTTGGATAAATTATTTAATTTCTCTGTACCTCATTTACCTCATCTGTAAAATTAAGGTCTTATAATATATTCTCTCTAAGGTCATAGAATCTTATAACTTCATAATTTGATAGGAACCAAAAGGCCACTTAGTTCAACTCTACCCTGCCTCCTTCCTCCTCCCCAGTGAATGAATTTTTTCTACAAAAGCCCTAGGAATTGATCAACCTGTATTTGAAGACCTCCAGCGATGGGGAACTTAATACCTTCTTGAGTGTCACATTACATTTTTAGATAACTCTATGATTAGAAATTGTTTGTCTATACTCCATCAACAAGCATTTTTAAGTGCCTGCTATGTGCCATGCACTGTGCCAAGTGCTTAGCATCCAAAGAAAGGCAAGACATTTCCTCTGCCCTTGAAGAGCTCACAGTCTAATGGGGGGACAACATAGAAACAACTATATAGAAACAGGATATGCACTGGATAAATTGAAGATAATCAAAAGAGAGATGGTGCTAGCATTAAGGAGAATCAGGAAAAGCTTCTTATAGAAGATGAGATTTTAGCTGGGACTTGAACCAGGAAGCAGAGATGAAGAGGAGGAGAATTCCAGGCATGGGGGAGCAGTGAATGTGCTCAGAATCAGGAGATAGAGTACCTTGCTCCAAGAGCAGAAAGGAGGCCCATATCACTGGATCATAGAATACATGAGGGGAGTAAGGTATAAGAAGACTGGAAAGGTAGGAGGGAGCCAGATTGTGAAGTGTTTTGAATGCCAAACAGAAGATTTCATATTTGATCCTAGAGGTAATAGGGAGCCCTTGGAGATTATTGAGTAGGGGAGTGACACAAACTTGTACTTGGGGAAGATCATTTTGGCAGCTGAGTGGAAGATGGACTGGAAAGAGGACAGACTTGAGGTAGGAACACCACGCAGAAGGCTATCACAGTAGTTCTGGTGTCAGGAGACGAGAGCCTGCACAGTGGTGATAGCACTATCAGGGGAGGGAAGGGCCATATACAAACAATGTTACAAAGGTAGAATCAATAGGACTTGTCATCAGTTTGGATAGTGGGGGGGAGTAGAAGTGAGAGAGTGAAGAGTCAAAGACAACTCTTAGGTTTGAAGCCTAGAGAAGAAAGTAATAAGAAAGTAAGGATGGAGTGAGAGTTTATGCGGAAAGGTAACTGGATTTTTTGAGTTTCAGATGTCAATGAATTTATCTATGAATTGGAAGGAAGTTATGGGATAGTAAGTAGTAGGGATGGATGCAGCAAGTGAGGGGTTTTTAAGGATGAGGGGGTCATGGGTGGGTTTTTAGGTAGTAGGGAAGCAGCCAGTAGACAAAGAGAGATTGAAGATAAGTTAGAGAGTGGGAATGGTAGAGGGGGCAATCTGCTGGTGAAGGTAGCATGGAATAACATTACCTATGCATGGAAGAAAGATTTTCCTTGGCAAGGAGGAGGACCATGTCTTCTTGTAAGACAGGTGCTGGAGAAGATAATGGTAGAAGACATCTGGAAGATATGACATGAGTGAGAAGGGAGAAGAGGAAGCTTATAGATTCATTGCCTCATTTTTCAGTAAAATATGAAGCAAAGTTGTCTCCTGAGAGGGTTGGGGAGAGGAGCCATGGGACATTTGAGGGGAGAAGAAAAGGTTTGGAAGAGCCTCCATAATGGATTCAGCATGATGTTGTTTGTGATTTTCTCCATCTTTGTCCAGCACACATGAAAAAGAATGAATGCACATAATAATCTAAGGCTGAAGCTTTGGCAGGCAAGATCTGTGGTAGGATAAGGGGACATGGGACTTAAGAGAAGAGGACAGGGTAGACTTGAATTGGTTGACCAGTAGGCCAAGATGAGGAAGAGCAAAGAGTGTAGCCAGTGTAGGAGTGATGACCTGGGCAAGAACTAAGAACTGGAGGGATTGGAGGTCACGATGAGGACAAAGAACAGAACTTGTGGTTGCAAGGGAGAGAGAGGTGGGGTGACAACAGACTGTGTTCAGAAAAGAGAATTTCAGAATTCATGAAGTAGAGTTTAATTTAAATTCCGTTTATATTGAGTTTTAGATAAACCTTCCTGTTAGCACTTAACACTGTTCCTAATTCTTTCCTCTGTAGTAGCAAAGAAAATATCTATTTCCTCTTCCAAACATTTAAAAACAATATTCATGTTCCCAGGTTTCTTTTCACCAGACTAATCATTTCCATCCTTCCAATTCCATAGTTTATCCCCCAGCACCTTTTGGTTCTCTGCACATAGTAGGTGCTTAATAAGTATTTGAATTGAATTAAATTCTTTTGGACACTATATTTCTATTCATGTATCCTAAGGTCAGATCCCAATTCAAGAGTTCAAATACAGGCTTGGCAACGGACAGTCGAAGCACCACCCTACTTAAGTTTGAAGTTCCTCACCAACTAGCTATAGGGCTTGGGTTCTTAACCTAGGAACTGAGTTTTTTAAAAAATTGATAACTATATTTCAATATAATTTCTTTCTTTTTGGGCAAAAAGGAAGCTATGGCAGTGGTCCAGATTAGAGATGAAGGCCTGAACTAGAGTCATAAAAGTGGGAATGGAAAGGAGGGAATTAATATGAGGAACGTTGTGGGGGTAGATTTGACAAATGATTAGATGCTAGGGTAAAGGAGAAGGAACCAAAAATGACTGGAATTTTGGTTCTCTGTGACTTGGGCAAATTAACAGAAATATAGACGTCAGAAGGAAGATGTGGTTTACTTTTCATATAGTAGGCTATTGTTTATTGAGTTAAATTGAATTATTTCAGTTTTTCACAGGCCAATAAATTGGGTATGCAATTAGAAAGACTAGAAAGAGAACAAATTAAAAATCTCCAATTAAGCACCAAATTGGAAGTCCTAAAAATTAAAGGTGAGATTAGTAAAATTGAATGTAAGAAAACCATTGAATTAATAAATAAAACTAGAAGTTAGTTTTATTAAAAAACCAATAAAATAGATAAACCATTGGTTAATATGATTAAAAAAGGAGAGAAGAAAACCAGATTACTAGTATCAAAAAAGAAAAAGCTGAGTAGAGCACTAATGAAGGTGGAATCAAAGCAATTTTGTAGTTATGTTGCCTGAGTTTATGCCAACGAATTTAACAATTTAAGTGGAATGGAAGGATACTTACAAAAATATAAACTATCCAGAATAATAGAAAAGGAAATAGAATATCTAAATAAACCTATTTTACAAAAAGAAATTGAACAGTCCATAAATGAGCTACCTAAGAAAAAAGCATCAGGACCAAATGGATTTACAAGTGAATTCTATCAAACATTTAAAGACTGACTAATTCCAGTATTAAATTATTTGGAATAATAGGCAAAGAAGGAGTCCTACCAAACTCCTTTTATGAAACAAATATGGTGTTGATACCTAAACCAGGAAAAGCAAAACCAGAGAAAGAAAATTGTAGACAAATTTCATTAATGCATATGGATTCAAAAATCCTAAATAAAGTACTAACCAGGAGACTACAGTAATATATCACAAAGATTATACATGGTGACCGAGTGGGATTTATAGCCAGTATGCAAGGATGGCTTAGCATTAGAAAAACTGTCAGCATAATTGACCATTTAACAAAAATCATATGACTATCTCAATAGATGCAGAAAAAGCTTTTGACAAAATACAACACTCATTCCTATTAAAAACACTTGAAGGCATATATATAAATGGGTTTTTTCTTAAAATGATAAGAAGCATCTACCCAAAACCATCAGTAAGCATTATTTGTAAGTAGAAGTCTTCCCAGTCAGGAGTGAAACAAGGATGCCCATTATCACCAATATTTTATTAAAAATGCAAGCAGTTGCAGTAAGAGAAAATAAAAGAAATTAAAGGAATCATAATGGACAATGAGATAATAAAACTATGTCTTTTTGCAGATGATATGATGATATACTTGGAAAATCCTAGAGATTCAACTAAAAAGTTAGTTGAAACAATAATTTTAGCAAAGTAACAGGATATAAAGTAAACCATCAGTATTTCTCTATATATCACCAACAAAGCCCTGCAAGAAAAGATACAGCTATCTCTTCAGATACCCCTTTAAATAACTGTAGACAGTATAAAATACCTAGGAGTATACCTGCTAAGACAAACCCAGGAGCTATATGAACATAATTATTAAACACTTTTTATACAAATAAAATCAGATTTAAATAATTGGAGAAATAGAAATTGTTCATGGGTGAGCAGAGGTATATAATTTTTAAAAAATCATAATTCTGCTTAAACTAATCTACTTGTTCAATGCCATCCCAATTACAAAAAAAAAATCATTGTATTTAGCTAGAAAAAAATAATAAGAAAATTCATTTGGAAAAACAAAAGGTCAAAAATATCAAAAAATTTAATGAAAAAAATGTAAAGGAGGTTTAGCAGTACCAGATCTTAAACTATGATATAAAGCAATAATTGTCAAAACTATCTGCTACTGGCTAAGAAATAGAAAACTGGACCAGTGGAACAGAATAGACATACAATACATAGTAGTAAATTATTTTAGTAACCTTGTGTTTGACAAAAGTAAAGATTTAAGCTTTTGGGATAAGAATATATTATTTGGTAAAAAATATTGGGCAAACCAGAAAGCAGTCTGGCAGAAATTAGGTATAGACCAATAGCTTAACCATTTACCAAGACACAGTCAAAATGGGTATATGACCTAGACCTAGATGTAAAAGGGGATATCCTAAAAAATTAGAAGAACGTGAATCATGTTACCTATCAGACTTATGGATAGGAGAAGAATTTATGAATAAACAAAAGGTAGAGAGCATTGTGAGATGTAAAATGGATAATTTTGATTTCATTAAATTAAAAGGTTTTTCTGCAAATAAAACCAATGTAGCCAAGATTAGAAAGAAAGCAGAAATTGGGAAAAACAATTTTATAGACAGTTTTTCAGATACAGGTCTCATATCTCAAATATGCAGAGAATTTTGTCAAATTTATAAGGATATGAGTCATTCCCCAGTTGATAAATGGTCAAAGGATATAAACAGGCAGGTTTTGTTTTTTTTTTTTTGTTTTCTTCCCTTTTTTATTTTTAAATAATATTTTATTTTTTGCAATTACATGTAAAGATAGTTTTCAGCATTTGTTTTTATAAAAGTGTGAGTTTTATTTTTTTTTCCTTCCTTCATATCTCCCCTCCGCAAGATAGGAAGCAATCTGATATAGGTTATGCATGTACAGTCATGTAAACTTATTTCCACATTAGTCATGTTGTGAAAGAAGAAACAGAACAAAAGGGAAAAGCAACAACAACAAAAGTGAAAGTAGTGTGCTTTGATCTGCTTTCCGACTCCAAATTTATTTCTCTGGATGTGGCTAGCATTTCCCATCATGAGTCTTTTATTGTTATCTTGGATCATTGTTTTGCTAAGAAGAGCTAAGTCAGTCATAGTTGATCATCACACAGTGTTGCTATGGCCGTGTGTAGTATTCTTCTGGTTCTGCTCACTTTACTCAACATCAGTTCCTGTAAGTCCAAGTTTTTTCTGAAATCCAACCACTTCATCATTTCTTATAGCACAATAGAATTCCATCACAATCACATACTACAACTTGTTCAGCTATTCCCCAATTGATGGGCATCCCCTCAATTTCTAGTTCTTTTCCACCACAAAAAGAGCTGCTATAAATATTTGTGTACGTGTAGGTCCTTTTCCCTTTTTATGATCTCTTTAGGATACAGACCTAGTAGTGGTATTGCTGGATGAAAGCGTATGCACAGTTTTATAGCCCTTTGGGGTTCTCCAGAATGGTCGGATCAGTTCACAACAACACCAACAATGCATTAGTGTAACATAGTTTTTTAATGAGGAAATCAAAATAACATATAGTCACATGAAAAATGATCTAAATCATTATTGTTTAGAGAAATGCAAATCAAAACAACTTTGAGATATCTCATACCTATCAGATTGGCTAAAATGATAGAAGAGGAAAATGACAAATGTT
Organism: Trichosurus vulpecula; assembly: GCF_011100635.1. Taxonomy (NCBI): domain Eukaryota; kingdom Metazoa; phylum Chordata; class Mammalia; order Diprotodontia; family Phalangeridae; genus Trichosurus; species Trichosurus vulpecula. The sequence continues at coordinate 21,271,488 of NC_050582.1, forward strand.
GGAGGGGATGTGGAAAAATCGGGACACTAATACGCTATTGGTGAAACTGAATTTATCCAATTGTCTTGGAGAACAATCTGGAATTATGCTCAAAGAGTTATAAAACTGTGTATACCCTTTGACCCAGCAATACCACTATTATGTCTGTTTCCCAAAAAAGATAACAGACAAAAAGGAAAGGAACCTAATATGTTATGAAGTATTTATAGCAGCTCTCTTTGTGGTGGCAAAGAATCGAAAAAAGAGAATACTACTGTGCTGTAAGAAATCATGAGCTGGTTGATTTTATAAAGACATGGAAAGACTTGCATGAAATAATGAAAAGTGAAATGAGCAGAACCAAGAGAACATTGTATCCAGTAACAGCAGTATCAAAGAACATCTGTGAATAACCAAGTACTTCTAATATAAATACAGAAAAATTTTAATTTTTTTGAGTATTATAAATACTCAGGGGCCTGTAAAGGAAGATGCTATCCACTTCCAGAGATAGAACTGATAAGTAGAAATATGCATAGTATGGTTTTACATACATTTATAAATCTATCAAACTGAGAGGGGGAGGAGGAGACCATCTCTTAGGGTTCCTGGCCAAAGAGAAAAGGGCCTGACAAGTCAATAATAGGGAATGTGATCAAGAGGTCAGGTGGAAAGAGTAGCCTTGACAAGGAAGGAAGCATTTCTCAGAGATAGGTTCAAAAGAGGAGGGAGTAAGTAAAGACACAGAAAAACTTCAAGACAGAGAGAAGTTGAGGGAGGTCAGTCTCCTCAGAGTAGCTGAGATTATTCCCAAAGTGATAGGAGCATGAGTAAGCTCTTAAGGAGAGTTGGGGGAAAGGTTTGGAATACTTACTGTGGAGAAGGTGATATGAATAAAACAAGTTTTTGGTATCAGAAATTATTAGCTTGAATTTGTGATGGCCCCAACAAGGTTTGTGAACTTTGTACAATAACACCTAGAAGAAGAATGAGGGGAGAAAGAGCAAAGTTTGGGATTGGCAAGGTGAGGGTGGCAGTAGAGCAAGGTGTCAAAGACAGGATTCTGAGGTGCTAGGGAGCATATCATTGAAATTATTTAACTACGGGGTTGCTGTTGAATGAGAAGCCAAGTGAAGCCAGAACAGGGGTGATTCAGATAATAGGGGGATGTTGAGAGACTAGAGGGTCATGGGGGAGATGGGAGCACAAGTTCAGTAGATGTGGTCAGAAAGGAAATTTTGGAGAACTCGAGATGTCGGAGGTAGAGAAGTGATGAGACTGAACGTACCTCCATTGCTGGTGGGTAGCTGAAGTGGAATAGGGATGTTGGCCAAAAAATTGTGCAGTTTGTGTGAGAAGGGCAACCAACGTGGATATCAGAGTCACTGTGGATAATCAGAGCTGTGGGAAGACAGCTGTTGTTCTCATTTAAATATTGCAAATGATCTAATACAGAAGTTACTTCTTTCTCTCAGCAGTCTTTCAGATTGTGATGTTTTTCTATTATTTCAGGGAGCAATGGCTGCTACATACTCTGCACTGAATCACAAGACCTTTCAGCCAGTCTTAGAGCCTGTTGCTGCTTCGAGTTTAGCTCAACGGAGGAGCATGAAAAAGCTAACATCCACAGACTTGTAAGATTGCCAAACTGGAGGAAGGGAAAATTGGAGGAATGGCTCCCTCTTCTCTCTACCTAATCGGTGATCAAAAGCATATATATATAGTTTTCTGCTACACTACTTGAAAATTCTGTATAAGTCCTTTTTTTAGAAAAAAAATTTTTAAAAACCACCACAGGTCCACAAAATTCATACAATGTTGTTTTGCAGCAGTGTCTGTGTGTTTAAGTTAAACACTAGGGTATGTTGAGACCCTAAAGAATTCCTGCAAACTGACTTCTTAGAAGTTTGTTCCAGCTGTGGATGTGTTACTAGCGGTTTCTCTGGTTTCATAAAGAATGGTTTGGGGGCGATCATTTCCATTGACCAGGTTGCACATAAAGACATATGCCAAGCAGTATCAGTATTTTTTTTAACATCAAGCTCTGCTAGAAAACCTTTTTTTGGTTTGTGTCATTTTAAACAAATATAGAAACTTGTCATTTTCCATAATCAGTGGAAATCAGTAACTCACTGTAGCTGCCAAAGTGTAGACTTGGCAATTTGGTGCCAGCACAAACTGCGTTAGGGCTAGCGTGAGAACTCCCAGTGTACCTGATGCAAAGGCCTTGAGACAAGGATTGGCTAAGACGAGACATGCAGTTTAGATCTGCATGTTATCCAGCCAAGTCATTGAGTGACTTTATCTAGATATAAGGATGTCCATCAGACTTCTGTAAAATTTAAATCTAATAAATAGGGAGCTTTCTAGGAAAACCAGAGACTCCCCCTACCCCGAGTCTGTCATCAATGGTGTAATATATTAAATAAGATTCAACCTTTGAGAATACGAATCTCATGTTGGCACTGACTTGGTTACATGTCATTCTTTTGGCTTAACCAATCAGATTCAATCATTACCTGCCCCCTTTATACATGAATTACACTGCTGTTTTTCTGACTGCCCTGTGCAGTATGCCATGGTAATCTCCCCTGAAATGTATGGTAATCTAACTGACATTTTAGTGTAGTACTTGTGCACTTAGCACATGTGATATAGTGTGCATTTCAGTAAACTTTAGAAAATATTATGTAATAGTTTAAATTCATTAGGGTGAATAGCATTTTAAATAAGAAATAACATTAATGGTCAACATCTAAATTTGAGCACATTTTCAAATCAGATTTCATCAAAAAGCCAAACTGGTCTGAGATCATTGAATTTATGATTCAGAACCACTTCTATAGTAGGTATTGTTTTCGCTAAGCGATGGAAAAATAACTAAATGAAACATTTAAGGTGATGCCGTTATTACTATTACTACTGGCAGAAGGAACTCATGAATGTAAACTGGAGGATATTCAGATTTTGCTTTGTGAATATCTGTGAACTACTTGTGTGTGCTAGGAGTACTGTTTGCTGTGTGTGTTAATTTTATTCAGTTGAAAGCAGGAAATTTATTTCTGCACGCAGAAATATGCCATTTAGGTTGGGAGATATGGAGGTTTGGTATTTAATAAAAGAAAACATATTCTTTTCATTATATAAATGATATATACCCAGTGCACCAAGCTCTGTTTCTTGGGTGTGATGTGTGAAAGTTTGTATCTCTTATTTTAAACTGTCTATTTGAAATACTTGAAAGACATTAAAGAGCATCTAATGCCACATGGAATACATCATTTAGAAATAGTTATACTGGTGTCTTATCTGGTGGCTTTTCCTGTCCCACTTTGGCTTTTTCTTCTCTCATTTTGTTTTGTTACTAGAAGTGCTCACATGTGACGACAGTCTGTTCATATCTTCCAACTTATTACCCACCTTGTCATCATCTTATTTGTCCTATTAGGTCATTGTCCTATCAAAGTTGATAACAAAAGTTCAAAAGTATAGTTTTGGTGTTGGATTTTTAGAACTTATAAAGATCTGTTTTCATATGTATTTCTCTAATAATAAAATTTGGGGAAGTAAAATTGGGAAGGGAAATGGAAATAATCCTAAAACTTACCAATTTTCCATAGGCGATCTTTTGTTTAAAAAGGAAAAGGAAAAAAAGTGATATAATGAAATTTTATTTCATATCTAGAAGGACCATGTCATACAATCCTACTGTTTTTTAAGGTACACAATCAGTATTAGACAAAGGGATTCCCCATCTGATAGGATTCTTCCAGTGGACACTTTGTAAAGGGCACAAAGATAACCTGATGGATGTGCCATTTTCTGCTGGTTAGATTACCAGAAGTTTCCTTGTAAATTCAGACATGCTAGCCTAGCAGTATGAAGTCTGAACTAAGATTTCACTTAAAACAGAACTCATTTTGTAGAAGGAAAGCCAGGTAGGAATATCATCTATTCACTTCCACAAATATGAACTGAAAGAAGACATTTGAGTGGCAAGGGTTAGACAGTACATGGTTTTTTGGTTGAACTAATCTTCACTTTCTACAAAATTCACTGTGTTCCCCTTGTGATCTCTTTTGTGATATCTTTGATGTATTCACTTTTTGTGGGATTTTCCTTCAAGTTAACAAAAATAAGAGTTCTTGGCAGTATTTAATGACAGCTTAGTTTTGCATTACTGGAGTGGGGGAGGGGATATATAGAGTAAACATTTAATTTATCTTTCTCAAACTGAGAAGACCAGTTTTGCTCAAAACAGCTATCTTTAAGTCCTAAAGCACATCTTACCATGAGAAAACTCAGGAAAACATTTGCAAGTTAAGTTGTATGTAAGTCTAGTGCTGATGGTAGTCCTTTTGTGAGGGGGAGAAATGGCAACTTCTGTCCTTTCGTGAATATTAAGCTTCAGCCTATTTTGTTAGACCCAGGAATGCTTATACATTGAATTCCTATACTTTATTTTGGTTGGTATCAAAACTGTGAAACATTTTCCACAGTAAAAATGTAGATTTGATAGCAGCTTTCTTCCAGTGAGCTCATAGAGCTTTCACATGTACAAGTATTCCCAGCCTAAAAACAGGTTGTGTCCCAAAAGTTCATTTGTAAGGTGGTTGAAGATTCAGATGCATTTTCCATCAATACAGTGTTCCCTAGATGGTGGTTGGATACCCAGGCTAGCTCTCAAAAGTCTCTTTAACCTAGAATGTAGGTGGACTACAGTACTAGTCTTGAATTCTACGTTCTGGGAGTAGAGGCCATGTGACAGAGTGAGAAGGCAAAAGAAAAGAGTCCTCCTCCTCCTCCCCTTCCTTGCCCCTCCCCTCGGTCTTTTTTTCTGGGCACAGGCCAAGTAAGCCCTGGGCAAAGAGTTTTGAAGTTGACCAAGATTATCTTTGTCATCCACTTCCCTGTCTGTACTTATCAACCACCTCTGCGTGCTGCTCTGCTGGTGTTCTCATGTGGCCAAAAGTTGTCCCTAGGGATACCCCTACCTCGGCTTACCTTACTCCCAAAATGGGTTCCATGATGCAAAATTTTCTACCTCCCATTCCCTCAGTCAAAATTACCATTCTCTCAGCGCAGCAAATATTGGCATTCTTATTGAACAAATTCACATTAATGTATGAGTGACTGACAGTCACAAAGGAATTTGGATTTTTAAATGATAAAGGCCTATTATTAGATCACTTAAGTCTCAAGTGAAAATGAGAACAAGGGGTTGCCCCACAGGGAAGACTCAGCCCTACCTGGGAGTGTGTCCCCTAGAGTCAGCTGCCCTAAGGTGCTTTTGTTTTGCTCAGCTTCATCCCTTCTTCCACTTTGGAACCTATGGATTATTTGAAAGCTTTTCTGTCATTGGAGAAATGTACGTTGAAGATTGCTTGTGTTCTAATTCCTTACAATGCTTCCTGCAAGATTGTCCTGATTTTACAAACAGGCCTGAGAAGTTATGACACAGTGGATTGGCACTGGAGGCTTAAGTTTCCAGAAGTGTTTTTAAAACTTTTGTGTTTTAAGTGTGGGCTCTCATCTTATTATTTTCTGGAGTGTAATGCTGTCCACTAACCTAGTCTTTGGGACATAGAGGTCCTGTTATGATAGTACTTTTTCCAGTGAGGTTGCAAGCAATGCTAAACCTAGGTGGACCAACTACCATTTAAAAATACATCCTAAATTTCAGTTGATTCATGCATTTGCGGAATAACTATAAATATATATATATATTTATGTTTATATATATATATTATATATATAATTAAATGTCACATTTAATTATATATTATACATATACATATGTGTGTATGTGTCGTGGTACTTGCCATACCATACAGGAGAATGTCAGCAACCCACATCATCCTTTTGAAGGTGCACTGCTTCTGGTTTTAGTGTTACTGTATTTTATCACGGTGCATTGTGTAATTAAAAACTAAAGTGACGATGCTCAGCAACATCCTGTGACTTTGATCACCAGAATCCCATTGGGTTATGAATTCCCATGGATGTTAAAGAAGTAGTGCTTCCCAAATGGAGACATGGACACTTCTATGGGATTCCCTAGAGTTGGAACAAAATACAATTAAAGACAAAAACAAAACCCTCTAAAAGTTAAGTTTGCTTACGTCATATATGCAAGATGTCACCTCCTAGTTTACTGGAGAGCAAGCAGTTTTTTAGCCAAACACTTATAAATATTTATGTAATGCCCTATTTGGAATTATGCACTAAGCTCACCAATCCCAAGAGACAGACACATATGCAAACAAAGACACACACAAGGCTTATTTTGGTGACTAGAGTTCTTTCCTTCTAGTTGTCTAATTACATGAACTAATTCACTATTCAAAGACATTTATTAAGTAGCTAATTGTGTGATGCCATGCTAATAGGCATTGTACTACCTGCTAATGTGTATTAACATCTTAAAATCAAGTATTTGTCATATACTATGGCCTTTTAGATGTAATTGCCTCTCTTTACCCTCTATGTTAGTATTATTTAGATTGTGTTCTGAATATTTGAATCTCTTTTCTCAAGTCACCCTTCCAAAGTTACTGTGTGCTTTAAAAAAAAAAAGTTGAACAAAAGTGTAAGTTTCATGCGTTGTGTGACATCTAATTGTTTTTAAACCTCAGGAATTCACCTAAGTTCGGCAAGTCTTTATTAAGCACTTAAAATTGATGAAAACACTTCTCCACAGAAACAAGTTTTAAGGGTGTCACATGCATTATCTTTACCCTTCAATTAAATGTTTTCATGCTGACCTTTCCAAAACGACAATGACTTTTCAGCTAAATCCCCTAGAGCAGGGCTGTCCAACCTTAGGTTTTTATCGAAACAATAGACAATATATTTTGATTTGCCATTTTACAGAGAGCTCTGAGGTAGCCCAGCTTCGTTTACTAAAGCCTTTATGTAAATGTCTATGCTTGTAGGCGGGCTGTATAAATCGCACTGTGGCCTGCATTTTGGACAGCCCTGCCCTAGAGTACAAAAGTTTAAGGAGAATGTGTTCTTTGCCAGAGGAAGCGTTCTGTTATCCATGAGTTCAGTAGGCTCTCTAACCACATTAGTTATGTGAGGATCTCTATGTTGCTTTGTTGACATTTCTCAAGCACTTTGGCATTTTTGCACTGATGCTCTGATTCGACTACATATTGTACTGGCATGTTCATACTGCAATTCTCCATACAGAAAAGGGCATTACGTGGAAGTTGTATGCAATTTAATGTACATGCTATGGAATAAAAGGTCCCCAGTGTTTAGATATTGTAGTTCTTATTTCCTTCTATAAATACATGATGGAGTTTATATCATATTTATTTTGCTTAATTTTTAAATGTTTTCTTTAAAGGACTGTACATGTTGACATTCGAGTTTGCATTGTACTACATACGCTCTTCTCCTTGTAAGGCTAACTCCAGTAGTGCATTGTACACTTTGTGTTTCCTTGTGCAGTGCTGCCGATAAACAGCTCTCACTTTGAATCTACAACATGCCAAAGACAACATAGAAATTGTATTTATTTTTGTTCTTGTTCAAACTCTGTGATCAACAATTATGGAGATACCATGTTCAATAACTGGCATTCTCTGGGTACTAGAATAAAAAGGCTGCAACTTTATAATACCTTATAATTGACCACACTTGATCATTTATGGGTGTATGGGTATAAAACTTGGAGACTGCTGTTCTTATTAACCTTGTACTGCTCATCGTATTGTTCATCTACCTTTACCCTGTGTTCACAGTCCACCTGTGAAAGTATTTCAGAATATATCTATTCACTCTCATTTTTGAAGATCTTTCTACTCTAAGATCATTTCACTGCTTTCTTTTTATTTGTAAAGCAAGAAAACTCAAATGATTGAGTTTTGGGCATGAGAGCATATAAAAATGTTTAGGACTCAGGTGGGGGTATCAATGTGCCTTCATGTTGGAGGGCTGGTCTTTTCTGCAGTAAATACCAATTAAGATAATGTTGAGGCATTGGTTAATATTCTTTAAAGTTTGGAATCAAATGTCCTCATAGAAATTGAACATTCCTTGAGGACTACATTAATAGTGAAGAATTTGCAGTGCATTCACTAGAATCTTGGAATTCTCTGCTTTATTGGATTTGTTATCTCAGTGTGAGTACTCTCTACAGTGGGCCAGAGAAGCACCTATGTTGGCCTTCTTATCTTGTACAATTCTTCATGCCTTCTCATAAATCCTCTGTGAAGTATATGCCCAGTGTGCTGCAGGCCTTCCTCTGCATCCTCGAATAGTCTGTGGGCATCAGTGCAATACTCAGACTGTTCGTAACTTACTCCTGATTTGACACCTTTTTTGATTGTGCATCTTCTGGGTGATGGATTTTATACCCCTTACGTGTGTGAGTCATTGTTGGTGATGTGCTGTAGCCTGGTCACAGCCACCATATCTTCTCCACTGACCTTTGAATGACCCATAATTTTAATTCTTTGGAGATCGTGGTGCCCTGTGATCTGCAGTTGTATATAAAGAATCCCCAGAGAATGAAGAAGGCCCTCTATATTAATGTGGTCATCATTCCTTCCCCTACATACCCAACCTTTCCAAAAATATTTAAACACCAAAAAATTCAGTAACAGATGTCTGCAGTTACATATACCACTTACGTTTCTCTTAGCTTAGTTCAAGGTAAACAGCTGTCCCTGGAAAAGGTTGGAAGGTCTGCCATGTTTATTTGGTTTTTCCCCCCTGTCCCAGAGAGAGGGTCTCTGTCTTTCTCCTTCTTCTCCTTGCTGTCAAAAGAGGACTAAAAGCATTCAATTATGAGAAGGTAACAATTTAAATAAAATGCCCAAATATATCATGTTTACTTAAATACTTCTCCCTATTTTTACTCTGAAATGCATACAAAAAATTAAATACCTAACAATTTGGCCTTTTGCTTTGTTTGGATCACAGCCATTCATTCCCATATTTCTGTCCCCATCTCTTTCTTTGGGTCCTCAACCTCTAGCCCCAGCCCTGACTCTTTTTCCTCTCTTAAAGTACTCACTTTCCCTCTTTAGTGATGCTTATGACTTCTCTCCCAGTGGCCCGCTTTAGCTCCTCTCTGTGGTAGCAGAAGAAGTACCCACTGTCTACCACCCTTCCACCCCAACCTCCCCCACCCCACCACAGACACCCTCATGTGCAGAAGTGGGCTTATTTCTCTTTGCTCTCCTCACAAATTCTATTAGCAAAGGTACTTGTGGGACATATAAGCTGTTACTGGTAAGGGGGGCAAGGGTGGGGGTAGGAAGTGATTATATTAGGAATTTTTTATTTCTTCTCCCTCACAAAAGAAGGGTGGGGAGAGAATCCATGAAAATTTTCCCATCTACCCCCATGTTCAGCACCCCCATGAAGACTGCAGGGGGTTGACTAAGGTGGGGTGACCACTGCCCTGGGACATTCTTGTTCTGGTTTCCTGCCAATGAAGAATTTAGAACATGAATGGACTGATCTTTCAGGGGATCCTCTTCATACATCTTTATGCTATAAAGTTCTTATATTTCTCCCTGAATTCTTGAGTGGCAACCTTTGCAAACCAGAAGAGAAACCCACCTGGCAAACCACTGAAGTAGCTTACACTGATGCTGGGACAAAAGGAACCTCAGAGTCTTCAGGAGTCCCAGGAAATTGTTTTTCTGCACAATGAATTGACCCCACCACCACCGCCACCCCCAACCATGGGTGGCCACTGTGTTCCTTTAGCTCTAAGATCATTTTAATTAGCAACAGCAGCGGGTTTGACTCATTTCCCATCCTATTAGGAAATCAATCCAGGCAGGGGGGAGGGAAAGGACTATAAGGCCTGTAGTTCCAGCATGGCTTTAATCATCATAGCTTCCTCAGGAGGAATAATGAAGATGATACCTTAGAAGCATCGAGAGATTTATGGTTTGGCCATTTCCCCCCTCTCGCCAATGGAGATTATGGTGGGAACTGGTTTCTGCTTATTTTACAGAGATGAATTTGAGGCTCACAGAGGTATGGGGACTTGCCTGAGGTCTCCCTGTCAGGACCAGGATCAGAGCCTGTACTTCCAGATTCTTCCTGATGAAAAGAAACCAGAATCAAAGGCCTTACTTTAAAGGATGGGTTACCACAAACACCTGTGGTAAGAGAGGGCAGGAAGTTGTAGCCAGAATACTCCCATGACCAGCTGCAGGTGCCCACCAAGCAGTGGTCTGTGGTTTGGAAGTTTGTCCCATGATTCCTAAGCTGGTGGACATGACTTTTTTCCTCTGTTCTGGATTGCTCACTAATACCCCATAGTGGACTCAGCCATGTTACATTGCATGTTGAATGCCTTCTTAGCTGGGAGATGGCTAGAAACAAGAGCCAGGTCATTGTTCATGTAGCTCCTCAAGGCCTTGTAAATTTGTCCCTAAGTGAATTCAGTTAAAGCTGCTCAAAATGGGTCTCAGTTATCCCCAATCACAGATGGACCTGAGGCAAGTGTTTCAAATGAAAGATAATGAGGGTCTGGAGGCCTTCCTGAGAGGTGCCTTTGGTATCCTCTCACTCCCACTATACCGACCCTGTCCTGCTGCTGTTGAGCCACATTTCAGTGTATGATCAGGGACTGAGCAGAGGTAAGATTCCGTAGGGCTAGCAGCGCCTTGGGCCGCAGAACCAACTACCATTAGGATAGGGTGTGGTGTGAGACAGGGTCAGACTAGCAAGGATTGACAGGGGAGAGGCAGGGCCACCAGGCTCCTGCTATCAGAGACAGCTAGGTGAGATTGAGGCCCTGGGAGTCTTGGATCAGCAAGCTTCTGCTGGGTCAAGTATGCCACCTGGCAGGCATCTAAGGAACTGGTGTTTTTCACAGGTCACTTTATTTGAGTAAACACAGCCTACTCTAGTGGCAGATACTGGGTTTATACTAAGAGACTGTCCCTTACTAGTCATGTGACTGCAAGCAAATTACTTAACCTCTTTAGGCCTCAGTTTTCTCATCTGTAAAATGTAAATAATAATATTAATAGCAGTACCAACTTGACAGCAGACGTGTGCTCCCATGGCAAGTTGCATAGCCTCTTCCATAATTGGTTTTACCAGTCTTTAAAGCAGAGGCGGTAATACTTGCATTACCTACTATGCACACCTGTTTCAAGGAAGTACTTTGTAAAGCTCTAAGCAGCATGGAAATGTGAGCTGTCATTAACTATTGTTACTACTGAGAGGCAATGTGGAATAGTGGATAGAGTGCTGCCATGCTTAAAGGCAAGACCTGGGCTCGAATGCCACTAATAACCACGGGCAAGTCAACCTCTCTCTGAAGCACTCTAAGATGGTGGGTCACAGATTGGCATCAGTGGGAAAGTTTCCACGCTGGGAGTTCCCTATGTTGACAATATTATAAAGAAAAGACTAGTCCTAATAAAAGCTTTTTGCTGGGACAGCACATAGCTACTTCAACTCTTGGGCCAAAAAACTTGAGTGGTGAGGGCATGTCCTCGGCCCATTTGCCTCTGGAGAGAGAGTGCATAGTATAATAGAAAGAGTACTGGACATATAGGAGTCAGATCTGGGTTTGAATCCCAGCTTTGACACTTATTAGCTGACTAGTCTTGAGCAAGTTTCTTAGCCTCACAAAATCCCATCCCCTCTGAGTTGAGAGGGGCCTCAGTGATTTAGTTCAACCAGTAGCTGCATAAAGATACTTGCTAACAGAATCCCCTCCAAGCAGCAGTCATCCAGCTTTTGCTTGGAGACCTCCAGGGAAATCTTCTCTTCCAGAGAAGGCCCTTCCATTTTTGAATAGCTCAGTTAAGGTTTTCCTGGCATCAAGCCCATATCTGCCTCTTGGAAACTTCCTTCTACTACTTCTGGTTCTACCTTCTAGGGTCAAACAGAATAAATCGAATCCTTCTTTCACATTATAACCTTTCACATACATGAAGACAGTTCTCACGTCCCTCCTATATCTTCTTTTCTCTGTACTAAACATGCCCAGTTCCTCCAGCCATTGTTCTTATGACATGGTAATGTCTATCACTCTCCTGGTTGCTGCGGTCTATTAATGTTCTTCCCTAAAACATGGTAGGTGCCCTTAACTGAACACAATGCTCCAAATACTGTCTGAGCAGGGCATCTTGTTTCTGGAAATGCCATGTCACACTATTAACTTATCAAGAGGTAGGGCAGTGTAGTGAGCAGAGAGCCAGCCCCAGAAGTACAAGTATACATTCAGTACTAGGATATGACCCTGGGCAAATCACTTAACCTTTTAGTGTCTCAGGAACTCTCCAAAAAGTACGTGCAAAGGGAGCTTCCTTACTGTGTCTCCTATGCTAATGAGATCCAAAAACAAAACAAAGTATATATAGTGAGCTTTCAGTTCCCTCATTTTCAAGGCACTTAGGTGGCACAATGGATAAGGCACTGCACCTGAGTTCAAATCCAACCTCGGGCACTGGGCAAGTCACTTAGCTGCCATCTGCCTCAGTTTCCTCATCTGCACCTACGTCTCAGAGATTATTTGTAAAGTGTGTTGAAAACCTTAAAGTGACACATAAATGCTAGCTATTATTCTTATAAAATCCTCAGACCTTCTTTAGATGAACTGATCGCTAAGCATGCTTTCCCCATCTTGTACTTCTGAAGGTGATTTTTTAAAACCCAAGTATAGGCCTTTACATTTGGCCATTAGATTAAATTGTATTATATTCAGTCAAATGTTCAACCTTGTCAAAATCTTGGTCGGAATTAGTTATCCTGCCTAGCTTTGAGTCATCTTCATATTTGATAAGCATACTATCTATTTCTCTATCCAAATCATTGATAAAAATGCTAAACAGCACTGAGGACCATAGATCCCTGGGGCACTCCACTATAGACTTCTTCACAAGTTGACATTCAGTTCCAGATACACCAGGTTGTCTGACACAAAGCATGAGAAATGGCAAATCTTGTGTAAAATTAAGGTAAGCATTCCATAATCCACTAATGCACTAACTCTATCGAAAAAGGAAATGAGATTATCCTATCACAGTCTATTCTTGATGAGGCCATATTGGCACTTTGTGATCACTGCTTCCTTTTCTAGATGTTCATTGACCATCTTTTTAATAATATTAGAGGATTTTGCCAAGAATTTATCTAGCTTACTGGTCTACAGTTTACACACTCCACTGCCTTTCCTGTTTTGACAATGGAGGCATTCTTTTTGGTGAATTTCCTGTGCATCCATAACAATTCCTTTTAGAGTTTAGGGGTCACTCACCTAGGGTCCATCAACTCTTTTTAAAAATATTTTGTCAACTGCATTTCCATAAAATCATTTTCCTTTGTAATTCTACATATTTTATTCTATACATTTAAAAACACTGAGAGAAAATGGGGAGAGGTCTACAGGATTATATCATAAGGGTCCAGGACACAAAAAAGGCATAGAAGTCCTACTGCAGACAATTTAGGGTTTTTTTCTCATCAAAATTTTTTTGGGGGCAGAAAGGTGGCTCAGTGAGTACAGCACCAGCCCTGGAATCAGGAGGACCTGAGTTTAAATGTGGCCCCAGAAACTTGACACACTAGCTGTGTGACCTTGGACAAGTCACTTAACCCCAATTGCCCTGCCTTCCCCCCTTCAAAAACTTTTTTTCTATTTGTCTTCATATTTCCATTCTTGAGAACACCATCCCTCCTAGGTTGACTTAACCTGTAGCATTTTCCATGGGATTCCACCTTGTCTTCCTCTGAACCTGTAGCATATTCCATGGGATTCCACCTTGTCTTCCTCTGAACCTGTAGCATATTCCATGGGATTCTACCTTGCCTTCCTCTGAACCCTTTGAAATCTGCTTTTTCCAAACCCAGGGTACATTGCAAACTATGCCCAGTTTCCTTCCTCCTTCACAAACTCAAGAACAGAATGGCTGCTTCCCCCCAAGGTTCCCAACATTTCTACCCCAACAACTAATTCCACCATTCATACTTCAGCAGACTCAGTTTCCAAATCTGTAAAATGATGTTTCTTTTTTTTTTTTTTGGCCGGGCAATTGGGGTTACGTGACTTGCCCAAGGTCACACAGCTAGTACATGTGTCAAGTGTCTGAGGTCAGATTTGAACTCAGGTCCTCCTGACTCCAGGGCCAGTGCTCTACTCACTGTGCCACCTAGCTGCCCCATGTAAAATGATGTTTAACAGCATTGGCACTACCTGCCTCACACACTGTGAGCTCTGTAAACTTGAAAATGTTCTAAGAAGGTAAAATGCTGGTTATCTGAAAGGAACCACACAGCATATGACCAGAAGTAAGCTCCATGTCCTCCAGAGGCTACACTAGGTCAGGCCCTGGGCAAGAGCTTGTGGATCATCGAAGGAGGTCTGCCCCTTGGCAATGTCAGATTCGCCACACTGTATCTCGCTCCCCACTAAGACTGGGTCAGGGCTCCTGGCTGTGGGCCTCCTCCTTACCATCTGATTTCAGACCCATTTCTTCACTCGTTACCAGACTGTTCAAGCCAAATTCCCCGTGCAGGGTTACCATAGGGATGTATCATCTGCATATTGCTTTCCTTGCCCACATAGTGAGGAAGACAGAGCCAGCTCACCCTCCAGAGTTGCATTTAAGGATTGCAGTGTCTGAGAACAAAATTACTCTTATGCCCTAGGAAAGTAAGGCCCTTTATTCCCTGTCACATTATTCATTTGCCAAGGATAGGCTTTCCTGCCCTCTAGTTATGAGTTGTCTCCATTTTCCTCATCCTTTAGTGCTTGGCACCAAAAGGGATGGCATGGAGAGTCAGCCCCTGCCCTTAGCACTAAGCCACTTCACGGAGCCGCCAGGGCAAGGCCAGCTTTCCCCGGGGGGAAGCTGATTTCCATGATGCTTTATTTTTTTTTATTATCTTGAGCCCCATGAATTGCGGCTCCAGCTGTCACACAGTTGGGCAAACTACAGAAACATCTTCAGAGATGACATGGGGATAGCAAGGGCACAGCTACCACCTGGGGAGCCTCTGTCACCCTAGTCCACAGTAAACACATCACTGGGTGTCTCAGTGGGGCCATGCACACTGTGCCTTACATAGAGTAAGGCCAGCAGAATGTAACCTCCATCCAGGCAGGGATGGTTTCATTTTGTCGCTGTATTGCTAACACCCAACAGTGCCTTGCACACAATAGGTGACTGGCAGCATTAGTGAAGGAGAAAGAAAACTGGACTGACAGCTAGGAGATCTGGGTTCAAATACTATCTGAGTAACCTTAGGTTACTTCACCTCTCTGGGCCTCAGTTTCCTTATCTGCCAAATGAGGAGGTTGGATGGGATGACTTCGAAGGCCCCTTCCAGCTTGAAATCTTTAATTAATTAACTAATCTCATTAGTTAAATTAATTGGATGATGAACCTAGTGTGGCATTTCTGATATTCTTAGCTACTTCTCTTGTCTAAAGATGCAGTCTTTAATTGCTGCTTGTCATTCTCCTCTGAGAGTTTCTTTTGTTGTAAGTTATACTTTTGATGGTTCTGAGTGTGCTTTGATGAGCACTTCCACTGAGATTTTCTATTTTAGACACCTTTTCCTTCATTATTCATTACTAACATTCCACAGTACCTGGTATTTTTCCTGTCCCCTCGCTGTGAGCATCCCAAGATGGGAAGAGCTCCCAAGTCTCAAAGCATTATTCGAATCTGTCCTTCTCCCTCCAGTCACACTGAGAGGAGTGGGGGTTGGGACTAGATGCTTGCATTACAAAGCCTTGTGCCAGGTACTCCTAGAGATACACCTAGTCCTGCCTGCTTAAATAAAGCCTAGTCCCTGCCCTCAGGGAGCTTACAATCTAGGAAGAGAGACAAGATACACAAATATCTCCAATAAAAGGTGGGGTGTGATCAAGGTTAATTGGAACTGCTAACAATGATCCAAGGAGGGAGCCCAAACTTTTGGCTAGAAAGATCATGGAAGGCATTTGAACCTGGCTTTGAAGAAGGAGTAGCATCTCAACAAATAAGGGTGGCATTGTGGTGGTATTGGGAGGGAGTATAAGCAGAGGGGGAAGGTTGAGGGGCTATGTTAAGGGAAAGGTGAGTTGTTCAGTTTGGAGGCAATATAGCCAGAATATGAGAGGCAACGGGGTATAGCTGCTGGAATTAGTACTCAGAGCCAAGCACCTGTGTTTGAGTCCTGTGCAAGACATTAGCTGAGTGACCCTAGGCAAATCGCTTAACATCTCTGAGCCTTGCTTTCCTCAGCTCATCAAGAAATCATGCAGAACTGAGTGTTGTAAACGAAAAAATAAATAATCTTAATTAAAAAAGAAATATTTATTAAGTGCGTACTACATGCTAGGCACTGTACTAAGTGCTAGGGTTATGGAGAAAGGAGCTCACAGTCCAATACAGGAGACAGCATGCAAACAATTATGTGTAAACAACATATACACAGGCTGAACGGGAGACAGTCAGCAGAGGGAAGGTACTAGGATTAAGAAAGAACAAGAAGGTAGGATGTGAACTGGGCCTTGAAGGAAGCCAGGGAAGCGGGGAGATTGGGAGCATAGGAGCACAGTAGGGAGATGAGGAACGGCAAGGAGGCCAGTGTCACTGGATCCCAAAGTTGTGGGGGGGGGAGCCCCAAGTATGAGGTCTAAAAAGACTAGAAAGTTGGGGGGCATGTCATGAAGCGCTTTGAATGCTAAACAGGATTTTATATTTGATCTTGGATGTGATTAGGGAGTCACTAGAGTTTATTGAGTAGGGGAGTGACACGGTCAGAGCTGCGCTTCAGGAAGATCACTGCAGCTGAGTGGAGAATGGATTGGAGGGGAGAGAGACTTGAGGTCGGATGACCCATCCACTGCTAATGTAATAGTCCAGGCGGAGATGATGAGGGCCTGCACTGGAGTGATGATGGTGTCAGGAGAAAAGAGGGAGTCTACAAGAGATATTATGACAGTAAAATCAATAGGCCTTGGCAACAGATTGGCTATGGGAGGAAGGGGTTTGAAAGAGAGTATGAGGAGTCTAAGATGACTCCTAGGTTTCAAGTCCAAGTGACTGGGAGGATAGTGGTACCTGTGACCACAATAGGGAAGTTCAGAGGAGGTGAGGGTTTGAAAGGAAAGGAAATGAGAATTTGGTTTTGGTTGTGTTGAGTTTAAGATGCAAAAGGCAGTTGGAGTTCGGCAAAGAGGTTAGGGCTGGATTAAGTAGATTTGAGAATCATCAGCATAGAGATGAAACTGAATCCAGGGGAACTGATGAAATCACCAAGTGAAACAGTATAGAGGGAGAAGAGAAGAGGGCCCAGGACAGAGGACATTGGGGGGCTCGAGAGAGAAGAGAAACTAGAGGGAAGAGAGTATCAAGGTGAAGAGGGTGATTGAAAGTGTCAAGCTACAAAGGTCAAGAAGGATGAGGACTGGATTTGGCCATGTTGAGGTTCTTAGTAACTTCAGAGGGTGCAGGTTCAGTTCAGCAGCCAAAGTGCAGAGAGTTGAGAAGAGAGTGAGAGGAAAGGAAGTGGGAGCACCATCGTAAGTGACCTTCTGCAAGAGTTTAGCCACAAAAAGAGGAAGGAAATGGGACACTAGCCAGTGGGGATGAATGGATGAAGTGACTTCTCTGAGGATGGGAGAGACATGAGCGAAGAAGCCAAAGAAGGAAGACGAGTGAGAAAGTAGGGATGGTAGACCGGATGGAGTGGGATCACTAGTGCCTGTAGAGGGGTTTGTCTTGATAAGGAAAAGGGCTGAAGGAGAAGATGGAGGAAGGCAATTACCCTCTCATGTGATCCTCACAACAAACCCTGCCAGGTACGTGCTATTATTATTATTATTATTATTATCCCTATTTTGTTGTTGTGCCCAACTCTTCATGTCCCCGTTTGCCATTTCCTTCTCCAGGTCATCTTCTAGAAATAGGGTTAAGTGACTTTCCCAAGGTCACACATCCAGTAAGTGTCTTACGTTGGATTCAAACTCAGGAAAACTCATATTCCTGACTCTAGGCCCGGCATCCTATCCACTGCACTGCCTAAGAGGAATCTTTTGGAGAATGGCCTCAGTGGAATATGAGGCAAAGTTCTCAGCTTTGACAGCAGGGTGCAGGGGAGCCATGAGGGGTATAAGAAGGGATAAAAAGGTTTGGAAAAGCCACTGTGCTAAGTGGGAAAGTGATTCATCTAGGGAGCAGTGAGGACCCAGTTGAGATTATATAACAAATTTATAGTGGATACAGTGGGTGTGGTTTCCTGATTTTCTTTAGCCTCATTCTGCAGCATATGAGTAGGAGTTAAGGTAGAAGATGGTGGGATTAATCCAGGACTGAGGGTTGGCAGACTAAGATTGGTGATAAGATAAGGAGAGAAGTGATTCAAGAGAAGACAGTAGGGAGTTGAACTGTTTCACTAAGGGGTCAAGATGGGGAAGGAAGAAGAGTGTCACCAGTACAAGGATGATGGCCCCACAAAGAGCTGAGGGGTTGAAGGATTGGAGGTCCAGATAAAGACAAAGAAGAGTGTCTGTGGTGACAAGACAGAAGGAAGGGTTGAATAACAACAGATTGTGACCAGATGAGGGAATTTCAGAGTTGCTGAGTGTGGACATGGAGAGAGCATTTGTGGGTGATGGCACAATCAAGGGTATGACCCTCTCTGGGTGTTGCTGAGGTGGATGGAGGAAATGAGCACATTGTGGAACTAGGGGGTAAAGATATTTGAGGGAGTATCACTGTGTTGAAGTCCCCTAGTATGAAGGCAGAAGTTGGGGAGGAGAGAAAGACTGTGAGCTTGGCACTGAACTCTCTTGAGTTCATTCACTTAACCTCTCGGAGCCTCGGTTTCCTCATTCGTAAAATGGGCCTAATTCTAGCACCTTCCTCACAAGGCTGTTGTAAGGATCAGATGAGATAATGTTCCTAAAGTGCTTTGCAAACCTGCCAGCACTATTCACATGTATGATTTGGGGCAAGGGGGGATAGTGCAACCTCCAAATGGAGAGGATATGGGAAGGGCCAGCTTGTGCCTTCTGGGAAGAGGCTCAACCTTGCGTTTCGGACAGCAGTTAGAGCCGTTATCTAGATTCTGTACAAAACAACTTCATTCCCATCGGGCCTTTGGGAGTCAGCTGATCTCTACACTGGACTCCCTGATGCTGCCATAAGTTACAAATGATTACCTGATGTTTGCTGAACTGGTTCCCAGTATATCTTGGATCCCAGTTGAGTGCAACTACTTTATTAGACAGTGAGGAAACTGAGGTGGAGAGAGGTTAGGTAACATAGGCAGCTTATGGCAGAGCTACGATTGGACCCTATTTCCTCTGGCTCCAAATACATTCCTTGGAAATTCATCCCTTTCCTTGTATGTGCTCTCCCCTCATTGGCCATAAGATGGTAGCATTTCCTCATAGATTCCATTTAGCAGCTGAGTTGGGATGCCCTGGACAATTCTAGTGCTAAAAGTTGTATGTTTTGCCCTTTCCTGAAGGTGGTCCCTCCTGAGACTTTTCCAGACTCTGGCTCAAGAACTTCAAAAGGGTGACATTTGGGGACCCTGTCTACCCTAGAAAAGCTTTAGAAGTGGCCTCATTGAGAAAGCTTTGACTTCAATGCCCCTCTTTGTTAAGGAAACATTCAAAGACAAGGGATCATCTTAGCTGGGAAGCAGGTTTCTTGGGACAGGTATAACCCTCTATGCCCCACTGTCCCTTTCTGCTTGGAAGTCACAAGACAGGAAATTCCAGAATGCTATCTAAATCTTAATATGGCATCATCTCAAGGGAGGTCATGTACTACCCTGGGGGCTTTGCCCAGACCCAGAGCCACAGCAGGGAAGGCATGGCACAGGTTTGGGAGGAAAGGCATTGAGGTCAAAGTTTTCTCAACAAGGTCACTTCTAAAGTGTAGTGTAGACAGGGTCCCCAATAACATGTGATATAAAAATGAAAGACATTAATAAAATCTTTTTTAAAATGTAAGCCACCTGGCAGAATTGATATAAGCTACATCTGCCTACCAGAAACAACCAAGTGACTGACCAAATTTCTTAACCTGCCTTGGTCCCCAGGAGAAGTCTCTCTCTCTCTCTCTCTCTCTCTCTCTCTCTCTCTCTCTCTCTCTCTCTCTCTCTCTCTCTCTCACACACACACACACACACACACACACACAAAAGAAAATGAGGCTTCTTTATGAATTGACCAGCAAACATATCGTGAGAATCTCCCAAGTGTCCAACTCTGCGATAGGCAAGGTGGAGGCTAGAGAGGAAGGAGACAATATAGGCCCCATCTCCACTGAGTCTCTAGCTGAAGAGAGAAGACTGAGACCCATGAACCAATTGAGTGTCGGCACTACCAACAAGCACAGCAATAGAAGGGTAGAGGAAGGTGAGCTGGGCAGTCAAGGAGGCCATTGCAGTAATCCAGGTGAGCCATGAGAAGAGGCCAAATTAGGGGAGTGGCCTTGTAAGTAGAAAGAAGGGGATGAACATGAGAGATGCGGTGGTGGTAGAAATAATGAGATTTGGCAACAGATTGGAAATAGGGGTGGGAGTAAGAGACCCTTATGAGATGACAGAGAGGATATATAGAGATCCCTTACAGCTTAGAGACTCTGCCATTCTCACATGGCCATCTCTATCCCCAAGCCTTCCACAGAGCACCAACCCCACGTTTTTTATTCCCAGCACAGTGTCAGGTACATGGTAAACAATAAATGCTATCTCTACTTGGATATTCTGTCACCTGAAACCTAGACTGCCTGAAACCAAACTCATCTCCCACTCCTGAAAACTTGCTCTACCTTGAACTTCCCTGTTTCTGTTGAGAGCACCAGCATCTTCCCGGTCACGCAGACTCATCTTTAATTCTTCCCTCTTCCTCTCCATCACTCTGTATATCTGATCAGTTGTCAGGTCTTGTCAATGCTATTTACACACTATCTCTCACATCCATTCCCTCCTTTCCTCTCACCTGGACACCAGGAAGCCCTTGTTCAGGGTCTCATCACCTCTCACCCGGACTATTACAACAGCCTCCTAATTGGTCTCCCTGTCTCCAGTCTCTTCTCTCTCCTATCCATCCTCAACAAAGATCTTCTTAAGGCAAAAGTCCAACCACATGACTCCTTTGCCCAAAAATCTTCAGTGGTTCTCCATTGCCAATAGGATAAAGTACCAACCTCTTAGCCTGGTATTTAAGGTACAACCTTTCCTTCTTATTTCTTACTATTCCCATTTATGATCTCTGCATTCCTATCTCTGTGTATTTGCAGAATCTCTCCTCCATGCTTGGAATGTACTTCTTCCTCATCCGTGACTCAGAATACTTACCTTCAGCTCAGGCTCAGTTCAGGTGCCACCTCCTCCATGAAGCCTTCCTTGATTTCACTTAGTGTTCTTTGCCACTTCATGTTTTTGTAGAGTACTTTATTCGTTCCCCCCCTTGCTCCTGTCACTCTCTATATTTACTTGTCTAAGTATATGTTATATCCCCCTAATAGAATGTAACAAGGAGAGTTTCTTTCTTATTTTTGCATCCCCAGATCCTAGCACAGTGGCTAGTGTATAATAGGGACTTAAAAATGCTCATTGACTTGAGTATTAGATGCAAATCTAGGGCTCTTTCTTTGCCACCACACTATAAAAGGTAAAAATCAGAGTAGTAGGAAAGGAAGGAATTAAGGACCCAGCCAGATTGCCTGGTGAAAAGCTACAAAGATAAAAGCTCGTTCCCTCTCACATATATTTGTTTATCCGGCCTCCCCTCCTACCACCTTCCCCTAACCCCTGCCCCCCCCCATCCAGAATCAAAGAGATGTTCTCAGAAGCAGCGGGAGACTCTTGAAAGTAAAGAGCCTTCATTATCGAAAGACCTGAGGTAACCCCCAGGAATAACAAGGCATGGAGTTTCTTAGTGTTCTTGGGTCAAAATGACCCCAGCTTGTTAATTTTTCTAAGTCAGAAAAAGACTGAACTCATCATAATCTTAGGTCCTTAGGACACACTGATTACTCGGAAATGAGCTGGAAGTGAGTCAATCTTCTGTTCTTTCAAAAGTTAAGTGGATGAAGCAAGAGCAAGGTAGAATTAAAAAAAAACAGCATTGACTCAGCCTTTTCCTCTTGCATCAAAAATCGTGCATGATGTTTCACCTTTAGGACTAAATGTTAGCCTTGCAAGATTGACTATGATTTGGAAAGAAATGAGGCTAAGAGGGAACAGTTATGACTAGATGGCCTCTGAGGTCCCATCTGACTCTGAGATTCTGTATGACTTCACACAGGTCACTTCATCTCCAGGCCTCAGTTTCCTCCTCTCCACTCCAGTATCTTTGCCAAGAAAACCCCCAGTGGGGTCGTGAAGAGAAGGACACAATCGATCGACTAAACAACAGTTGGTATCTAAAGCCCTTTATAACTTGACCCCAACCTACCTTTCCAGCCTTGTCACACATTATTCTCCTTTGTGCATACTGAAGTCTAACCAATCTGACCTTCCCATTTGTAGGCTCTTGTGCTAGCTGTCCCCTGTGCCTTGAATGTACTCTCTCCTTACTTAGTTCCTTTTAAGGGTCAGTCCAAGCAATATTTTTTTTTCATGAAGACTTTCCTGATCTCTCCAGATGCTAGGGCTTTCCCCTCATCATTATCTTGTTTCTATTGTATGTTTCTATATAGTAGATACGTACATACATGATAGAGTGAAAGATGGAACTAGATATAGCTAGCTATGTATGCAGGTATGTATGTATGTAGGTATATAGTCATGTATTCATGTTGTCTCCCCCAGCTAGATTATAAGCTCTTTGAAGGCAGGGAATTCCCCCAGCACTTCTCAGGATGCCTGGCACAGAGCAGGCATTTACTAACTGCTTTATTGGTTGAGTAAACGGAACCAGGAAAAGGGTAGCTGGTCTGAGTGAAAGCTACCAGCTTTTGCGACTAACATCTGCTAAGTTTAGATACAAAACTAATAAGGCACCAAGATTCTATAGTGGAGATGAAATTTGGTAGAGCAAACAACCGAACTCCACTTTGACACTTTGGATGTGGACATGGGGGCTACCATAGTGACAGAGGAAAATTAGAATCCTAGCCTGCTGGGGATTTCAGTCTGGACTAGGAAAGCTGGCCAGACCCAGACCAAGGAGGTGGGAGGAAATTAGCAAAGATATGTAGGACCAGCTAAGAAATGTCATGGAAAAGTGAAATTTAAGAAATAAGTATAACTCTTTATGGTTTTTCAAAATACATGATTACTTTGGAACTATGGGGAAAACAGAATTGTTTATTTTCCCCCATAATACCCCCATAAGGTAGGTGGTATGAGTATTATTTTCCTTATCATATAGATGATGCCATAAAATTACTTGCTCAAGGTCACACAGCTAGAATCAAGATTTAAACCCAAGTTTTCTTATAGCAAATACAATGCTCTTTGTGCAACACACTTTCTTTGGAATTCTAGATCTGGAAGGGACCTTACGTATTATCTAATCTAATCCCCTCATTTTATGGGGAAGAAAATGAAGAGCCAGAGAGAGGAACTGATCTGCCAGGGCACAAAGTAAGTGAGTGGTGGAACTAGAGCCAGGCCCGAGGCCCCCTGCTTTGTCCCTAACAATATGGCTGCTTCTCCTAATGTTGGGCTCAGTGAACCCCACCCTGTCCCAGTTAACCTCCAGACAACAGGAGGCTGTGGGTGAGTGAGTAAATGGGACTTTCATGATACAGGGAAAGACTAAGAGAGAAATAGGAAAGAGGCAAGAAGGAAGGACACGGAGTCCAGTGGTGGAAAAGTTGTAGCTGATGACAACAGAAGGATAAATGAAAAAAAAAAACATTAACGGGAAGTTGAGCTCTGAGTAATTTAAAAAAACCAATAATGGATCTGGAGAACAGATCATGAAATGTATCTCCCTCCTCTCCATTGAGAGGTAGGGGTCTACTAGGACAAAGGGGAAAGGGAAGGAAATAAGCATTTATTAAGTCCTACTGTGTGCCAGGCACTATGCTAAGCACTTCACACATTATCTCATGTGGGGCAGAATGTTAAATACCTTGTCAGATGCAGTGATGGCATTGTTTTGCTTAATTTTGTTGTCGTCGCTAGGGAGTTAAGAAACTTCCAGAAATGACAACAATGTGAAAACAAAAGGCGTTACTAGCACTTAATGCACAGAGGTTGATTTTCAAGATATCTCAGAGGAGAAGATGCTAAAAGTATCAAGAAAAAAATCGCAGATAAAAAGTGTGGCAAAGAGAACCTTAGCAACGACTGACCCCTAAGCTATGCCTACTTACACATCTATAAAATCCTTGCAGTTGTCTATGCACACATTTAAGGTATCCCTGAAAGAAATCTGAGAAGGAAACAGGTGGCCTCTCATAGATGATGCTTTATGGTAGGCCATACTTCCCCACCATACAACTTCTGAGAGGCCTAGAGAAATGCAATAATCTAGTCTATGCACTGTTTGTTGACTGTAAAGATACATTTGTCTCTTAGAGCAAAATGCAGTTTTCAGTAAGTTAGTCAAGAAACATTCATTAAGTACTCACTGCATGCCAGGCACTGTGCTAAGTGCTGGGGATACAAAGAAAGGCAAAAACAATCCCTGCTCTCAAGGAGCTCACAGTCTCATAAGAGAGAGACCACATACAAACAACTATGTACAGACAAGATCATCTAGAAGTAACCGACAGAGGGGGGGCACTAGAATTAAGGAAGAACAAGAAAGGCTTCCCGTAGGAGGTAGGATTTTTGCCAGGATTTGAAGGAAATCAAGGGAACTCGGAGGCAGAGATTGGGAGGGAGAGCATTCCAGACACGGGGCCACCAGTGAAAATGGCCACACTATGAAGAAGGGTATCCTGTGTGAGGAACAGCAGAGAGACCAGTGGCACTGGAACTCAGTGTGGAGGTAGAGAAAGAAATCAGGTTTAAGAAGACTAAAAAGGGGTATGTGTGCAAATTATGAAGGGCTTTTAATGCCAGAGGATTTTATATTTGATCCTGGAGGTAGCCAAATTTTATTGATTAGGGGAGTGACATGGTCAGACCTGCACTTATAAAAGTTGTTTTATAAAAATGCCTACAGTAGAGAGATTGAGTATATTCTGGAAGGAGCCAGAAAGGAAGCCAGAGTTACTGGGGAGAATAATGTATAAGAACACTGAGAGGGTAGGAGGCAGCCAGGTTATGAAAGACTTTGAATGCCAAATAGAGGATTTTATATTTGATCCTGAAGGCTATAGGGAGTCACTGGAGTGCACTGAATAAGGGAAGAGGGCAGGTGTTACATCATCAGGCCTGTGCTTTAGAAAGATCACTTTGGCAGCTGAGAGGAGGACCAACTGGAATAGGGAAAGAGTTGAGGCGAGAAGACTGGCCAGCAGACTATTGCATTTGTCCAGATATGAGGTAATGAGGCCTTGCATCACAGTGGTAGCAGTGACAGAGGACAGAGGGAGGCACGTACAACAGATGTAAAGGGAAAGTCTCAGTAGGCCTTGGTGAAAGTGAGAAGTGGAGGATAACAGCTAGGTCCTGGCATGGGTGGTTGAAAGGTGTTTTTAAGGGTTCTCCTGCAACAAGGTAGGGGCTTCCATGAACATGTTAAAATAATGCCAGATTCCTTCAGAGGCGCAAACTCAAGCACAACTTTGCTCGGTGACACTCTAATACTATTGAGAAAGGAATCAAACAGGCCGAAGGTGTTTGTCCCTATCGTGAAAGATGGTCTGTATAAAGATCTTCTATCCAAATGAAAGAGGGATTCCTATAGATGGTGAGGGTCCTTCAGCTTCCCCTGTCTCTGGATAGCATTGTGCTGGTCACATCAAGCTCGGGAACACTGATGAGTCCCTTGATGAGTGGTCCTTGGCCACTCAAAAGAAATCAGCCTAGGAATGTACATGGAGAAAACTTTTGATTCTTGTCAGAGAGACAATGAGCTGGCCCAGATTCGAACAGGAGGAGAAAAGCAGGCCAAATCTTATTTGGAAACTTGCCTAGTATTTTATTTTCAGTGATCTTAAGCTGCTGCTTGCCAGCAAAGCACATCATTTTAACACTGCTCTTTTCCTAGTGATGTGACAGTTCTGCAAATCATAGCAATCACCATAATCTATCTGCCAAGAATCAAAAGATGCAAGTGACACAGAGGTCAATGGTGAGATGCATGGAGGTGGCGGCAAACAGCAGCAAATGCCCAGTGATGATTCATGAGCAAGAAATAGCAGCGGCGATCTCCTCCATGATGGGTACGGCCAGGAAGGGAGATGGGCTATCTTACACTGAGTAGCAAAGTAAGTCAAGCGTTATTCTCATTGAAGCTGACACACGATTGATTTCCCACAAACCAGATCCACAACATATCTTATGGTAGCCTTGCTAAAAGTTTTCCCATGAAAAAGGGGCCTCAGAAAACCTGGAAATACCCAGGACTGAAAGCAGGAAAATGCTTTGGAAACCCTCTAAGTCAATCCCCCTTCAGTTTACAAATGAGGGGAAGAAATTTGCCCAAGCTCATGTGGGTGAAAATATTTAAACCCAGGCCCACTGACTCGAAATCCGAAGTTCTCTCCACTTTGCCTGGCATGCTGTCACCAAAGGAAAATGCAAGGAAGATTGGGGGTAATTAGAGAACTGACTGAAATTTTCCTCCAGGTGACCAAGACAAGATCACTTCTCATTCCTCAGTGAATATATACCCTGCTGAAACAGTAGGACAAACATCTAACTAGTGTTAACTGTGCCCAGGATTCTGTGATAGGGAGATACAGAATTTAAATAAGACACAATCCTTACTGTCATTGAGCTTATACTCTAATAGGTGGATAAAACTCAAGCAAAAACAACACACACACACACACACACACACACACACACATATATATATATATATGTATATGTGTGTACAGTACCAAATATATTAGTATGACTGTATATATACACATGCAGCTAGGTGGCACAGTGGATACAGTGCCAAGCCTGGAGTTAAGAAGACCTGAGTTTAAATCCGACCTTACACATTTATTAACTGCATGACCCCTGGGCAAGTCACTTAACCCCGTTTGCCTCAGTTTCCCCATTTGCAAAATGAGCTGGAGAAGGAAATGGCAAACCACTTCAGTATCTTTGCCAAGAAAACCCCAGTGACCACATGAATATTTCCTGATACATCAGTATTTCATATTGAGCGTAATTTTCTTACCCAAACATATTGTTAGTCTTAGAGAGGGAAAAGAAATACATTTTTATTTGAAAGTAGTTTCATGAATTATAAAATGTGTCTTAAACAGAAATGCCAATAAGTGCCAGAATGTGATTTATTTTCTAAAACATACAGTTGCCTTTGCTGCGTTTTGTTCAAAACATGGCACTAAATCATTTGAATGTTTAACAAAATGACTCAACCAAAGATTTGATTAACTCTTATGAAATCATTAATGGGTTTATGACTCCATTGAAACCTCAAGACTAGCAGCAGGCTCTCAGTGAGCTCTTCTTTGTTGAGTAACAGGACTTCAGAAAGATGTTTTCATGAATCTAGGGGCATGATGTACCCAGCGCTTCATTTTTCAAGGGTACACCTTGACGTAAATGAGGTTCATTTCTGAGGACAAAGAAAAAAAAACTTATCTCCCATTATACAGAATTGGCTGCTACAGAGAGAGGAAAATGGCTTATCTTGTTCATTTTTCACACGTACTAAGACAAGGAAGCTTCTTCCATGCTCCCTCCCTCCCCCTGCCCCCTTTACTAGGCAGGGTTCACATCTCCTTTCTCGTCTTTTCTTTGGCCCTCATAATGCATTGTATATAATTAAGAGAGAAACAAAACATCTTCTGTGGTTGATTCTGAGTGTGCTTGTTAATTTGCCCAACAATTTAGCATCTGCATTTTAGTGCCACAGAGATGCTAAGAAAACTGCCTTTGGAAAATGCATCCCTCTTGTCTATTTCAGTAGACCTATAACTGGTGCAGTTCCATTCATTCATTTAGTAAATATTTCTCTTGTATCTCTAAGTATGTAACCCTGTTCAAAGGAGCTGTCAGAGATACAGAAAGCCTAAGAAAGTCTCTTACAATCAAACTGGAAAGATTATACACACATGAAAAGATAAATAATAATTTATAGATTCATAGAATCACAGAATAGGAGAGATGAAATGGACCTGAGATGCCCTCCTAGACCAGTTCTTAACCTGGGGTTCATAAATTTTTTCATTTTTTTAAATTTTGATCATTGTATCACAATATAATTTATTTCCTTTGTAATCCTATACATTTTATTGTCTGCAATTAAGAAACCATTACTGTGAGAAGGTGTCCATAGGCTTCATCAGACTATCAAAGGAGTCCATGACACGAAAAAGGTTAAAGAATCCTTGTGACTTAGCCCAAGTCCTTGACCACAGGTGCAAAGACCACTCCTGTGACCCTGGAAAGTCACTGCCTCCCCCAACTGTAAAGTAGGGGGTGATAATGCTGCGCTCTCCCTTGCCTGGTAGTTTTACATATGGATCTCATTGTATATGCAGAAGGAAAAAGCTTCCTCCCTTCATTTTGCTTCTGGTTTACCTTTCAGGGAAAATGATCTTTGTACTGGACAGAACAGAAATGATTAATAGAAAGCAGGAATATAAGATAATTAGGGAGCTGGTAGTGAGCACCTGGCTAGCTGGCCCTGATGAGCTAAGGTCACCAGGCCTAGATCAACCACTTTCTGGTAGGTGTGACAGCTGTGTCACTCTTGGAGATATGCGAAAGACCTAGGAGAATGAGAGGTGCCACAGCACTTTGTTGAAATCTCTTCTTTGCCCTAATCACTTCCTGCTTTCTACCATATTTATCTGTGTATGTGCTATAGCACCCCCCCACCTTTAGAATGTAAGTTTCCCAAGGGCAGACTGTCTTTTGTATCCATTAGCACTTACAGCAGTGTCTAGCATATACTATTCAATTTTGTTAATTTGTTAATTGAATTGTCTCATTTTGCTTTTCTAAAAAATGAATTCCTTGTCTCTTTGAATCTGTTGATAGTTAAGACCAGGAAAAGGCCTTAGAGTGGAGTATGATTTCAGAGTCAATGGGAAAGGTCCTAGTGTGTATAAAAAAAATAAAGTCCCAAGCCTGAAAAGGTGGTTTCCTCATCTTTAAATTGATGGTAGAAGTGGAGAGGGAATGTATTCCTGGTGTGGGCAGCAGCCTGTTGCAAAGGTGTGCAGGAAGACAAGGAGAAGGAATATTGAATTTGGAAAGCAAGCAGCAGGCCAGTTCGGCTGGAACATAGGATGTGTCAAAGGGTGTAAGGTGAATAAGTCTGGAAAGACGGAGCAGAGGCAGATCATGAGGGTCTTTAAATGCCAAGGTGACAGTTTATTGTAGCGGTGAAGCTGCTTCATTGAGGGAATAGCATGATCAGATATGTCTTTTTAATTTGGCCACTCTATATAACATAATATTAGTGGATATAAAGCTGTAGAAGTGGAAGGGATCTGGGAGTTCATCTAGTTCACCATACCATGATTTTCTTTTTTTATCACCAGTGTGTACGCATCATGTCAAAAGAAGAACAGAGAGGGTAAAAAGTTTTATTGTGATTTTTTGAGCTCAGGGCTGTTTGAAATTTTTCTGAATGAGAATTGCCCTAAACCAGTATTATTGAACATTAAATGGTTTTTACTGCAGACTTGATAGTGTTTTCAAATGAATTTAGTTTAAAATTATAAGATAAAACAGCATTTACATGTGAAACTTATGCTGTGGTAAAGTCAATTTAATGACAACTAGGTTAGGATCAAAAGTCATGTCAAACTGTTTTTTACACTTTTTTGTCCTGTCAAAAGTTAAAACAAGAAATAATTCTCTGTTCCCACACAAATTTGCAGTGGGAATATTTTCTGAATTCAAACTATAGTTCCAGGAGTGTTTTGGGGACCTTGATGCAAGTGTAAAAGAAATTTCCATATTTCTAAAGCCCTGTAAATGTACAATTGAGGAGTTTCAAGCTAACCTTTAAATAGAAGTAATTCTGCAGTGCAGTGCTGTGCTAAAAGGCAAATATCAAGAGAAGAGTCTAGGAGAATTCTATAAATTGCATTTGAAGTAATGAATAAGCTCAGTTTAAATGATTAGCTTGTGGCCTGATGTTGCTTGCAGTACCTATCTATGTGAAGAGATATTTTCAAAGATGACATTATAGATTATTACTAAGGAGTGCTCGTTTGCAATCAATTTTCCCGAGAGAGGACACTAACTGTGAACCTCGATAAAGCAAAATATGACCCCAAAAAGAATTACCTGTTCATTAGCAGACGAGTATTACAAAAATATGATCATTATTATATTTTCGATTTCATCAACAAAAAATTTGTGTTACATAAGTACTTAATACTTAATATTCTTAATTTTGCCTATTGGTCTTTAAAGCCTAAAATACCCTATCTGGTTTTTTAGGAAAAAAAAATGTTTCCCAACCACTGACCTAGTCGAAGTTTCTCATTTTACAGATGGGAGAAGTGACGTGACGCCCAGGGATGTTTGAGTGATCTGTCGTAGGTATTAGCCAGGCCCAAAAGAGTAAGGCGGAAGGTGGGCGGAGTCAATTGAGGGAGGGCATAGTGGGAGGATCACTTGAGGTTCTGCTGGGGTGGGGCTTTGGCGGGCTTTCTGAGGGACGCTGCCATTCCCTCTCAAGCTGCTTGGTGGTGAGCCGTGCCTGCCCGCCTGAGTTCCATGCTTGGCCTGGCCTGCTGAGGTGGAGTTCGTGCCCTTTGGTACTTAATGCCCAGGTAACCAGGCTAGTTTCTGCTATGAAGGTTAAAACTCCGAAGGAGAGATCGGGAGAGAGGGAGAAGAATGTGTGTGTGGTGGGGAGTGGGGTGGGGGGGGAAAGGGGGGTTGGGTGGGTGGTTTGGACTAATATGATGTGTAAGGTTCCTTCTAGCGTAGGGTCCGCTAAGTTTATATATTTGTTCATTTATGTGTGCGTTTATTTATTTAAGTTTTTGTTTGCTTGTTTCTCGTGGTCCGGAATGTGATTTCTTGCTTGTAGGGTATTCTGGGGGTGCAAAGCCCTTTATTGATACAGCCCAATAATTTTATAACAGAACATTCTCTGAACCCCTGAGCAGTGAAGAGCCTTGGCTGGGCTCCCACAGCCAGTGTCAGTCATAGGTTAGGTCCTTGTACCACTGCGGACCCCCTCTCTTCTTGGGTTGAGGGGCATAATCCTGCCTGAACCTCCCTCATGGTTCTCACAATTCATGTAGTAAGTTATTTTTTTCCACTACGCCAGGCTTCATCTTTATTCCTGTTTTTTGTTTCTTCCCCTTCTGTATCCCAGGACATTTTAGAATGTCCGCGAAAACTCTTGGTCTGAGGGAGACGATAGGACCAGGCAGCCATTTTCAGACTATGCGGCCATTTTTGAGGAGGCGCTCTTAGGTTAGGGAGAAGGGAAGGAGGGAGGCATTTTCTCCCAGCCAAAAACTTCTCTCCTTGACTCACCCGAACCCCTTTCTCATGCCCCTCCCCATTCTTGTGTTCTTCCCTAGAGGCTGAAGCCACATACATTAAAGCCCTTATACTAAAATCAAGATTGAAACCCGCCATACTCTGACGGGAGTCGGGAGTGGTGGGGGTGGGGGAGGGGAGAAGCGAAACTGACGGAAGACGACCATAGCTGCTGTACAACTGATTTTCACATATTGAAGCATACTTATCATGCAAGAGTATTGTTCAGACGCAGGATGATTAGGGTATTTATCCCTTTCGGATCAAAAACTTTTATTTTGGAGCAGCTAGGTGGCGCACTGAGTAGAGCACCCGCCCCGGAGTCAGGAAGACCTGAGTTCAAATGTGCCCTTATACTAAAATGACGATTGAAACCCGCCATACTCTGACGGGAGTCGGGAGTGGTGGGGGTGGGGGTGGGGGAAGGGAGAAGCGAAACTGACGGAAGACGACCATAGCTGCTGTACAACTGATTTTTCACATATTGAAGCATACTTATCATGCAAGAGCATTATTCAGACGCAGGATGATTAGGGTATTTATCCCTTTCTGATCAAAAACTTTTATTTTGGGGCAGCTAGGTGGCGCACTGAGTAGAGCACCCGCCCCGGAGTCAGGAAGACCTGAGTTCAAATGTGCCCTTATACTAAAATCAGGATTGAAACCCGCCATACTCTGACGGGAGTCGGGAGTGGTGGGGGTGGGGGAGGGGAGAAGCGAAACTGACGGAAGACGACCATAGCTGCTGTACAACTGATTTTTCACATATTGAAGCATACTTATCATGCAAGAGTATTATTCAGACGCAGGATGATTAGGGTATTTATCCCTTTCGGATAAAAAACTTTTATTTTGGGGCAGCTAGGTGGCGCACTGAGTAGAGCACCCGCCCCGGAGTCAGGAAGACCTGAGTTCAAATATGCCCTTATACTAAAATGAGGATTGAAACCCGCCATACTCTGACGGGAGTCGGGAGGGGTGGGGGTGGGGGTGGGGGAGGGGAGAAGCGAAACTGACGGAAGACGACCATAGCTGCTGTACAACTGATTTTTCACATATTGAAGCATACTTATCATGCAAGAGCATTATTCAGACGCAGGATGATTAGGGTATTTATCCCTTTCGGATCAAAAACTTTTATTTTGGGGCAGCTAGGTGGCGCACTGAGTAGAGCACCCGCCCCGGAGTCAGGAAGACCTG
Organism: Trichosurus vulpecula; assembly: GCF_011100635.1. Taxonomy (NCBI): domain Eukaryota; kingdom Metazoa; phylum Chordata; class Mammalia; order Diprotodontia; family Phalangeridae; genus Trichosurus; species Trichosurus vulpecula. Next base: position 21,304,161 of record NC_050582.1, read on the forward strand.
AGTTCAAATGTGCCCTTATACTAAAATCAGGATTGAAACCCGCCATACTCTGACGGGAGTCGGGAGTGGTGGGGGTGGGGGAGGGGAGAAGCGAAACTGACGGAAGACGACCATAGCTGCTGTACAACTGATTTTTCATATATTGAAGCATACTTATCATGCAAGAGTATTATTCAGACGCAGGATGATTAGGGTATTTATCCCTTTTGGATCAAAAACTTTTATTTTGGGGCAGCTAGGTGGCGCAGTGAGTAGAGCACCCGCCCCGGAGTCAGGAAGACCTGAGTTCAAATCTGCCCTTATACTAAAATCAGGATTGAAACCCGCCATACTCTGACGGGAGTCGGGAGTGGTGGGGGTGGGGGAGGGGAGAAGCGAAACTGACGGAAGACGACCATAGCTGCTGTACAACTGATTTTTCATATATTGAAGCATACTTATCATGCAAGAGTATTATTCAGACGCAGGATGATTAGGGTATTTATCCCTTTCGGATCAAAAACTTTTATTTTGGGGCAGCTAGGTGGCGCACTGAGTAGAGCACCCGCCCCGGAGTCAGGAAGACCTGAGTTCAAATCTGCCCTTATACTAAAATCAGGATTGAAACCCGCCATACTCTGACGGGAGTCGGGTGTGGTGGGGGTGGGGGAGGGGAGAAGCGAAACTGACGGAAGACGACCATAGCTGCTGTACAACTGATTTTTCACATATTGAAGCATACTTATCATGCAAGAGCATTATTCAGACGCAGGATGATTAGGGTATTTATCCCTTTCGGATCAAAACTTTTATTTTGGGGCAGCTAGGTGGCGCACTGAGTAGAGCACCCGCCCCGGAGTCAGGAAGACCTGAGTTCAAATCTGCCCTTATACTAAAATCAGGATTGAAACCCGACATACTCTGACGGGAGTCCGGAGTGGTGGAGGTGGGGGAGGGGAGAAGCGAAACTGACGGAAGACGACCATAGCTGCTGTACAACTGATTTTTCACATATTGAAGCATACTTATCATGCAAGAGCATTATTCAGACGCAGGATGATTAGGGTATTTATCCCTTTCGGATCAAAAACTTTTATTTTGGGGCAGCTAGGTGGCGCACTGAGTAGAGCACCTGCCCCGGAGTCAGGAAGACCTGAGTTCTAATCTGCCCTCAGACACCTGACACACTTACCAGCTGTGTGACCTTGGGCAACTCACTTAACCCCAATTGCCTGGCTCTCTACTCTCCAAAAAAAGAAAAAAAAACAACTAAAAACTTTTATTTTGCCTACTGCCTTCCTTGGATTATGTTTACTTATTTTTTTTGTGCCCCTTGTTTTCCAGATCAGGTGAAGGAGTCACCACTTCTAAGGAAGCGAGGAGCCTCATCTGCCATTCAAGAACAGCAGCAGCAGCAGCAGAGGAGCCAAAAAGAAGAAACCCTGAAACTATACAACAGAATATGAGTGAAACAATCCAGGCAGCAGACATGAAGGCAAACAGCGATGAAGAAGCACCGAGTCGCCCGAAAGTGGCCAAAACATCTGATGCTGTGCAGGTGGTAGCTTCTGTGCAAGAAAGAAAACCACAAATTCCAATAAAGAGCCTCCCCTGGTTAAAGGAGATGGTTAACGAACTTGAGCAAGAATTGAACATAGTGTCCAAGTTCCACAATCAATTAAAGAGCAGCTGGAAGTCATGAAAAAGACCCGTGACAAAGTGATGCTGGAATTTGAAGATGCCAAGAAAGACCATCAACAGATTATTTCGAAGATGACCAATATGGAATGCAAAATTGAAAACCTGCAAGAATTACTCGATGAAGCCGGTGGAAGACTTAATACCACAAAAGCCAGGATTGCTGAAAACATCCTAGAGCTGGAAAAGGAAACCGAAAAAAACAGCCGCGATGCTGAAAGTCTTGGAGAAGATTGAGCAACAACTGAAAGACCTGGAAGCCAGATCCAAACGCAATATTACTGACACCTTGGAAGACCCATAAGAAATTTCAGGTTGGCAATGCATTTCTTTAGTTTCGTAAATTGCCATCAGTAACACAGCCTCTCAAGCATCAAACTTAGTTATCTTAGAGTCAGTTCAGCTTATTACAGTAATATTCTAGTCAATTCAGTTTTCTGATTGATTAAAGTAAATGACTATTGACGTCATACTTTTTCTTGCAATGTCCAAAAAAAATAAAAAAAAATTCCTGATGTTAAAAATGATACTGGTTTCACTTTAGTCTGTCACAGGGGTAGGGGATGGGGGTGGTGGTAGGAGTTGCAGTGGTTGGGATGAGGTGAGTTTCAGTGGTAGGACTTTTGGGGGGAACTGAAATTGGTGCTTCTATGCACGTGGCACCTGAATTGAGATTTGAAGGAAGGTACGAATTTCACTTGGCATGGGGGGACATTGGTGGAGGTGGAGTGAAAAAAGGGTCCCTCCAATGGTATGGTTATCAGACACGGTGGCTTTGTGGAGTAGTTGAGACCTGAGCTGGGACTTGAAGGGATAGGGAGGGACTATTCTAGGCATATGAGATAGTAAGAACAAAGAACTGGTGATGGGGACAATATAACTGAGGGTAAAAAGCAAAATTTGTAAAATACAGGATAGAAGCTTTATAGTCAACTGAGTGTAGAAACAGAAAGCCTGACTCCTAATGGCAGCTCTGCCACTTAACTAGAGGGTCACCCCACAGCTAACCATTGAACTTCTCTGGATCTCTTTTTATCCTGTAAAATGAAGGTGCTTTAAAATCACTAATAGCCTTAAATCCTGTAATCTAAAGATCAGTTAGGAAGTGTAGAGGGCCAGCTCTGAGAAAGTCCATTCTGGGATAAGATACAGACCAGAGGCCTGTTCTTGCCCTTGCGCTGACAGCTCTGCACACAGGCTCTCCATCCCTTCCTGGGCATACACATGCTTTCTCCAATACCCCCACAGCACACAGGTGCTAAATACTACCTGTGGGCTATTATTAACACAGTATTGTTTACGGCAAAAGGGGAACAAAAGCAAGAAGAAGTCATGCATTATGCAAATGCCTTGCATGTGGATTTGTTGCTTCCCAAAAAGGTATATAAGCCCTGTCCCTCAATGAAATAAAGGGAGCTGCTTTTTACTCTCGCCTGGCCTGTGCTTCATGTTTTTCTTTTCACTCTCTGCAGCTTTCAGCCATCTCCAGCCATTTCAGCATCATAGCCGCTGGTGGCAAGGAAGCTGTGTAGGTAAAAAGATATAAGGCCCTGACCTAGGGTGGTGACAGAGCTGGACAAATGAAATCATATGCAAAGGTAGAAACAGCAGACCCAGGCAGCTGCTTAGTTCCTGTTGTAGCTAACTTTCTGATAACTAAGTGTAAACCCAGTTTATACTCTGTAAGTACTGGCTGTCCTCTAAATTTTCATGCCTTGGTCAAAAGCCCAGGCTCTCCACCCAAACGGTGCTACCATCCACAGAAGTCCACAAAAGAGGATGAGGGGAAGTGTGAGCCCTCCTGAATGTGGACCTCCACAGGACTATAGACTAGGAAAGCTCATCTGACAGATGCCTATGCACAGTCTGGAACTGGGTTTGGGGCTGGGGAGCAGGGAGGTCAAGATTACAGGAGGTCAATGGGCTTGACCTCAAATGTGAAATTACCACTCCCACTGGATGTACATTCATCCTGTAGCACTGCATTCTCTCTTACCTTTTCATTTTCTTCCTGTGACACAAACAACAGACCACTTCACATATTTGCTCTCAATTTAAATTGCGAAGTATGGAATAGGGCTCCTGTCTCAATGTATAGGCAATAGGCAATGTATAGAAGGTGTCCATAGGCTTCATCAGACTATCAAAGGAGTCCATGACACGAAAAAGGTTAAAGAATCCTTGTGACTTAGCCCAAGTCCTTGACCACAGGTGCAAAGACCACTCCTGTGATCCTGGAAAGTCACTGCCTCCCCCAACTGTAAAGTAGGGGGTGATAATGCTGCGCTCTCCCTTGCCTGGTAGTTTTACATATGGATCTCATTGTATATGCAGAAGGAAAAAGCTTCCTCCCTTCATTTTGCTTCTGGTTTACCTTTCAGGGAAAATGATCTTTGTACTGGACAGAACAGAAATGATTAATAGAAAGCAGGAATATAAGATAATTAGGGAGCTGGTAAGTGAGCACCTGGCTAGCTGGCCCTGATGAGCTAAGGTCACCAGGCCTAGATCAACCACTTTCTGGTAGGTGTGACAGCTGTGTCACTCTTGGAGATATGCGAAAGACCTAGGAGAATGAGAGGTGCCACAGCACTTTGTTGAAATCTCTTCTTTGCCCTAATCACTTCCTGCTTTCTACCATATTTATCTGTGTATGTGCTATAGCACCCCCCCACCTTTAGAATGTAAGTTTCCCAAGGGCAGACTGTCTTTTTGTATCCATTAGCACTTACAGCAGTGTCTAGCATATACTATTCAATTTTTGTTAAATTTGTTAATTGAATTGTCTCATTTTGCTTTTCTAAAAATGAATTCCTTGGCTCTTTGAATCTTTTGATAGTTAAGACCAGGAAAAGGCCTTAGAGTGGAGTATGATTTCAGAGTCAATGGGAAAGGTCCTAGTGTGTATAAAAAAAATAAAGTCCCAAGCCTGAAAAGGTGGTTTTCTCATCTTTAAATTGATGGTAGAAGTGGAGAGGGAATGTATTCCTGGTGTGGGCAGCAGCCTGTGCAAAGGTGTGCAGGAAGACAAGAGAAGGAATATTGAATTTGGAAAGCAAGCAGCAGGCCAGTTCGGCTGGAACATAGGATGTGTCAAAGGGTGTAAGGTGAATAAGTCTGGAAAGACGGAGCAGAGGCAGATCATGAGGGTCTTTAAATGCCAAGGTGACAGTTTATTGTAGTGGTGAAGCTGCTTCATTGAGGGAATAGCATGATCAGATATGTCTTTTAATTTGGCCACTCTATATAACATAATATTAGTGGATATAAAGCTGTAGAAGTGGAAGGGATCTGGGAGTTCATCTAGTTCACCATACCATGATTTTCTTTTTTTATCACCAGTGTGTATGCATCATGTCAAAAGAAGAACAGAGAGGGTAAAAAGTTTTATTGTGATTTTTTGAGCTCAGGGCTGTTTGAAATTTTTCTGAATGAGAATTGCCCTAAACCAGTATTATTGAACATTAAATGGTTTTACTGCAGACTTGATAGTGTTTTCAAATGAATTTAGTTTAAAATTATAAGATAAAACAGCATTTACATGTGAAACTTATGCTGTGGTAAAGTCAATTTAATGACAACTAGGTTAGGATCAAAAGTCATGTCAAACTGTTTTTTACACTTTTTTGTCCTGTCAAAAGTTAAAACAAGAAATAATTCTCTGTTCCCACACAAATTTGCAGTGGGAATATTTTCTGAATTCAAACTATAGTTCCAGGAGTGTTTTGGGGACCTTGATGCAAGTGTAAAAGAAATTTCCATATTTCTAAAGCCCTGTAAATGTACAATTGAGGAGTTTCAAGCTAACCTTTAAATAGAAGTAATTCTGCAGTGCAGTGCTGTGCTAAAAGGCAAATATCAAGAGAAGAGTCTAGGAGAATTCTATAAATTGCATTTGAAGTAATGAATAAGCTCAGTTTAAATGATTAGCTTGTGGCCTGATGTTGCTTGCAGTACCTATCTATGTGAAGAGATATTTTCAAAGATGACATTATAGATTATTACTAAGGAGTGCTCGTTTGCAATCAATTTTCCCGAGAGAGGACACTAACTGTGAACCTCGATAAAGCAAAATATCCCCCCAAAAAGAATTACCTGTTCATTAGCAGACGAGTATTACAAAAATATGATCATTATTATATTTTCGATTTCATCAACAAAAAATTTGTGTTACATAAGTACTTAATACTTAATATTCTTAATTTTGCCTATTGGTCTTTAAAGCCTAAAATACCCTATCTGGTTTTTTAGGAAAAAAAATGTTTCCCAACCACTGACCTAGTCGAAGTTTCTCATTTTACAGATGGGAGAAGTGACGTGACGCCCAGGGATGTTTGAGTGATCTGTCGTAGGTATTAGCCAGGCCCAAAAGAGTAAGGCGGAAGGTGGGCGGAGTCAATTGAGGGAGGGCATAGTGGGAGGATCACTTGAGGTTCTGCTGGGGTGGGGCTTTGGCGGGCTTTCTGAGGGACGCTGCCATTCCCTCTCAAGCTGCTTGGTGGTGAGCCGTGCCTGCCCGCCTGAGTTCCATGCTTGGCCTGGCCTGCTGAGGTGGAGTTCGTGCCCTTTGGTACTTAATGCCCAGGTAACCAGGCTAGTTTCTGCTATGAAGGTTAAAACTCCGAAGGAGAGATCGGGAGAGAGGGAGAAGAATGTGTGTGTGGTGGGGAGTGGGGGTGGGGGGGGAAAGGGGGGTTGGGAGGGTGGTTTGGACTAATATGATGTGTAAGGTTCCTTCTAGCGTAGGGTCCGCTAAGTTTATATATTTGTTCATTTATGTGTGCGTTTATTTATTTAAGTTTTTGTTTGCTTGTTTCTCGTGGTCCGGAATGTGATTTCTTGCTTGTAGGGTATTCTGGGGGTGCAAAGCCCTTTATTGATACAGCCCAATAATTTTATAACAGAATATTCTCTGAACCCCTGAGCAGTGAAGAGCCTTGGCTGGGCTCCCACAGCCAGTGTCAGTCATAGGTTAGGTCCTTGTACCACTGCGGACCCCCTCTCTTCTTGGGTTGAGGGGCATAATCCTGCCTGAACCTCCCTCATGGTTCTCACAATTCATGTAGTAAGTTATTTTTTTCCACTACGCCAGGCTTCATCTTTATTCCTGTTTTTTGTTTCTTCCCCTTCTGTATCCCAGGACATTTTAGAATGTCCGCGAAAACTCTTGGTCTGAGGGAGACGATAGGACCAGGCAGCCATTTTCAGACTATGCGGCCATTTTTGAGGAGGCGCTCTTACGTTAGGGAGAAGGGAAGGAGGGAGGCATTTTCTCCCAGCCAAAAACTTCTCTCCTTGACTCACCCGAACCCCTTTCTCATGCCCCTCCCCATTCTTGTGTTCTTCCCTAGAGGCTGAAGCCACATACATTAAAGCCCTTATACTAAAATCAGGATTGAAACCCGCCATACTCTGACGGGAGTCGGGAGTGGTGGGGGTGGGGGAGGGGAGAAGCGAAACTGACGGAAGACGACCATAGCTGCTGTACAACTGATTTTTCATATATTGAAGCATACTTATCATGCAAGAGTATTGTTCAGACGCAGGATGATTAGGGCATTTATCCCTTTCGGATCAAAAACTTTTATTTTGGGGCAGCTAGGTGGCGCACTGAGTAGAGCACCCGCCCCGGAGTCAGGAAGACCTGAGTTCAAATGTGCCCTTATACTAAAATCAGGATTGAAACCCGCCATACTCTGACGGGAGTCGGGAGTGGTGGGGGTGGGGGAGGGGAGAAGCGAAACTGACGGAAGACGACCATAGCTGCTGTACAACTGATTTTCACATATTGAAGCATACTTATCATGCAAGAGTATTTTTCAGACGCAGGATGATTAGGGTATTTATCCCTTTCGGATCAAAAACTTTTATTTTGGGGCAGCTAGGTGGCGCACTGAGTAGAGCACCCGCCCAGGAGTCAGAAAGACCTGAGTTCAAATCTGCCGTTATACTAAATCAGGATTGAAACCCGCCATACTCTGACGGGAGTCGGGAGTGGTGGGGGTGGGGGAGGGGAGAAGCGAAACTGATGGAAGACGACCATAGCTGCTGTACAACTGATTTTTCACATATTGAAGCATACTTATGATGCAAGAGTATTATTCAGACGCAGGATGATTAGGGTATTTATCCCTTTCGGATCAAAAACTTTTATTTTGGGGCAGCTAGGTGGCGCACTGAGTAGAGCACCCGCCCCGGAGTCAGGAAGACCTGAGTTCAAATGTGCCCTTATACTAAAATCAGGATTGAAACCCGCCATACTCTGACGGGAGTCGGGAGTGGTGGGGGTGGGGGAGGGGAGAAGCGAAACTGACGGAAGAGGACCATAGCTGCTGTACAACTGATTTTTCACATATTGAAGCATACTTATCATGCAAGAGTATTGTTCAGACGCAGGATGATTAGGGTATTTATCCCTTTCGGATCAAAAACTTTTATTTTGGGGCAGCTAGGTGGCGCACTGAGTAGAGCACCCGCCCCGGAGTCAGGAAGACCTGAGTTCAAATCTGCCCTTATACTAAAGTCAGGATTGAAACCCGCCATACTCTGACGGGAGTCGGGAGTGGTGGGGGTGGGGGAGGGGAGAAGCGAAACTGACGGAAGACGACCATAGCTTCTGTACAACTGATTTTTCATATATTGAAGCATACTTATCATGCAAGAGTATTGTTCAGACGCAGGATGATTAGGGTATTTATCCCTTTCAGATCAAAAACTTTTATTTTGGGGCAGCTAGGTGGCGCATTGAGTAGAGCACCCGCCCCGGAGTCAGGAAGACCTGAGTTCAAATGTGCCCTTATACTAAAGTCAGGATTGAAACCCGCCATACTCTGACGGGAGTCGGGAGTGGTGGGGGTGCGGGAGGGGAGAAGCGAAACTGACGGAAGACGACCATAGCTGCTGTACAACTGATTTTTCATATATTGAAGCATACTTATCATGCAAGAGTATTATTCAGACGCAGGATGATTAGGGTATTTATCCCTTTCGGATCAAAAACTTTTATTTTGGGGCAGCTAGGTGGCGCACTGAGTAGAGCACCCGCCCAGGAGTCAGGAAGACCTGAGTTCAAATCTGCCCTTATACTAAAATCAGGATTGAAACCCGCCATACTCTGACGGGAGTCGGGAGTGGTGGGGGTGGGGGAGGGGAGAAGCGAAACTGACGGAAGACGACCATAGCTGCTGTACAACTGATTTTTCATATATTGAAGCATACTTATGATGCAAGAGTATTATTCAGACGCAGGATGATTAGGGTATTTATCCCTTTCGGATCAAAAACTTTTATTTTGGGGCAGCTAGGTGGCGCACTGAGTAGAGCACCCGCCCCGGAGTCAGGAAGACCTGAGTTCAAATCTGCCCTTATACTAAAATCAGGATTGAAACCCGCCATACTCTGACGGGAGTCGGGAGTGGTGGGGGTGGGGGAGGGGAGAAGCGAAACTGACGGAAGACGACCATAGCTGCTGTACAACTGATTTTTCATATATTGAAGCATTCTTATCATGCAAGAGTATTATTCAGACGCAGGATGATTAGGGTATTTATCCCTTTCGGATCAAAAACTTTTATTTTGGGGCAGCTAGGTGGCGCACTGAGTAGAGCACCCGCCCCGGAGTCAGGAAGACCTGAGTTCAAATCTGCCCTTATACTAAAATCAGGATTGAAACCCGACATACTCTGACGGGAGTCGGGAGTGGTGGGGGTGGGGAAGGGGAGAAGCGAAACTGATGGAAGACGACCATAGCTGCTGTACAACTGATTTTTCACATATTGAAGCATACTTATCATGCAAGAGTATTATTCAGACGCAGGATGATTAGGGCATTTATCCCTTTCGGATCAAAAACTTTTATTTTGGGGCAGCTAGGTGGCGCACTGAGTAGAGCACCCGCCCAGGAGTCAGGAAGACCTGAGTTCAAATCTGCCGTTATACTAAAATCAGGATTGAAACCCGCCATACTCTGACGGGAGTCGGGAGTGGTGGGGGTGGGGGACGGGAGAAGCGAAACTGACGGAAGACGACCATAGCTGCTGTACAACTGATTTTTCACATATTGAAGCATACTTATGATGCAAGAGTATTATTCAGACGCAGGATGATTAGGGTATTTATCCCTTTCGGATCAAAAACTTTTATTTTGGGGCAGCTAGGTGGCGCACTGAGTAGAGCACCCGCCCCGGAGTCAGGAAGACCTGAGTTCAAATCTGCCCTTATACTAATATCAGGATTGAAACCCGACATACTCTGACGGGAGTCCGGAGTGGTGGGGGTGGGGGAGGGGAGAAGCGAAACTGACGGAAGACGACCATAGCTGCTGTACAACTGATTTTTCACATATTGAAGCATACTTATGATGCAAGAGTATTATTCAGACGCAGGATGATTAGGGTATTTATCCCTTTCGGATCAAAAACTTTTATTTTGGGGCAGCTAGGTGGCGCACTGAGTAGAGCACCCGCCCCGGAGTCAGGAAGACCTGAGTTCAAATCTGCCCTTATACTAAAATCAGGATTGAAACCCGCCATACTCTGACGGGAGTCGGGAGTGGTGGGGGTGGGGGAGGGGAGAAGCGAAACTGACGGAAGACGACCATAGCTGCTGTACAACTGATTTTTCATATATTGAAGCATACTTATGATGCAAGAGTATTATTCAGACGCAGGATGATTAGGGTATTTATCCCTTTCGGATCAAAAACTTTTATTTTGGGGCAGCTAGGTGGCGCACTGAGTAGAGCACCCGCCCAGGAGTCAGAAAGACCTGAGTTCAAATCTGCCCTTATACTAAAATCAGGATTGAAACCCGCCATACTCTGACGGGAGTCGGGAGTGGTGGGGGTGGGGGAGGGGAGAAGCGAAACTGACGGAAGACGACCATAGGTGCTGTACAACTGATTTTTCATATATTGAAGCATTCTTATCATGCAAGAGTATTATTCAGACGCAGGATGATTAGGGTATTTATCCCTTTCGGATCAAAAACTTTTATTTTGGGGCAGCTAGGTGGCGCACTGAGTAGAGCACCCGCCCCGGAGTCAGGAAGACCTGAGTTCAAATCTGCCCTTATACTAAAATCAGGATTGAAACCCGACATACTCTGACGGGAGTCGGGAGTGGTGGGGGTGGGGAAGGGGAGAAGCGAAACTGATGGAAGACGACCATAGCTGCTGTACAACTGATTTTTCACATATTGAAGCATACTTATCATGCAAGAGTATTATTCAGACGCAGGATGATTAGGGCATTTATCCCTTTCGGATCAAAAACTTTTATTTTGGGGCAGCTAGGTGGCGCACTGAGTAGAGCACCCGCCCAGGAGTCAGGAAGACCTGAGTTCAAATCTGCCCTTATACTAAAATCAGGATTGAAACCCGCCATACTCTGACGGGAGTCGGGAGTGGTGGGGGTGGGGGACGGGAGAAGCGAAACTGACGGAAGACGACCATAGCTGCTGTACAACTGATTTTTCACATATTGAAGCATACTTATCATGCAAGAGTATTGTTCAGACGCAGGATGATTAGGGTATTTATCCCTTTCGGATCAAAAACTTTTATTTTGGGGCAGCTAGGTGGCGCACTGAGTAGAGCACCCGCCCCGGAGTCAGGAAGACCTGAGTTCAAATCTGCCCTTATACTAATATCAGGATTGAAACCCGACATACTCTGACGGGAGTCCGGAGTGGTGGGGGTGGGGGAGGGGAGAAGCGAAACTGACGGAAGACGACCATAGCTGCTGTACAACTGATTTTTCACATATTGAAGCATACTTATGATGCAAGAGTATTATTCAGACGCAGGATGATTAGGGTATTTATCCCTTTCGGATCAAAAACTTTTATTTTGGGGCAGCTAGGTGGCGCACTGAGTAGAGCACCCGCCCCGGAGTCAGGAAGACCTGAGTTCAAATCTGCCCTTATACTAAAATCAGGATTGAAACCCGCCATACTCCGACGGGAGTCGGGAGTGGTGGGGATGGGGGAGGGTAGAAGCGAAACTGACGGAAGACGACCATAGGTGCTGTGCAACTGATTTTTCATATATTGAAGCATACTTATCATGCAAGAGTATTATTCAGACGCAGGATGATTAGGGTATTTATCCCTTTCGGATCAAAAACTTTTATTTTGGGGCAGCTAGGTGGCGCACTGAGTAGAGCACCCGCCCCGGAGTCAGGAAGACCTGAGTTCAAATCTGCCCTTATACTAAAATCAGGATTGAAACCCGCCATACTCTGACGGGAGTCGGGAGTGGTGGGGGTGGGGGAGGGGAGAAGCAAAACTGACGGAAGACGACCATGGCTGCTGTACAACTGATTTTTCATATATTGAAGCATACTTATCATGCAAGAGTATTATTCAGACGCAGGATGATTAGGGTATTTATCCCTTTCGGATCAAAAACTTTTATTTTGGGGCAGCTAGGTGGCGCACTGAGTAGAGCACCCGCCCCGGAGTCAGGAAGACCTGAGTTCAAATCTGCCCTTATACTAAAATCAGGATTGAAACCCGCCATACTCTGACGGGAGTCGGGAGTGGTGGGGGTGGGGGAGGGGAGAAGCGAAACTGACGGAAGACGACCATAGGTGCTGTACAACTGATTTTTCATATATTGAAGCATTCTTATCATGCAAGAGTATTATTCAGACGCAGGATGATTAGGGTATTTATCCCTTTCGGATCAAAAACTTTTATTTTGGGGCAGCTAGGTGGCGCACTGAGTAGAGCACCCGCCCCGGAGTCAGGAAGACCTGAGTTCAAATCTGCCCTTATACTAAAATCAGGATTGAAACCCGCCATACTCTGACGGGAGTCGGGAGTGGTGGGGGTGGGGAAGGGGAGAAGCGAAACTGACGGAAGACGACCATAGGTGCTGTACAACTGATTTTTCATATATTGAAGCATACTTATCATGCAAGAGTATTGTTCAGACGCAGGATGATTAGGGTATTTATCCCTTTCGGATCAAAAACTTTTATTTTGGGGCAGCTAGGTGGCGCACTGAGTAGAGCACCCGCCCCGGAGTCAGGAAGACCTGAGTTCAAATCTGCCCTTATACTAAAATCAGGATTGAAACCCGCCATACTCTGACGGGAGTCGGGAGTGGTGGGGGTGCGGGAGGGGAGAAGCGAAACTGACGGAAGACGACCATAGGTGCTGTACAACTGATTTTTCATATATTGAAGCATTCTTATCATGCAAGAGTATTATTCAGACGCAGGATGATTAGGGTATTTATCCCTTTCGGATCAAAAACTTTTATTTTGGGGCAGCTAGGTGGCGCACTGAGTAGAGCACCCGCCCCGGAGTCAGGAAGACCTGAGTTCAAATCTGCCCTTATACTAATATCAGGATTGAAACCCGACATACTCTGACGGGAGTCCGGAGTGGTGGGGGTGGGGGAGGGGAGAAGCGAAACTGACGGAAGACGACCATAGCTGCTGTACAACTGATTTTTCACATATTGAAGCATACTTATCATGCAAGAGCATTATTCAGACGCAGGATGATTAGGGTATTTATCCCTTTCGGATCAAAAACTTTTATTTTGGGGCAGCTAGGTGGCGCACTGAGTAGAGCACCCGCCCCGGAGTCAGGAAGACCTGAGTTCAAATCTGCCCTCAGACACCTGACACACTTACCAGCTGTGTGACCTTGGGCAACTCACTTAACCCCAATTGCCTGGCTCTCTACTCTCCAAAAAAAGAAAAAAAACAACTAAAAACTTTTATTTTGCCTACTGCCTTCCTTGGATTATGTTTACTTATTTTTTTTGTGCCCCTTGTTTTCCAGATCAGGTGAAGGAGTCACCACTTCTAAGGAAGCGAGGAGCCTCATCTGCCATTCAAGAACAGCAGCAGCAGCAGCAGAGGAGCCAAAAAGAAGAAACCCTGAAACTATACAACAGAATATGAGTGAAACAATCCAGGCAGCAGACATGAAGGCAAACAGCGATGAAGAAGCACCGAGTCGCCCAAAAGTGGCCAAAACATCTGATGCTGTGCAGGTGGTAGCTTCTGTGCAAGAAAGAAAACCACAAATTCCAATAAAGAGCCTCCCCTGGTTAAAGGAGATGGTTAACGAACTTGAGCAAGAATTGAACATAGTGTCCAAGTTCCACAATCAAATTAAAGAGCAGCTGGAAGTCATGAAAAAGACCCGTGACAAAGTGATGCTGGAATTTGAAGATGCCAAGAAAGACCATCAACAGATTATTTCGAAGATGACCAATATGGAATGCAAAATTGAAAACCTGCAAGAATTACTCGATGAAGCCGGTGGAAGACTTAATACCACAAAAGCCAGGATTGCTGAAAACATCCTAGAGCTGGAAAAGGAAACCGAAAAAACAGCCGCGATGCTGAAAGTCTTGGAGAAGATTGAGCAACAACTGAAAGACCTGGAAGCCAGATCCAAATGCAATATTACTGACACCTTGGAAGACCCATAAGAAATTTCAGGTTGGCAATGCATTTCTTTAGTTTCGTAAATTGCCATCAGTAACACAGCCTCTCAAGCATCAAACTTAGTTATCTTAGAGTCAGTTCAGCTTATTACAGTAAATATTCTAGTCAATTCAGTTTTCTGATTGATTAAAGTAAATGACTATTGACGTCATACTTTTTCTTGCAATGTCCAAAAAAAATAAAAAAAAATTCCTGATGTTAAAAATGATACTGGTTTCACTTTAGTCTGTCACAGGGGTAGGGGATGGGGGTGGTGGTAGGAGTTGCAGTGGTTGGGATGAGGTGAGTTTCAGTGGTAGGACTTTTGGGGGGAACTGAAATTGGTGCTTCTATGCACGTGGCACCTGAATTGAGATTTGAAGGAAGGTACGAATTTCACTTGGCATGGGGGGACATTGGTGGAGGTGGAGTGAAAAAAGGGTCCCTCCAATGGTATGGTTATCAGACACGGTGGCTTTGTGGAGTAGTTGAGACCTGAGCTGGGACTTGAAGGGATAGGGAGGGACTATTCTAGGCATATGAGATAGTAAGAACAAAGAACTGGTGATGGGGACAATATAACTGAGGGTAAAAAGCAAAATTTGTAAAATACAGGATAGAAGCTTTATAGTCAACTGAGTGTAGAAACAGAAAGCCTGACTCCTAATGGCAGCTCTGCCACTTAACTAGAGGGTCACCCCACAGCTAACCATTGAACTTCTCTGGATCTCTTTTTATCCTGTAAAATGAAGGTGCTTTAAAATCACTAATAGCCTTAAATCCTGTAATCTAAAGATCAGTTAGGAAGTGTAGAGGGCCAGCTCTGAGAAAGTCCATTCTGGGATAAGATACAGACCAGAGGCCTGTTCTTGCCCTTGCGCTGACAGCTCTGCACACAGGCTCTCCATCCCTTCCTGGGCATACACATGCTTTCTCCAATACCCCCACAGCACACAGGTGCTAAATACTACCTGTGGGCTATTATTAACACAGTATTGTTTACGGCAAAAGGGGAACAAAAGCAAGAAGAAGTCATGCATTATGCAAATGCCTTGCATGTGGATTTGTTGCTTCCCAAAAAGGTATATAAGCCCTGTCCCTCAATGAAATAAAGGGAGCTGCTCTTTACTCTCGCCTGGCCTGTGCTTCATGTTTTTCTTTTCACTCTCTGCAGCTTTCAGCCATCTCCAGCCATTTCAGCATCATAGCCGCTGGTGGCAAGGAAGCTGTGTAGGTAAAAAGATATAAGGCCCTGACCTAGGGTGGTGACAGAGCTGGACAAATGAAATCATATGCAAAGGTAGAAACAGCAGACCCAGGCAGCTGCTTAGTTCCTGTTGTAGCTAACTTTCTGATAACTAAGTGTAAACCCAGTTTATACTCTGTAAGTACTGGCTGTCCTCTAAATTTTCATGCCTTGGTCAAAAGCCCAGGCTCTCCACCCAAACGGTGCTACCATCCGCAGAAGTCCACAAAGAGGATGAGGGGAAGTGTGAGCCCTCCTGAATGTGGACCTCCACAGGACTATAGACTAGGAAAGCTCATCTGACAGATGCCTATGCACAGTCTGGAACTGGGTTTGGGGCTGGGGAGCAGGGAGGTCAAGATTACAGGAGGTCAATGGGCTTGACCTCAAATGTGAAATTACCACTCCCACTGGATGTACATTCATCCTGTAGCACTGCATTCTCTCTTACCTTTTCATTTTCTTCCTGTGACACAAACAACAGACCACTTCACATATTTGCTCTCAATTTAAATTGCGAAGTATGGAATAGGGCTCCTGTCTCAATGTATAGGCAATAGGCAATGTATAGAAGGTGTCCATAGGCTTCATCAGACTATCAAAGGAGTCCATGACGCGAAAAAGGTTAAAGAATCCTTGTGACCTAGCCCAAGTCCTTGACCACAGGTGCAAAGACCACTCCTGTGATCCTGGAAAGTCACTGCCTCCCCCAACTGTAAAGTAGGGGGTGATAATGCTGCGCTCTCCCTTGCCTGGTAGTTTTACATATGGATCTCATTGTATATGCAGAAGGAAAAAGCTTCCTCCCTTCATTTTGCTTCTGGTTTACCTTTCAGGGAAAATGATCTTTGTACTGGACAGAACAGAAATGATTAATAGAAAGCAGGAATATAAGATAATTAGGGAGCTGGTAAGTGAGCACCTGGCTAGCTGGCCCTGATGAGCTAAGGTCACCAGGCCTAGATCAACCACTTTCTGGTAGGTGTGACAGCTGTGTCACTCTTGGAGATATGCGAAAGACCTAGGAGAATGAGAGGTGCCACAGCACTTTGTTGAAATCTCTTCTTTGCCCTAATCACTTCCTGCTTTCTACCATATTTATCTGTGTATGTGCTATAGCACCCCCCCACCTTTAGAATGTAAGTTTCCCAAGGGCAGACTGTCTTTTTGTATCCATTAGCACTTACAGCAGTGTCTAGCATATACTATTCAATTTTTGTTAAATTTGTTAATTGAATTGTCTCATTTTGCTTTTCTAAAAATGAATTCCTTGTCTCTTTGAATCTTTTGATAGTTAAGACCAGGAAAAGGCCTTAGAGTGGAGTATGATTTCAGAGTCAATGGGAAAGGTCCTAGTGTGTATAAAAAAAATAAAGTCCCAAGCCTGAAAAGGTGGTTTTCTCATCTTTAAATTGATGGTAGAAGTGGAGAGGGAATGTATTCCTGGTGTGGGCAGCAGCCTGTGCAAAGGTGTGCAGGAAGACAAGAGAAGGAATATTGAATTTGGAAAGCAAGCAGCAGGCCAGTTCGGCTGGAACATAGGATGTGTCAAAGGGTGTAAGGTGAATAAGTCTGGAAAGACGGAGCAGAGGCAGATCATGAGGGTCTTTAAATGCCAAGGTGACAGTTTATTGTAGTGGTGAAGCTGCTTCATTGAGGGAATAGCATGATCAGATATGTCTTTTTAATTTGGCCACTCTATATAACATAATATTAGTGGATATAAAGCTGTAGAAGTGGAAGGGATCTGGGAGTTCATCTAGTTCACCATACCATGATTTTCTTTTTTTATCACCAGTGTGTACGCATCATGTCAAAAGAAGAACAGAGAGGGTAAAAAGTTTTATTGTGATTTTTTGAGCTCAGGGCTGTTTGAAATTTTTCTGAATGAGAATTGCCCTAAACCAGTATTATTGAACATTAAATGGTTTTTACTGCAGACTTGATAGTGTTTTCAAATGAATTTAGTTTAAAATTATAAGATAAAACAGCATTTACATGTGAAACTTATGCTGTGGTAAAGTCAATTTAATGACAACTAGGTTAGGATCAAAAGTCATGTCAAACTGTTTTTTACACTTTTTTGTCCTGTCAAAAGTTAAAACAAGAAATAATTCTCTGTTCCCACACAAATTTGCAGTGGGAATATTTTCTGAATTCAAACTATAGTTCCAGGAGTGTTTTGGGGACCTTGATGCAAGTGTAAAAGAAATTTCCATATTTCTAAAGCCCTGTAAATGTACAATTGAGGAGTTTCAAGCTAACCTTTAAATAGAAGTAATTCTGCAGTGCAGTGCTGTGCTAAAAGGCAAATATCAAGAGAAGAGTCTAGGAGAATTCTATAAATTGCATTTGAAGTAATGAATAAGCTCAGTTTAAATGATTAGCTTGTGGCCTGATGTTGCTTGCAGTACCTATCTATGTGAAGAGATATTTTCAAAGATGACATTATAGATTATTACTAAGGAGTGCTCGTTTGCAATCAATTTTCCCGAGAGAGGACACTAACTGTGAACCTCGATAAAGCAAAATATCCCCCAAAAAGAATTACCTGTTCATTAGCAGACGAGTATTACAAAATATGATCATTATTATATTTTCGATTTCATCAACAAAAAATTTGTGTTACATAAGTACTTAATACTTAATATTCTTAATTTTGCCTATTGGTCTTTAAAGCCTAAAATACCCTATCTGGTTTTTTAGGAAAAAAAATGTTTCCCAACCACTGACCTAGTCGAAGTTTCTCATTTTACAGATGGGAGAAGTGACGTGACGCCCAGGGATGTTTGAGTGATCTGTCGTAGGTATTAGCCAGGCCCAAAAGAGTAAGGCGGAAGGTGGGCGGAGTCAATTGAGGGAGGGCATAGTGGGAGGATCACTTGAGGTTCTGCTGGGGTGGGGCTTTGGCGGGCTTTCTGAGGGACGCTGCCATTCCCTCTCAAGCTGCTTGGTGGTGAGCCGTGCCTGCCCGCCTGAGTTCCATGCTTGGCCTGGCCTGCTGAGGTGGAGTTCGTGCCCTTTGGTACTTAATGCCCAGGTAACCAGGCTAGTTTCTGCTATGAAGGTTAAAACTCCGAAGGAGAGATCGGGAGAGAGGGAGAAGAATGTGTGTGTGGTGGGGAGTGGGGGTGGGGGGGGAAAGGGGGGTTGGGAGGGTGGTTTGGACTAATATGATGTGTAAGGTTCCTTCTAGCGTAGGGTCCGCTAAGTTTATATATTTGTTCATTTATGTGTGCGTTTATTTATTTAAGTTTTTGTTTGCTTGTTTCTCGTGGTCCGGAATGTGATTTCTTGCTTGTAGGGTATTCTGGGGGTGCAAAGCCCTTTATTGATACAGCCCAATAATTTTATAACAGAACATTCTCTGAACCCCTGAGCAGTGAAGAGCCTTGGCTGGGCTCCCACAGCCAGTGTCAGTCATAGGTTAGGTCCTTGTACCACTGCGGACCCCCTCTCTTCTTGGGTTGAGGGGCATAATCCTGCCTGAACCTCCCTCATGGTTCTCACAATTCATGTAGTAAGTTATTTTTTTCCACTACGCCAGGCTTCATCTTTATTCCTGTTTTTTGTTTCTTCCCCTTCTGTATCCCAGGACATTTTAGAATGTCCGCGAAAACTCTTGGTCTGAGGGAGACGATAGGACCAGGCAGCCATTTTCAGACTATGCGGCCATTTTTGAGGAGGCGCTCTTACGTTAGGGAGAAGGGAAGGAGGGAGGCATTTTCTCCCAGCCAAAAACTTCTCTCCTTGACTCACCCGAACCCCTTTCTCATGCCCCTCCCCATTCTTGTGTTCTTCCCTAGAGGCTGAAGCCACATACATTAAAGCCCTTATACTAAAATCAGGATTGAAACCCGCCATACTCTGACGGGAGTCGGGAGTGGTGGGGGTGGGGGAGGGGAGAAGCGAAACTGACGGAAGACGACCATAGCTGCTGTACAACTGATTTTTCATATATTGAAGCATACTTATCATGCAAGAGTATTGTTCAGACGCAGGATGATTAGGGCATTTATCCCTTTCGGATCAAAAACTTTTATTTTGGGGCAGCTAGGTGGCGCACTGAGTAGAGCACCCGCCCCGGAGTCAGGAAGACCTGAGTTCAAATGTGCCCTTATACTAAAATCAGGATTGAAACCCGCCATACTCTGACGGGAGTCGGGAGTGGTGGGGGTGGGGGAGGGGAGAAGCGAAACTGACGGAAGACGACCATAGCTGCTGTACAACTGATTTTTCACATATTGAAGCATACTTATCATGCAAGAGTATTATTCAGACGCAGGATGATTAGGGTATTTATCCCTTTCGGATCAAAAACTTTTATTTTGGGGCAGCTAGGTGGCGCACTGAGTAGAGCACCCGCCCAGGAGTCAGAAAGACCTGAGTTCAAATCTGCCTTTATACTAAAATCAGGATTGAAACCCGCCATACTCTGACGGGAGTCGGGAGTGGTGGGGGTGGGGGAGGGGAGAAGCGAAACTGATGGAAGACGACCATAGCTGCTGTACAACTGATTTTTCACATATTGAAGCATACTTATGATGCAAGAGTATTATTCAGACGCAGGATGATTAGGGTATTTATCCCTTTCGGATCAAAAACTTTTATTTTGGGGCAGCTAGGTGGCGCACTGAGTAGAGCACCCGCCCCGGAGTCAGGAAGACCTGAGTTCAAATGTGCCCTTATACTAAAATCAGGATTGAAACCCGCCATACTCTGACGGGAGTCGGGAGTGGTGGGGGTGGGGGAGGGGAGAAGCGAAACTGACGGAAGAGGACCATAGCTGCTGTACAACTGATTTTTCACATATTGAAGCATACTTATCATGCAAGAGTATTGTTCAGACGCAGGATGATTAGGGTATTTATCCCTTTCGGATCAAAAACTTTTATTTTGGGGCAGCTAGGTGGCGCACTGAGTAGAGCACCCGCCCCGGAGTCAGGAAGACCTGAGTTCAAATATGCCCTTATACTAAAATCAGGATTGAAACCCGCCATACTCTGACGGGAGTCGGGAGTGGTGGGGGTGGGGGAGGGGAGAAGCGAAACTGACGGAAGACGACCATAGCTGCTGTACAACTGATTTTTCATATATTGAAGCATACTTATCATGCAAGAGTATTATTCAGACGCAGGATGATTAGGGTATTTATCCCTTTCGGATCAAAAACTTTTATTTTGGGGCAGCTAGGTGGCGCACTGAGTAGAGCACCCGCCCCGGAGTCAGGAAGACCTGAGTTCAAATCTGCCCTCAGACACCTGACAAACTTACCAGCTGTGTGACCTTGGGCAACTCACTTAACCCCAATTGCCTGGCTCTCTACTCTCCAAAAAAAGAAAAAAAACAACTAAAAACTTTTATTTTGCCTACTGCCTTCCTTGGATTATGTTTACTTATTTTTTTTGTGCCCCTTGTTTTCCAGATCAGGTGAAGGAGTCACCACTTCTAAGGAAGCGAGGAGCCTCATCTGCCATTCAAGAACAGCAGCAGCAGCAGCAGAGGAGCCAAAAAGAAGAAACCCTGAAACTATACAACAGAATATGAGTGAAACAATCCAGGCAGCAGACATGAAGGCAAACAGCGATGAAGAAGCACCGAGTCCCCCGAAAGTGGCCAAGACATCTGATGCTGTGCAGGTGGTAGCTTCTGTGCAAGAAAGAAAACCACAAATTCCAATAAAGAGCCTCCCCTGGTTAAAGGAGATGGTTAACGAACTTGAGCAAGAATTGAACATAGTGTCCAAGTTCCACAATCAAATTAAAGAGCAGCTGGAAGTCATGAAAAAGACCCGTGACAAAGTGATGCTGGAATTTGAAAATGCCAAGAAAGACCATCAACAGATTATTTCGAAGATGACCAATATGGAATGCAAAATTGAAAACCTGCAAGCATTACTCGATGAAGCCGGTGGAAGACTTAATACCAGAAAAGCCAGGATTGCTGAAAACATCCTCGAGCTGGAAAAGGAAACCGAAAAAACAGTCGCGATGCTGAAAGTCTTGGAGAAGATTGAGCAACAACTGAAAGACCTGGAAGCCAGATCCAAACGCAATATTACTGACACCTTGGAAGATCCATAAGAAATTTCAGGTTGGCAATGCATTTCTTTAGTTTCGTAAATTGCCATCAGTAACACAGCCTCTCAAGCATCAAACTTAGTTATCTTAGAGTCAGTTCAGCTTATTACAGTAAATATTCTAGTCAATTCAGTTTTCTGATTGATTAAAGTAAATGACTATTGACGTCATACTTTTTCTTGCAATGTCCAAAAAAAATAAAAAAAAATTCCTGATGTTAAAAATGATACTGGTTTTACTTTAGTCTGTCACAGGGGTAGGGGATGGGGGTGGTGGTAGGAGTTGCAGTGGTTGGGATGAGGTGAGTTTCAGTGGTAGGACTTTTGGGGGGAACTGAAATTGGTGCTTCTATGCACGTGGCACCTGAATTGAGATTTGAAGGAAGGTACGAATTTCACTTGGCATGGGGGGACATTGGTGGAGGTGGAGTGAAAAAAGGGTCCCTCCAATGGTATGGTTATCAGACACGGTGGCTTTGTGGAGTAGTTGAGACCTGAGCTGGGACTTGAAGGGATAGGGAGGGACTATTCTAGGCATATGAGATAGTAAGAACAAAGAACTGGTGATGGGGACAATATAACTGAGGGTAAAAAGCAAAATTTGTAAAATACAGGATAGAAGCTTTATAGTCAACTGAGTGTAGAAACAGAAAGCCTGACTCCTAATGGCAGCTCTGCCACTTAACTAGAGGGTCACCCCACAGCTAACCATTGAACTTCTCTGGACCTCTTTTTATCCTGTAAAATGAAGGTGCTTTAAAATCACTAATAGCCTTAAATCCTGTAATCTAAAGATCAGTTAGGAAGTGTAGAGGGCCAGCTCTGAGAAAGTCCATTCTGGGATAAGATACAGACCAGAGGCCTGTTCTTGCCCTTGCGCTGACAGCTCTGCACACAGGCTCTCCATCCCTTCCTGGGCATACACATGCTTTCTCCAATACCCCCACAGCACACAGGTGCTAAATACTACCTGTGGGCTATTATTAACACAGTATTGTTTACGGCAAAAGGGGAACAAAAGCAAGAAGAAGTCATGCATTATGCAAATGCCTTGCATGTGGATTTGTTGCTTCCCAAAAAGGTATATAAGCCCTGTCCCTCAATGAAATAAAGGGAGCTGCTCTTTACTCTCGCCTGGCCTGTGCTTCATGTTTTTCTTTTCACTCTCTGCAGCTTTCAGCCATCTCCAGCCATTTCAGCATCATAGCCGCTGGTGGCAAGGAAGCTGTGTAGGTAAAAAGATATAAGGCCCTGACCTAGGGTGGTGACAGAGCTGGACAAATGAAATCATATGCAAAGGTAGAAACAGCAGACCCAGGCAGCTGCTTAGTTCCTGTTGTAGCTAACTTTCTGATAACTAAGTGTAAACCCAGTTTATACTCTGTAAGTACTGGCTGTCCTCTAAATTTTCATGCCTTGGTCAAAAGCCCAGGCTCTCCACCCAAACGGTGCTACCATCCACAGAAGTCCACAAAAGAGGATGAGGGGAAGTGTGAGCCCTCCTGAATGTGGACCTCCACAGGACTATAGACTAGGAAAGCTCATCTGACAGATGCCTATGCACAGTCTGGAACTGGGTTTGGGGCTGGGGAGCAGGGAGGTCAAGATTACAGGAGGTCAATGGGCTTGACCTCAAATGTGAAATTACCACTCCCACTGGATGTACATTCATCCTGTAGCACTGCATTCTCTCTTACCTTTTCATTTTCTTCCTGTGACACAAACAACAGACCACTTCACATATTTGCTCTCAATTCAAATTGCTAAGTATGGAATAGGGCTCCTGTCTCAATGTATAGGCAAGCAGGCAAACACTGAACAATCTGCAGGCATTTAGCCAAAATCATCATGTCAGGTCTGTGTGAATGGAAGCCTTGTTCTATAATGAGCACACACATGCTCATTCTACATGGAAAAGTGAGCCATTTAAACAAAGTGAAGGGCTAACAGCTTATTTTATTTAGCCTTAGTTTAATTAGAGCTAGCAAAATCTCCCAAGCTTTCTTTGCCCTGCTCTCCATATTGCAAGCATTTCCCAGTGAGGCCAGTTCATTATGGTGGGCCCAGACTAGGGAGAGATTCAAGGACAGCAGAGGTAACATGGGAAGGAAACCTACTCATTTTCTCCAGAGACCCATCCAACTCAAAAGCTCCCACTATAGGTACAAGCCCAACTACATTCAGCCAACCTTGAAAATCATTTGCAAAATCTAATTGTACTAAAATTGAATTTGGCCCCTAGGCTTCACATTTGTACCACCCATGAAACAGCTTGTAGTGTAATGAGTGTGAACCTTGAGTCAGGTGATCTAGGTTTGATTCTAGAAATGATACTAGCCATGTGACCCCCTCTGAAGCTCAGCTTCTTTATAAAACAGCAATGGCAATATTTGTTCACGTACAACACCTCCGATGCTACTGTCGCCCTGCCTTCTTCCCCTTTACCATTACCATTTCCCAGTCCCCATCTCCCCTTCCCCAATGTTGATTTTCCTTGGCTCCATGCCTCCATTATTTCCCTCTCCTTAATGCTCCTCACTTCTTCCAGTTCTCCCTGTAACTCAGTGACATCCCCAGGTGATATAAATATAGATAGATCTACATCTATCCATCTATCTATCTATCTATCTATCTATCGATCGATCTACATATATGAATCATCTCTCCCTGCATCCCAAGAAAAGGAGTTCTTGGAAAATCAAATTAGCTAGTGGCAATGTCCTTGGAATCTCAGACAATGCAAGTAATGGCCTGGATGGTAAGCCCTAAGTACAGGCTTCAAGAATCCAGAACCACTGGAACCCACAGGAGAAGATTTTCAGACTGGAAGGGACCCTCGATGTCATCTAATCTAATCTCACTTTCCCAAGTAGGAAAGTGAAGCTGAATGAAAGGAAGTGATTTGCCTAATTTTGCAGCTCGAACCTGCAGCTCCAGAATTCAAGTTCATTAAGCCACACTATGCTCTGTCCTGCAAAAAGAAAGGAACAGTAGGGGAAAGGACTATCTGTAAATAGCTGGTGGAAGGGGGATGGGGGCTTCGAGCTCAAGGGTCCAGATATTCCTACATGCTCCACTTTGGCTCCACCCCTGAACCACCTTTCCCTTTCTGGGGCCTCGTCCCAGCTTTCTCTTTCCTAAATCAGGGCTGCTTGCACTGAACATCTAACTAGACTATTTCCTGTGTTTTGAAAGTAGCCTTCATTACATTGTCCCTGGAGAAGCTGTAGTGCTTGAGAAAGCCCATGTTCCTGGAGTTCTGACATGAAGACCAACAAAGGGGCTTGGTCATGATGGATTAGTATCACAAGGTCAGTGAGACTTTTGGATGTATCTGTATTAGAGATCTGGCATCCTGCTGCCCAACATTAGCACCTTCTCTCAGAAAAGGACCTCATTCACACCGAGGTGTAAATATGATAAGGTTAAATATGTTGACTCTCTTTGCATTTTAACAGATACAGACAAAGGAATGAGTCTGTAATAGTTGAATTTCAGGAAACATGATACTGGGGGAAATTTGGGGATATAGTATATATCGTAGACCTAGAGCTTGAGGGGGCCTTTCATAGGGTAGGTAATGTCTTGACTGGCACATGAATTTGGATTTCAGAAGGGCAGAGCTGCACAAAGTCACAAGCCTCACTTTCTCTTCCAGTCACTGAAATCCATTGGCAAGACAAAAGTCAGGAGTTCTGGCAATGGCCTAGGACGCAGTGGATGACCTTGGCATCTTCGATGACTGACCAAGCTCTCAGCACTCCACAGCGCCTGCTTCAGGCACCTTCATAGCTGCTTGGGGTAGACATCCCCCTAACTCACCGACAGCTTGGAAGCCTGTTGGTTCCTCTCAACCTGGTTTAGCTGGTCTGTGGGGTGTTGCTGATGAGCACACTACAACATCTTGGAGCCACAGGTGAGAGCTGAGTGTCAGGTGGACACCAAAGATGGATGAGCTGCTCTGAAAAAGGCTCAGCAAGCCCTCCCACCAGAGGTGCTAGTCCTCCCTGAACATCCTATGCACCCCAGGGACTTTGGGGGCTATCTAGTCAAAGCCCTGATTTTACAGATGAGGAAACTGTCACCAGAGAGGTTGACTTGCCCAGGGTCACACACGCAGGTCCTAAGGCATTTATATTACATAGGCTTCTTCCTAGGCTACCTATGTCTAAGGCCCTAATAGCTACCATGTAGGAGTTTCAGATCTGTATAATGCTTTCTTACTCACACATTTCTCCATCATCCTCAATGATGGAGTGCCCGGCACATAGTAGGTACTTCATAAATGCATGTCAATTGATCTTTCATTTCTGCCTTTCCTGGAGCCTTTCTAGTAAGTTCCAAATAATAATAGCCGGCATTTATAGAGTATTTTAAGGCTTGCAAAGGCATTTACAAATATCATCTTATTTTATCCTCACAACTCTGATAGGAAAACTAAGGCAAAAGGGGCAAAATGAGCTATTAAGTGTTTAAAACAGCATTTGAATTCAGATCTTCCTGACTCCAAATCAGGAAGTGCTGTCATCTTTGCCACCTAGCTCTAATCAACCTTGAATCAACTATGCCCCTCTGCACATCATCAAATAAAGTCTGGACTCTCATGGGACTCAATGAGCTCAAAAGGTTTCTTTATTAGAAGTAGAAACGTTTTTTGATAGTAGCTAGCTACTGATGGTTCTATCTGTGGTAAGTTTACCCAGTAGAACCAAACGCATAGCTCTTCAAATCAGTTTCTGGATCCATTGGGCTTCTGGCTGTGGGAAGAATAAAAGAATGACAAGAAAATAAGATAGTGGTATCTCTGAGGTCCCTTCTGGCTCAAAATTGATGATCAGCTGATTACCAAACAACCCCCCCACCGCCCCCCCCCATTCATTAACCAGAATGTTTCCGACTGTCTGACACTGAGCCTGGGGTTCTATGGATGAATAAACTCCAACCTGAGCCTTAGGTTTGACCCAAGTGGGAGAAGGACAGGAAAGGGCAGTGCAGGGGATAAAAATGATTTTTTTTCTTTTTGTTAACTAGGAGCAGGACACTGTGGGTCTGATGAGGAATTGCAGTGGGCTGACTAGCTAGGCCTGGAGAGATGTTACCTAGGTGGAATAGCTTAGGCAGCTTGGAATCTCCCATTCTGGGCTGAGTAGGATGTTTTCAGGTTGGATGGCCATTGATCTACTAAGAGAAGTAAGGGACTTCCTGGGAGTATCCTGAAGGCACACTGCTTCCAGGCTATAGCTTTGGGATGACCCAACCAAGGTTAATAAGGTCCAGAAATAATAGTGATGGATAAGCAGGTCATTTTTAGAAATTTATTAGTCTATGATTTTACAAGTTTATTAGTGACTGTATCACTGAGATCTTTACTGTAGAGCATAGGGACTAGACCTTTGGTTTTGTTGGCATAGGAGATTCCTAGATGAAGATATGCCCTGCAAGAGTCATTCTGAGACTTCCTGGTTTCAGGACCTATTTACACTCTTCAAAATGATTGAAGACCCCCTCCCCCAAGAGTTTTTGTTTATCTAGGCTATATCTATTGCTATTTACCATACTAGAAATTAAAACATCTTAGTATTATTATGAAAATAGCTGTTATTTCTCCTAACTCCTGAAAGGGTCTCAGGGACGCCCAGGGTCTCCAGACCACACTTTGAGAAGCTCTGTCCTCCACCATTGCAGATCAGCAGCTTCTAGGTTTAGAGAATTATCTACAGCACAGAGGTTCAGTACCTTGACCAGCATTACATGCCAGGATGGTCAGAGGCAAGACTTGAACCCAGGGCTTCCCTGCCTTCAAGGCCAGGACTCTACCTCTAACTTCCTACTGCTTTTCATCTTTACCGTGTTATAGAGCTTTAAGGTTTTGCAAAGTACTTTTTTTTACATTATGTCAACTAATCTTCACAACAACTTTGGGAGTCAGAGGTTAGGGTTAGGGTTAGGGTTTCATCAATGAAGAATTATGAGAGATCAGCAGGGTGACTAGCCCAGGGTCCTACAGCTAGTTAAGTGTCTGAGTTAGGATTTGAACCCAGATCCTACTGACCCCAAATCCAGTGCTCTTCCAATATGCCAAGTAAAATGTTTGGCTTCTATGGTTCTCTAGTAAAATAAAGATCCACCCTTGATTTGATCATGCCGTTGTTCTTGTTGAGTTGTTTTTCAGTCATGTCTGACTCTCCATGACCCCAAAGATATTGGAGTGGTTTGCCATTTCCTTCTCTAGCTCATTTGACAGATGAGGAAACTGAGGCAAACGGGGTAAAGTGACTTACCCAGGGTCACACAGCTACTAAGTGTCTGTCTGAGGCCATATTTGAAATCCAGACTCAATCCACGCAGTCCCACCTAGCTGCCCCATCCCTGTAGCTATCCCATATACCTCTCTTCCCTCGTCTAGCTGAATTCAGAAGCTTCAGACCTCATCAGTCAACTGAAAGTGCTATACTCAAAGTTACCAATGATCTCTTAATTGACAAATGAGACGATAAGGATCAAATGAGATGACATTTGTAAAGTGCTTAACACAGTGCCTGGCACAGAGTAGACACAATTAATACTTGTTCCCTTCCCCCCCCCTTTTTATCCAGCCCTAACCTTTCTCCTGACCACCAATCTTGACTTCTCTGGCTTCCTTCAAAACTCAGTACAAATTCTACCTTTTGTAAGATACCTTTACCCTCCCCACTGCGAGTGACTTCCCTCTTGAGATTACCTCCCATTTACCCCACAGACAACTTGTATGTACATAGGTGTTTGGATGCTGTGTCCCTCACTAGAACATAAGGTCCTCGAGGACAGGGACAGTGTTTTGGCCTTTCTTTGTATCCCTAGAATGTACGCCTGGCACATAGTAGGTGCTTAATAAATGCTTCTTGATGATGATGACGATGGAAGAATTAATATAGTGCTTTAAGGCTTATAAAACATTTCACAAACATCATCTCATTTAACCTTTGCCATAACAACCCTGTATACCTTCATTTTACATAGGAGGAAGCAGTCTCAGAGACATCCATTAAACAGCTTGCTTATACTCACACAGCTCAGATGTGGCAGAGAGACAGGAATCAAACCTGTTGCTCCTGACTCAGTTCAACAGTCTCTCCACTACATCTAGCTACAGGACTATTGAGAAAGGGAAACTATGACTTTGACCTTGTTTTTGGAAATTCGATTTTAGCTAGGTTGGACTAAAAACAAAGAAAGAAACTTACCAGAGGTGCTTTTCTAATGTCAGCCTTTATGATTTGAGGCGCCATCTGTTGAGCAATGCAGGGCCTTAAGCAGAATACGCCACGTGAAGCTTCTGATTCTCTCTTTGTGGATTCAGTGTTTGACCCTTTGAATGTTATCTTCCCATACTGGGGTTTCTTTGAATCCTTGGGTATCTTTGACTCTTTGGATTTCTTCTTTGAATCATTTGAATTCTGAGATTCCATGTCCTCCTCCTTGTGTTTCTTGTTTTTCATCTTGAAATTCTGGTACTTCTTGTTCCAGTCATTACATTTCTTGAATCCTTGAATCCTTGAATCCTTGTCTTTCTTCTTTGCATCCTTGGATTCGGTGCCTGAATCCTTGGCTTTCTTCCTTGAATCCTTGTCTTTCTTTTCATTCTTGTATTCAGTATCGAAGTCCTTGGATTTTTTCTTTACATCCTTGTCTATCTTCTTTGAACCTGAGGATTCAGAGATTGAATCTCTGGAATTTTTCTTTGAAGGCTTTTCTAAATCCTTGGATTTCTTCCTTGAATCCGTGTCTTTCTTCTTTCCATTCTTTGAATCACTTGATTCAACATCAGACTCCTTAGATTTTTTCTTCTTATCTATGTATTTCTTGTTCACATCCATAGCCTTGGTTTCAGTGTCTGGCTCCTTGTCTTTATATGAATCCATGTCATTCCTTAGCTTCCACTCTCCCGAACCTTTGGACTTGCTGTCAGATTCAGTGGATGAAATGTCATTGGCTCCGTACAGTAGTTTAGTTTTTGACCATTTTGGTGAGTCTGCCATCTTCTTCTTTGATATTTTCTCTATTTGATTTCTTTCTTTCCTGTACATTTGTTTTTTCTCTCCTGGGGATGAGTTTGTGGATTCTGATGCTCTTCGTGGACCTGTGAAAAATGGGGGCTTTCTTCTGGCAGCTAAATAAGCAGAAGGTTTCTCAGAAATTTTTAGTAAAGAACGTGACATCCACATAGGAGCCGCTTTCTGATCATCTTTTACTACATCTCCTATCTGAAAAATTAATTCAAACAATATAAAGACTTGGAGTTTTTTAATTTGTCATTATTCTTAACAGTTAAGTACCTTTTATTGTGCAGCATGACAAAGAGCTCTATGTACTGATAAATAGTACATTTGTAACTGACACTCATTCTTAATTTTACCTTTCTCTTTCAAGGTCGCCTTTTTGAGATGAAATTATGATCATACATCTGAGAATTCAGAAAACCACTCTAAAGCCCAAGATGGCTTCGGAGGCCTCCGATACTACTCTCTGTGAATCCAGGTGAGGATTAAGATGGGTCTTTAACCTTTCCGTGGTCATACTGTTCTATTTTATACCTGGGCTAGTCCTGAAAATCCAGGAGTGGATGATTTGGGGACCTCTGTCTGGGTGACACTTCCTGTAATACCCTCCCTGCAGCCCCACTATGAGTCTGAACCAATGTATTTCCCTAGAGGTGTGCTTCCTATGAGAAATGTTGGCCCAAACACAGGGACCATCCCCATAGAGCAATTCCAGGTTTCCAAACCTATCCTATCCTATTTCTAACTCTGTCTCCAGAGCCATCTTAGAATTCATGGTAAGGACTAAGAACTGGAACTGTCTGGAACCGACAACTTCTATAAGACAAAATGATTATGTATCAGATAGGTACGGGAAATAACAAACAATAAAGATGTCTGGCACACACATTGATTCATATACCTCTCATTGGTGTTTAGCTCTCACATAATTTCTGTCCCTGTCCCATTCCCTTCCACCCCCAGCATGGTCCATTGAAGGGACACCTTTGGGTAGAACTGTTACTAAGGATTTCCTTTAAAATCCTGCTCTGGTCTCCAGCATGGTGAGTAGGTAATCTGGAGTTCTTGAAGACTGTACTCACAGATTGTAAATTCTGGTGGGGCCTACCAATTTGGAAAGCTTTTAATACAGGTTAAAGTACAGTCCAGGAGTTTGCTGAGGACTGACCAAACCATGGTGGGAATAACAGTTCATGCACTAGACACAAGGACATGGGCCCCAAGGTGGTAACTCTTTGGATTCCCTAAGGAGGGATCAACATAGGCAGTAGGAAACTGGGAAACTCCTAAGGAAGCACACTACCAGATGGAAGTTTCACTTTCTCTGCTTTCTATTGTTCATCTTCTGGTAGAGCATTTTGAGTCAGGTAGGTACTGTGTATAGTCGGAAGGAGCACTGGAAGAAGCCAGAGACTTAGGGAATAACCTAGTCAAGATAATCAGCTCTGGAATAACCAATAGTCTTGGATCTTTGTGGGAAATAGTAAGCAACGTTTTCTGAATTTCATGGGTGACCCTTGACAGAGCTATGAAATCCCATTAAGTGACATATCCTAAACCCACCTTTGGAGAGCAATGGAGGGCAAGGATCTTCAATAGCACATTAATGGAGATAAAGAAAGCCCGCCCCCCACCCCCTGCCCCCCCAGCACTCACTCTTGCTGCTCCAAGGTTAAAACTCAAGCTACTTCTGCAGCTGCTGGACATTGTTCCTGAATGGTTTTCAAGTGGTAAAGAACAACCTGTACAATAGGTGACCTGGTCTGTCATCCAGTGAATTGTAAATGGAACAGATTGTCTTTTGACTGGGATCAGGCAGGAATTCTACATGGCTGGATTATACAGATGTCCATTACCTCACATCTGCACTATCACAACAGCTGGTTGTTGTTCCTGCCTAAATTCTCTCACCATTCATCTATTCTTCACTCAGCTGTCAAAGCACCTGTCTGACCATGCCCCACCCACCCACCCATCACCCACCCCCAACCCTGACTTCCCCCTATTCAATAAACTCCAGTGGTTCTTTATTACCTCCAGGATCAAACATAAAATCCACTGTTTGGTTTATAAAGCCCTTCATGACCTAATTCCTTCACACTTTTCCCATCTTCTTACATTTTACTCCTCTCTATGCTCCAATGACACTGGCCTCCTTTTTATTCCTTTTATAAGACACTCCCTCTCCCAACTTCCCATTTTCATTGGCTGCCCCTTGTGCCTGGACTTCCCTCCCTCTTCATCTCCATTTTCTATCTTCCTTGTCTTCTTGAAAGTCCCAACTAAAATCCCACCTTTTGAAAGAAGCCTTTTCCAACCCTCTTTAATACTAGTGCCTTCCCTCCAAGATTACTTCCAATATATGAATATGCATATATGTATATATATATACACACATATATATGTATATATATTGTGTGTATATATCTGTATCTATATATCTTATATGTACATAGTTGATTGCATCTTGTCTCCCCAATTAGATTATGAGCACATTGAGGGCAGGGACTGACTTTACCTTTCTTTGTATCCCCAGTACTTAGCACAATGCCCAGCACATATTAAGTGCTTAATAAATGCAGCATATTTGCTTAACTTGACCCTTTATCATTAGCTTAAAATCAATATCATTATACGGTCTTTTCGTTACTTACAGAAGACTTTTCTCTTAATTCAGATGGGGTTGATCTCCACTTCTTCCCTGGGCGGTTTGGTTTGGAAAACATCAAAGAAAAGTACTGCTGATTCCAGGATTTTTTGCTCACATCGTCAGCTGAAAAAAATCACATACTTTGGAATCAAAGTTTAGACCTGAATCAAAGTGGAAGTTACCTTGAGGGGCTATCTAACTTCACTATGTGTAACTCCATGTGTGTGGTAGCTCTCTCTGCAGATACAGATCACCCCTCCCCATACCACTCCATAACTTAGTGGTCTTCAAGAGTTCCGATGGTCTAAAAATTCATCACTTTGACATCAAAGATGGTATTTGTCATTAATCTTTCTTTAGTCAATGAATTTCATCATCATAGCTAGGCACAATGATCAGACCTCAGGACCACCTTTCACATAGGCGGCATATACACATACATACACACTCATACTCACGCACACCCCTGCTTAGGTCTCTAAGCTCACTTTTTGGGTTTCATTTTCCTTTCAGTTTGGCTATTAGCTCTCTGAAGGTAGAAATCAGGCCTCTTGATGATTTTGTATCGCTCGAAGCCCCTTACATAGAGCTAGACACGTAATAGGTACTTAGTAAACATATATTAATTTTTGGTGCTTAAGTTTCCATTTACTTCAAACCCTGGGAAACAGGAGCTAGAACTAAGCACTGTGGCCAGGTCAAATCTTTTCAATTCAAAAGACATTTATTAAGTCCCTATTTTGTGCTAGATGCTAGGGATAGTATTTTGTTGTTGTTATTTTTGGGAACTATGGTTTAAGTAATTCGAGGAACTCCAGGAGTGTCTCTCTTCTGGAACAGATCTGGATGAAGGAATGTATTTAAAGTGCTTTAAGGTTACTATATAAATGCTTATTATTACTATTTTAAACATTCAGTCTTAGATAGTTGTCTGGGGCCTTCCCTACAGTCCTATGGTCAAAGGCAGGACTTGAATCCTGGTTGTTCTGACAAGGACAGCTCTCTATCCACAAGTGCATGTTGCTTCTCAGGCATTCAAGAGAAAGATGAGTAGCAGTATGGTATAATTGAAAGGAGTTCTAGACCAGGACCAGGGTTCAAATTCCATCCATGTCACTTACGCAAATCACTGCACCTCTCTGGGCCTGTAGCAACAATTTGGCTAGCAGCTGCTGTGGGGGTGAAAGACCAACACAAGCCCAACAACAAGAATGCTGCTAGCACAGATTCTTTTGGTCTGCTTTACTAAGGAAAGCAATGTTAAGGGGTTAACAACCTTATTTCAATCCAACATACAAATATCAGGAGGAAAAGTCAGCACCCTGAACTTCAGAGCAAATAAAAAACAAATTACAAACATACATTATAAACAGACCAAATACAATTCATAGTTACCAAGAAACCACCAACATCTGGGCTGATGAGCTGGGAGGCTCTTGGAGCGGCTACCCAGAGTCCCACGCCGACACTCCTCCAGGAGTGAGAGGCCCCAGTAAATAGCTCTGTTCTCCCTTTTTATACAGTCTTGGGACGTCATCAAATGTCATCTGAGCAACCAGAGCTTAGGTATTGGTTCTGGTCTTAGCCACTCCCCTTAGGGGCCTGAGGGCTTCATGCCCACATCAGCTTAGTACCTAGTAAACAGGGGTTTGGGCCTGGGGCTCTGCACCTAGTAAGGCTCAATCAAAGACACTTAATTAATTTATCATTCTAAAACAGTAAAAAGGTCCCACCTTAGTTGCCAATGCAGTGCTACATTTTAGCACAAATATTGATAAGCTGGGGAGCATGAAGAGGAGGCCAACCAAGATGGAAGAAGGCCTCCAGATGCCATTATTCTCAATATCTACTCTCGATTTCTTTTCCTTGAATTCTGGGTCTGCATGTTCAAGTTCCTATTGGACACTTCCACTTGGAAGTGGATAGACAGTATGGTAGAGTAGATAGTGTATTTGATTTGGAGTTGGAAACTCTAGTTTCAAATCCTAGCTTTACCACTTACTACTTTTATCATCTTGGGCAATCATTTCTGCTTCCTAGGCCTTAGTTTCCTCATCTATAAAACCAGGGAACTGGACTAAATGAGATCTAAGATCCCTTCCAAATCAAAACCTAAATTTCCATGAGAGAAGAATGAGGATCAGTGGAGAGAAGTTCCCAAGAAGCCAATTCTTCAATATACAACAGAACATGTTTTACCAAATAGTGGAATGAACTGCCTTGGAGTGTGGATTTCACCTCTCAGGAAGTTTTTAAGCAAAATTTAGTCAACTCCCTGTCTGGTACGTTGCAGAGGAGCTTCCTGCTCAAACGTGGGTTGGATTGGATGGCTGCCAGTGTCCCTTACACCAGAGAGAGTATCTGCAATCACTCCTTGTGATTCAGAAGCAGTGTAACATATCTGCTAAAAACCTAATGCATTCTTCCATTGCCTTAACAAGAAGCATAGAGTCAAGAATTAAGGACAGCCCTAGAACCACTGGATTCTCCTATGGTGAGAACACATCTGGAGACTGTTGGGCCCCTTGTTTTAAGGATACTGACAAGCTAAAAGATTGTTCATAAGAGAGTGACCAAGATGGCAAGAGTATTCAAAATCATGTCATATAATGGAAAGGCAATGAGGATATTTAGCCTCATGAAGAGAAGACTTGGGGATAGCTTTAGAGATGTATGCTGGTGAATGCTTTAACAACTGGCTCCCTGCCACCCCCCAAAAAAGGTACCCACAACACACTTTTAAATTTGCATTACTGACATTTTCTCCAATCTGTTCTTGCTAGCAGATCCTAGATGGCTCCAGCACACCTCTGGGTGGGTTGGGCAGCTCGGGACAAGAAAGGGAGGGACATGATAACTGTCTTCAAATATCTGAAGGGCTCTCACACAGAAGAGGTTTTAGACTTATTCTCTGTAGCTCTACAGGGAAGATTTAGAACCAATACATGGAAGTTACACTGAGACAGCTTTGAGATTGTCATAAAGAAGAATAAGCTCCTCTTAGGATGTAGTGACTTTCCTACCTCTGGAAATGTCCAAGTAGAGGATGGATAACCACTTGTTGAAGTTATTTTATTTTATTTTATTAATATTTATTTTTATTTTTAGTTTACAACAGACAGTTCTACATAATTTTGAGTTCCAGATTTTCTCCCCTCCCTCCCCCCTCCCTCCCCAAGGCGGCATGGAATCTCATATAACTACCACGAATAACTTCGCATTGAATTAATTTATACACTAGTCAAGTTGCGGAGAAGAATTATGACCAATGGAATGAGTTTGAAGTTATTTTAGAGAATACTAATATACTAGGGAGAAGATGTGATCTCTGAGGACGTGGCCAACTCTATTATTTCTATGATTCTATGAACTTTATTCAAATTCTCACCTGGAATGTAGTTAACATAGGATCCAAAGTTCACTCTTCGACTATAAAAGAAAAAGAAAATATTCTTTTAAAAATTGCATCTTCTTGCCATTATGTTTTACTGTTCATAGCAAATCTCCAGCCCCAGTAATGTGGGCACTCCCCTGCATTTCACTGCGAATCAGTATCCTATTTCATTGAGCCCATCTCTTCTCCGTATGTCTAAGCTGTGGCTCGGTATTTGCAAGTTCTTACTAAGTCCTTGAACCAAACATATCCGTGCTGTACCACAAACTTACTCCAAATGGATGAATTTTCCAAGCTCTGAACTGAACCTTAGTGTTAATTACTTTAAGGAAGCTTAAGAAGAAACCAAGTAGTTTTTAAAAAACCTATTTGAATTGGCTCTAAACTTAGATACTTTAAAATACTGTTGAGCCAAACTGAAGAGGATTTGGAGAAGGGTATGGGAGAAGGCTAGCTAAATACAAAGAGGCTCATTGCCCAATTGGCTACCAGAAGTCATGGGACAGACCTCATCTGAGAGGTTGTGACCTGTGCTGGTGGATCCAGCGCCCATATCTACCTAATTACAGATCCTCAAAGTATAGAGGAAATTGGAAAGGAACAAAGTTAGAACTACAAGTCCCCAGAATGTTGCTCTGAACCCTATCGGCATTTAATGAAGACATATTGTCTGATGTTCTTTTCGGATTATCGACTTCAATTAGATTATCAACTCATAAAAGGCAAGAACATTGTATTTGATTTCTCTCTGCTAATCCCACCTCCCCCAAACCCTCCCAGTAACTCACAATATTGAGGATGTTCAGGAAATATTGTTGACTTTCAGTTTGGGAGATTAAAGCACTGATTCATGTGGGAAAACACTATTAGATCAGTCATTTCTGGAAAGAGCCTCCACTCTTCATCAAACTGAACTCCCTTGTATCCAAGCAAAACAGCTAAACTAAAACGTCGGATACGGTGATCTCCTCTGACAATGTATACAACAACATTCTACCCCAGTAGTCTCCTGGCCTCCACCTTGAAGAGGAAGGCATGTGTTCTGATCTTTTCCATTATGCATCATTGTGCATTGCATATTGTTATGCAGATTTTTTTTCTGTTTATTTCAGTTTATAGCAGGGTTGGGGAACCTGCAGCCTCGAGGCCACATGTGGCCTTCTAGGTCCTCAAGTGTGGCCCTTTGACTGAATCCAAACCTTCAAGAACAAATCCCATCAATAAAAGGATTTGTTCTGTAAAGCTTGGACTCAATCAAAAAGCCACACCCAAGAACCTAGCAGACCACATGTGGCCTCAAGGCTGCAGGTTCCCCACTCCTGCTTTACAGTAATAGGTTTCTAGGGAATGTGTGATTTGACCAAGTCAGATCTCTTATAAGAAGTACAAAAGAAGTGTCTAGTCAAAATTGAGCATTGCTTTATGGAGATTTGAGGTGATATGAGATGGAGGGAGAAGAGTGCTAGGTTGTTGAAACAATCAAACCACTGTGCACGTAGCTACAGTCTCAGTTGCCCTAATACTTGACTAGACTCATTAAGTTAGTAAAAAATCAACCAAAACAACATTTCAGCTAATGAAAAATCATCAAAACTACCTGAAGACACATCCTGAGTGAAGGCACAGACTGAGAAAGTACTGGTCAGTCCTCTAGCTTGAAAGCTTTGGAATGGTGGTTAGTCCTTAAAGGGTCTTTCCCAAGGCAATGCTGCAAAGGCCCTGGAACTCATAGGCTAAACTATGCTTTGGGAGGTAAAGGTAGGGAAGGGAGTGGCCTCAGACTGAGGCCCAGAAGTTTAATCTCAAGTCCCAGCAACGTGGGAACAAACAGCTGCTACTGGCTCTGGGGCAGTCATCCCTTCCCTCCTCTTGCCTCAAATCTGATTTTGTTTTTACTTTCTCTCCTCATCCTCACCTCCTTCACCTTTTATTCCTGCTAGAAGAGAGAGTTTCAACCTCTTCAGTCCCTGTACCACTTGGCTTTCAGCAAATATCCCCACACCCTATAGTCAATGCTTACCCTGTATATGCACAAAAGAAATAGATATAGTTAAGCAATATTTCCCTCTTGCCAAGTTTCTTGTATCCCTTTGAGGGTATGTGTACCTCAGATTGGCAAACCCTGGGTGAGATAACCATGGTTCCACCTAGTTTTCCATTGTGTATACAAATTTAAGAGAGGCATTTTACATTTCTTATAGTCAAAATAGGCACTTCATGTTACTGACCTGAAGATGGAGACATATGGCCTGGATGGTAGTACAGTTAGGTAGATTAATATGTGGCTGAATGACTGTATCCAAAGTGTGTTGACTCAATGTTTTAGTGTCAACCTGGGGGAAGGTCTCTAATGCCATGCCATGGGATCATAGGATCAAAGGCATAGGGCTGGAAGGGACCCCATTTGACAGAGCAGGGGACTGAGATGCAAAGCAGTGAAGTGGCTTTCTCCCAGATCACACAGCTGGGAGCTGGGCTTCAAACCAAGGTCGTCTGGAACCAAATCCACCATTCTTCCCACTGTACCGTACTCTATCCTGGGCCTGGCCTTAACGCAACATTCTAATCAATGATTTACATCAGGGGTGGGGAACCTGTAGCCTTGAGGCCACATGTGGCCTTCTAGGTCCTTGGGTGCAGCCTTTTGACTGAGTCTAACTTTTACAGAACAAATCCTTTTATTACGGGGATTTGTTCTGTGAAGTTTGGATTCAGTCAGATGGCCTCACTTGAGGACCTAGAAGGCCACATGAGGCCTCGAAGCTGCAGGTTCCCTACCCCAGATTTAGATGAAGACACATAATGGATGTCTATCACAGAGATCTGTGATAGCCCCACAAAGCCCCACTTCCCTCCTTTTCTTTATGTCCCTTCTTCCCTGTTTCTCTCCCTTTCTTTTCTTCCTTCCCCTTCTTGCTTGCTTCCTACTTGCCCCTTTCTCTCCCATTTCTTCCTTCTCAATTGTCTCCCCTCCCTTCCCTCTTTCCTTTCTTCCTTCCACATTCCCTCCCTTTAAGTCCTTCCTTTCTTTATTCACTTCTTCCTTCCTTCCCCTTTATCTCATTTTCTTTATGCCTTTTTTCTTTCTTCTTTCTATCCCCTTTCCCTCCCTCTGACAGGATCCAAAACAAATTCAGTAAACTGGAATTTCGTAAGATGAAATTTAAAAGAGGTAAAAGTCTGATCCTGCCCTTGATTTAAATAAAAAACTCATTACACAAGTATAGGGTGAACCCAACAGCAGGCAACTGCATAGATTCAGCTGGTCTGAGTCACTTTAATCTACAGTCCCAGGGTCCCTATGGGGCGATAAGTTCCAGCCTCTACTGTCCAAAGGGCCATGAGCCCATTCAGACCAACCCAAATAGTTGGACCCAGCAGGTTCTGGTCTAGCTCCAACTCTAGTCCTGTAGGAATGGGATGCTGAGGTAGTCTGGTCCTGCTGCTAAGAGTATCCCAACCCTGTCTCCAGGAACAGGCCATCGTTCCTCTTAGACACGGGCTTCATTTGCATTCTTCTAACTTGGAAGGTTTTCGTAAGGAATACCAGCTGTGGGGTTTCTGTTTTGGTGATTTTCACATTTTTTCCCTTTGAAAATTATTTTGTTCACAAGCCCTTTGATTGACCAAATAGAATTTTGCTTCTGTCCTTGTTAATTAAGTCATCCAATCCCTATAACTTTGGAGAAGAAAGATTTCATTTACAAACCTACCCTAAGACGCAATGAGATGAAGAATTCACCGGCTTTTCCACTGGGCTATTCTTTCTCCCAAACAAGCAAGTCTGCTTAGGTTAACATCAATGATGACAGACACAGAAACATAACAGATTGTCCCCTGTCAGGCCCGAAAGAGTGAACTAGATTGAAAACTCTGCATCTCTGTGAAGCCATAGCCAATTCCTTTGCTCTGGGCTTGTGAAGAAAGCAGAATGAATGTTCCTAGCTGATTGCCTTAGGGGACACAGTGAGGTGCCTCCACTTCTTACTATGGGATCCTGGGCTTGTTTCCTCATACCAACAGCTCTAACCTTGTGTGCTTGTTGGGAAGAGCAAAGTCCATAACATGTCGAGGACTTCACAAACCTTAATGCTCTATACACACATATATGTATGTATGCTAGTTGGTATTACTATGATATGCTGTTGGAGGTTGGCTCAGTCAAATGCCTAGCACATCTGGCTGATGGCTTCTGCTTGGGAGCTTCCATTTTTCCAGGTGGAGAGTCTGGATCCACCAGCTCCACACCTGGAAGGGAGAGATTCAGGCTGGGGTGATGACCTCTGTCCTGAAGCTCCTGGAATCAGTGACAGGTACAGGCCTGTGCTGGGGGGGAGTCACAATTAGAACATTTACTCTCTGTGGGATTCAAGAGACCTGTCTTTGGATCCTACTTCAGTCACTTAACTGTGTGACCATGGGCAAGTCACTCCCCTCTGTGTGCCTTCGGGTCCTCATTCCTGAAATGGGCAGTAGAAGAACACTGACCTCAAAGACTACTGTTATTATTATCAGGTGAGGGAACGTATGGAAAGTACTTTGTAAATCTTAAAATGCTATAGAGATGTGAGTTATGATGAAGGAGATGATCTACACAAAGATTGAATGAAAATACATCCAAGTGAAAGCGAAGCTAGCCTGAGTTCAGAACCGTTCCTATGCTCTTTCCTATTTTCCTTCCCTTCTTCATGTCATTCATTCCTTCCCTCCTTTCTTTCTGTTCTTTCCTCTTTCCTTTCTTCTTTCTCTTTTACCTCCCTTTTCTTCCTTCCTTCTTCCCCGCCTTTGTTCCTTCATTCCTTCCCACCTCCCTTCCTTCCCCTTTTTGTTTTCCCTCCTTCCTTTCTTCCTTCCCTTTCCTTTTACCTTCCTCCTCCTTTCCTCCCCCCTTCCTCTTTCTCATTTTTCCTCATTCTCCTTCCTTCCCTTTTTCTACTTCCTTCCCTCCTTCATTCCTTCCTTCCTGCATTCATTCATTTACTCCATCCTTCTATCTTTCTTTTCTTTGTCTCTCCTTCCTTCCTTCACCTTTCCTTCCCTATCTTTACACCATTCCTTCCTTCCCTCTTCCTTCCTCCCCATTTCCCTCCTTTACTTTATGTCACTTATTCCCCATTTCTCTCCCTTTCTTTCCTTCCTTCCTCTTCTTGCTTGCTTCTTTCCTGCCCCTTTCTCTATTTGTTCCTTCCCAATTGCCTTCCCTCTTTCCTCTTTCCTTTCTTCCTTTCACATTCCCTCCCTTTAAGTCCTTTCTTTCTTTATTTACTCCTTCCTTCCTCCTTTCCTTCCCTTTTATCTCATTTTCTTTATGCCTTTTCTCTTCCTTCCATCCCCTTTCCCTAACTTTCTTTATGTAATTCCCTCTTTTGTTGCTTCCTTCCTCTTTGCCTCTTTTTCTTATATTCTTCCTTCCTTCCATCCACTCCCCTTCCCTTTATATATTTCCTTCCTTCTTTCCCTCTTTTCTCCTCTCCCTCCTTCCCAACTAGCCCAGTGAGCCCCCCACTTGAGTCCTTTGCCCTTTCTTGCCCAGTTTGCTGGCAGTGCCTTCTCCCAAATCCGGCTTATCCTAACCAAGGAGCCAAAGAAGTTCCTCCTTGTATGAAAGCCTCCTGCGTGGGTCCATGTCTTGGAGAGCCTGGACACACACACAGGCTTCAGGATCTGGCCTGACTCAGGGAAGGGAGAGAGAAAGCCTGCCCAGAGGTGCAGAGTTCTTGTGCTTGGTGTTAGGTAGGAGGAGGCACCATCTGCACTTCCAAAAAGCACAGGGATTGTTTCAGGATTTAAGGTCACCTTGGAATGATTACCTGGCCTGTTTTTTCCCTCCATTTCCCAGGTTCTTTTCATCCTCAGGTCATGACTTATAGTCAAAGGTTATCTCACAAAGCCTGAAATCCAGCCCCATCTTCCACCTTAATCTCTACAGGCCTCGCTCCTGACAGACCTTGGTTCCATCCTTCCAGCCCCATCAGCACTGAACTTGATTCTTCATGCCCTCTGCACCCCACCCAGTGAATGCCCCTTCCCCTCCCTATGACCTTGGTTAAAGAAGCGCTCTTTTCTTTCTTCTACTAGCCTCCCCCTTGTTCATTGTTCCTCTTAGTCTCTGTGCTCCTTATATTAGGCCTTTTGGGAAGCAACTCCTGAAAAGCCACTAGAAAAGCATTTTTTGGATAGGAAGTATATAGAATGGCACCATGCCTCTGAGGCCTTGAAGGGTAAGGAATATGCCCAGTCTTTAGGACCTCTAGAATTAATTTCTGAATGGTATGGCAAAATTGGAGGTATTTAAGGTTTAGGTGAATGACAAACATTTTTTTGATGACAACTGGGAAGTTCAGTTTGGGGCACCCTAAATTTGATCAGCCTTCTGTTTTTCCAACATTGTTCCTTTTGAATGTGCTCCTTCACCCCTCCCTCCACCTTTCCTGGTAACAGAAACAGCTGAGCAGAACATAGCGACCACTGCCTGGCAGTGCAGGCAACATTCTACACCCACAGTCCCCCTCTGCCCCAAAAGCAGGGTAAAAGAGAGGAGGAGTTCGTGTGTCCTTTTAAAACAATGTAAAACCATTTCTTTCCCTGATAATAGCACCCCCACACCCAAAACAGCCATTATCCCTCATATATTTTTTTCTTACACTTCTGGTTAGAAAAGATCATGCTGGTTTGCTCCATTGAACAGTTGATCCAGCCCTTATATGCTAGATTACCTTTATTATTTTAAATAAAAGCCGAGGAAGCCATGAGTAGTAATAGAGACTATCCAATCAGAAGTTTCTTTTATAGTTTCCCTCTACATATATTTTAACATGAAATTAATCATGTGACTATTAAAGGCCAGAAAAGTACAATTCAACCTCACATCTCTGAAACTTTTGTATACTTTATACTTCTTCAAAACACTTTTCCTGAACAATATATTGTTTCTCTAGAAAACTAGTGAGGATTCATGTACTTCACTCAATAGAAGAAGAAACTAAGGCACAGAGTACCTAAAACTGGCCAAGATCACCCACCTAGTTTACCACAGAGTATCAAAGAGGGCTCAGATTTTGTTTTCTGAACAAAAT
The DNA here is from genome assembly GCF_011100635.1 of Trichosurus vulpecula. Taxonomy (NCBI): domain Eukaryota; kingdom Metazoa; phylum Chordata; class Mammalia; order Diprotodontia; family Phalangeridae; genus Trichosurus; species Trichosurus vulpecula. Next base: position 21,346,771 of record NC_050582.1, read on the forward strand.
AGCAAAGCAGTACTTTAAAACCATTACCTCCCCTGGATAACCATTCTAGACTCTTAATCAAATAACCTGGGAAAAATGTTCTATAACAGATACTTAACAAAATGTCATAAATTTTCTTATTAAAAGGATAACTTACAAGCGTGAGAGAGACATCTTCCAGCCTAGTTACAGCCTGGGCTTTGACGTTGTTAGGTTAAATAGCTGATGTGATGTGTGACATCACAAAGGATCCTAGATGGTGATGTGGCTCTTAAAGGGAAAGCACCTTTTTTTCCTCCTCTGGGAAATTCATAGTATGTGTGGCTATTAGATACAGGATACAATGGAAGCTAGGTGGTGGTACAGTGCTGGGCCTGCAGTCAGGAAGACCTGAGTTCAAATCTGGCCTCACCTTGTTTGCCTCAATTTCCTCATGTTTTTTAAATACATAAAATTTAAAAGATTACAAAGGAAACAAGTTATATTGAAATAGTTATCTACATCTGTCTGTCTGTCTGTCTGTGTCTCTATATATATTTTATACAGGTTCACAGATGCCTTAGGGACCCCTGCTCTAAGTTTCCTTATTGTTCTAAATGCTGTGATCAACATTCTAGAAACAGTAACCATTCTGTATTAACTGAAATCTAGTATTAAAAACACAGAAGTATCACAATTTCTAAGCAAGATAATCCTCTTCATTTTCATTTTCATTAAAAGTATGGTAGCAGTATTTTTCTTACAATCATTCTAAAAGTATGTAAGCTTTTTCTAAACTCCCTTGATGCCTCATTTTGGTGTGGTCTACGACATTGGAAGGGCAGCTAGGTGGCCCAGTAGATAAGAGTGCTGAGCCTGGAGGCAGGAAGACCTGAGTTCAAATGTGGCCTTAGACACTTAGTAGCTGTGTGACCCTGGGCAAGTCACTTTGCCCTGTTTGCCTCAGTTTCCTCATTTGTAAGATGAGCTGGAGAAGGAAATGGCAAACCACTCCAGGATCTCTGCCAAGAAAACCCCAAATAGGGTCATGACTGAAAAGCAACTGAACAGTAAGAAGTGATGACACTGGAATGCAAAGCTCTGATAGGTCCTGTGTTGTCTCCTCCATTCCAATGTGAGCTCTCCAAGGGCAGGGACAATGCTCTTTGTATCCCCGGTGCTTAGCATACTGCCTGATATAAACAATGTATGTACTAAAAAATCAAATAAAACTAATCACAAGAAAATGCTTGTTGACTAGGACTGACCTTGGGGATAGACTTGCATTTTGTCCACTGAAGGGGCTCAGCATCAGGTTGGCTGTCGGATGATCGTTTTCTGGGGGCAACCACAACTCTTGAATATTGCCTACAGTGATAAAGGGGTCACAATCTGCATCAGTGGAGGGATGACTCACACCCATGAAATCACAGACCTTTGAAGATTTTTAGGCTGAGCCTGTTGGTGAGGAATGAATCAAAAGTGCCCGCTTTGTAAACCCTAAAATTTGTAAACTCATGCTCATGAGTTTTAACCAGGAAACTGAGTCAATGCATTGTAATGAAAAGAACACTGGAGTTAGGAGACCTAGCCTCTTAGCTTTGCCACGAGCTGTGTAACCAGGGGGCAGCGAGGTGGGGCAATGGATAGAACACCTGGCCTGGAGTCAGGAAGACTTGAATTCAAATGTAGCCTCAGTTTACTAGCTGTGTGACTTGGGGCAAGCCACTTAATCCCTGTTTGCTTCAGTTTTCTCATCTGCAAAATGGGGCTAGTAGCACCTACCCACCCCCTTAGGGTTATGAGGAACAAGTGAGACAATAATTGTAAAGTGCTTAGTGCAGCGCCTGGCACATAGCTGTTGTTGAGTCATGTTTGACTCTTCCTTACCCTGAGGACCATATCATGCTAATAGTGTCTGTGGGGTTTTCTAGGCAAAGATCCTGGAGTGGTTTGCCATTTCCTTTCCCCCGCTCATAAGGAAACTGAGGCAAATGGGATTACATGATTTGCCTAGGTTGGACAGTGGGCAAGTCATTTAATACAAAATACAAGTGCATCCTGTCACACAGTGGGTAAGTGTCTGAGGCCACATTTGAACTGATTCCAAGCCCAGCACTCTATATACTGTGCTAGCTAGCTGCCTCTGTATAGAGATGTTAGCGATTATTGTTATCACCTTCTCTGAGCTTCAATTTCTTCATTTGGCAAGAATCTGTCAAGGACCTAATACACAGATATAAAGAGATACACAGACACACACACACACACACAGACAGACACAGACACTCACACACACACACACACACACAAGGTAAGGGAGCTAAGACAAGATTCATAATCTCAAGGGTTCATCAATTTATCAAATGAGAGTGCTGGACCAGAAGAATATAAGCTTGGCTTCCAGTTCTGACGTTCTGTGTCTACTTTCTTTCCCTACCTCTTCATCTTCTCCTGTGGCCCCGTTGTCTAGAAGAATTGGAGGGGAAATAATAAAAGCTCTATAATAATAATAAAAAATAATAATAAACTGCTTTCAGTTTATTAAAGGAGAATGACATCTATGTCCATGTATGTAACCTCTGTCTCTATCACCTGCCAATTCCAACATGTCCACATTCATTATTAAAGAGCCCAAGGTAGCAGTATCCTTGTCCAAGAGGGCTTGCTGCTCAGAGGTGATACATGGCCTGTGCCAGGTCTGGTGGGTGCCCTGTTTGTGTGCAGGATGGTGTCAGGCAGTGTTGGAACAGAAGGTGAATGGGACTGTGGGTGGTGCAGCTCAGTGGCCCATGGGGGATTGACACCTAGCCTTGGGCCTCATGAGTTCTGTACTGTGTGGCCAGCTGAGGGAACTGCTCAGAGTAACACATTAGGTTCACCATTTACTACTCTGGGAACAATCATTAACTATATTCAATACAAGTATGATATTTGTTGGGTTTTTCCTCCTATTTTAATCTCATAGTTTTTTATTCTACCTTTTTTCTCCCTGTACCTTTTCAATTTTTTTACTCAGGAATTCATGTCTCCCCTGTCCCTGCAAATGGCAGAATGTGATATAAAAACTCACCATTTTCAATCATCTTGGCAATAGCAGTGTGATATTTTCACAGACGAATTGGGTTTCGCAGGCAAAGCGCTGCAGTTTTAATTTAGAAGGTTATGTCCATTGAGACTCATTCATAATGAATCATTTTTCCAAGTGATGAGAGCTTTTATGTTCACTCTCATTTCTCATGTTAATTTAAAGGTCAAGACTATTGCATGTGAGTCGACAATCTTTTTGGTAATGAGTACTGTCTGGGGTGTTCAGTTCCTTTGGCCTTTAATTTTCTTGGGCCAAGTATCTGAAGGACACCTGCATATTTACAAATGCAGAATTACATCCAGGACCTTAGTTGGGAAGAAGGAAGGTGTCTGAAAGAAATGAACTGGTTCGAGTAAGTAGACAGGATCAGAACAAGTTATATTTAAAGCTGAAAAGGACTTTGGACAGTCAAACTTCTTCATTTGGCAGAAAAGGAAACTGAGGTCCAATGAGAAGGGGGACTTGTCTGAGATCACACAGAAACTTGGCAGTCCTGGGTGGCTGGAGCTGAGGGTGTATTTGTGCCCGAAATATACCTCTTTATTGTTCATTCATCAAAGAGATTTAGGGTGCTTATCAGATTCGAGACTTTCAAGAACCTGCCAAATGTGGTCAGGTAACCCTCCTGGCAATTATTTGGCATTTAGCCTTTTACACTGTGGGGTTCAGGAACCGCATTCTGCCAGAGAAATTCAAAGGCCTGGTCCCAGTCTACAATGTGCATTGGAAGTACATTCCAAAATTTGCAAGGAACTCATGAAATTTAAAAGTCAGCTAGGGGTCCTAGTGGTCTGGGTGGCATGGAATGTAAGCTCCTTGAGGGCAAGGGGCTGGGTCACTTCTGCCTTTGCCTTTGCCCAGGGAATGGCCCAGGCCTCCCGTAACTACTAGTCTCTTCATATTTACAGGTGCTACCGCAGGCTCGCGATGCCGCCATGGCTACGCGCTTGTCCCAATCAGGTCCCGCGGAGGAGTTTGGGGAAGGCTCTCCCTGGGACACCCAGGGCATTGTGGGGGAAGGAGTGGCAAAGGACTCCTCGGCTGTTGCGCCTGCGTTTGGCGCCCACCCGCGGGCCAACCACCTCCAAGAATAGGTGGATAAAGACCCGGAACGTCAGTTTGTTACCGGGTTAAGTCACTGTCACATGACCGTTGCCCTACTCGAGGCCGGCCTCTCGAGCGAAGTCACCTTCGCTCTTCCCCAGCGTGTCGCGTGCTCTCCGCCCAGCCTTAGCTTCCGAGGCCGCAGGTCCAGAGAGGGAGGCATTTCTGCGCGAAGTCATACAGCGGCCTAAGTAGCAGTGCTCCCCAGTGTGTCCCCTCCCCCCTCGCCATGCACCACACGCCTATTCCCCTGGACTGGGTTCTCAGACATCCCTTTGTAGCATTCAAACCAAAGGCCTCCTCCACCCCCAGATTCCCAGCAGTCCAGAGGATGGATCATCGACTTAGAGCTGGGTAGGTTGGACCGGACCTTAGGTATCATCTGATTGACCAGATTCTAATCCAATTCCCTCATTTTATAGAGGAAACTGAAACTCAGAGGCGGAGGTTACGTGACTTGTCCAGGGCCAACATAGGAAGTAATTGGTAGAGCTGAAAATGTGTGACTGAGCAATCCAGGCAAGAGATTCAGCCCCGTTGACATTGATTATAAATAAGGGCACCAGAAACTGCCCTAATTCTGCAATCTAGAGAGAATCCACCTTCCCGGCCCTCTTTGTAACCAGAAAACCCTATACACAGTCTGGATTCCACAGACTCTGGAAGGTTTCCTGCCTGGCCTGATGGTAGTGATCTGGGAAGATCTAGCTTCACATTTAGAGGCCTTACAAAGCAGTGATATACAGAGGTAGTCCCCAAATTGCAAACAGGTCAGGTTCCCAAAGTTCATTTGTAGGTTGGCATGTTTGGAACTCACTTGCATTCCCCATAGAAAAGATGATGTATAAATTGGCAGCTTGCTTCCCAGGCCAGCCCACAAAACCTATTTAACCCATAATGTAGTCGAAATACTTTGCATTTGCAATGAAATGTAGAAAATACTGTGTTCAGTCCTAGTAATTACACAAAACAGGAAACAATGTACATTGAATAAAAAATACTGTTTAATTTATCTTGATTGCTGGTGCTTGAGGAAAAAGCAGGTTACACAAAACAGGAAACAATGTTGAATAAAAAATAGGGTTTAATTTATCTTGATTGCTAGTGCTTGAGGAAAGCAAGTTTAATTAGAGAAGGATGGAGAGATAGAGAAAGAGGGAGATTTTAATAGAGATTGTGAAGGGCACTAGTCACTGGACGTTTCAAGGGCTTTGGAGGCTAATGACCCTGCTTATATATTAGGTTTCATTTCACTTCAAAGCATGTCTCTGTCCAGCCTCTTTCTTTCCTTTTCCTCGTGACAGGTGTATCCAACTTGAACTACTTATGTTCCATAGCCATGATTAGGGTCATTGTTTTAACTTACACATGGAGGGAAGATGGAAGGGGAGGGAAAGATTTTCCTGAGGTAATTGGGCAAGAATTGGAAGGAAAATAATATGTGTAACTGTCATAAAAGAAATTACCTGAGATGGAATTAACTGAGATGTGAGTTCTGAGAGAGGAAAGGGAGAACAACGTGCCGGGCTCTTCTAGAAATACTGTTGGGTTTTCTGGAACCTTTGGGTCCAGACAGCCTCCCCTTTCCCCATGCTAAAGGGAGGGGAGATGTCATCCAATGTGATGGAGAACCCGTATTTAGGATAGGACAAGTCCAAGAATTGAGCCATCCATCTCCTAGCAACATGGGAACAGATGTTGCTGCCACAATATCTTAAAAGTAGCAAGGGAGGTAGAGAAAGTTTTGGAGTCAGATCTAGGTTCAAATCTTGTCTCTTTCCACACCTAAAGTGGAAATAATACCAACCCCCCTCAGTGGTACTGATTCCCTCAAAAGGCTGTCAGCATCACATGAGAAGAATACTTGCCCAGTGAATTTTCTTAATGGTGTCAAAAATAATATAGCTGGCCTAAGAGCTAGATATAGTACACAGAACACTCTGTGATATATGGTCAAGGGATTATTCCATTTTTGGTGAGGAACCTGAGAGGCTAAGAAGTGACTTACTTGCCCTGGGTAACAGAGTGAACTGGGATTGATCCTAGTTATCCTTTCCTTCCCAGAGTCCCCAGACCCAGAACCTTATTTTTTCTATCTGACCCTATCAGTGGCTTTTTTCATAGTGAATTTAGTGTTTCCCTGTAGACACACACACACACACACACACACACACACACACACACACACACACACAGAGTTTTGCCAGTTTAGATTATATTCCAATGAGACAGGTAAAATACAGAAGGTCAGAATATGAGTTTTTAATCCTGATTTTTAAAAGTACAGAGGAGCATGAGACACAAGATGGCAAGGTGTCCAAAAGCATGAGAGGTGTTGACAGCAGAGCCGTGGCTTCCTTAAATCAGCATCCTGCTTCATTTTCCTTGAAAGACATAAAAGGAAGGGGTGTCAGAATTCTATGAGAGGCTCAAAATCATTTTTTACTGGATGTTTTTTTCTGGTGAGAATGTTTTGGAGCTTAGCTCTGAAACACACACTAGCTCACACCAATTCAGTTACTCACCTGAGTACGGTGCTGTCTGTTGGACTTTGCTCTTTGATTGGGATATGCAGGCTTTGGGAACAGGAGCTTTGCCTTGATGGTGGATTTCGGAGGCAGCTTACCAAATATAGAATCTAGAACTAGAAAGAAGAAATTTTAGCATTTGATGAATTCTTTTTCCATCATTTCAAGCAATATTTTGTCTTGTTGCTGGAGATCTAGAAACTCATCAGCCTAAAAGCAGTTGTTGTGGATGGAACAGTTGATGACTGAAATGAATGGCAATGAGATTAAAGGCCACATATAGCCAGTCAGGTAAGACATTTTATTCCTTCTTTTCAGAAACTCAGACCAGGAGATTTGCATGAAAAAAATCAGCAACAGCTCACCCTTTCCCTGTGGTTATCAGTCTCTCTTACTTTATTTGTACAATTGTGGCTGATAAAATTTAGCTCCCAGAGATGTGGCAAGATATGACCATCAGCTATTTGGAATTTAGCCCTTACAAATTATCATCACATGCAGTGACATCAGGTTTGGTCAGCCTCACATCGTTTCATAATGACTCCCCTCTCTTCCTGTTCACCTACTACCTTTAATAATTTAAACTGGATTTCTACCCTGGTAGAGTGGAAAAAACATCCTCCGTCCCCACGTACCTTCAAGCATCTTTAAGTACTTTGTTGTACATTAAATTAAGTCCTGGACCCTTTCCATTCCATCTTTTGGCAAATGAGAACCTGCTTACAGCCAGTATAGGAAAATGCTGATTCTCCATGTCATAGTAGGATTTGGGCTTAATAAACTATAAGTTGGACTTGAATACCAGTAATAATTCTGACGTGAGAGTTATTATTAAATGAATGAATGTGTTCTTGGGGGAGGCTCTGAGGTATCTCCATCTGTTAAAGTTGGAGAAGATCATTAGGAATTTCATAATTTCTAACATTTACAATTTCCCCTCCAATTTCTCAAATTCTCTGAATTTCCCAGAATGTTCTATTTGGGAGAACCTCAGAGGTCATATATATTAAGTATACATGAAGCATGAACACCTTTCTCCTAACCGCACCACCCCCTCCAAAAAACCCAGACCTCTAGCCTCTGTTTCTTTCCTTTCTGAAATGAAAACCAGTGGAAAAATCTAGAAAACTTGTTCTCCTTATGTTTATGGGTGCTCTGATCAATGTGTGGAAGTAAATGACTATTACAGAATGGCGGCTGACATACATGCTGTATTTTCACTCTTTTCTAGGGGGTTGCCATCTTTGTTTGGAAAGTCAGTTGCCGGTTCATTTTCTAATGTGGTCATCGCATCAAAGTACTCATACTCATCCTGCTCCTCTTCCTCCTCCTCGAGTTTTTCTGTAGGCTTAGTAACTTCTGCTTCTGAAATATAAACTTCCTCCTCCTTTTCAAACATTGTATCTTCAGATCTAGAAAAAGATTAAAAAGTATGGTCATGATGGATTTGCTTACTTAGATTTTGACAGTGACCTAAGGGTTGCTCGGCTCCTATATCTTTAGGCCTAGTGAACAGCTGACCTGACTTCTCCCCCAGAGGAAGCTCTTTTAAAAATCCTTTGGGGAAGGAGAGTTGGTTGGCTGACTAAACACTTCAGTAAGTACTCCAATTTGGGTCCTCACGTCATAGGGGGAACTGGTGCAGAGACTGTGATGACACCTGTTTTACAGTTCAGGAAACCAACATTAGCAGTTTTAATGGTGTTCTCTAAGCTACAGAAAATCCTGGAATGATGGATCGTAGAAGTAACCCTTACATTGTATAGAGATCGAAGGAAACTGAGGCCTACAGATAGGAGGTAATAAGACTTTTCAGAGGTCATATAGCTAGTAAATGAAACTGAAATCCAGGTCCTCTGTCTACAGGAGCTCAAGCCATCTGACTACATGTATGTTTATCTTATATACATATATACACACATATATACATATACACACATATGTTTTGTTTTGGTCTGTACTTACCCTTCATACCCATCAGATACTTCTAACGCTTCCAACCCATCATATCCTTGACATACACAATATCTTTCGTACCCGCGATACCATTGATATCCTTGGTACTTTTCAGAATCATCCATGGCCTCCGATCCTACCAGGTCAGTTACCTTGGGCCTAATAACACAAACTGCTGGCTACTGATGGGTTTTATTGCTCTGGCCACCATTATTACATCATAAGACAATGGTCTTGTCAGAGATGCTGCCTCATTTGATTGGTTGATTGTTTTCTCCTTAATAGGGCTGCTGGCTTCATCACCCTGGTTGTAATCAAGTGAAAAAAATCCTGTCTGGCAGAGGCAGAGATCAAAAAAACATGTTCTCTAAAGGGATTTGTTATACCTGAAGCTGAGTTCCTGAGGTCACTCTGGCACCTGGAAATAGAGAATTTGCCCCTTTCTGGTGCCTGATGGAGCTGTCCTCATTTCTTCTAATAAATATTTCCTTCCTGAAAATCTGTTATGTAGGTGTGATATGATGCTGTTTAGGGATACAAAGAAAAGGCATCAAATCTGGGCCCACCTTTTAAAGGAGTTTTTCATGTTGCTGGGTAGTTGCGATGTATGTAACTAACTCTTCTCCTCCCTAATATGGCCACATCCATACACACACACACACACACACACACACACACACACACACACACACCCCTGAGATCCCAAAGCATCCCTTGTACAGTAATGGGTCAGGGAATAGAACCCACAGAACCCACACTAAGAGTTAGATTCAGTCTTGGTCAGACTCCCTCTATCCATTAGAGGGATTGAGAAAGAGGACATCTCACATGGCCTGAGAGGGTTTAGATATGATTTCTTGGCTTCGAAGGATAGAGAAGCTTTGGCTACATAAGGGGGAGAATGGGCAGGAGTGGCATGTGAAGGGGTGAGACGGACATGCACGGCCATGCCCTGAGTGTGGCACCGTATTCACATCCTTGTTCTGGGGGGAAGGGAGGTTGGGGGAAAGGGAATGGCAGAGGATGCAGAGATGTACAGCTCAAGGCAATTGTCCAAAGAACCAAGCAGAAAAAACAAACCAGAATGAAAAGAGTTTCCTACCTGGAGACAGTGGTGGAGTGAACAGTGAGGGTGCTGGGTAAGAAGCCAGGAGGCCTGAGTCCTCGTCAAGGCTGCACCACACGTCTCTTCTCTCTTTGGGCCTTACTGCTCTGTCTGTGCAATGAGGGGGCCATGGTGGAACGTGGCAGGAAATCAAGGAGTATCACTTGGCAGATGAGGAATCGGTCAGAGGGCCAAGTGACTGGCCTAAAGCCACACAGTAGCAGAGTCGGGACTAAGAGTGTGTGAGGCCTACGAGAGATAACTTAGTTACTGTGTCCATGTAATATCCACCCTGGACTAGCAGGTTTGGGGTGCCCTTCCACCGTCAGTAGGACTGATTTCAAATCCTTTATCTCGAGATGCCTGTCTTCTAAGTGTTCTTGTTGTTCAGTTGCTTTTCATTCGTGTCTGACTCTCTGTGACCCCATTTGGGGTTGTCTTGGCAAAGATACTGAAGTGGTTGACCATTTCTTCCTCCAACTCATTTTACAGATGAGGAAACTTAGGGTAACAGGGCAAGTGACTTGCCCAGGGTCACACAACTAGTAAGTGTCTGAGGCCAGATTTGACCTCCTCAGGTCTTTCTCATTCAAGGTCTGGCACGCTATCTACTGTGCCACATAGCTGCCATGTCTTCTAAGGAAATGAAATAGATGTCTCTGAATGACCATGATCCTTGGGAAAAGGTTTTGAAAGTCCTTTCAGAAAAGAAACCAAATGGGAAGGCAGTTTGAGTTATCAGTACCAACCTTAAGCGTTGCTGGCTTCTCATCCTTTGATCAGAGTGAGTGAATTTGGGGAGCACTCCCGCAACCTGAGCATAGATGATATGGCCAGTTATTGCTGGAGGCCTGGTGGTGTTTGGATTCACCACACCATGCTCTCCAGTGAAGATGTTCGCCCTTCACCAAGGGCAGTAAGGGATTGAGTTGGAAGAGAGGTTTTCTGGTCCAAACCTCTCATGTTACAGGTCCAGAGAGGGGCAGGGCCTTGCCCACAGTCAGCTAGGCAGTTAGGAGCAGAATTCCTATTCAAAAGGCAAGCTTCCAAATCCCAAGCCATTGCTTTCTCCTGTGAGCTCCCCCATGTGCCTCTGGACACCTCATGCTTTAGCTCCTGGAGCTGCAGCCAAGTGAGAAGACCTTGCCTGGCTCCCCGGAAGAGCCAGGGGACCCTTGTGGCTGACTTTCTGCTGTGACCCTGGTGCTCTCCTTCCTGTTTGCTCCTGTGGTCCCCTGGTAGCAGAGGGAAATAGCCTCAGCAGCACCAGCAGAAACTCCCTGAGAGCCTATGTGTGCTGGGCCCTGTGCCACGTGAGGCCAGACAGAGGGAAGGTGCTGCCAGGGTGGCTGTGTGGTCCAGTCAGTGGGCCGGATGACAAGAAAGGCATCAAGGTTTACTAAAAGAGGGTGGCTCTGAGACATAGGCTTGAAATCTTCCTACATCACCCAGTGCTGTGACCATGATAAAGGCAGCCTCTCTGGGCCTCAGTTTCCTCATCCATAAAATGGAAATCAGAATCCCTGTCGGCATCCTTGTGGGAATCAAATGAAACAATGTGTGTAAAGTACTTTGTAAGCCTTCCAGTCCTATCTCAATATCCACTCTTGTTGCCATGTAGAACAGGGGGAGTTCATTGTGGCTGGAGAGAGCCAAGTAAGACTTCTTGGAACAGAGGCAGAGTTAGACCTTGAAGGACAGATCAGGGAGAAATCAGTGAAAAGGGTGGGCAGGGGAAGAGTGTGGGCTGGTGGGACTGGAAATGGCAAATTCTACCCCACAGTCATTTATGTAGTGGTAGCTGAGGGCTGGGGACTGGGGGCTGAGCACTGTGCCCCACTGTGTCTATGAGCAGTGCAGTAGGGTAAAAGGAGTCCCATTAAGGGATGTGGGATCAGCTCTGAGCTTGGCTACTTGCTCCCTGGGGAAGGCCCTACCCCTCTCTGGGCCTTGGTTTTCTGCTCTGTAAAATGAATGGGTTGGGCTCTGGATGATCTCAGGTCCCTTTGAGCTGCTTAGAATTGTCAGAGGAAGGAATGGACTTTTAGAAGACCTCGTCATGCCCACACTGGCTGAGGTGCTGTGAAGGGACTGCCATATGGCGTAGGGGAGGGCCATTCACTCTGAAAAGAGCCATCAAGGTAGAGTCAGCTGTCAGGGGGTCCTCAGGCTGTCAGGGTAGGGGGTTGATGGAGAGGCAGTGAGGTGGCTCCCTGCAGACAATGCCAGACCTGGAGGCTGGAGGAGCTGGGTTGGAATCTTACCTGAGATGTTTACAAGCTCTGCAGAGCCTCAGAAAGTCCCTTAGCTTCTCAGCCTCTGTTTCTTCATCTGTAAAATGGGTCCCTAACAGGATTGTCATGAGAATCAAATGAGATGATTTCTACAAAGTGCTTTGCAAACCCTAAGGTCCTCTAGAAATGTTAGTTGTCATTATTATTATCATCAAATTCAGTGGCTCCCAAAGGTCTCTGCCCACTACTAATCAGTGTATCTCCAGTAATAGTTCATAGGAGTCTGACTATGTAATCTCTTGGGACTGGATGTACATTGATGGAATCCACAGTGTTATCTCAGGGGGCTGCAGTATAATCCTTCTCCTGGGGAAAGGGAGATTGAAGAAAGTGGGAGCAAAAGGGGGAACGTGCCACATGGAATAAGCATTCTAGACACACCAGATTTCCTCCTTACAATAATGACTGACACATGCATACACAGGATTTTGAAGTTTGCAAAGCACTTTACAAATGTCTCATTTGAGCCTCACAGTGGTCCTATGAGGCAGGTGGTGCTGCTCTTCTGATCTGTGAGTCCCAGAGAGGGGAGATGACCTGCCTGTAACTACACAGCTGACTCCGAGAATACAGTATGGCAATCACGATTAGGAGGAAAGCAGAAAATTGGGAAAGAATTTTTACAACCAGTGTCTCTGATAAAGCCCTCATCTCTAAAATGTACAGGGAACTGTACAAATTTATAGGAATACAAGTCATTCCCCAATTGAGGAATGGTCAAAGGATATGAACAGGCAGTTTTCAGAGGAAGCAATTAAAGATATCTATAGGCATATGAAAAATGCTCTAAATCAGTACTGATTAGAGAAATGCAAATCAAAACAACTCTTAGGTACCACATCTCTCCCGTCACATTGGCTAACATGACAAAACAGGAAAATGATAAATGCTGGAGAAGATGTGGGAAAATTGGAACACTGTTACATTGTTGGTGGAGTTGTGAACTGATCCAGCCATTCTGGAGAGCAATTTGGAACTATGCCCAAAGGACTATAAAAATGTGCATGCTCTTTGACCCAGAAATACCACTTCTAGGGCTGTATCCCAAAGAGATCATGCAAGTGGAAAAAGGACCCATATGTACAAAAATATTTATAGCAGCTCTTTTTGTGGTGGCAAAGAATCAGAAATCAAGAGGACACCCATCAATTGGGGAATGGCTGAACAAGTTGTGGTATATGAATGTAATGGAATACTATTGTGTTATGAGAAATGATGAACAGACAGACTTCATAATAACCTGGAAAGACTTACATGATCTGATGCTGAGTGAGGGGAGCAGAATCAGGAGAACATTATACATGATTACAGGCACAAGGTATCTGTGATGACTAACTTTGATAGACTTGGCTCTTCTCAGCAATGCAAGGCTCAAAGACAGCTCCAGAAGACTCATGATGGAAAAAGCTATGCACATCCAGAGAAAGAATTATGGAGTCTGAATGCAGATGGAGGCAAACCATTTCTCTCTCTCTCTTTTTTGCTTTTATTTCTTCTTTCTCATGGTTCATTTCATTGGTCATAATTGTTCTTTACAACTTGACTATTGTGAAAATAATTTTGATGTGAAGGTATATGTAGAACCTATGTTGGATTCCATGCCGTCTTGGGGGGTTGGGGGGGAGGAGAGGGAGGGAGAGGAAATTTGGAACTCAAAACCTTGTGGAACTGAGTGTTGTAAACTAAAAACAAAAAATAAATTAAAAAAAGAATACAGTGTGATACTGCTGCGGACATTGCTCCTCTTCCTACTCCTCCTCATTATTAATAGCTACTCTTTACATAGTGCTTTCAGTTTGGCCAAGAACATTATCTCACAGCCCTGGGAGGCAGGTGCTATTATTATCTCTACTTTACAGATGAGGAAACTGAGGCTGACAGAGAAGGGACTTGCCTGGGGATGTGCAGCTTGCAAATGTTTCAGGTCACGGTCCAGCCCTTGAGCCCCTGAGCAGCCCATGTGCTGGCAGAGGGGGAATATGGCAGTCAACACAGTTTAGAGAAGACATGGTTCTTGGCCTCAGGTCTCCTTATGGTTAAGTAAGAGAAGTCATACACACCCTCAGAGTTATAAGATATAGTACTGAGCAGGTAAGAGAGAAAGGTGAAAAGCCAGAGATTACAGGCCCAGGGATGGCCCAGAGGCCCAGGCTCCCAAAAGACTTTGTATCAGGTGGGCTACGAGCAGGCAGTGTGCTTTTCAGCCATAGTAGGAAGGCCAGGAAGACCATGTGTTTCAGGGTATATGGACTGAATTCTGCCATTCTCTGTAGAGGATGGCAGAGAGCATTTTGGGGCTGTGTGCTCCTTCCAGTATTTCCTTTTCTCTTATTCCTCAGGGATATCTCTACTTAAGGCCCCTGAAGCACATCAAATTGAATATTGAAGACTGGCTTTGACTCCAGCCTCAGACACCTGCTGTGTGACCCTGGACTAGTCATGTGACCTCTCTGAGCTTCAGTTTTCTCATGTGTAAAATGGAGATTATCATAAGTAAAGTGACTGCCTCACAGGATTATTAGGAGATTCAAATGAAAAAGTCTATGTAAAATGCTCTATAAATGTCACTTATTATGATTATTGCTAATTTCTAAAACAGTCGCCACCTGCATTAGTAGAGGGAAGAGGACACTGATAAAATGACAACTACTTGAAGTTACTGAAGATACTGGAATAAAAGGAAAGTACCACTGACATTGGCCATTTGTCAGTGAAGCCCCCTTCATGTTCACATTGTGCTGGGAAGTCATTGTGTGTGGGCACTCGGCTCAGAAAGAACAAAGTTAGGACAGGCTCCTGCTTGGGCCTCATTCGAAAAGTTAATGAAGCACGGTCATTCCTGAGGCGTGACACGCAGGACACCAGGCATTTCTGGCAAGACTCTTCAACACTTGGATCGGCTGCACCTATTTCTGCCTTGGAGGTGTGGGGGGGGGGGCGGTCTCCTGAATACAAAATGGCTGCTCTCCTCAACCTGTGCTTCCCCCGGCAATGCCAATGTTGATTGTGCTCTTAATGAGTGAAAAAATGCTCTTGATAGAAAAACACCTTTGGACACCTTGTATACTTATTTACCTTTGGCTCAAACCTCATCGTCCATTGAAAAAGTCAAATAAAAGCTATTTTTTAGATTATCTACTATTTTGGATCATCCCTTCTATTCCCTTCTCTTAGTATGGAGCATTGGGACATGACTAGATTTTATAATAACATCATAGACCTAGAACTAGAAGAGACCTTACAAGTCATCTAGGCCAACATTCTTGTTTTACAGATGAGGAAACTGAGGCCCATTGAAGTTAAATAACTTGCCTAAGGTCAGAAAGGTAGTAAGTAGCAAATCTAGGATTTGAATTTGGGTTACGTGACTCCAAGTGTGTGTGCCCGTCCATGTGCAGTATAGAAATAGAATTGTCTTCATTTATCAATAAGATGGTAAAAGACTTCCTTTTCTCTTATTCCTCAAGGCAGTCTCCATGCCATGTCCTCATTTTCTGACCACTCTCAAAGTATCTTCACCCCACTGGAAACTCAGATCCCACCCCTGGCTCCATTGGCTCCAGTAGGTGAGTGGTTCACCTCATCTTGCCTGGGTTTAGGCTTCCATGATACTTCCTGAAGCCTTACTGTCGTGGCCCCTTGTGGATACCTTTCTTCCCTCCCATGGCCCAAGCTTTCAAGGACCTTTTTATGTGTGACTAGACTGTATGATCTATGATGGCAGGAATTGTCTTGCTCACTTGTATTCTTAGTCTCAGCACTTTGCAAAGTACCCAAAGCATAGCAAATGCTTAATAAATACTTTGGCTAGCAAGGAGTCACAGATAATTTATTTTTATTCAAATTCAGTTCCTTCTCTTTGGTTTAGTTCAACTTGGTTCAGTTTAGTTAGATTCAACAAACATTAAGCACCTACTATGTACGTGAACTTTTAAGTGCTAAAAATAAAAGTAAAATTTTAAATTAAAATTTGTTTGAAATGAACAAAATGAATTTTTCTCTCCCTTCTGTTTCTCTCCCTTCCCTCTACTATTGGGAAAAATAAAATAAAACCCATATTCTATCTACTGCACCACCTAGCTGCCTCTCGGGGGACAGACAGTGTACATAGAGACCATAAAGTCATGACAGATTGGGGAATGGCTTTTAGTCCTGCTTGACTGGAAAATAGAGTATGTATAGGGTTGGAAAGGTAGGTTGGAGCCAGATTGTAGAGGCCTTTGAAAATCAAGCAAGAGTCAAGAGTAGCCCTCACAGCCATCATCCGGGGGAGCAACTCCTGTGAAGAAAGGGCCAGCCTTCCCCACCCACAGGGCAACAAGGCACCTTTAAGGGAGAGACAGGAGGCAGCATGTGCCAGGTAAGTCAGATCCTGAAGGAAACAGCCTAAGCTCCTAAACCCAAGAACCTTTGCAGTGGCAGTGCTTCCAGCCCATTGCCTTCAGCCATTGTCTTGGCAAGCAGGCCCTGTGAAGATGCTATAGCCACACCTTCTAAAGACACAGAGAAAAAGTTCTTGCCACCAAAGTCTTTGGCACTGTCAGAAATGTATTGCATTTTCTCAATGGCAATAGCATTGGAGATGAGGTATTAATACCTTCTTTGCTGCTGTACCCTAATAACATGGCAGCTGAGACCTGTCATATGAGGTGTTTACCCCATTTGAATGGGAGCTCCTTGAGAGCAGAGACTGTCTGGCTTTTCTGTTCTTAACCCTAGTGCTTAGCACAGTCTGGTACCTTATCTTGCCACGTGATCTTCAGAATCTTCCTAAGACAATTCACATGGAAGTGATTCAGTTTCCTGGCATGGCGCTGGTAGACTGTCCAGGTTTCACTGGCATACAACAGTGAAGTCAGCACAACGGCTCTGTAGACCTTCAGTTTCGTAGTCAGTCTAATACCTCCTCTGTCCCATACTTTCCTTTGGAGCCTCCCAAACACTGAGCTAGCTCTAGCAATGCATGCGTCAACCTCATTATCAATGTGTAGATCCCTGGAACTTATCCACAACATTCAGGATTTCTCCGTTTGCTGTAACCGATGGTTCTATGTGTGGATGGTGTGGTGGTGGCTGATGGAGCACCTGTGTTTTCTTGGTGTTAATTGTTAGGCCAAAATTAGCACAAGCAGCAGAGAAGTGATCCATACTTTGTTGCATCTCAGCTTCAGAGGCTGCATGGAGTGCATGATCATCCGCAAACAGAAAATCATGTACCAACACTCCATTCCCTTTGGTCTTGGCTTGTAGCCTTTTCAAGTTGAAGAATTTACCAACGGTGCAGTAGCCGATCTTGATGCCATGTTCATCCTCATTGAAAGCATTTGACAACATGGCTGAAAATATCATGTTAAAAAACATGGGAGCCAGCACACAGCCTTGTTTCACTCCAATGGTGACTGGGAAAGCACGAGAGCATTGTCCATTATCTAGAACCGAGGTAAGCATGCCGTCGTGAAACTGACCTACGATGCTGGTACCAGACACTGAGGTCCTTACTTGAACTAAACTGCCAGCCATTCAAACTCTGCTTCAGAGAGCGCAACTCCAATGGGCCAGCCATGTTGTTCAGATGCAAAATGTATGCTTGTCAAAAAGATTGTTTTATGGAGTACTCACACAGGGCAGGTGACCACGTGGTGGTCAATAGAAGCAATACTAGGACACTCTCAAGACTTAAGACCTTTGGAATTTATTGTGTAACGTGGGAGACACTGGCACAGGACCGCTAAGCATGGTGTGCCCACATTAGAGAAGGTTCTGTGCTTGTGAGCAAAGCATAATTGAAATAGCTCAAAGGAAGTGCAGGATGTACAAATTTAGAGAATCCACCCCAAATGTTCTCACAGACTATTTGTGCCCAACCTGTGGTAGAGCGTTCCGAGCTCGTATTGGCCTGATCAGCCATAGCCAGACACACTGTAACTTGACTCTAGTATAGTGATGTCATTTTGGTCCTCTTCAAGAACGAAGGACAGCAACCAACTTAGCACAGTACTTTACACAAAGTAAGCACTTAATAAATGCTTCATTTATTCATTCATTCATTCGTGTATCTTTGATTCCATCCCCTCAGGTCTTCTTTGGAAGATTGCCCCCATATGTATCTCCTCTGTCTAATGTTGTATCTCCTCCTATCTTCAACTTCTCCCAATCGATACTTAGTAGGGTTTCTTCCCTGCTGCTAGCAAACATGCCTAAGTATTCTCCATCCTTAATACATTACTAGACCAACCTCTGGTGTGAGGGCTTGCTGAGCCCCTTTCATGGCTACTCATCCACCTGTGGTGCCCAGCTGCCATCCAACTCTCAGCTGTGACCCCAAGAACCCGTAGAATGTGCAATGGCCACACCCCAGCAAAGCCATCTTGGCAGAGGGCTAAACCAGGGTGAGGTAACCAGCATACCTCAAACCTATCAGTAAATTAGGGGGATGTCTACCTCAAGCATGTGCAGACTTTTGGTAGAATGAGTGGATAAGAACAGCTTGTTCCAATGGCCATGAAGGTGGCTGAAGCAGGCACTGTGGAGTGCTTAGAGCTTAGTCAGACATCAAAGATGCCAAGGTCATCTACTGCATCTCAGGCCATCACCAGTCTTCCTGACTTTTGTCCTGCCACTGGACTTCCATGACTCTGGAACAGAGAGTAAGGCCGACGACTTTGTGCAACTCTGCTTCACTGAAATCCAGTTCACGTGCAAGTCAAGACATCACCCCTTGATGTCGTGGATCCTCTTGAAAATGAAGGATAAACAACAGTAACTATACCCTACTGTCCCCTCAAATTATTAAATAGCACCTAGCCTCACTTTCTCACCCAAATATCTGGGGGAAAACCATCCCACTAGCTGCCTCTACCTTCTCTCTTCGTACTCACTTTTCAGCCCTTTACAGTGTAGCTTGTGACATCATCACTCAACTAAAACTATCACCAGTTACCAGTGATCTCTTAGTTGTGGCCTTTTTCTCTGCACTCATCATTCTTGACCCTTCTGCAGCATTTAGCACTTTTATTTACCTCCCTGGTTTTCATGCTACTGTTCTCTCTTGGTTCTCCTACTTGCCTGCTTCTTCTCAATCTCCTTTGCTGGATCATCTTCCTTATTCCATCCCTTTACTGTGGGTGTACCTCAAGGCTCAGTCCTGAGCTGTCTTGTCTCCTCTCTCCTCTTCTCTGCTCTATATGACAGCCCATGGGATTTAATTATTATCTTTATGAAGATATTTCACAGGTCTGTATGTCTGGTCCTATTCCCTTCCTGAACCCTGGTCCAGCATCATCAGATGCATATTAGATATTTTATAATGGATGTCTCGTTGTTATCTCAGACTCAATATGTCCACGATGAAATGGACGCTCTTTACCTCTGAACTCGCCCTCTTTCAAACCACCCTAGGTCTATCTAGGGCATCACCATCCTTCCAGTTTGCACACTAACCATGGGTGGCCCTCAAGGGTCTACTCTTGGCTCTCTTCTCTTACTCTTCTATTTCATCAGCTCCCATGGCTTCAGTTATTATCATCTCTCAGATGATTATAAGATCTGTTTAGCTACCGTTACCTCTTACTTGACCTCCAGTCTTGAAAGTGCCTCTTAGACTGGATGTCCAGTAAACATCTCAAACTCAACATATCCAAAATAGAACTCATTAACTCTCCCCCCTCCCCCCCCCGCAAACTGCCTCCTTTTCCAAGTTCCCTATTACTATCGAGGGCATGCCCCTAGACACCAAGGCTTGTAGCCTCAGTGTCATTTTTAAATCTTTATGCTCACACCACAGATCCAGTCTGTTGCCAGGTGTTATCTGTCCTGCCTTCACAACATCCTTCATATATGTCTCCTCCTTCACTCACACATCTCCCACCTAGTGCAGGACCTCATCACCTCAAACCTTGACTACTACATTAGCCTTCTTTTGCCTCCCCCCTCAAGTCTCTTCCACTACAGTCCACCCTCCACTCAGTTACCAAAGTGATCCTATTAAATGCAAGTGTGGCCATGTCCCTCACCTACTCGGTAAATCCATTGGCTCCCTGTTACTGCCAGGATCCAATATAAAATCTGCCTTTTAAATCCCTTTACAATTTGCTCCCCCTCCTACCTTCCTGGTCTTCTTATCCTTCCTAGCCCTCCCCATGCCCTACACTGGCCTTTTGCTGGTCCTCCCTCTCCTGACTGCCTTTTTATTGCTTGTTCTTCATTGCTTGCGTGCTCTCCTTCCTCACCTCTGCCTCCTGCCTTCCTTCTAGATTCAGCTCAAACCCCACCTCCTGCAGTAGGCCCTTTATTGGTCCCCCTCTATACCTCTCTTGGCCTCCTAGTGTCTTCCATTTGCTGTGTAGATAGCTTGCATTTACCTAGTTATTTGCATATTGTCTTCCTCATTACAGTGGGGTGCTCCTTGAGTTCTTATTTTGTATCTCTGGGACTTAGCCCAGTGCCCGTTTCACTGCGTCAGTGTCTTCCTCAACCTCCCTCACATATCCAATTGGTTGCCATACCTCATTGATTCTACCTCCATGACGTCTCTTATCCATCCCCTCCTGTGACCGTGACTCTTGGTACCTCTTGTCTGGATTATTGCAGTACCCTTCGAAATTGCCCTAAATGGTCTTCCTGCCTTGATCCTTGCCCCTTCATAATCCATCCTCCACAGAGCTGCCAGAGGGATTTTCTTAAAGTGCAGGCCTGATCATGTCACTCACCTGCTCAAGAAACTCTACTGTCTTCCTGTTTCCTCTAAGTTCAAATACAAACTGCTCTGTCTGGCTTTTATATGACTTCATGTCCTGGCCCAAACCTACTTTTTCAAGTTTGTTATTCATTAAAGTTTATTAAAACTGGTTTTCTTTCTAGTTGTTCATTTGTTGTTCATTTCATTTGTTCATCACAAATGATATTCCATCTTCCACCTCCATGCCTTAGAATGCACTGCCTCCTCACCTCAGTCTCTTAGGCTTCTTTGTTGTTGTTGAAATTAGTCGATTTTTGGTTGTTGGTTTTTTTTCTGTCATGTCTGATCCTCCATGACCCCATTTGGGGTTTTCTTGGCAGATGCTGTAGTGGTTTGCCATTCCCTTCTCCAGCTCATTTTACAGATGAGGAAACTGAGGCAAACACGGTGAAGTGGCTTGCCCAGGGTCACACAGCTAGTCAGTGTCTGAGGCCAGATTTGAACTCAGGAAGATGAGTCTTCCTGACTCCAGGCCTGATGCTCTATCTAGCCACTGCAGTGCCACTTAGCTGTACCTTGAATCTTTAGTTTTCTTCAAAGCTTAGCTTACGTGAGACCTTTCCTGACCCATCCCCTACCCAGACACTACTACTTCCCACCAAAAAGATTACCTTTTGTTTATTTTGAATGGTAGCCTGGCCTAGTGGGTAGAGACTGAACCTTTGAACCAAGAAGCTCTTGGTTCAAATTCTGCCTCTGAAACCTCTTGCCTTAGTGAACCTAGACAAATCACTTACCCTCTCAGTGTTCTAGACAATCAGGTCAATTCCTCACCTGAGGTTTCCTCTGCTAATGAGATTTCTCCAGTCCAGTCTTTATCCCTCTCCTATTTATTTTGCATTAGCTTTACAATGTACATATTTTTTATTTTCCCCAGTGGACTATAAGTTCCTTGAGGGCAGGGACTCAGAATTATTTCTATCTTTTTTTTTTGAAATATACATATATGTATATGTGTGCGTGTGTATTTTTTTATCCCAGTGCCTAGCACAGTGCATGACACATAATAGGTGCCTGCTGATTGATTGACACCATGACCTGTTCCCCAGGAAATACTTTTAATGGAACTTTTGTTGAGAAATGAAGGAACCATCTGAGCAGTGCCATTGGTCTAGTAATAAATCTCAAAGGCATTTCTTAGAATTCTCTGAACAACAGTATCTATGAAGTTGTATCAAATGAAAATACATTTCCTAGAGCTAAATGCAGCCGTCTCATTCTTCATCAGGGAATTCTTTGCAGCTCTATAGAAGAGAATTATAAGAGAAAATAATAGAGTGTTTTGGTGGCCACTGTCCTACTGCCCTACTCTTAACTAGTGAATGATTCACATGGAAGTCTATGGAAGGTACTGAAGTAAGAAGCGCCAAGAGAAAGCTATGCAGACTCACTCTGGTGTTAAACCTCTAAATGTTTCTCCCTGTGGCAGACTGCCATGTTGCAATGGTGGAGGGGGGCAGGGTGGTGGGTAGAGGTGGATTTCAGCTTCTCATTACACTGTATAGAGGGGCTTGATAATTCATGTATGTGATCCGTAGATGGAAATGCTAAGTTATGATTATGGTTAATGCAACCACTTTTCTTTTTATCTTTTTTTTTCATTTTGACCTTGACAAACATCAACAATCACTAGCATTTCCATAAGCTAAGAAGAACAGAAAAAATATTGTATATAAGACTGAATCTCTATTACACGCAGCTTTTGAAAAGAATATGCTAATGCTCTCCACCCCCAGAGACAGAAGTGGTGAAGATTGAAGCATATTTTGTTTTGGACATGGCTAATATGGGAATTTGTATTGCTTGAGTTGACATAATTGTAACAGGTTTTGTTTTTCTTGCTTTCTCATTGGGTTGGGCAGGAGGACGTGGAAAAGAGAGAATTTGGAACTGAAAATAAAATAGAATTGAATTTTAAAAATTGTATGTTAACTTTAACTTTGTATTTCCAACTTTGCTCATCTGTATTCCTTTATGAACTTCCTCTTACCCTCCTCTATGTATTTTTGAATGTTTCATTGATGCTTTTTTTTTCTTTTGGAAGATATCACTGTCACTACTGCTACTCTCATGCATAGCTTCCTCCCCTTTCATTTTCAAAAATGAAAGCCCTCTCTCAACTAGTAGGTATAGACAAATTGATGTTCCTCCAAACACCCTAGGTTCCCAGTTTCTCAGTCTACTCATTTCCTATGATCTACACACAAAGATGGTCATAGTCTTGTGCTTGCCATGACCTACAGGTGTTCCACTTCTTCGTTATGAACTCTGGTATCCCTTTATTGGATCATAGGTTTTTGTCATTCTGCCTATACCCCTTAACCGTATTCTTCATCTTCATTGGGATCTCCATTGCCTCCATCCTTGGATTTTTTTTCTCAGGCCGTTACCCCTGCACTTGCTGTTTTCCCTTTGCCGTCTTGCCGCCTTCATGAACCGATGCAATTTGACATGTACTGTCCACTTTTATTAAATCCGTTACTCTCTTGTCCTATTGCCAGTCATGCCTTGCTAAACCTCAACCCTAGATTGTTTCCCATATCCACCTCCTTTGCTTCTTTTGATGTGCTGCTGGACAGAACCGGAAAAAATTACGAAACCATGTAGGTTGAATCCATTACAAATTTATGCTACATAATCTCAACTGGGTCCTCACTTCAGCAAAGCAACCCTTTTTCGATCCTTCCTAATCTACTACTTGCTGATTATTAGCAGCTGTTCTAAATCTTTTCCTTCCTCCTCAAGCCTCCCACTGCACCTCTCTACCCTCCCTCTCATCTGAGACGTTCACCTTGAGGGCATTCAATAAAAGTTCTCTCTTCTCCCCTCCTCTTCATTTCACATCACTTTCTTTTCCCCCAGTATCTTTTCTTTCCCCTCTCTCACGTGATGAAGTGGCCCTTCTCCTTGCCAAGATGAATCTTCCTATGTATGCCCTTGATCCCATAGTCTCCCTTCTTCTCCAGAACCTTGTGCCTTCTGTCACCTCCATACTCTCTAATCTTCAATCTTTCTCTATCTAATGGCTCCTCATTTGGCATCTGCAAACACTCTTGTGTCTCCATTGTTCCAAACAAAACAAAAAACCCTTTTACCTGCTCTGACTTTTCCTGTGATCTCCCATTCGATTGTCACCTCAGTTAATCTCCTTGAGAAAGTCACCTACTCACCTCTACTCCAATAAATGTTTTTCGGATTGAACTGAATTGAATTAGATGAATCATTTTGATTTCTAGGGATTCAGTTGCTTCACTTGTAAAATGGATATATACTGTACTGTCCTGAAGAGAAAGGAGATGAACCCGATATCTTGAGGCCCCTTCTACTCCTAACCTCACTGCAGTCTGGCTTCTGACCTCATCATTCAACTAAATTTGCTCTCTTCACATTTACCAATGGTCTCTTAATTGCCAAGTCTACTGGCCTTTTCTTGATCTTCATCCTTCTTGAATTTACTCACTGCTTCTTTGGTACTATTGAACCCCTGTCTTCCCGATTACTCTCTCGAGGTTTTCGTTCTACTGTTCTCTTGGGTTCTCTCTCTACTTGTCTGACTGTGCCTTGTCAGTCTCTTTTGTAGATCTTCATTTGGGTCATGCTTACTAACTGTGAACATCCCCCAAGGCTTTGTTCTGGGCCATCTTTTATATTATCTGGTTTAGTGATCTCAGTCCCCATGGGTTCAATTAGGATTTCACTAAAAATGATTCCGAGATCTGTTTATCCAGTCCTGTATTACTAACTACTTTTGGGACAAATCAAATCGAATGTCCCATAGGCATCTCAGACTCAACAGGCCCAAAAGGGCTCAATTTTCCCTGTAAACCAGAGCTTCTGAAAGTGGGCGATTCCGCCCCCTGGGTGGGGCTGGAACAATCCACAGGGGTGGTAGTAGCCTTGGGTGCAGTGGAAGGCATTGAATAAAATTAAGGGAGCAGTGGAAGCATAAGGAAAGAAGAGAAGAGAAGAAAATTTTGGAAAATCGTTTATACTTGTTTCATCTGTTGTATAACAGAGTTAAAGTTGTGATTACATTATTTTCCAAATAAACACACAAAATGCAAGTTATAACAGATCAGTGGTCAAGTCTGCCAAGAGGTCTTAACAAGCAAGTGTTGGCAGGTGAGCGTGTTGTGCATTATTACACCTTGTCGGGAAGTCCAGCATGCATCAGCAGGAATATGTGCATGTAATGACTTGTTTACAATATGGTACTATATTTGAATCATCAAAATTTCATTTCAGGAAAAAACCACAAATTTACAATAAATTATTAAATTTAAGATGTGTCATTTCAAAAAAATGGTTTATATTTCAAAAAAGAAATCTGTTAAAGGATTAAAGATTTCCTGGGGGGGGGGGGGCACTGAGTAATTTTTTTGGAAAAGGGTGTGGTAGGCCCAGTAAGTTTGGGAACCTCTGCTCTAAACTCTTCCCCGCTTTCCTATCTCAATTAAAGGCACCACCATCCTCCCAATCACTCAGGCTCACAATCTCAGTGTCATCCTTACCTCCTTACACTCTCATCCCCCATATCCAGTCTGTTGTCAAAACTTTACTTCTGCTATCACAACTTCTCACGTATATGTCCCTTTTTCTCCTTTTATCCAACCACCACTCTTATTCAGGCCCTCAATCACCTCTTGCTTGGGCTGTTGCAAAAGCTTTCTTTTTTATTTTCCTGCTTCAAGTCTCTCTCAACTTCAGTCTATCCTCTACCAAGCTGCCAAGGCAATTTTCCTAAAGCATCTTTCTGACCATGTCACCACCCCCCCACATACACACACACACACACACACACTCAGTAAGATCCAGTGGCTCTGTATTAATTTCACGATCAAATATAAAGACCTGTTGGGCATTTACTGTCCTTCCTACATTTCCAGTCTTGGTCTAAGCTCGAGATACCTGGGCCAATTTGATGTTCCTCACATATAACACTTTATTCCCCATCTCCATACTTTTGCACAGCTATTCCCTATTCCTGAAAGGTTCTCCCTTCTCACCTCAGCTTCTTGGCTTCCCTGACTTAATTCAAGATTCATTTCAAATGCCACCTTCTGTGAGAGGCCTTTCTCCATCTTCCCAGCTGTTAGTGCCTTCCTCTTTGACAGTACCTCCTCTTTTTTACACCATGTATATTTCATACAAATATAGTTGTTCCCATGTTACCTCCTCTATCAGGATGTCAGCTCCTTTAGGGCTTGTGCAGCATCTTTACCTTTTTTCTGTTCCCACCGTTTAACACAGTGTATGGCACATAGTGCTTACGAATGCTTGTTGATAGATTAATTATTTATGCAAATGTACCCATTGCTTTGACTGCTCACTTGACAGTGAGGACTGGCAGGGAGGCATTACCCTAGCAAGTTCCATTGTGATTCTGGTGACGTAGGTTTTTGTGCTAGCTGGGGATTGCCCAAGCAACGAGGCTGACCGGCACCAATGCTAGTCAAATCGGGAATAATAGGAATAATATTCTTTTTATTAATTGATCCTCCTGGAATGCTAGTCTTCTACATGAAACAGGTGAGTACGACTAAGGCGGTGCAGGAAGGAAAACTTGGGGAATCTCACCTGGCAGTCCTCTCCACTCCCCTTGCCCCTCAAGAAATCCTGGACCAACATTTCCCCCACCCAGGATTAATAAGGACATTCTTTTATCAAAAAGGGGGTGATAATTCTGGTGAACTGACAAAGGAGTGTTTTCATTAGAAGTCACCAAAACCAAAAGCCAAAATGCTTTCCATTCTTTGGGCTTGCCCAGACAATCCTTTCTGTGGAGAGTTGGGCTTTGTCCCTTGGTTTCCCAGTTGTGTGTATTCAGTGATGCAGACATTTCGCATTTGTGACATATCTTAATGCTACTAGATGTTTCTTCATTTCCCCCTGCCCCTGACAGATCCAGCATTAAGTGATGGTGAATTCAACAAAATGAAGCTGGAAAATGACCTCCAAAATGGAGAGCCATACGCAGGGCTTCATATGGCCTTCGTTTGTAGGTCCTTGATTTTTTGGATCCTGGAGGCCTTCTTATGTTAAGAAAGGCAATGGCAAAAGGCCTCTTGTTTTAATATATTGTGATGTTTATATCAGAGATTTATTAAAATGTGCTAATCACTTGATTATCTTATTGCTGACATTTGGTGAATGAACCCCCAAATGGCAAGAAAGACATCCTCTGGGTTTAACCTTTCCTTCCTCATACATGTTACACCTTAGGCTAAGCATTTTTGCAAACATGCTATGAAGGGAGCAGAGACCTTTCTTCCTATGGATCTTTGGGGGGCACTTACTCCACTTGTGGATGGTTAGAGGGGTCCCTCTGAAATGGAATGCTTTTGGAGCTACTCAGTCTCCCTGGAGATTTTGAAGCAGAGAGGCAGAGTGAGTACTGTCCTAGGATGTTGTGGGAGGGATTCTTGTTCTGCTATTGGCTGGACTGGGGCCTCCAAGGTCCCTTCCAACTTTCTGGACCCCATCATGTCTAGTCATAGGGAGCATTTAAGAATGAGGTTTTCTTCCTTAAAAATAGTCTGATAGTAGGTTTAGGACTTTGCTAGATTTTGTAACTTCCTTTCACCCTAGCCCAATGAACATGCACTAAGAGCAAATTATTCTCCTTTCCACTCCCTGGTTTTAACTGAACAGTGACTTTTAAAAAATGGACTCCTGGCTTTAGAAACTCTTGATTAGCTTAATCTCTTGTGTGATATAGCATAGAGAACACTGGACACATGTTGCCCTGCTTCAGACAGTTATTAGGTGTATGACTTTGGGCATGTTCCTTAATTTCTCTGAACTTTATTTTTCTCATCTGTAGAATGGGGATAAGGATCTCCCTTCACTACCAGCAAACTTTGTAAATGTAGGGGAAGGGCCTTACACAGAATAAGTGCCCAATAAATATTTGTCAAATTGAACTGTATTGAATTAGACAAGTCATTTTTACTTCTGTGGGACTCATTTGCTTCACTTATAAAATAGATATGATAACAATAATAATTGTAAAATAAATATGACACTATACTGGCCTGAAGAGAACGGAGCTAAACCAGCTGATCTCTTGAGGCCCTTTCTAGTTCTAACCAATCAACAAAGACTGAACCCTGATTATGTACCTGATCCTGTGCTAAGTGATGGGGATATAAATACAAAATCAAGATAATCCCTGATTCTTTTAGTTTGTGGCTATAAAGTAAATGGTCTATTTGATTTTGAGGATTCAAAGCAAACTAGCAGAATTGAAGCAGATTTTGTTGACCTTAAAGTAGAAAAGAGATATTGCTGTTTAATATTAAATCATGTACCTACCAGTTGGTGGATCACGCCATGTTATGTGAATGAAGCTCGATAAAAGGTGGAGAACCCATGCCATTTTCTAGGGGTTAATTCATCATAGATTTCTCCAACACACACACACACACACACACACACACACACACACACACACAGTCCAGTTTTCGTTTTCGTTTGTAAGGAATCACATGTGATACCAGGCTGGGAACTGTAGATGGCATTCTAACACTTTATCAGTTAATTCTGCATGAAAAAAAGAAAGCTTGAGTATTGTAAAAATTGTAAAATGCATTATAAATAATAATCTAAGCCTTTGTCTACAAAATGGTAGAAATGATTAATTCAGAAAATACCCTTAAATCTTACTCTCAACATTGTGCACTCCCAAATCACCGATTGTTTATATGAATATCAGTTTTTTAAAAATATATTTTATTGATATCTTTTGGTTTTGCATCACTTAAATCTACCCCCATCCCATGTCTTTCTTCTTTCCTACCCTCCCAGAGAGCCATCTCATATTACAAAAAGAAAGAAAAAGAGGAAGAGGAAAAACAATTCAGCAAAACTGACGAATACATTTTTCTCGAAATTTGACAATATAGGCTGTATTCCACACTCGTGGAAAATCCCTCCGTCTACGAAGGAATTGGCATCTGTTTGGGAGAGCACTCGTCCTTTGTTATTTTCCAATCTTTATTTTCAATTATTTTGTGGTTGTTCCATATATGTTGTTGTCTTTGTGTACATCATTTTCTTGGCTCTGCTTCATGTTGGATCAGTTTGTGTAAGTCTTTCTGTGCCTCTTTACATTCATCATATTAATTGTTGCTTAGAGTAAAAATCATACTGTTCCTAAACCACAATTTGTTCAACCATTTCCCCCTGCCCCAGGCATCTACTTTATTTCCAGTTCTTTGCTGCCACAAACAGTGCTACTGTAACTACTTTGGTGCATATGTGGGGCCTTCCTTATGTTTAACACTGACCTCCTTGGGGTATATGCCTGTCAGTGAAATTTCTAGTGATCACTTCTTAGTTGTGTTGGTATTAGGAAATCACCATCAGAGATTGCCTCTCTCAATGGAATTTTCTCCAGCCCTTGATAATCTTCCTGTGCCAGTTTCTCAGTGTTTAGCATACACTCACCCAGTTATACTTTTCTGATCCTAGTACTTATGAACCCCTGCTTGTTATTCCAAACTCCATTCTGTCTCCTATAGACTGCTCCCTTCCATCCCCCTTGAGACATGCCCCTCCCTCCAATGCCAAGTCCCACTCAGAATTTCTCCTCCCCTTTCACTGCGCTTTCTGGTGTGCCTGCTTCATAGTGAACAAGCTGACTTTCATCTTAAGCGTTTTCCTTTCCCATCCCTCCCATGTGTCTGAGGCATGGCTCCTTCCTGAGGATGCAGAATTCCTGGCTGCCCTTTCAGTACCAGGTGCACTCACACCCCTGGACTCACTCCCCATGGTGGGAGAGTTGTAACACTCCTTCCTCCCCATCATTGTCACTTCCATACTCTTCCTCTACCACCATCACTCTTGAGCCTATTCCATCCTGTCTTTTCCAACAGATTGCCCATTATGATTCTCACTTTTGCACCAACGTTCCGTCTCTGTCTACTGACTGCTCAAACCCTCCCGTGATCTGACCCAACCCACTAGCTACAGCTCTCCTCCCCTTTCATGGTTAAATTCCTTAAGTTCCCTCCAACTGATGCCTTTACTTCTCTCCTGTCAACTGTGCAGCCTGGCTTCCAGCTCCAGTAATTCAACTGAAACAGCTCTCCCCAAAGTGACCAGAGATCTCTTAATTGCCAGATCGAATAGCCTTTTCTCCCTTCTCATTCTTCTCATCCTATGCCACCTTTCACCCTGTCACTCATCCTCTTCTCCTGGTTACTCTCTTCTAGGTTTTCATATCACTGCTCTCTCCTGGTTCTGACCTCCTCCCTATGTGACTTCCCCTTCTCGGTGTCTTTTGCTGGATATTCATTCAGTTCACACCCATTGACCATGGGTCTCCCCCAAGGCCCTGTCCTGGGCCTTCTCTATTCCTTCTCTATTCCCTCACTTGCTGATTTTATCAGCTCCCATGGAATCAGTGATCATTTCTATGCACATGATTCCCAGATCTAACCCTAAACCCTTTCTTGACTTCTAGTCTCTTCTTACCAACTGCCTTTTGAATATCCTAACTGGATGTCCTGTAGACATTTTAAACTCAAACTATCCAAAACAAAATTCATTATTTTGCTTCCTAACCACTTCTCTATTTCTGTCCAGAGTACCATCATCTTCCCAGGCACATAGGCTTGCAACCCAGGTGTCGTCTTCAATTCCTCCCCCCACCATCCAGTCTGTTAGCAAATCCTGTCAATTCTACCTTCACAATATCTCTTGTATATATTCCCTTCTCTTCATTCACACATCTGTACTCCAGTAGTGGTGTAGTGGAAAGGGAACTGGCTTGAAAGCTGCAGGGCCTGGATTGAAATCTTGACTCTGCTACTTACAACTGCGTGAAGTTGGGCAAGATTAACCGCACCTTTTTAGAGCCTGTAAATTTGGTTGGCTAAGATCTCTCAGACCTGTTCTAGCACAACATCTAAGATCCTATGGTTGATGCCAAAGAATGAACAAGACAGACTTCTCCCTATTCATGCTCTAGGCAGCTTCTGGTGTCCCTTTTCCCCTTTTTAGCATCAGAGTAGAAGCTCATGCCTGAACTCTTGCCTAGCATTCTGATTAGTCTCCCCTGCTCTAGCCTATCCTCTACTCAGATGCCAAAGTGATCTTATTCAAATGCATTTTTTGGCTATTCCCCCCACCCACTCCCCAGTCCCAACTCAATAAACTCCAGTGGCTCCCTATTACCTTGAGGATCAAATGTAAAATCATCTCTTCTGACATAGAAAGCCCTTCACAAGCTGGCCCCTTCCTACCTATCAGGTCTTCTCACTCTTTATGCTTTAACCTCCACATATTCTGTGGAGTGACAGTGACACTGGCCTTGCTGTTCCTCTAGCTCCTAACTCTGTGTTTTTTCCTGGCTGTTTCTCTTTTCCTGGAATACTCTACCTCTTCACCTCTGCCCGTTGGCTTCCCTAACTTCCTTGAAGACTCACTCCAAACCTCACCTCTGAAGGAGGTCTTTCCCAGTCCCCGCCCCCATGTTGGTATCTTTCCCCTTTGAAAATCTTTCATCTATATCTATCTTGTGTACTCCTAGTTGCTGGCTTGTTGGTTCTCCCATTAGAAGGTGATCTCCTTGGAGGCAGGTACGGTATCTTTTTCTTTGTCTTTATATCCTTAACACTTAGTAAGTGCATAATAAATGCTTGGTGACTGACTAGTAAGTGCTTAGTTAGTGCTTATTGACTGACAGACTGAGATCCCAAAATGAAAGCTCTTTCTCAGTAACCATGGTGGCATTTCTTTTTGCAAGTGGTTACACTGAGGCAGAGATTGACAGTTACCTAATGGTCAATGTAGTAAAGTCAGGATTTTTTTTCTACATCCAAAACAACTATTCCATTCAATCATAGTTATAGTCAATAAATACTTATTAAGCACCCGCTACTGCCAGACACTGCCTTAAGTGCTGAGGACACAAATAAAAGCAAGGAAGATAGTTCCTGCCCTCCAGGAGCTTCCAATCTGATGAGGAAAGACAATACACCAAAGGAAGCTAAAAAGGGGAAAAGGGACACCAGAGGGTGCCCAGAGCACGAATAGGGAGAAATCTGTCTTGTTCATTCTTTGGCATCAAACATAGGATCTTTGGCATCAAACATAACATCTGTTGTGCTAGAACAGGTCTGAGAGATCTTAGCCAACCAAATTTACAGGCTCTAAAAAGGTGCAGCTAATCTTGCCTAACGTCACGCAGTAGTAGTAGTAGTAGTAGTAGAGTCAAGATTTCAATCCAGGCCCTGCAGCTTTCAAGCCAGTTGCCTTTCCACTACACTAGTATATTTTATTTGATCTATTCCATCTGGTTTTATGGCATCATTTGCACACAGCCTAAGACTGCTCTGAGGCCTGAATAGAGGGCTTCTAATTTCCTACTTTCTCACTTTCAACTAGGTTGTTGTAGAATCCTGCAGGAATATCCTAAAACTCTCTCTTCCTGGACCTCCTTAGGGGATGAAAGCCAATTGTATTTGGTGAGAAATCCAGCCAAAGACTTTGCCTATTCAGGTCCTCTTTGAAGTTATTGCTACTTTGGGAGTTCTCTGGTAAGGTGTTTGTTGGGAGTAGGGTATAGTAAGAAGACTAGACTGCCTCAGGAGCCAGAAGAGGTAGAATTAGGGCTCACATTGGGGCTCTGTGGTGTCGGGCAGATCACTTTAGTTCACTCAGCTAGAAAATGGGCGGTGGGGAGCAACTCGGACTAGATTGTCTCACAGCCCCCTTGCAGCTCTGAATCCTGTAATGTTTGTGCTACCTCAGTGTTTGAGGACGAACCATGGGTGTTTGACATTTACATGGCACATGTGAAAAAACCATACAAAATTGGAGTTTTTCTCTGGCCCTGGGGCATTGTAAAAAATATCTAATTACCACCTAGTGCGTTATATATCTTCACTAATAGGGCTGGGACACAAGTGTGCCACTCCCAGTGTGGGGGCCAGGGATGGGGGAAGGATTTGTTTAAAAGAACGAGATGTTTTCCTTCATGGGAGCTATAATAATACAAGTTTGGTACTGATAAATATTGTCCTTTCCAAGCACTTTTTAAGAAATATTGATGGTTTGAAACACCAGCTCACGATGAGGTGGATATATTTCAATTTAAATGGTTCCCTCTCCAGCCATCTCCTTCACTCTGGGAAGCAGTCCAATTCCGACAATCTCTTGTGTTTCTGGGGTGTGGAATCTTTCATTCCAGGAGCGTCAAAGCAATCCTAAGGGGCTCTTAAAGAAGGACAGGAGCCTGGGAGGGAGACTTCAAAATGTTGGCAAGTAGACAAATAAAATACCCTTCAATTTTAAATGAATGCAAAATATTGTGAAACTGTGTCTCCGAGATGATTCCCAATGTGTAATTTCAAAAACATTGGCCAGTGCTCACAAAGAAAGGGCTCTGCTTACCCCTAACCTCCAAATAATAAGTATTCAAAATATCCTTTTCATGAAGATTCTCATTCATAAGTTAAGACGTCCTCTTTATTAGCCAAACAACATTTGAATATCTTGAAAAAACTCTTTCCCTATTCATCCTCTTTTAAGTGAAATAATTGAAATGATTATTTTCCATTTGTAACTTGAAAAGTCTCTAGTTAAGAGATTTGGGGGGGGTGTTGGAGATCCACTTTTCTAAAAAGCTCATTTAGGACATGAATGTATGGATGGTAGTTAACAGTTTATTTTTATTCAGAGTAGAAAGGGAAAGGAAAAGCTGTGTCCTCTTCTGCTTGCCTCATTTTCTTCCTTGGCTTCCCTCTCCCATGATACCCATGGGATTTGTTTCACCTTCTATTGTAGAAAGTAGATTGGTTAGGACTTTCTCACAGTCTATGGATGTTAATCTCCCATTGGTCCAAGAAGCAGATGCCCAGAGATAGAAGGGGGAAAAAAAGCCTTTTTCTTCTAGAATGTTCTTTCTCAGTGGCATCCTTTGCCCTAGGGATTTAGAACCGTTGTTTTTAGCCAGATTCTCATAATTCAGGAAATGTGGTGTTATGGGTACAGCACTGGACCTTGAGTCAGGGCACCTCACTTCACATCCTGGCTCCCACGCTGCCTAGCTGTGTAACTATTGGCACACCACTTTCATCATCTGTCAAAGAGGGATGCTACTACCTACCTCTCTTGTATTATTGTAGAACAAGTGCTTTGCAGGCTGTAAAGTATCATAGAACTGTGAGCTGTTATTCTCTAATAAGTCTTCACTGCTGAAAATGTCTGTAGAAGGAATCCCATTCTGGGAGGTTAGCTAAAATCAGAGTGGTAAGCCTACCCCCTCACTTTGATCACAGTTACTTTGTTGTATAGCCTCAAAGCTTGGACATGGAGGGAATAATCATTCTCTAATATCTGGGGATGGAACTGACTACTTATAAATCAAACCAGCTAGTCAGTTCTGCCAAAACTACTGACCTGGACACAGCCTAGGGCTGTTAATAAGGGTGATTTGCTACATTGGGCAATCTGGAGTTGTTTTTATTTTTTGTGGAGTAATTTGCATAGTATTCCTAAACTATCGGAATGAACTGAGGAAATTTGGGGTGACTCAGTGATCCCTGAATAGTTAGGGTATGTTACTTTAGGGAAGGACACCCCACCCTATCCTAAGAGGCATTAGAAGGATCCCAGAACTGGATGAGACAATAGTTACTTGAATATAGGGTCGGTGACATCTATGCCCTCTCCCCATAATCAAGTCAGTACAGAACAAAATTCCAGGAGAGGGTATGTCTTGCTTTTAGATAGACAGAAAGGCCTTGAATTTAGCATGATCAGCCTCAGACCCCTACAGATGATCGAAGTGCAAATCAGTGAGACACACTCTGTATGAGAAGCCTACCCAAGGGGGAAGGGAGTGGGATCCTTTGGTAAGAAATATATATTCTGCTGAAAAAGAGGTAACTCTAATTTTGTCCCTGCTAATCCCAAGAGTATTGGGGAAGAGTTGCAAGCTTTTGGAAGGCAAAAGAAGGCAACAGACCAGGTGAAATCTGAAGCTACCCGCAGAGGCCAATGGTACTGACTACATCAGAGCAACTTCAGATGAATGAAACATTGTGGCAGGTAGAAAGGGGGCTGGATTGGGAATGGGAGGACATGGATTGAAATCCTCACGCTTCCTAGCTGTATGGCCATGGGCAAACATTTTCCTCTCTGGCCTTTTTTTCCTCATCTGCAAAATGAAGGGTTGGTCTAGATGACTTCTCCAGTCCTTTTGAAGCCTCAGGCCACAAGTCTGGTTTTCCTGGATTTCCAGTAAATGAGGGTGAGGAATCCAAACTTCACAGAATAAATCCCCTTAATAAAAGGATTTGTTCTGTAAAACTTGGATTCAGTCAAAAGGCCGCACCCAAGGACCTCGAAGGCCACATGTGGCCTCAAGGCCGCAGGTTCCCCACCCCTGGTGTAAACTATTTGGCAATGCTGAAGGGCAGAGTCATTGCTAATGTCAACCAGTATTTCCTCTCTATTATTATTTGGGGAGGGGCACCTTGTGGATACCATGTTTGCAGTTTAGAAAGTGCCAGGCTATCTGGTAAGGTCCATTTCTCACACCTCTGAGAGGGTACATGTGCCAACTGAATTGGGACAGCCCCATAAGGTATCTTGAGTCCTTCATGAGATAGGTATCTTCGGCACGAAGATTTCAGCTGTCAGAAAGCTTGAACTATCTATCCACATCCAAGATACGGATCTCGATATGCTCATAAATCCTCCTTACTGTCCAGTTTTAAAAAATTATACTTTGGAGCCAGCATGACATGATGAATCCAATGGACTGAAAGCCAGGAAGACCTGGGTTCATATCCTATCTTTTACACTAACTAGGTTAGTGACCCTGGGCAAGTCATTTAACCTCTGTGTGCATCAGGCTACCCCTTTTTAGTTACCTACGAAGTCATAGATGGGATGCTTCCATCCTAGATTTGTTATGTACTACCTTTCTAACTTTAGGCAAGTTATTTAACTTCAGTGCGCCTCAGGTTCCTCATCTGTGAAACGAGATTTGACCTAGAAGACTTATAAGGTCTCACCCATTGATGAAGTCACAGATCTTCACATATCCATATCAGGATTCTTTTCTCTTCTCTTAGGATTTCCATATATGAGAATCTGACTTTAACCAAAATTTTCTGTTTTCAGTTGGGCAGACATCATGATTAATGACTGCAATAAACACAGCCACATTTTAGTAGCCCTTTTGACTCCTCTCTATTTCCTCCCCCATGAAATAAAGGGATTGGGCTAGATGCCCTCAAAGATCTCTCTCAGCCCTAGTTCAAGGAGCCGCCAGTACCCTGGTCAGTCAAGGTTTGTGGTAATGTGGGTGGAGTCCTGAACTAGGATTCGAAGGCCTGGGTCCAGATCCCAGCTCTGCCACCAGTGAGAGGGTGGGGCCTTGATGAAGTCCCTTCACCTGACCCTCTCCATTTTCTTAGCTGTGAATGAGGTATATGAACTTCCTGTTAACGCTAAAAGACAGCGTTAGAAAACAAAAACAACCATTTGGAGCTCATGGAAATGGAGACCACTGATGGTATGATGTAGAGTAAAGTGAAGCAACGAGTGGCAGAGAGAAAAGAGCACAGGCCTGGAGGTCAGAAGATCTGAGTTCAAGTCTCAGCTCTAATATTAGTAACTGTGGGACCTTCTTTGACTTTTCAGAGCCTCAGCTTCCTTATCTAAGAATGGAGATACTTCCACGACCCAGGTCATAAGACTGTTGTCAGGGAAGCACTTTGTAAACCTCAATTGCTATGTTAATGTGAGTTATTCTGAGGGAGGAAAAGCAGTGGACCATTGGATCTGGACTCTAGTCCCAGCTTTGCAGCTAAGTAGCTATGTGATCTTGGGGGAGGCTTGCATCCTCTTGGGACCTCGTTTTCCACATACATAAAATGAGAGGGTTGGATTAGATGATCTCTAGGGGTACTAACAGTCTTGGTTTCCCTCCATTCACATCCAATACCCTCCGAACATGAGGGAATAGAATTTGTATTGCTTGCCTCATTGGGTTGTTGGAAGGGGAACACGGCAAAAACTTTCATGCGCTACAGCAGGGCTTTCTAACCTGAAATACAAGAACTTTTAAAAAATATATATTTGGAAAATCATTGCAATGAGATTATTTTTCTTTGTCATCTTCTGTATTTTTTTTATTCATTTAACAGCATGATTCTGAGAAGGGGTCCATAGGTTCCACCAGTCTGCTCAAGGGGTTCAGGACAGAAAAGGGTAAGAAGCCCTGTCCTGGAGGCATGTGAGTTGGAATCCTTCCTGGCTAACCTTACCTGGCTGCTGCAAATCCTCAGCTCTCATCCTCACTTCCTTCAGTAAGGTGGCCTTTTTTTGACAGTTCAAAGACAGAACCTTTATTAAATCTGATGTCAACCTTGAAGACAAGCATTTGCCATGGTAATAATTTTGTGGGCGCCTATTGATTTGCATCCTCAGCATGTAGGTATGAATGCTGCTGTCAGAAGCGCCTGGATTCTGGTTCGTTCGTGCTGTCTGGGACATTTTCAGGATTTCCTGGTTCTAGTTGGAATAGTAATGCTGAAACCTACAATCAAGAAGCATTTCTGGGTCCTGCTGCAAACCCATTAACTGAAAGTAAGAGAGGGGGCCTTCGGGGTACACCTCCTGCCTCTCCAGATGTTTTGCACTTAGGGTCACGTGTGTTTTTCTCAGGTTCTGCACTTTATGCTGATCAGCACTATGGAAATAGATGGCTAGAAAGATAATTCAAGGATGGACTTGACGGTGTTGTTTCCTTTCTTCCACTTCTGATCTTTTGCAAACCCTGAACTTGTGCAATAGGATTAGTGTCACATTTGAGCATTAAGCATTTTGAACATCACAGTGGGTTTTGTCTAGATTTGGGGCAATGTAGGTGGTCAAATTGGATCCAGAACAAACCGGGCATGTCTATGGAGCCCTAGGTGTGCTGCTTGGAGGAACTAGGAATGTTCTTAACGTTTAAAAAGTTTGTTCATGTATTTCATTAATGGACTGGTCAGTATGAAAGGAAAGTGCTTTCCTGAGGTACATTTGACTGGATAATAAACACTAGACATTAGATATCTCAGGAGAAAATTAGATGAAATCCCTCCCCCAGCCACGTGCTCTGTAATTCGTAAAAGATAATGCTCAGCCTCAGAAGCAGCAGGATCTCTACTTGAAGTTTCTTCTCTGGTAGTGAAGGTGGCTTTGCACTGAGCTATCTCTGTTCCTTTCCTTGCCGTGAGGGTTTGAGATCACAAATGTAATTTTCCAGCTCCCTTCTAGCTCTTTCTTTGGAAATAGCATCTGGGAAGTCTGAAGTCTTAACCCTTTGCCTTATCAGGCAACATGGCTCCCATGGCCTTGGGTCTACTTTCCAGTCCTATTCCCTCATGTGGTATCACAATGGAGCCTATTTTAAGTGCTGAAAACGTTCTGGAAATAGGAGACATCTCTTGTTCCTTCTGTGATCATTTGTGCCTGCACTTTTCTAACTGAATCACAGTGATGTTTGCCATAAAGCTTTGAGTGCTCATCTTTTCCTACAGGCAGTACAGGACATATATGTGCTGGTCATCACATGTGTGTAATTGCATCTTTCTCTTTTCAGTGTTTCTTATGGAGAATTCAGATTCACAAGAATCTGAATCAGTGCATTGCTTCCTTCTCTCCTGCCATGTTTCTCTCATTTGCTTTCAGTTTTGTCTTGCCTTTGTTGACATGATAGGCTCACCACCCTTTTCTGAACACCGATCTTAGGAATTAAAGAGATATTCAAGGTACAGATTTTTGAACGGCACTCAGAAAGAAACAATCTACAGAGAGGAGAAAGCCCAAAATGGGGGTGGTGGCCATGAACAGGGAGCTCCTGAGGCTCTCTGATTGGACTCTTTTCCTTCCAAAATATAGGCATTGGAAATTGATGCCTCCTTTTATACAAACTCTAGTGTCGAGGCTGTCTGTAACAACAGTGCTATGGAAGGTAGAAGTGGTTTTCTGTCTGCAAACATTTGGGAAGGGATTAGTATACCAGAAGGAAAGATATGTCGGCAATCATACAGAGTTAAACTTTCTGATAACTGTAAAATCTTAGTGTGATAATCTAAGTAAAAATATTCTTGAAGATAGAACGGTCATAAATGACTTACATTGCCATGGTGCTTTCATGTTTATGAAGTGCTTTTCTCACAATAAAGCTACCAGGTGGGTAATGGTAGTGTTATGTATGCTGGGTTGAATTCAGTCTAATTAGCATTTTTCAGATGAGGAAACAGGTGCACAGTGACTTGCCCAGGGTCATACAGCCAGGTAATGTCACAGGTGGAACACAGCTGACTGTGAGCAAGCCACTCTCCAGGGCTCCCGGGAAGCTTGAAGAGCTGACCTTTTGGTTCATTAGCCAGATGCTTCACCCTCTCCTTCTCTAACATAGCCACCCAGCAGAAAGGCCTTAGATGAATTGTGTTGCACCTGCAGTGTGCTGAAGTGGCCACTAGATGGCAACAATATGATGCACTTGACCTGGCTGCTAAGTGAACTTGCAAAGATTCAGACCCATCGTCATTCTCCATCATCTGAGTTCTTTATTATCAAGACATCCAACTTAGCAGTGTTTAACCAAAGTCTTTTATGTTTTCTGAATGTCCCAAGTCTTGGGGGGATAGCACGATAGATGAAAGATGATTGGATCTTCAGTCAGATGACCTGCCACTTGTATTTGTGTAAGTCACTTCCCAGCTCTGGGCCTCAGTTTCTTCGTCTGTAAAATGAGGGAGTTGGACTAGATGACCCCTAAGGCCCCCAACAGCTCTCACTCTGTGATCCGGTGACCTTTTTCCTTCTCTTGCTGTCGTTGTTTGTCCTTCGTTCTCGAAGAGGACCATGATGACATGCAAGTGAATGGTATTGAAGTGAGGGAGGGCTGTGCAAAGTCAGCCTCACTTTCTCCTCCAAAGCCATCTTGGTCTTTCTAAAGGGAAAAGAAAAGGACCCAGGGTAGAGCCATGGGAGATATTCATACTTAGAGGGTGAGGAGAAGATGATGAACTTGTGAAAGAGACTGAGAAGTAGCGGTCAGACAGGTAGAAGCAGAACTTGGAGAGGAGTGTATCCAGCAGGTGGAAGTGGACATCAGTGTCAAAGGTACAGAAAAGTTGGGGTGATGAGAACTAAGAAAAGGCCTTTGGATTTAGAAATCAGGAAATCATTGGTGACCACGGAGACCGAAGGAAGTGTTAGTGGATTGGTAAGATGAGAATCCAGACTACAAGGATCATGGAGGCAGAGGATGTAGACAGCTGTCTGGGACTTTGGCGGGGAAGAGGAGGAGAGGCATAGCTCAATAGATTAAGGGGATGGCAGGGTCAGAGGAAGGTTTGCACAGGCTAGGGGATGCCTGAGTATGTTTGTAGGCATGGATGTGGTGGGGGTGGTGAAGAGCAATAAATGGGTAGGGAGGGACTGAAGATGAGAGACAGGATGATCAATGGAGCCCAAATGGTAGAGATAGCCTTGGCAAGGAAGAGAGTCATTTCACCCTTTGAGACTGGAGTAGGAGAGGAGACAGTGGATGATGTCTCCAAGGTTTTGAGGTTTGTGGGGGCAAGGGAGGGGATGAAGATCTTGATAGGTCACCTCCATCTTTTTTGATTCCTTATTTTCGTTCTATTTGCCAAAGCTTATCACCTTTCCTCCACAGCATCTTGGCATCAGTCCCATAGTCCTCACCCTAGGTCAGGCCCTTGTCTCCCTCTTCTGGACTATTGCAATGGCCTCCTTGCCTCCAGCCTTTCCCCTCTTCAATCCATCCTCTCTACACAACTGCAGAAGTGATTTCCCTAATGGCTGCCTGTGTTGCTCTCTAATCAATAAACTCCAGTGGTTCCCTGCTGCCTCTAGGACCAACTAGAAACTCTTCTGTTTGACTTGAAAATCAGTTTCACAACGTAGTCCCAAGCTCTTTCCGGCCTCGCCTCATTAGAGAAGGTGGCCCGAAGCCTCGGTGTACTTGGTGCGCACACATACATCACTCTCCCTCGTACTCTATGAGCCAGCCTCACCCACCAGGTTCCATCTCCTGTGGCTTTTGCACTGGCCAGCCCCCATGCCTGGAGTGCATTTCCTCCTCCCTGCTGCCTCATAGAATCTCTCCCTTGTCTCAAGTACCACTGGCTATGCAAAGCCTTCCCTGATCCTCTGGCTCTGACCCCTTCCCTCCCATTGCTGGAGCCCTCCCTCCCTGAACATAAACTCTGTTTATTCTGAACATGCTTCTTTATGTACTTGTCATTTTCCTATTATAATGGAAGTTCCTGGGGAGTAGGGGATTGTTTCATTCTTCTATTGCCTTCTTCTAGGCCTTATCGCCTAGTACAGCATAGAGCACATAGTAGATGCTTA
Source organism: Trichosurus vulpecula (assembly GCF_011100635.1). Classification (NCBI taxonomy): domain Eukaryota; kingdom Metazoa; phylum Chordata; class Mammalia; order Diprotodontia; family Phalangeridae; genus Trichosurus; species Trichosurus vulpecula. Next base: position 21,387,941 of record NC_050582.1, read on the forward strand.
ATAGATACTTGTTGCCTGATAGAGTGGTAGAGGGAAGTCAAGCTGGAACCACAATGGAATCCTTCCAGGCACCTCACCCCAGGCGTTGAGCTGTTATGTGTCCCATCACTCTTTCTGGGCTTCCATTAGTACAATGCTCTTGCAGAAAACCCTGGTGCTCTCACAGCCAATGGTGCCTGCAGTTTGAGGTTGGTACTGTCAAATTTACAAGGTCCTTCTTTTAATACACAGATATCTGTCCTTGAATGACTTGCTTTATGCTTCATTGTCTTTAAGTATGTTGAACCAAAGAATGGGTCAGAATCTCAGCCCCTCTCACTTTGGGGGAGAATTCTGTTTTCCCATCACTGTGAATCCTCTTGTAGCCTTAGAGAGGAGGTGGCAGGGGGAGATGGGAATAAGATCTGACCCTTGAACTGTATAGTCAGGTGTCCAGAGCTCATATACCATTCCTCATCGGGGTTCAAGGGAGACCTGCTGGGGGTTGGTCTGATTATCTAACGCTAATTGCTCAAGCCCCTGTACTAATATGTTTTGCCCCAATGATTATTACCACCCTAGTATCCTTTGCCAGAGACAGTCAGTATTCCCCAGGTATCATTTCACTAGTCACTATCTCTTCCATATCATCAATATGGAATTAAAACCTATTTAATTTTACAAAGGGATATTGACTGAGAAGATACAGTAAGACCTGAAGAAGAAAACATCCCCTGGAACTGGAGGAAACTCTCCTTTCTAAACCTGAGTCCCTGGGGATAGTTGGCTCACATGCCAGCTGCCAAGTTCACTTCCAGATGTGGCACAGCCAATGGACACTTGCAGGATCCTGTATCTTGGCTGCTGGACTGGGTCATTCAGGTCACTTCTTGGGGCCACTCTGGCTCCTCACCATTGCTCATCTCCCATTGCTCATCTCCCATTGCTACTACTAGCTCATGCTCAGCCATGGACTCCTTGGGTTTGGGCCAAGCTGCAGACCCAAAAGCTTTTCTTTAGCACGGAGTAAGTGGACAGGAATAATTGAGCGTGCTTTAAATCAGGGAGCAAGCCCCCTTCCATTCTATATTTCTGGAAGCATGCTTACTGGGGCCCCATGTGGCTAGGTATTGACGAAGCCCCCTATCACTCCATCTTGGGTGATTCTGGTCCTTATTTTCCCGGAGATCCTCCATAGATGATTCATACCACAGGCTGGAATCCTTTCTCTTGGCCAGGATTTCTTACCTTTGGGTCCACATGCCCCCAAGGGGTTTGTCTATAACTTTGGATGGGGAAAAATGTACTAATCTCTAACTGAAATTTAGCATTTCCTTTGATTATTCATTCAAACAACTAAGCCATTATTCTGAGAGGGAGGTCCATGGGCTTGACCAGACTGCACAGCGCAGGTAACCCTGCTCAAGCCAAGGCCTTTGGATTTTCTTTTTTTTTCATATTCCCTGGATACCAGCGCAGCCTTCATGCTGTCAGGCTTTTATCTCTCGCTTTCACTCCACCTCTTCTTTCAATAATACATTTCCTCATTTGTCATTGGCAATATGCTGCTGCCTGCTAACACACGCATTGGGTATCTCTCAATGTCCCTTGGTTCATATGTGGTTTGGATTCCTCTAGAAGCAGTGGTGGTCCAGAATGCAAAGCCATCTAACATCCCTGAGAGAACATTGGGCTTAGGGGGATCACTGTTCCCCAAATGAGCTGTGGCCTGGTTGCCACCCTCTATCCAGTTCTAGGCCCAGTTGCTTGCTTATGATGCTTATGTAGGCTCAATACATACTTGTCAAATGAACAGATTATTGAATGCATCATAGTCTAACCTGTTTGGGAGGCATGTACATCTGCCATGGTCATTTAGGAGAGGAATCAGACCCAATTATCAGTAGACCTATTAGGTAGAATTTTCCTGTCCACTTTACTATGAGACCTGGGTGCTAATGAAAAAAGGCAACAAAGCTGCCTTGTAAGATGATCTTCCAGAGCCTTTCACTCCCCAGAGTGCTTACCCATGAGACAGTCTCTTTCTCCCGCTCCCCTTTAATTTAAACATTGGAGTCTGCAACATTTATGGGTACCTGGAGCGATCTTCAGCTAGAGGGTTTTACAATCTTTCAGAAGGGAGGTACTGGTCTGCTTCTGAGGGAAAGGGAAGGAGACTACTTCACAGTAAATGAGGGGCTAACCCCCTCCCCCCCTTTAGAGTATATCCCCCCTCAACATTCTGGCAATTAGATTAATTTAGGTTAACCCATAAAGGCTGTGTTTTTCAAAATTCACAAATACACCTCTTTGGAGCCCCACATCCATTCACACCTTAGTGTGAATTACTTTAATTAGATAAGCACTGAATTAACACCTAGTTGATTAAAGCTGAATACTTGTTGAAATGAATTGAACACCTAGTTGAAAGCAAAAAGGGAATGAAAGGTGAGCCAACCACAGCCAAATGTGGCCTACTTTGGGGTTTTGCCAAGTACTGTGGTGGCCAGCCACCCTCCCTTTCTCCATCCCCCCACCTCTGTCCCCTAACTGAAAATGAGCTGTCTCTGGCAGGTGGCTGTCCGTGTTTTCCCCCAGAGGAAATCCAAGTCTGTAAGGCTACCAAAGCCTCTTCACTGCCTGGGTCAACCTACAATGCAGCAAATAGCTCTTAAGAAGTAGAATGCATATTTTATATTGTCAGTTTGATATTCTGACATTCATGGGCTTCCCAAGGTCTACCAAGTCTTCATATTTCTGTCACTGAAGGTGACATGTTAGGCAAATGAGGCAAAAGTGGGGAGGGCAGGAGATCTAGACATGCGTTCATTCCAAATCAAACCAGAAACTCCCAGTGCTCTTGCATATTCCCAAATAAACCCTCAAAGAGCCCAATTTCAAGTCTGGGCCACTGCATCACCTGAATTCTGAGCCTGCTGATTACGGATGAAGCTTCCCAAGGATCTGTGCGCTGCAGCCCCAGTTCCAAATTCCCTCTTCATGCTCACCAGGCCGAGGCATGGGAGCAAATCCCCCAGAATAATTTTGCTGGGGGTGCATCGTGGTACCTGATAGCTGTACCACTCTGTGGATTTGCTTTATGCCACATGGGTGACCGAAACTCCTGCAGTAAAGGAAGGCAAAGGCCAGGAAATAGAATTTTATACAATGCTGGGGATGTGGCCCTGGCCTCAGTAACAAATTCTTTAGAAATGTATGTGTTTTTCCTCCCACTGCCCCGACCCCCTTTGAACAATTTTTTAAAATGGGAAAAAAAACGCCTCATGACAAATATATGTAGTTCAGCAAAACAAATTTTCATATTGGCCATGTCCAAAAAACATGTCTTATCCTGCATTTTAGGTCCATCCCTGCTCTGGCAAGGAGGCGAACAGCGTGCTTCATCTTCAGTCCTCTGGGATTGTGGTCAGAGTTATACAGTCTGTCAGCGCTGTTTTTCTCTATAATGATTGTTCTCCTAGTTCTGCTTACTTCACTCTTCGTCAGTTCACAAGAGTCTGCCCAGTTTCCCCTGAAACTGTCAATTTTGTGATTGATTATTACAAAATTACATTCCATTACCTTCAGATACCATAATTTGCTTAACCATTCTCCCCAAAATGGCTACCTCCTGAGTTTACTATAAAAAGAGCCGCTATTAATATTCTTGTCTAATCAGTCCTTATCCTCCTTTGATCTCTTTGGGGTATAGGCCTCATGGTGATATTGTTGGGTCAAAGGATGTGGACAGTTTTCATGATTGGCGGTGGGGGGATCGTTCCAAGTTGTTTTCCAGAATGCCTGGACCAATTCATGGCTCCACTAACAATGCATTGATAGGCCTGTTTTCCTGAAGTCCCTCCAATGTTTGTCATTCTCCTCTTCTGTCATCTTTGCCAATCTGAAGAGCGTGAGATGTAACCTCAGAGTTTCTTTTCTCTAATTACTAAGGATTTGGAGCATTTTTTCACATGGCTGTTGATACCTTGGATTTCTTCCTCTGAAAACTGCTAAGCTCAGTGACAAGTTAAACAATATTCCAAAGAAGATCCTAGATTCTTAGAGGTGTAAGGGACCTTGGTGATTATTTTATACATAAGGAAACTGAAGCAACGAAATGGAAAACATTTGATGTCACACAGCATGATAGAGCTGGGATTAAAATACATTAGATTCCTACGTTAATGGTGAAGATATTTGAGGGCCTTGCTAGCGTTTCTCAAATAGAAACCATTCATTCTGCCTATGTTGGCCCTTATCATGACTCTATGCCTCCTCTGTATGTGTGTGTGTGGGGGGAATGGCACTTTAGAGCTATGATTTCATTGGTGTAGGGAATTCCTGATGAAATTCCTGACTGTTCTGCAGTTTATCATTGGGTTAAATGACTTTCCCAGGATTGCACATAAGTGTGTCAGGGGCACACTTGAACTCAGGTCCAAGATCAGCTTTCTTTCACTGTGCTTCTCCTCTAGCTCATATCGTATCAGTCATGGATAGTTTATTTAGCTGGATTCTCTTCTGACTTGCAATAGCTAGATGGGAAAGGACAGCTAGCTATCTTTCTTCTTCCTGAAGCTCTCAAATCTCTTCTCTACCTGGTAGGGTGGGAATGTATTGGCCACTAACCACATCCTTTTCTCTGGTTTGGGGAGTATGACCAAGAAAAGCAACCAGATAAGAATCATAGATATCATTGGATTTAGAGCTGGGAGGAACCTTGGAGAGAATCTATTCTAACCTCTCATTTAACTGAGGAAGAAGCTGACCCACAGAGAGGTTAAGTGTTAAGATCACAAAGTTAGTAAATCAAGATTCAAACCTAACTCTTTTGACTCCAAATCTTGTGTTCTTGCCATTACAACCCCCTGTTATCCATCAGGACCTACTCCTCCTCCTCCACTTCTCACCATCAAGACTATGTCTATATGTTATTAACTCTCTTTCAAAACTTCCTCTTCCTCCTTTTCATGGAGGGGCTGTGTTTGGGAGGTGGAGAGAGCTTATGGCTGGACAGCAGGGAACCCTGGTTCTAGTCCTAGCTGAACCCTTTATTAGGATTTGTATCAGAGCCCTAAGAAAGTCAAGGCGCCACTCACCTTCTCATAGGCTAACTTGTCCCCAGAGCTCTCTCATCTGTGCCACTCACAGTACTCCCTTGGGTGGGGTTATGGTGTGGAGGAAGGGCCACACATTGCTTCTCCCCTCCATTCACCAGTGTAGCTCTGTTCCTGCTAGGCAACCAAAGCTCCCCTTCCTAGCCCTCCATTCCTGGCTGCTGTCCAGTCCGGATGCATCTCTCCTCCTTTCCCACTAGACATAATGGGTCTTTCTTACCAATATTCTTAGTTTGGCTTCTTGATTTCCTGCTGTTTGGAGTTGATGGCTTGAGTCCCTTGGTGGAAATGTTCTGGAATCCCAGCTGACAGTTTTCTCTAACCTTTAGCTTTTTCAAATGTCTGTTTCTAGGATGGTTCTGGAATACTTATGGCTCACTCCCCCTCTTATAACACTTGGGCTCTACAATCCCACCTTCTATATAAAGGGTCTCCTTGGGTTGATATGAGAACTTCTACTGAATCGTCCAGTTGAACCAAGTCTCTCTCCATTTTATTTCCTTCTTCCCTGGGTGGCTAAGCAGCATGCTTCCCACTCACCCAGCACCTCCCAGGAAGTCAGGTGGGTGTTCCCAATGGCATCCTTTCTCTCTTTCCCTTTGGCTTTCCATCCCCCACCTTCCTCCATAGCAGCTGGGCCAGGTGACGTGAGTGATCCAGACTACAGTTAGAAGCTCCTCAGAATGAAGGAGGGAAGAATATGGCAGAACTGCCTCCTTGAGACATACGTGGCAAAGTCCTTGCCCTAAGTAAGGAGGTGATTCCCTCATAGACTCTCCTACTCCAATGGAAGGGAGTATTAGGACCCTCACCATCATACCCTTCTCAACACAGCCATGCTTATTGGAGATAAAGCTTCCCTCAGTTCCAAGCCTTGCTTGCTGGTGTGCCATGTCCAGAACACCATGCGCATTCTGGAAAGCAGAAATAAGATTAGTTTGTGGCTTCCCCCATGTCCTCCCCTGTTGCCTCCCTGTCTGCTCCCTGAGAGATTGGTGAATCTGGTTAGTTTTATGTCACATGTTAGGCATACTTACCTTGCCAGGTTTATACTTCCTCTAAGAGGAAGAAATGAGCAGTGAGATGACTCTGCCTCCTTCCCCCAAAGTTTCATCACATCTAGGAAGGGACAGAATAATATCCTGGGCATTTGGAATGACCTCTTGCAGATACAACTGTGTATTCAGACGTTTAGGTGCTAGAATCCCAGAGCTGGGAGTCATCTTAGACACTGTGGAATCCAGAAGTCCCATTTCTCAGGAGGAAGCTGAGACCCAGAAGAAGAGAAGGGCACTGCCAGGGTGACCCAACAAGTCTGAAGAACAGCTGGCACTAGGACCTAGATCTGCCGACTTCTCTATGCCTTTCTCTTTTTACTGGTAGCTGCTACCTCTTGAGAACCATTCAAAACCGTTTCTTTAAAGTGATAGTTGGTTGTTCTCTACACTTTGTTTCCCAGCTGCCATGATCCTGGCTGAGAAGAAGCCGGAGCTGTCAGCACTGCCTTTGGCTCTTCTGGAGGCTTGGGCGAGAGCCTGTTGCCCTGAGACTTAAGCACCAACATATTGAACACCGTGCTGTACAGGCCCATGGCTGTCATGTCTTACCTCAGCCGCCAGTGTGGTAGGGGATGAAGTTAGTACTAGGCCTAGGTGATGATTTGTGGTTTGTTACTGTTTCATTTTAATCCCCCTTGTTCTTCAGCCTCTCCTGCTGTTCGACTCCTCCAGATCCAGCCTGGGGCAGCAGGCTCTTGGGGGACACCTTGCAGACACTTGTAGGTCTGCCATGAGCGAAGGCCTTTGCTGCAGCTTTAGGGGATGGGCTCTTTAAGACCCATTTCTTTGAACGAGATAATGCTTCGCACAACTAGTTACTTTGATCAATGTTATTACTTGTTTGGAGGCAGAGGTGAAAGGAAGGAAAGTTGCCTTTCTTAATGAAGTAGCATGTTTTTAGTGAAGTGAGCCCTAAACTCCCCTGAAATGCTGCCTTGTTCTCAGAGCTAGATAGGACCCGGAAAATCATCTAGGCTGACCTCCTCGTTTTACAGATGAGGAAAATGGGACCCGGAGAGAGGAGGAGACCTAGCTAATAAGCTAAGACTCAACCCCACAGCCTCAAGACTCTTAAGCCAGTGTCACTGGAGTCTGAAGACTGACTTGGCACAAGTGTGGGCAACTTTGAATGAGTCTTGCCACTTCTCAGAGCTTTAGAGTCCTTATCTGTAACATGGAGATAATGCTTAGAATACCCTCCTCACAAGGCTGGTTGTGAAGACTTTTCTACTTTGTTGCAGTATGGTTTTTAAAGTTCTATCTAATCACAGCCAATGGAAGGCAGCCCTTGATAGATCAGGGCTTTCTGCTTTCTGTGTCATAGACCCCTTCTGACAGTTAGTCCAAAGAAGCCTAGGGAGCCCTTCTTAAGATCATGCTTCTCAAGTGCATAAAAGAAAATATGGAAGATTACAAAGGAAACCAACTAGACTAAAAGTTATCCAAATGTTCAAAACAAAACAAGTTTATGAACCCCATCTTAAATCATGTTGATGTTCAGTCGTGTCAAACTGTTTGTGACCTCATTGGGGGTTTTCTTGGCAAAGATCCTGGAGTGGTTTCCCATTTCCTTTTCCAGCTCATTTTACAAATGAGGAAACTGAGGTGAACAGGGTGAAATGACTTGCCCAGGGTCACATAGATACTAAGTGTCTGATGCCTGATTTGAACTCAGGAAGATGAGTACTCCTGACTACTGACCTGGTGTTCTATCCACTGCAGCACCACCTACCCACCTACCACTACCCCGTTTAATCATATTTCCCCCTAAAAATAAGTTCATGTTATTGTCTTGGTCTCTACTGCCTCTATATGGTTGATGACTGCTATGAAAATATTTTATGAGAAACTATTTTGGAGAATGAGTGTGCCTTCGTTTATAAATATTTTATTTCTTGGGGGAGAAAACCTGAACTGCAGATGGATTCTATTTAAAACCATTTCCTCAAATATTTTATCATGTGTAGTCTCATCCTCCATGTTTGGTTGAAGCTTTGGTTGAAAAGGAGACCCACCTCCTTGCTTCCCCTGCTTCCTTCCATCCCCTGTCTTTCCTTTCCCGCACTCCCTCTCCCCCCCACCCTATTTTCATACTGTCCCATGGCAGTTCATAGAGCCAATTTGGGTGAAAGTCTGGAAATCCTGGGTAGGTTTCTGAGCTTTGTAGTGAAATAAGCGTATTGCTGATGCTTAGGAATTGTGATTCAGGTGAGGGGGGAAGGAACCTACTGTAAATTAAGCTGCTAACTATAGGTCATGGTTCAAACACTCCTATTTGTGCAGCTCTATGACAAAGATGCATGCAGATAAATGGCTAGAGAATGCTAAAGTCTGTGGTGAGGGAATGGGGAAAGCGTTATTCAGAGAGGCAGAGTAGGTGATCACCCATGGGATGTGACCTGAGGGACTTGGCGACTTTCCCCAAAATACCTCCCCCCACCCAAGTATCAAAATATCCATTTGCTCCCATGTGCAAAATGTGCTGTTTAGATGCCCCCTCTTCTGTGAAGCCTTCTCTGATCTCCCACTTGCTAACAAATCCTCTCTCTACCCAATTTTTCTTGCATTCTACTCAATTATGTACAGGTCATATCTTTACCCCTGTTCTACCCCTCTCCTCTCCCTCTCCCTTCCTAGAGAATGAGAGCTGTTTCATTTGTCTTTGTAGCCCCAAGTCCATGTGGAACCATGCATGTAACAGGCACTTGAGATATGTTTATTTAATTGAATGGCTTTGTTTTAACACTGCCTCCCCCAATTCTGTATGTATAGGACCAGTGCTCTAGATCTCCTTTGTGTGTCCCCTAGCCTCCAGGCCTTGCTGGCATTTATTAAGTGCCTACTATGTGCCAGGCACTATGCTAAGCACTGGGATGAATATGAGCATAGTATTAGGTTCATTCCATAGAATTAAAGCGCTGCTTTTTTTTTAAATTGCAAGCACTCTGGCTATATTACAGAATCCCCGGATCTCTAAGTTGGCAAGGACCCCAGAGGTGAGGTAGTCCAATCTGTACCTGAATAGGCATCCTCTTTTGGAAAGCCCTAATCGGTAGGAATTTTCTCCCTTATACCAAGCCTTATTTTGTCTTTTTACTGTACCTTTGACCCATTGTTCCTGGTTCTGCCTTTGGGGCCAAACAGAAGAAGTTCAATCCCTTTTCTACTTCATAGCCTTCAAATACTTGAAGCCAACCCTCTTGTTCCCCTGCTCCTCCAACAGACCCTGATATGAGACTTTCTAGAGGCCATTCATCATCCTAGCTGCCCTTCAGTGGATGTGTTCTTCCTTCCAAAATCGGAGCATCAGCATCAACACGCAGCAGATAGAAATCTGACCTTCAGACCAGGAAGACCTTGATTCAGGTTCACCTCTGACACATATGGGGTGTGTGGCCCTGGACAAATCCCTTAACCTCTTGGTGCTCTAGAAAAATAGGACAGAAGAGTTGTAGAAAAGCCACTAATCCTCACTGGTGGATGAAGTTTCCTCGACCAGAAGTTCCCTATCCCAGTGAACTCATAGGACCAGTGCCTGGCCCCCTCTCGTATCCACATTTGTGCCCAGAACTGAGCTTAGTACTACAAAGATGATCTGACCAGGACAGAGAACAGTGGAATGATCACTCTCCTATTCCCAGCTAGGATTCCTCTCTTAATGAAGCTCAAGATGGCATCTGCTTTTCTGGCTGCCATATAATACTCAGATTGAGTTTATGGTACCACTAAGACCCCTGGACTCCTCTCAAATGAATGCCTCTTTCATCTTGTCCTCGTAAAATTGATTTTTTAAATCCCAAAGTAAAACTTTACCTTTAACTAGCTCCATTAGTTTTCATTTTATTGCATTCAATTCAGTATTCTACCTTGAGATCTTTTGAAATCCTCACTTAGTCTTTTAACTTGTTAGCTGCACTTCTTAGCTTCGTGTCACCTGTAACTTTGATAAATTCATCTGTGGCTTGATCATTGATTTTTTAAATCTTTTTTTGAGGGGGGAAGGCAGGGCAGTTGGGGTTAAGTGACTTGCCCAAGGTCACACAGCTAGTAAGTGCGTCAAGTGTCTGAGGCCGGATTTGAGCTCATGTCCTCCTGACTCCAGGGCCGTTGTTTTACTCATCGTGCCACCTGGCTGCCCTGATCATTGATTTTTAGAAAGCAGAACAAAGCAAAGCACTAATCCTCAGAGTCTTCCTAGTTTTCATTGGACCAGTAGCAACTATTCTTTGCATCTAGTCACTTAACCAGTTCTGAATCACCCTATTCGTGCTATAGGTTAGCATGTATCTCTCCATCCTTTTCTTAAGAATAACATGAGAATCTTCATTAAATTCTTTGCTGAGATCTAGGTCAACTTCATTTATAGCATTCTTTTGATCTATCAGTCTAGTATCCCTGTTTAGAAAAAAACAAGATTAGTCTGGCATTATCTGCTGGTGGTAAAGCCATACTGTTTCTGAGAGATCCCTGCTTCCTTTTCTTCATGATTGCTAACAGTCCTTTTCGTTATGTGCTCTAGAATTTTGCTAGGCATTGAAGTCAAGCTCACTGGCCTAGCGTTGCAGACTTGGCTCATTTCTTTTTGGAAAAGCAGGCTAGCATTACACTTCTCCATTCCCATGATGCCTCTTTACTTCTTCACAAGCTTTCAAAGATTAGCAGAAGTGACTTAGAAATCACTGTGCCAGTTTCTTTCCGCACCCCATGATAGAGTTCATCTGGATCAGCCTCCTTGTATTTGTCAAGTGCTAAGTGCTTCTGTGTATGTATCTCTCTACTTATCTTGGCTAGAACCTCTTTTCACTATTGATGGGAAAGGCCAATGGTAGGAACAAAGTCAGACCTTTTAATAGTTGGGGAGTGAGGGAAGAAACAGGTCCAGCTCTCAGTGGGTTTATTACAACTGGTCCTAAGAGCCCTGCTTGCCCAGCTCTTAGCCTACCCAGGGCTAACCCTTGGCAAAATTCTCCGACAGGTCTAGTTGGCCTTGCAGATCTCCGTCTCTTTCACAGAGCCTCAGAGACCCCATAACTGCTCCCTGGCCACCCAAAGACTTCACTCTGAATGCTACCTGAACAGTGTCCTCTGCTCTAAATTAGTCTTCCCTTTTCTGCCCCTAAAAATCTAATTGTCTTGAGTCTTATTCTCTCTGGGCCTTGTGTTCCTCTCAGTGACAGACAGCAAGGCAGCAGGGGAGGCAGCCTGCTGTAGTGGAAAAGGTGTTGAACCTGCCATCAAGGGTCTTGAATTCTAGTCCACTTACTAGTTATGTGACTTAGGCATTAAGTGACAGATTCCTAGTCCATGTCACACTCCCTCCCTGGCCATTATTATTTGGTCTGGTTTGAACACGCTCCCAGTCTGTCCCATATTATATCTCTCCTCTTGGCAATCTCATTCACTCCCATGGCTTCACCTGCTGCTTCCAAGCTATAGACTAGCATCTCCAGCTGCACCCAGACTGTTTTCAGTTGGATATCTCATTGACCCTTCAAACTTGACTTATCCCAAACTGAGCTCATAGCCTTCTCCCCGACATGCCCATTTCTGTCCATGACCCCACTTTCCCATGCTTGGAACGTTGGGGTTGTCTGTGACTTTTCTCTTCTGTTACCATCCATTGCCAATCAGTTACTCGGTTCTGTTAGTTTCACATCTTCAACATCTTTTGCATCTGTTCTCTTTCCTTTCTTTCTGCTGTTACCACCCTTGTCTGGACCTCATTGTCACCCACACGGGCTACTGTAGTAGCCTTTGTACATATGCTCTTTCTACCTGTTTCACCTCTTTTCTTCAAGCCACTGACAAGAATCTTTCTTATGCATAGATTTGGTCAAGTCATTGCTCCACTGATCTGTTCAGACATCTTCAGTGGCCCCCTATTGCCTGCCAAATAAAGTTCTGATCTCCTCACTTGACATTCACACCTTCCACAGTATGGTGCCATCACACTTTTCAGCCTTAGCTTGTGTTACTGTCCTTCACCAATGGCAAACATGCGTTATGCTCTCTTCTATCTATACCTTTGCTCACTCTGTTCTCTGCGCTTTCCCTTCCTTAATTCCTATACAGCCTTTTCCTTCAGTAGAGTATCCACTATTCCCCCAGCCGACCTCATCTAGCACTTGTTCTATAACTCTGATGCACTTCTTGTTGTGGTTCAGTTGTTTTTCAATTATGTCTGACTCTGTGACCCCGTTTGGGGTTTCCTTGGCAGAGATCCTGGAGTGCTTTGTCATTTCCTTCTCCAGCTCATTTTACAGAGGAGGAATCTGAGGCAAACAGGGTCAAGTGACTTGTCCAGGGTCACACACCTAGGAAGTGTCTGAGGCCAGATTGGAACCCAGGACTTCCTGACTCTAGGCCTGACATTCTATCCACTGCAGCACCACCTAGCTGCCACCCTTAATTCAAGGACCTTGAAACTTACTAAGAAACTTACTCTTCCTCTTGGGAAGCCAGTGTATAGATAACGGGCTCAAGTCAAGAGACCCAAGATCTTCTCTAAACACTGAAGAATAATACATGTAATTGGGGCTCTATGGAAACATTATTATATAAGGTAAATAATATAATATACTATAAGTAAAATATAAATAATATAAGTACTATATTAACAAGGGGAAAACCTATGATAGGAACAATGATGAAGGCTTTATTTCTGGCTGGAAGATGGTTTCAGATGCTTGTGAATTTTATGTGGTGTGAGAGGGAGAACCTATCCCCCATAAGTGACTTGTAGCATTGATACCATTTTCCATATTTATCAGGCTGACCTACACAAAGCCCTTCTCTGGAATGGAAATGACCCCAGGTTCCCAAAGACTCTGTTGTTGGGAGCCTATGCTCTGCCCCTACCCCAAGCTGAAAAATATCCACCCGGCGACAGACTATGGGTTTGTTACCCAAGGAGCAATCTAGCCAGATCCTGAGAGGCTCTGCCCTTGAACTTTGGACATCTTTTACCAGAGAAACTCTTGAAAACCCTGGACAAAAGCTTGTTTTTTTTTGTTCTCCTACCTCCCTACTTCCTTTTGAGCATTTCTCACCCTCATCCATAGCCCATCCTGCTTCCAGTTAGTTGTCAATTAACCTAAAGAATTTTTAAAATATTCTCCCTCCCAAGGGTATTTGCATTTTCAAAATGTCTTTGAGAATCAAAGGAATGAATGTTTAGTGGTAGAATTTCAGGCCCCATGGTGGGCTTGGTCAGCAGTGAACAAAATACTCACAGGAATGGTCAGTCAGATGTTACGGGGAAGTCTAAGGGTCAGGCACCCAAATGGGGTCCAGGAAGATAGGTTGTTAGTATTCCAGGTTCTTAACCTTGGTGTTCTCCTTGACTTCTCACCCTTCTTCACCCCACACATCCAATCCCTTGTCATATTTTGCCATTTCTTCCTCTACAACATCTGTCACATACAATCCCATTTCTTTCCTCACTCAGCTACCATCTTGGTTTAGGCCCTCCTCACTTTTCACTTGGATCATTGCAGTAACCTCCCACTTGGTCTCCCAGTCATAGGTTTCTCCTGCATTCTACTCTCTCCTACATTCTGTCAGCAAAGAGATTTTCCTTAAACATATCTCTCACTATGGGACTCCCCTATCCAATTATTTCCAGTGCCTTCCTGTGGCCTCTAGGATGTAGGGCCTATACAATCTGGTCCCAGCCTATCTTGCCATTCTCATTGGACATTACTCCCCCTTCACTGGCTTTCTCTCTACTCCTCATACATGGCCCATCATCTCCATCTCTCTGCCTTTCTCCTGGCTGGCCCTTGTGTCTGGAATACATTTTCTCCATACTTGCCCCTCATAGAGCCTTTCTCTTTCTTTAAGAGAACACAGTCTTCTTCATGAAGCCTTTTCCTATCCCTCCCTCTGAAACTACCTTGTATTTAACTACTTTCTATATATTTATTCACTTGATATTTATGCTGCATATTTATGTATATATATATATATATGTAAATGTACCCTAAGCTCCCCACGTGTAGAGATTTTTTTATCCTTTGTACTTATACCCCCCCAGTACCTGACAGTGCCTGGCATGCCATAGATACTTAATACGTACTTATTGGTTGATTACTGGCTCCTTTCTTGATTTTTGTCTCCTGTGGACTTCTGGATGTCTACTGCTTTTTTTCTTCCTATATTGTAGCAATTCCCTATGTTATCTAACTTAGTTGAAATATGTGGATCTTTTTCTCCCTCTTTTCCTTTTAGCTTAAAGCTCATTTCTTTTTAAATTGGCTTTACAAAACTGTAGGCAAATACGTTCTTAGTAGCCTTAACTTGTTAAGTGTACTCTTTCCTGGCCCTGGAGGTCATCATTCCAATATGTTGAACTGTGGTCCCTAAATCTTATTTCCCAGGCACCACCTTCTTAACCAACTGTTCACTTCCTAGTTCTTCCTTTCTCTTCCAAAGCCATGATTTTCCACCAACAGCATTTGGGAAAACACTCCTGTGCCCTTAAGGTCTTCAATTTAATGCCCTATATCAGGGGTGGGGAACCTGCAGTCTTGAGGCCACATGTGGTCCTCTAGGTCCTTGAGTGCAGCCCTTTGACTGAATCCAAACTTCACAGAACAAATCCCCTTAATTAAAGGATTTGTTCTATAAAACTTGGACTCAGTCACAAGGCCACACCCGAGGACCTAGAAGGCCACATGTGGCCTCGAGGCTGCAGGTTCTCCACCCCTGCCCCAGATGTCATGATCTTTAGCAGTACTTCCTAGGTTGTTTCTGGCACTTTGATGATTGCCCCTATGAATCAACAGAGGTGGAGAGCAGTCATCTAGTGTGCTAAGTCCTTTTTTCAGGTACTGGGCTTCTGCTAAGCTACTACCACATTATAAGCTAAAAAATATGCTACTAATACCACTTCTAGGTCTGTATCCCAAAGAGATCACACAAGTGGGAAAGGGACCCATATGTACAAAATATTTATAGCAGCTCTTTTTGTGGTGGCAAAGAATTGGAAATCAAGGGGATGCCCATCAATTGGGGAATGGCTAAACAAATTGTGGCATATGAATGTAATGGAATACTATTGTGCTGTAAGAAATGAGGAGCAGACGGACTTCATTATAACCTGGAATGACTTATACGAACTGATGCTGAGTAAGGGGAGCAGAAGCAGGAGAACATTATACATGATTACAGACACATGGTATTTGTGATGACCAATTCTGATAGAATTGGCTCTTCTCATCAATGCAAAGCTCAAAGACAGCTCCAAAAGACTCATGATGGAAAAAGCTATGCACATCCAGAGAAAGAATTACGGAGTCTGAATGCAGATGGAGGCAAACTCTTTGCTCTCTTTTTTTTTCTTTTTTGGTTTTGTTTCTTCTTTCTCATGGTTCATTCCATTGGTTATAATTCTTCTTTACAACTTGACTATTGTGTAAATAAGTTTAATGCGAAGGTATATGTAGAACCCATATTGGATTACATGCCATCTTGGGGGGAGTGGGGAGGAGAGGGAGGGAGAGAAAATTTGGAACTCGAAAACTTGTGGAACTGAGTGTTGTGAACTAAAAACCAAAATGAATTTAAAAAATCCACTACCTACTTCCACAATGACCACAATGACACCGACTTTTTAACCAAAGAGATCCCAACAACCCACTGGCTGATGGTGCCAAGCAACCACTCCATGGCCAGGTATCATATAACACGTTCCCTCCCTTCTGCCTTTGTGAAACCCCATAGCATTGTGAAGCTCTGATGGAAAGGGACAGGGAAAAAGTCTGTGGGAATCCCTGGCTGGGGGCTCCCTAGGATCTGTGCTGAACATGCTACAATGTTTCCCACAGATCTGCTGCCACCTGATAAGTTCAAATCCCAGTGAGTATTTCACAACTTTAAAGATACAGATGTTTCTCCAATCCTGTGATCTGTAGCATTTCCTTATATGGCTGACTTCATGATATGATCATCATATGCACAAATTCTCACTCTAATATTACCGTGAAAGACACTTTACTATAGTGGCTAGAGAGCTGTTCTCAAAGCCTGTAAGCCCTGGGTTCAAGTGCTGCCTCTGGTTCAGACTCACTGTGTGATAGTGGGCAAGGCACTTCAGTTCTCTCTGCTTGCTCCAGGCTACTCCCTAAGGCTGCATATGGCAGAGAAGCTTCTAAGTGGCATTGGTAGGGGGACTTTCTTCCTATGGCAGTTCGCTAAGTCTAGTGGCCATCCCTGGGGCTGCTAGTTCAGGTCTCTTTATTTGCATTAACCTGTAAATGCACCCAGGGGTTCTGCGAGCCTTGTGAACTCTACGAGAAGCTTGTAAGGGAAAATGATACCAACACCCTGGCTGGGTGGTATCATGTGGTACAATTCGCAGATTTCCTGGGTGGGGAACCCTCTTAGGCCTTTTATGTCATGTGAGAGCCAATCTTGAGTTATCCAAAGGTTACAGCTCTGAGGGTTCAGACCTGGATAACTGGGAAGATGGTGGTACTTCTGATAAAGAGACAAAAGGAGGGCTGAAAAAAGAAGAGCCACCACGAGATGGAAAAAGAATTAGTTGCGTTTTAGCCATTTCCTTCCGATCTCCTGATATTTACCCCACTTATACAAACCCTATGCAGATGCCGCCACTTATCAAATTGAAAGGTAACAATGATGATAATAGCAGCCATTTAGCACTTTGCATACATTATCACACTCAGCCTGAGAGTGAGAAGAGGGTACAGTTGGGCATGATTTTTACCAGTGAGACTCATAAAACTGGCCTGTGCTCTTTCTCGAAGTCATAGCCTTTGCCTTCTTCGAACATTGTCGGTGGAGTGATTTAGTTGTTTCAGCAACAATTGTAGTGGAGACATACTCTGCTCCTTGGAGGGGAGCTGAAAATCAAATTTTGTACCAGCCATCGTCACAAAAACCTAATCCGTCTCATCTAGAGATGGCATAAACAATCTTCATCCGACTCGTTTTGATATTCCCACACATTGCCACATTTTAATTACTCATAAGGTTTCCATGCTGGAGATGGGCGCTTTAAAAATCATTGGTATTTTGAAAATCCAAAGCCGGGGTGATACACGCTCAGGTGTTAATTTATTTACATCAATTAATTTCAGGCCTCTGATGTAAACCAATTAGTATTCAACACTTAATGGAGTCATTATCTGTCAGATTAGCTTCTAGGAATGCTTGTCACTGCTACAGGACCAGGCACCAGAACTTTGCTAATAAAACTAGAAGAATTAATGGAGTGAACAGCATAGATAATGGCTTCATGTGGAACGTACAGTATAGAAAATAGAATGATCAGCTGTCTCCCAGAAATAAAGACATCGCCCAGGCAGCTTCTCGATCCACCCCTCCCCCCATGGGTTTAGACAGTGCTGTTCAACAACAGTGAGAGTGGCAAAGTCTTTGCACAGTGCTGTCATAATAAGAACTGTGTATCCTTGCTGCCCTGGAAGATGCATGTCTGGAGGATGCATGCGGATGGAAGTAGGCCGTGTCAGGGCAAGCCGCGGAACAGCAGGTGCTATTTCCTCCAAGAGGAAAGGCAGAAGGAGGTGGGTAACAGGAAGGAGGGTGGCTGAGGAAGTGTGCTGTGGTGTGTGTCCAACAGCAGCAGATCTCCAGGTTCAAATCCCATATGCAGTACTTCTCCTTGTGCAACCACAGGCTAATGACTTCCCCTCTCTAGGTCTCACTTTGGTGGCCTGGATGACCTCTAGGATCCCTTTTTGCTCAAAATCTACGATCTCATCCCAGCCACCTTGAAGAGCCCATGTGGCCCTGAATGCTGGTGTGGAATTGTGGTGTCTTACATTGGGGGCTGCCTGAGAAGCAGACCCTTGGGAAGGGATATGTTTTAATTCAGAGTGAATCTTCAGGTGATTAAAAATCCAGTAACTAGCAATGTGGGCAGATATTTCCTAAGAGAGTGGTTTGTTTATTGAGTGATCGATGGATGGATATATTGTGTTGCATTGTAGAAAGGGCATCTCTGTTTTATCAGTCCACAAGTGACAACCCTCTTCAAAATGTCCTTTCTCAGTGATATGTCAAGATTACTAAGCTTTCTCGTGGAGATAGCTAGGCTGATTGGATTTGCACACTCTGTGGTTCTCAAGAAAAATATATTGTTGGTTTGTTGTTGTTTTCCTCCAGGAATGTCCTGTAATTGAGCTTTTCTTGGTTCTGACTTGAGTTTAGCTTTATTATTTCATGTTTTCTTTTCTTGTGTAGCTGGGTCAAGTGTTACATGAAAGAAAGAATGTGCTGTGGATCAGACTCAAGGTCCTGGGAATCCCTGGATCACAGACTCTCCAGGAGGGAAAGGCCCAGGGGGGCTGACCAGCCCAACCTGGGTGGTGCCTGAAAGGGAGCTCCCCCTCCATCAGCCTCAACAAGCAGAGCAGTTCCTAGGACAGTCCTGGGGAGACATGCACCAAGCCCTAGGCTTTCAGGATTTCCTCATGAAATCACGAATGAGCATCAGCTCATTCTTCTTCAACTCCCAACAGTTCTTATACAGTGTTTTGCATACATGGACTCATTTTCACTGACCAACGTCTTGGTCTGAATTCTTCAGCTTCTTGCCCCCTCCTGCCTTTCCCTTCACCAAATGCTCCCCATGTTCCTGCAGGGAGCTATGTCACTATTCTTCCAGGCTCTGTGGTTGACAAATTGGAAGGCTTCTCTGTTACTTTTTAACTTCTATGATCAGTCTCTCCCCAAGTCTCCTCCTGAGAAATGTTTCCAGTCTCAGTCCCTATTCCTCCATCCTCAGCATCACCATACTTAACCTCTCCTGGCAGCATTGTCGTCACTGATGTGGCTGTTTTTGTCATCATTACTTACAGCTGCTTAGTTCTTTAAAATTGGTAGAGTGCTTTAGAACTCTCGCAACAGCCTTTGGAGGGAGATGCTGTGATTACGTCCATTTTATGGATGGTGAAACTGAGAGGTTAAGCAACTTGCCCAGGGTCACACAACTAGCAAGCGTCTGAGGTGGGATTCGAACCTAGGTCTTCCTGATTCCAGGTTCAGTGGTATAGCCACAGTGCCGCATTGCCTCCCATCATCTCATACGTGAATTTCTGTAACTGCTTTTCATTTCCCCTCCTTCTGGTACATTTGGCACATCACTGCCAATCTCGTTTGGCTCCAACATCTCTTTTAGCAAGTCCTTTCCCTGCTCGTGAGTCAATAATGGCTCCATATCGCCTACTACATCAAATCCAAACTGCTTGGCCTAGTTTTCAAGGCTCTCCATAATCTGGTCCACCCTACCTATTCTCCAACCCCATTTCTCATTGTTCCCCATGATAAGCCTTCTGTTCCTCACTATCTGCCCTGCCTCCCCTGCCCTCTCCAAGTTCTGTGCTCTGTGGCTTTCTGGAGCTTTGTTTGCCATCATTCCTCCTACATGGAATGTCTTCCCCATGGTACTTACCTTGGGAGATTAATCCAGGTCCTCCAGTGGCTCCTGGGTAAAGTCTCTCCCATAACTCCAGCTTGATCCCCCTAACTATAGACTTTCTGATCCTCTGCACCAGTGGTGTCAAACTAAAATAGAAGTATAGCTGCATATTGATTTAGAAAACCACAGATTAACATTATCTATGTTGTATTTTTTCTTTATTTCATCAAACATTTCCCAATTCCATTTTGATCTGGTTCTGCCCCCTTCACCTCCCTACCCCTCCCCACAGTGTTTGATATCTCTGCTTTATAGCACTGTGCATAGTCAGTTGATTGGTTGATAGATTCTTCTTGCAGAATCTTAATGAACTAGGCAACTTTCTCTGTTCTTAGTTTTTCATCGTGTTTATTCTGGATGGATGAGGTTGCTGGATAACAGAGATCCTGATAGGGGAGATGTTAGCCAAGATCACAGAGCCAGCTTCTGGCAGAGCTGGGACCAGAAGCTGGCTATACTGAATACCATACCACCTTTCCCCACCAAATATACTAGTCGTGGACTACTGTACCATGGAGGAAAATGTCTTCCAGCTGGTGATCTAAGGTTTATGACTCGGATTAAAAGGATTAAGAGCCCTTGTTATTTAATCTTATCTGATTAACTAGGTACCAATTATAACTATAGTGTCCATGTAAATGGATTATTTCCCTCCCATCCCACTCACTACCACTACCACCCCTTTTGTAAGCATCATAGAATTTGGATGGCGGGGCGGGGGGGGGGGGAGACCTTTAGGATCATCTGGTCTAGCCCCTTCATTTTCTATGTTGTAAGCCCTCCACGTATTGCAAGGCCCTATATGTAGCAAGGGGGCTGTATCCTACATGTAGTGTGGAGCTGTTGTTGTATGGCTTTGAAGGGAGACAGAATAGAGGTCTCTAGTCTCTTCTCTCCCCTGCCCCTTTTCCGAGGGAGACTTTAATTCCTGCCAGGAGGGAAAGCAGGAGGCTGGGGCTAAAGTATACCACTCTGTTGTACTCCCAGAGCAGACCAACACTTTACTCAGAGAGAGGGGGTACCAGGCTAGGATCACATCCCTCTCACCCCTTCAGTGTTCAACGTGATCAGGCTCAAGCTGACTTCTGATCGTTGTTCATCATGGGGTTGAGGAGAGGATCCCAAGCTTCATATCCAAGGTTTGACTCCCTTTTCCCACCAAATACCAATTCAACAATGAACACACATAGCAATTATTAAAGACACCCATTTATCTAAATCAGAGCAAAACCAAAATCAGAGAAGGAATACGTGGGAAGATACATACCCAATAATACGCAGTGAAGGAACTCTCTCGTCAGGATCAAGCTAACTCAGCTCAACCAAGAGAGAATGCCCTAGATCTCACCCAGGGGGAAATTCCCCAAAGTCTCTAGTGCAGCAAGCTGGAGGTAGGGCCATGATGGAGACTGCCATCTCCTCTCCATCTCTCCAGACTCCTGGAGTCTTTCTTCAGCAGGGGTTGAGGTGAGCTTCACCTCTTCCATCTTCTTTCTCAAGCTGGAAGTACCCTGGGTGACTACAGTGCTCAAAAAGACTCTCAAGCTCAAAGAAGACTCTAAAAAGACTGAAGAGACTCTCCTCCTTCCCACTGTTCTCTTCTCCCTCCCCCTCCTCAAAGCAGGGTGTTCATCTCCACCAGTGAAGAGAGAGGCAGAGAGTCCCGTTCCAATGGGCTTTGGGATAAGGATAACATACTAATGAGGAAACACATCCAGATAAGTGAAGAGACTTGTCCAAGGTTACACAGGTAGTCGGTAGCAGAGCCAGGATTCGAACCCAGGTCCACTGGTACTGAATCCCATATTCTCTCCACTAAACTGAATGACCTCTCTCTAACCCCTTCATTTTACAGATAAGATATCTTAGACTCAGACAGATGTGGAGTGACTTGCCCAGGGTCACACTGCTAGTTAGGGATAAAACTCGACCTAGAACCTAGAATTCCTGACTCCAGTCCCATGCTTTTCCCACAATACCACGTTGTTACCTTATTCAGGGGCTTGCTGGTACTTCCAAAATGAAACCTCTTTAGATGACGAGACACTACATGCCATCATAGTGGCCTGTAATGAGTGAAGTTCTATCATACCAACACTAGATTGTCATCTTTTCTGCACCTGGACCTTTTACCCACATCAAAACAAGAGCTGCTATTACTCAGTAAAGGTCATGCACAAGGGACTCCTGTTCCCAGATGCCGGCATCCACTCATTTTTGACTTTGCGGCTCTTCCTACCACTTCTCCCATCAGCGAGCATTGCTGCCTGGAAAGGAAACAGCCAGAGTGATTTTGTTAATTTGTACCTCCAGGGTTATGTGTGTGCGTGTGTGTGTGTGTGTGTGTGTGTGTGTGTGTGTGTGTGTGTGTATGTATGGAGGGGTACAAAGCATGAATCTGGGAGAACAGTGCTTACTGTTGGGAGAAATAAAACGTGGCAAAAAAAATCTCTTCCTTTTATCATCTTTGAAGAAGATGGCTGCTTTGGTGTTTCCGAAGATTGGAATAACTTATCACTATTATTAGTTATAATTATAGCTCACATTTCTATAGCAATTTAAGATTTCCAGAGTGTTTTACATACATTATTTCATTTGATAACAATTCCTATTTTAATGGCCTGTTAACAGAGTCCTTTCCTCACAACAACCCTATTACATGGATAACGTAACAAATATTATAATGGTATTCTTTTTATATTTACCCCCTGATTGAAAGAGAGAGCTATATTAGAAAATCCAGAATATTTTCCCACTATCATAAATTACTATTCTGCTTTCTCCAAGGCCCCTTTAAAAAATTCTCCCCCTGTTTGAGATGTATGAACACACTTGTCATACATAGCTAAGAGACAATTGATACTCAAGATAAGCAGGGGGGTAGCATGCAAGCACATAGCTGTCCTTGATGTGTTCCTATCACCCAGCCTAGATGAACTGCTTACCAGGGGGCCTGACAGAGCTAGCAGATGTGATGGCAGAGCCATAGTGAGTGATGTTTGAATGACTGTGGCAATCAGGAGAGGTGTTGCAGGGGAAGAGAAGGACAAATATTGTCTCAGTTTGATAGAAGGAGAAATAATGGAGTCTGCAGTCCTGGAGGCAGTGAGCTTGACTTCAGTGAGTGGTAAAATTTTAGAATCTCTTTTAAAGGAAGAGTTATTGAACATCTTGAAAAAGAAGCAGAGATCACCAAGAGCCAGCATGACCTCATCAAGAACAGAGTGTGCCAGAATAACCTCATTTCCTTTTTGGGTGGGGTCACTAAGTCGTAGAGCAGGGAGATGCTAGAGATGATGTTTTCCTAGACTTTATCAAAGTATTTGACTGAGTCTTTCATGCAGTTCTTGTGGACAAGATGGTTAGATGTGGGGCAGATAAGAAGAGTCTGTTCTGAAGGCTTCTGAGATGGTTGAATGGCTAACCCCAAAGAGTGATTAATGGTTGACTGGCAGCTTGGAATGAAGTCTCTAGTGAAGCAATGCAGAGATCTCTGTGTAGTCTTGTGCTATTTAAGATTTTTGTTGATGACTTGGAGCTAACCAGATTTTCCAATGGTAACAAACTTAGGAGACCAGCTTATTTGTTACATGACAGGGTCAGGATCCCAAAAGAGCTGGACAGGTTACAATCTAATTAGTTGAGGTTTCATAAGGATGAAAGTGAAATCTTACATTTAGTGTATTTGTCATCTCATCAATGTGAGAAGTCCTTCATTTTGCAGATGAGGAAACTGAGGCTCAGAGAAGTTAAGTGATTTGTCTCAGGTCACATAGATATTAAGTAGTAGAGCTGGGATTTGAACTCAGGTCTTCTAACTCTTAATCCATTATACTTTTCACTGTTCCATATTGTTTCCCTAGCTCATTGAGCTTTATTGTAAATGTTTCCCTGAATATCTAATCTCGCAGAGATACTACAAATGGTACATGAATAGTGCAGTTTGCAACCCTTTCATTCTTATCCTGGGTGACTGTTTTTATACCCTTCCATAGATCTTCGATGGAGGTCAGTCAGTCACCAAACACTTATTAAGTGTTAGTAAGGTAGTCCCTGCTCTGAAGGAACACATGGTCTAATGAGGGAGACAACATGCCAACCACCATGTACAGACAAGATATAAACTAATCAACAGGCATTACCATTATTGGGGATTGGGAAAGGCTTCACATAGAAGGTAGGATTTTATCCGGGGTATGAAGAAAGCTGGAAGACAGAGATGAGAGGGAGAGTGTTCCAGGCACAGGGGACAACCACTGAAGATGCCCTGAGTTGAGAGATGAAGGGTCTTATTCAAGGAACAGAAAGGAAGCCATTGTCCCTGATCAGAGTACATGAGGGCAATAAAGTGGAAGAAGATTGGAGAGGTAGGAAGGGGCCAGTAAGAAGGACTTTGAATGTCAGAGGATTTTATATTTGATCCTAGAGGTAATAGGGAGCCACAGGAGTTGATTGAGTAATGGGGTGACTTGGCTAGACCTATGCTTTAGGAAGATCACTTTGACAACTAAGTGGAGAATGGACTGGAGTGGGGAGAGAATTGACGAAGGGACACCAACTAGCTAGCTATTGCATTAGTCCAGACTAGAGATGCTGAGGGTCTGCACGAAGGTAGTGGTGGTGTCAGAGGAGAGAAGAGGGGTATATGAAATGCCATGAAGGTAGAATCAGCAGGACATGGCAACAGATTGGATGTGAGGGTGAGAGACAGGAGTCAAGGATGGCACCTAGGTTGTGAGCCTGGGGGACAGGAAGGGTTGTGGCGCCCTCCACAGAAATAAGGAAGTTCAAAAGAGGGGAGACTTTCAGGGGAAGGATAGTAAGTTTGATTTTGGACGTGTTGAACACCAACAATAACAAAAGAAAAACTGCAGTTAAAGCCCAGTGAGCAGGTGGGCAGATAAATGAACAGAGAGAATCCTAAAAAAGACAAGGAGGAATGAAGAAAACCTCAAAGAGAATCTCTTGCTCACTTAGCAAATAACATGAAAGACAGTGAATCTTTCTTGCCTGATAAAAGACAGAATCTTGTGGACTCCCCAGAGAGCATGGAATAACAACAACAACAAATTGTAGAATCACTCAAAGGAGAAAATTCACAAAAGAAGAAGTTAGGAATCAATCTAGGTCAGGAATTAGGGCTCTCAGGGTGGAAAAACACAGGTAAAAGAATAGAAAAAGGGTGGAAGCTACGCTGGAGTGGGCATGTCAGGATGGGAGTGAGCTCATGGGCAGGAAGGGAAGTGGAGAGTGTAGCCACTGAGAGGAAGAGGAGGGAGAGCCCCAACTGTGCACAGAAATCACCTCTGATAGAAAGAACTGGGGGGGTGACTGGGAACATGTCAAGTTAGTGGGAATGACAATCCGCTAGCAGCTCTTCTCAGCAGCTCAGCATAGAGCTACCCCATCTTATTTAGGGGAAGCAGGGCAGTGGGAGAGGTCCTGTGGAAGCTGAATAGCATCCAAGTAGTTTAAGACAGTATGTGCAATGTACTACAGGAAAAATGAATATTTTGGTCACTCTCATTTTTTCAGAATATCTAACCCAGGAGTGGGGAACCTGTGACCTAGAGGCCACATGTGGCCCTCTAGGTCCTCGAGTGTGGCCCTTTCATGGAATCCAAACTTCACAGAACAAATCCTTTTATTATCCCCCTCCCTTTCTAGCCTCTACACTTTTGCTAAGACTTCATGAAGACCGGGGGTCCATGAGTATCCAGCAGCACCTTTCACATGTTTTCTCAGAAAAGATGGCAGTAGGTGACTTCC
This sequence comes from Trichosurus vulpecula, assembly GCF_011100635.1. Classification (NCBI taxonomy): domain Eukaryota; kingdom Metazoa; phylum Chordata; class Mammalia; order Diprotodontia; family Phalangeridae; genus Trichosurus; species Trichosurus vulpecula. The sequence continues at coordinate 21,413,329 of NC_050582.1, forward strand.
ACCTTTCATTTCAGTGTTGGTCAGTATCCATAGTGATACAGCACACATGGTGGAACCAGGAGACAATAATGTGACCAGAAGTGTCCATATCCCTTATGCCTATATGCATGTAGGTCAGCCTCTCATAGATCTATGATATGTTCTCTATTTGGGGATTATTGGTCAAGTTGAGTTCCAAAGTTGGAAATTTAAACTCTCAGGATGCTATGAGATAGCTGTCCTTATATGGACTTGTTCTTCCCTAGCCAAATTGGGGGTCCATAAGAACCAGAAGAGCCCTTACTAGAACTGAATTTCCATTGTCACTTCCTTGTTGCTAGCCTCTTTGCTTCCCTTATATTACATAGTAGAGAGTGACTTGTGGTTTTGGAACACAGTAATTAATTTGAGCTGTTACTAAAGTCCTCCCATTAAGAATGATGGCTAATGTTCTGTCAAATTGGTTCGAATGAAATATAAGCTACTTATTAGGAAATTCAGACTTTGCCAATTTTTATACACTGCCCTGAAGCCTGATTCAAGGAGGTCCTTCTATAATTCTTCCATCTCTTTTCATTGTAAGCTACAATAAAAATAAATAGGTATTTCTCCTTTAAAGGAAAATACTCTTAGAATTCACAAAACTGAGATTATCTTTCTCTTGGTATATTGGTAAGGAAACAGATAGCTTCCTCAGTCTTTTGGTGGAGCAGAAATTTCCTTTGATGTTATTCTTGGAATGTCTTCTCTAGATTCCTATTTATAACTCGTGATAAAATGACTCTTCATGCATAAGGCCATTCAACCTCAACATTTATTTGTTGACCCAAATGACCAGCTCATGCAGGAATAATGACCCTAACAGAAGATCATCTGACTTCTCCTTGAATACCTCCAGGACCAGGAAGCTTACTATTCTGTGAGGCAAGACCTACCATTGTTGCCAACTATAACCATTAGAAAGGTTTTTCTTCCATTGAGCCCCAAATTTCCACCCTCTAATACCACTCTCCTTCCCATTACTTCTTTTTCTGCCTTCTGGGGCCAAGCAGAACAAATTAAACTCTTCCACATGCCAATACTTGAAGATAGCTATCATACTTATTCCCCCATTTAGCACACACTCTGTCATTCTTTCTTTTTCTCTCTCTCCTCTCCTCTAGTCTCTCTCCACATCTTTGCTTATTTTCTGTCTCTTCTCCTCTATTTCTCTCTCTCAAATAAAAACAAATAATTCTTTAGAAGAGTGATTTTAAATTAGCAGATACTTGTGAAAAGGTTTATCTATGAAACTCTAACCTACTATATTTAGTTTTTTCTATGAATATGTACTAAATTTAATGGGATAGTAACAAAACTACTATGCTGTTTGTACTCTCCACCCAAATAGAAGCCCTCCCTTACATTAGATATAGTCAAGCAAAATAAATCTATACATTGACCTCATCTGAAGATGTCTCATTGTGTACCTCATTACCAGAAGGCAGGAAGCGTGTTCCATCATCAGTCTTATGGAATAGTAAATCGTTCATAGTTGTTTTTCTTTATAATTTTGTAATCATTGTACACATTGTTCTCCTGGTTTTTCTCGTTTCACTTGTTATCTGTCCATATTAGTCTTCCCAGATTTTTCTATATCAGCACCTTTTGTCATTTTGTATGGTATAATGATATTCCATTGTGTTCGTGTGCCATAATTTGTTCATCTGTTCCCCAGATGATGGACATACACTTCGTTTCCATTTCTTGGCTACAACAAAAAGTTTTGCTATAAATATTTTTGTATACATGGATCTTTCTCCTCTGTCTTTGACCTCTTGGAGATATATTCCTTGTTGTGGTACCTGTGGGTCAAAGTTTAGTGATTTTGGAGGGTGTGGTTCCAAATTGCTCTCCAGAATGGTCCGATTCACTGTTACACCTATCAGTTAATTTGTATGTCTGTTCTCCCACAGCCCCTTCAACAAATTGCCAATTTTCTCTTTTGTTATCTTTGCTGATCTGGTGTGAGGTAGAACTGAAGAGTTGGTTATTTGCATTTCTCCTTTTATTAATGATTACAAAGGTTGTTTCTGTAGTTGTTGCACTTATTCTATTGAAAACTGGCTCTAACCTAGAGAAATGAAACTAAGGAAAAGGACCTATATGTACAAAAATATTTATAGCAGCTCTTTCGTGGTGGCAAAGAATGGGAAATTGAGGGGATGCCAATTCATTGAGTAATGGCTGAACAAGTTGTGGTATATGATTGTGATGGAAAACTATCTGTCTTATAAGAAATGATGAGCAGGATGCTCTGAGAAAAACCTGGAAAGATTTATGTGAACTGATACAGAGTGATAACCATGAGAACATTGTACACAGTAGCAGCAATATTATACAATGATCATCTGTGAATGACTTAGATATTCTCAGCAGTGAAAGTATGCATACTTTTTAAACTTTATTTTTCTTGGGAATTTTTTGGGTCTGTGTTTTCTTTCACAACATGACTTATATGGAAATAAGTTTTGTATGACTGCACATGTATAACATATATCAAGTTGCTTGCCTCAAGGAGGGGGGAGGGAAAGAAGGGGCAGAGGGAGTTTGGAACTCAAAATAAAAAAAATGTTAAAATAGTTTTACATGTAATTGGAAAAATAAAGTGTTTTTTAAAATGACCAAAAAGAATAACTTAAAATTATTATTATAAGTTCATGAAATTAAGATTTTTGTACCTACTTCTTCCATATTAAACATATTTTCACATTAGTCATGTTGTAAAGAAGAATTAGAATAAATGGGAGGAACCATGAGAAAGAAGAAACAAAACAACAACAAAAAAGAGAGCAAATACTATGCTTCAGTCTGCATTCAGACTCCATAGTTCTTTCTCTGGATGTGGATAGCATTTTCCATCATGAGTGTTTTCTAGTTGTCTTAGATCCTTTCATTGCTGAGAAGAGCTAAGACTATCAAAGTTAATCATCACACAATGTGACTGTTACTGTGTACAATGTTTTCCCGGTTCTGCTCATTTCACTCAGGATCAGTTCATATAAGTCTTTCCAGGTTTTTCTGAAGTCTGCCTGCTCATCATTTCTTATAGCACAATAGTGGTCCTTTATATTCATATACCACAACTTGTTCAGCCATTCCCCAATTGATGGACATCCCTTCAATTTCCACTTCTTGGCCACCACAATAAAGAGCTCCTATGAATATTTTTGTACATATGGGTCCTTTTCCCATTTTTATGATCTCTTTGGGATGCAGACCTAGAAGTGGTATTGCTAGGTCAAAGGGTATGCACAGTTTTATAGCCCTTTGTGCATACTTCCAAATTGCTCTCCAGAATGGTTGGATCAGTTGACAACTCCACCAACAATGCATTAGTATTCCAATTTTCCCACATCTTCTCCAACATTTACCATTTTCCTGTTTTGTCATGTTAGCCAATCTGATAGATGTGAGGTGGTACCTCAGAGTTGTTTTCATTCACATTTCTCTAATCAGCAATGATTGAGAGCATTTTTTCATATGATTATAGATAGCTTTAATTCTTCCTCTGAAAACCGCCTGTTCATATCCTTTGACCATTTATCAATTAGGGAATGGCTTGTATTCTTATAAATTTGACTCAGTTCTCTATATATTTTAGAAATGAGGCCTTTATCAGAGACACTGGCTGTAAAAATTGTTTCCCAGCTTTCTGCTTCCCTTCTAATCTTGGTTGCATTGGCTTTGTGCAAAAACTTTTCAATTTAATGTAATCAAAATCATCCATTTTGCATTTCGTAATGTTTTCTGTCTCTTGTTTGGTCATAAATTCTTCTCTTCTCCGTAAACCTGACAGGTAAACTATTCTTTGCTCTCCTAGTTTGCTTATATCTATAATCCTCTACTCATTTTGACTTTATCTTGATATACGGTGTAAGATGTTGGTCTGTGCCTATTTTCTTATGTAACTTTTTTTTCTCCTTTCTCCTTTCTTATTTGCTTCACACTTTAAGACATTAAGAAATACTGCATTTTTCACACATATCACATTTCTTGCCTTCACAATAAGTGGGGGAGGGGTGGGAGGGAGGGAGAGAAGTTAGAACTCAAAAAATTTTTTAAATATGTTAAAAATAAATAATAGAAAGAAAATTGTTCATATCCTTTGATCTACTAAGGAATAGCTCACATTCTCATATACATTTATGTATGTATATTTATCAATTCCCCATATACCTTGAATATTAGACCTTTATTAGGAAAATTTGCTACAAAGATACTTTTGGCCTGATTATTCTAACTGCATTATTTTTGCTTGAAACCTTTTCAATTTTATGTAATTTAAATTGTCCATTTAATCTTCCGTGAGTATCTCTATCTTTTGTTTAGTTAAGAATTTCCTCCCTAATGGTTTCAGAAAAACCTGGGAAGACTTGTATGAATTGATACACAATGAGGTGAGCAGAATCAGAAGAACAATTTCTATAATAACACCAACAATATAAGGGAAAACAACTTTGAAAGGCTTAATAAGTGAAATGACCAACCAGGATTCCAGATGATGGATGATTAAACATGCTACCAAATAGGTGATAGACTCAAGATGCAGAATAAGACATATATTTGAGACATAGTTAATATGGAAATTTATTTTGCCTTGACTTTTCATATTTGTTACCAGGGTTTGGGTTTAGTTTTTTTTCAGTTGGGGGTAGGTAGGAGGGAAAGGGGAACTAAGAATAGAGTAGCTAAAATTAAAAAAAAAAGAAAGAAAAGAGGGCCATTAAACCTTTAAAAAATGCACAAAAGAGCACAGAAGGAATACCAGAGACATAGGCAAGTGAGATACTGCTTTGGAAATTGAGTGCTGAATTTATTATATGTTTTAAAAAGAAAAACAAACTGTACATAAAAGCATTGAAGTTTCATTTAGAATCCTTTTTTCTATTTTACTATACATGGAAATGCTCACTGTATATGTTGTTAGGTTCATTTTAAAATGAAAAATATCTCTCTCTCTCTCTCTCTCTCTCTCTCTCTCTCTCTCTCTCTCTCTCCCTTCCCCACTATAGCTCTGAAAGGCATTTCCTTCCCTTTTCCTCTAATTGGTTTATGATACAGTCTTTTATAGTTAGGTCATATATATCCATTTGAAACTTCTTGTGGTATGTAGTGTATGATGTTAGTCTAAACCTCATTTCTGCCAGACTACTTTCCATTTTCCTAGCAGTTTTTATTGAATAGGGAGTCTTTACTCCAGTATTTGGTATTCTTCAATTTTCTTAATACTATGCTACTATGTTTGATTGCTTCCCTTCAACTTTTTCTTATATGACCTACTTTTTAGATCCTTCATTCTGTTTGTCCTCCTCTAGATATTTTCTAATTTGTCAACATCCTTCTAAAATTGGATACCTGGAATGGAACATAATACTCCAGATGTCTAGGCAGAAGAGACTATTATGCTCTGAACTAGACAGTATACGTCTGTTAATGCATTGTCTATTGACACTAGTTCTGATTAGATGAAGTGTTTAAGAGCAGGTTTTGAAAAGGCTGAAGGAGCCAAAGATAAATGTTGCCTCAGACCCATCCTGTGGATGAGTGAACCTTTTCCTTTCTTGCTCCATCCATCCTCTTGCATTCGCTGGGACCTTGTTCCCTCCAATGACATAGCTTCCTTGCTTACCCTCTCTAGCACTGGTTGTACTTTCTCTCCTTCCGCAGACTCTCTGGCTGTGTTGCAGGAGTTGGACTACTCTTTCCTCCCTATTGCCACATCCAGGTTTTCCCTCTAACCACCACCACTCAGTAATGTCTCCTCCTTTGATTCATTTCATACATATTTATTCCCCAATCAAGATTCTAGGAGCTGTTGTCTACCAATCTCCAGGACACTCTCTTTCTTTCTTCACTGAGTTCAGTGGCAAGCTCACAGTCTTCCTCCTCTCCCTAACTCCCACCCTCATACTAGGGGACAAACATACTGATACTCCCTCAAATATCCCAGCCTCCCAATTCTTTAACTTAGTCATTCTCCATGATCTGATCTGTACCTCACCATAACAATACACAAAGATGATAGTACCATTTATCTTGCCATCACCCACAAATGTTCCACATCCGTCTTCATGAACTCTGAAATTCCTTTTATTTTATTATAATCTGTTGTCATTCTGCTCCTCCCTCTGCCTTGCAACTCCAAACCCTGTTCTTCATCCTCACCATGACCATCAATCCTGCAACCCTTCAGTTCTTCCCCAAACCATCGCCCCTGCACTGGCTACGTTCTTTTCTCTTCCTCATCCTGACCCCATGGTGAATTCGTTCAACTCATATTGACCTCTTCTCTCAAGTCCTTTGCCCCTTTATCCTATAGATTATCTTATCTTTCTAAATTCTAATTTTAGATTATTCTTACCATCTCCTGCTTTTGCTCCTACTCATATGCTGTAGAAAATCACAAAACTGTGCTGACCAGGTCCACTACAAGTTTGTTACATAATCTCAACTGAGCCCTCACTGCAGCAAGGCAGTCTTTTATACCTCTCTAATCAATTCACTATACACTTTTCACTGTGGTTTTTTCAAACCTTTTTGTCCCTTTTCAGGCCTCTCACAGCTTCCCCTCCTTCTACGCTCATAGCTGAGAACCTTGCCTCGTATTTCACAGGAAAAATTGAGCCTATTCACAGAGAGCTCCCTATTCTCCCCTGTCCCATGTTTCACATCACTCAGGTGCCTCTGGCACCATCTCCTTCTCTACCTATGTTGGTGAACAGAGTGGCCTTTCTCCTTGCCAAGGCAAACCCCTTTCTCTGCACAAGTAATCTCATTCTTTCTCATCTTCTCCAGTAAATCACCCCTTCTCTCCTCCCTACTACCTCAGCAGTATTCAGTCTCCCCCTTGTCCATTGGCTGATTCCCTCCTGCCTCCAAACATGCTCATGGATTCCTCCAACCTCAAAAAGCCCTCACTTGATCCATCTCTCCCTACTAGCTATTTTCCTACATTTCTCTTCCTTGCCATGGCTAAATTCCTTGAGAAGGCCATGTGCAGTAGGTACCTCTACTTTTCTCTCTCTTCTTAGCTCTTTGAAGTCTGTCTTCTCACTTCATCATTCAACCGAAACTAGCCTTTCCAAAGTTACTAATGATCTCTTGATTGCTAAATTGAATGGGCTTTTCTGAATCCTTATTGTTCTTGTCCTATCTGCAGCTTTTGACACTCTCCATCACCCATCTTCTCTTTACAACTCCCTTCTCTAGATTTTCCTAACACTGTCCTCTCTTGGTTCTCCTCCTACCTGTCTGAATGCTTCTTTTTTGTCTCCTTTGCTTTATCTTCACCCATGTCATGTACATCAACAGTGGAGTCCCCCCACCCAGAGCTTTTTCCTGGACCCCTCTTCTTTTCTCCCTCTATACTTTTTTTACTTGGTGATCTCCTCAGTTTCTATGTTCTACTCGTCATCTCTGTGCAGAACCTTTCTGCTACCTCCAGTCTCGCATCCTCCAACTGCCTTTTAAACATTTGGAACTGGATGTCCTGCTGACATCCTAGACTCATCATGTCCAAAATTGAACTCATTATCTTTTCTCCCCAACCCTCCCCTCTTCTGAACTTTCCTGTTACTTGTGAGGGTACCACCATCCTCCCAGTTAGCCAGGCTCTCAGGCCAGGGGTCATCTTAGACCCCTCACTATCTCTTTCACTCCCCGATATCCAATCAGTGGTCAAGTCCTGTTGATTCTACCTTCCTAACATCTCTTCTATACATCCTGTTCTCTCCTCTGACACTGGCACCACCCTGGTACATCCCCTCATCCCCTCACACGTGGACTGTTACAATAGTCAAGTGGTTGGGCTTGCTGCCTCATGTCTTTCTGGTCCAGCCTCTACTCAGCTGTCAAATAGATCTATCTAGAAAGCAGTTCTGATCTTATCATCCCCTTACTCAGTCAACTCCAGTGACTTCCGCTTACCTCCAAAATCAAATATAAAATCCTCTGTTTGCCACTCAAAGGCCTTCATAACTTGGCTCCTTCCTATACTTTGTTATCTTCTCATACCTTACTCCTCCACATCTCCCACTCTGATGAGTGACACTGGCTTCCTTGCTGTTTCTTACATAAGATGATTCCCCCCACCCCGACTGTGGGCAGTTTCCCTGGCTATCACCCATATCAGGAATTCTCCTTCATCTCTGTCTTTTGGCTTCCAGGTCTCAGCTAAAGTCGCACCTTCTGGAATAAGTCTTTCCCAGTTCTCCTTGATCTTGGCCTCCTCTCTTTAAGTTCTCTCCCACTTATCCTGTATATATCTTATTTGTACACGGCTGTTGGCATGTTGTCTCCTCCATTAGACTTTGAGCCTTTCTTTGTACCCCCAGTACTTAGCACAGTGCTTGCCACATAGTAAGCACTTAATAAATGCTTGTTGATTGACTGATGAAACTTCATCATAGAGAAGGGAACAGCAGGTGACTGTTGAACACCTCTACTACCTTTTGATGGCCCACCATAAATTTTTTGGTTGATCAAGAGCAGTAAGACCTCTGACGGTTGTATGGGAGTTGTTTGCATATTAGTAAGGCTTTTGTCAAGACTTTTTTCCCATTTCTCTGAAAAACCCTTATAATGCCTCATCTATTGTACCATAGTATTGATTCGTTTTCAGGATCTTCCTTCTAATTGCTTATTCTGGCAATGTCTCAGGGACAAATACCTTGCCATGTTTTGCTATTGAGTTTTAAAATAGCAGATGAAAGCCAATGATAGCTATTTTCCTGAACGAAAAAGGTGGTTTGAATTAGGTCTGTGCTGAGGGGCATTTAGGAGCAAACAAGAGGGGAGTAAAAAAAGAAAAAATGGATGTAGTTAGCAACATGGAATTGGGACTAAAATGATACCAGAATGATGAGAAATTAGGAATACATATACAAAAGTCCACTTTGGAGAGATGGCACTATAGTCACCTATTGCTGTGCAGAAGGAAAAAAATGCTCAATATTTTGTGAATGCCTTTGAGAATTTTAGAAATTAAAAAAAGAAGAGATACCAAAATATTTGTATGGGTGTGAGATGCAATCTTGTCTAGAAGCAGTAATCTAGGATGTTAATTTGCTTACCTCCCAAACATTCTAGCGCTATTTCAGTCTGAGCCCCTGTAAGTTTGTCCCCCAAAAGACATTTCTATCTAGATACATGGGCTTGTTGTGATGAGCCCTAGGAAGCTGTGTTGAGTTTTCATTTTATGTGTGTGTGTGTGTGCGTGTGCGTGTGTGTGTGTGTGTGTGTGTGTGTGTGTGTGTGTTTTCTTTTGGTGGGAAGTATATTGTGGCTGGTAGGGGGATAGCAGATGATAAATGTAATTTTTAATTCCTGTGACATCAATTTCTCAAAGACTTTTCAAAAATATTTTAATGTCTTCTCTTTTTACAGCTGGCTGGCCTCGTGGAGGTGGTTCTGGGAGGCCAAGGAGAAACTCCTGCCATATTCAAAATGGCACCCTGTCACCTCCACCTATTACAGATTCCTTTGAACTAACCCTGTACTTTCTTGAAGATGCAAATGCCCCTTACTTGTTGATCCATTTACATCTTAGTGTGAGTTATTTTATAATCAGATGATTAGGTTGAGTTTCTAGAGACCAAGCCAATCTCACTCACAGAATATATGGTTTTGACGGGGTAGGATAGGAAAAAATGGTTTTTAGAATAGGGATGGGTGGGAAGCTTGTACAAGAAGACAACCATGGGAACATTGGCCAGTAGGAGAAGAGGAGCTACCAGTAGGTAGGAATGGGACATAGGAAAGGAGGTGAAAGACAACAATTGCGATTTTGTCCAGGAGTCTTCTAGTTAGCCGATGAAAACCATCCTACCTCTGCCATCAGTTCCTCTCTAGGTTGCTAATACCAGGTTCTGAGGTCTGTCCCAGATAAGATCACTGCATTAATTAAAAAACATTTCAATTACAGTGGGGGGACCTAAACTGGACCTCCGTGTTTTCTAATATTTCTACCTTCATGATCACGCCCACACATTCATTATTGTCCATTAATACTCATCTCAAACTTTTCAAAAAAGGCATTGCCAGATAGTTGGGCTTTCAGTCTTATGTCCCATCTCCCAGTTAGCCCTGCTCCACTTTTGCTCAGCTGATTTCCCAGTCTGAGACATTAGGGGAATCATCCCACTAAACCACTAAAATCAAGAGACCTGCACGCTAAACAGGTAGGAACATGTAGATTTGCTGGAAAATTATGCATGATCCCTTAGCAGATCCCTTGTCCCTGATGCAACATTGGCCCTTTTAGCCACACAGGGTTGTTGGGAGGCCCAGAGGAAGCAGGATAGAAAAGGACCTATTACTCTTATTATACCATTAGGAGAAAACCCGTCTCTTCTTCCCTGGTGGCTTTGAGCACCGCCCCCCCCCCAACTTAGGCTTTCTCAATACCAGACTGTGCTGTTCAGTCTTCTCATTTCTAACCCTGTGTTTTGAGAGAAACAGCATAAAATGACATGATTGAAGTAATTTGGTACATAGGAGGTATAGAAGCTTCTCAAGGTTGCTATTGAAAGTGCCCGTTTTGAGAGGTGCCACCATTTTTTCCTGGCTGATTAGTGGGCAGGGTCTCAGACCAAAGGAAATGTCTTCTGAAGTGAATTTAGAAGGCAAAATACTCCCTCCCAAATAGTCTTTCATAGGTTCCTACGTTAAAGCTGGATTGTTATTAAGATAAACTCTGGGTCTCAAGATATTTTTTCTGTTTTTATCAAAATCTTAATGTACTGGAAGGTTAGAAGCTTCTTTGAAGTGCTAGCCAGGCACACAGAAGCATGTTTTCCTCTTATAATTTTAATTATCAGTGGACATGAGTACCTGCAAACTGAAATCATATTTATCCTACCAAATATTTGGGGAAAATCATTTCCTTTTTAGTTTGTAGAAGACAGTCCCCAGGCCTTGCAAGTTTCCCACCACTATCACCAGACTCACAATGTAACTGAGGGTCTTTGATTTCATAACTATATATATATATATATATATATATATATACACATTATATGTATTATATACACACATGTGTGTGTATGTGCCTATGCATATATACACATGCATACACATAAAAACATACAGATATGTGTGTATAATACAATATATTCACAATTCTTATCTTTACGCTTTTCATTTGTTTACATGAATTGAGAATTGTTTCATATTTCTTGAACAGCAAGATAGCTGCATTGTTTAATTTATCCTTAGATTAATTTTTTAAAAGAATAACCTATTCACAACAACAGCTTACATTGACTTAGTGATTTACAGATGATGAAGTACTCTCCTTACAATAGCCTTGTGAGGTATGTCACGTTTGGGGATTTTTTGTTCGGTCCTGTCCAACTCTTCCCTTCCATCCTCCATTGTCTCTTAAAATCTGTCCAAGTTCATGTTTGTTGTTGTTTCCATGACCCTATCCAGGTCATCCTCTGAGGTATGTGGTCCATATACATATGCTTATATATGCTTATCCCCATTTTTCAGAGGAGGAGACTGAGGCTCTTTCAGTAAAGTGACTAGGCTGAGAGTTAAGACCTTGGTTTGAATCCCTTCTCTGTCACTTCTGTGACCTTAAGCAATTCTCTTAACCTTTTTAAGCCCCAGTTTTCTCGTCTGTAAAAGGGAGATGATGATACATGTGCTGCCTGTTTTATAGCCTTGTGAGGACCAGATGAGTTCAAGTTCATAAAGCACCATATTGATGGGAATGGCCAAAGCTCAAGGTGTTGTATTCTGACACCACACCCAGTGCCCCCCCCCTTTGCTAGACTGCATCATATCTTATCTTCAGGTGCCAGGCCTCATCCAAATAATCGAGACCACTGTGGAGATGGAACAAGAAAGACCAAACCTAGAGCCACAGCTCTGTGGAGTTGATCCCTGCTGGGAACAGAGAGAATTAGAGGTCAAACCAGGAGAGCAGTTAGGCCAAAAGCTGCCTCTGGACATCAAGGTGTGGCAGGGCAAGTGACTCACAATTTGAAACATTCCTCTCAAATCCTCCATCCTCTTTTTTGGGGATTGTTAATTCTAGAAAATTATTCTGGGTTTTCCTCCAGGATTTCCTTAATAGAAAGGGCCCACTTAGTACGTACAGCCCATTGTTTCCTAGAAACAGACAAGGCAAGAAATCTGGCAAGTTTCATAGCTAACATGGGGCAAATGGGGGTTTGCTGCAGGGTGCTATCTTCCAGGAGCTGGCACTGCTTCCTCTCTGGCCACTGCTATACTTGGACCTCACTTGGCACAGCCAGCTGCCTAGTGACTTCCCCAGGTCCAGCTGCCCCCCCATGATCACATTGTCCCCTGAGCTGCCACCTGCCCCTCCACCCCCCCCCAAAAAAATAAGCAAACAACTGAAACAAAATGACATTCCTGTATTGGTCACTGGCAGGCCCTATGGATATACCCCAGGGCTTTGGCCTGGGCCCCATTCTCTCTCCCTACTCTTATTTAGTGTTATACCTGTACATTTGGAACTGAAAAGGCAGTCAGCTGTCCCTGGTGGGGGATGATGCTTCCTTGTTCAGATTGTTTCTCCTAATTGGCAGGCCTGACAAATTTCTAATCTGCTGTGAGTATGATGCCCTCTTTAAAAGACTTCTTGCTTTCTCTGCCTGATTTCTGTTACCCTACTTCCTGTACTTCTTCACCTGATCCCAAGAAGATCCAACTAGACAATGCATGTAAAGTTCCCTGTAAATGGCATCTGTGGTTTAGTTTGTATCATATCATTTAGGATTTAGCTTATGTTGTTCTCTTTTTTTCACTTTACCTTAGAGTGCGCTTCTGCGCGCACACGTGTGTGTGTGTGTGTCTGTGTGTCTGTGTGTGTGTGTATTCTCTCTGTGCATAGAAATCTTATCTCTATAACTAGACCATAATCTCCTCAGAATGGCAGCTGTGCCTTGTATTTTTCTGTCGGCTAGAACTTGCCTAGCTACCAAAGATAACCTCAGTAGAGTCATGGTGATCTGCATCAGCATCCATATCCTACACCAGGGGTGGGCAATCTGCAGCCTTGAGGCCACATGTGGCCTTCTAGGTCTTCAAGTGCAGCCCTTTGACTAAATCTAAACTTCACAGAACAAATCCCCTTAATAAATGGATTTGTTTTATAAAACTTGGACTCAATCAAAACACCGCACTCAAAGACCGAAAAGGCCACATGTGGCTTTGAGGCCACAGGTTCCCTGCCCCATCCTACAACCTAACTGTGGATGTACCCCATGGCTTTGGCCTGGGCCCTTTTTTCTCTCTATACTTTTATTCAGCGACCACATCATTTCTCATAGATTCAGTGCAGATGAGCCCCAGATCCATATGTCAGCTGTAGTCTCTCTCCTGGACTCTGGTCCTTTATCACCAATTTCCTGTTGGACATTTTGAACTGGATGCCTTGTAGGCATCTCAAACTCAGCACATCCGAAATAGAACTCATCATCTTCCTTACCGCCCCCCCCACCTCTTCCCTCTTTCAAGCTTTCTTATTTTTCTCAAGGATACCACTATCCTCCCAAACTCCTGGGTTCACTTCCTTAGAGTCACCCTTGACCACTTGCTCTCCCTTATGCCACCTGCCAAGTCTTGTAGATTTTACCTCAATAGCTTCTGTTGTATTCGTCTTCTTCTACTTACCTAGGCACTCCCCTAGTTATGGGCCTTGTCACAACTCCCCTAGTTCCAGGCCTTGTCACCTCTCCCCTAGCCTATTGCAACAGCCTCAGATTTGACCTTGTATCAGGTCTCTCACCTTTTGCACATATCTTGCACAGAGCTGCCAAAGCCAAAGTTTGACTCTCACTCCCTTGCTCAAGAAACTCCCTGTTGCTTCTAGAATCAAATAGAGACTCTTTTGTTTGGCATTGAAAACATCTCCCAAGCTGGCCCCCAGCTTTTGGAGCTTGTATAGAAATCTTTTGAGCTCTATTATACATTGTTAGTCCCCTTCACACACTCTTTGGTGCAACCCAGAGTGGTGCTCTTGATGTGCCTCACCCATGCGACCCCATCTGTCTTCTCCATGAATGTGTGTAGACTGTGCCCTGTGCCTGGAATGACTTCTGTGCTCACCTTTGCCTTTTAGAATCCCTACTGTCCCCCAAAGCTCAGATGCAGCAACAAACCCTACACCAGTGCTTCTTAACTGTGGGTCACCCCTGGCGCTAAAGGGGTCCCCAGGGGTAAGTTTAAGAACCCCTGCCCTACACGAAGCTTTTTCTAACCACCCCTGCCAGCTACTAGGCCCTTTTCCTGGAGTTCAGGCATTTGCACATATTTCCTATGCATCTATATGTGTGCATTAGACAGTGTATGCTCCTTAAGAAGAGAAATGCTTTCATTTTTTTGTCCTCATTCGCCCAGTTGCTTGCACCATGCTTAACACATAGTTGTTGTTTAGGAAATGCTTTTTCATTGATTGAGTATAAATTTGAAAGACTGAAAGGGGAGAGAAGGGTTTTTTAATATCTTATTTTCCTCCATCCTTTCTTTGTAGTCACTTCTATTTTTTTTTAAATGCAATTTATTTATTTATTTATTTAACATATTTGGTTTTCAGCATTGATTTTCACAACATTTTGAATTACAAATTTTCTCCCCATTTCTACCCTCCCCCCCACTCCAAGATGGCTTATATTCTAGTTGCCCTGTTCCCCAGTCAGCCCTCCCCTCTATCACCCCCCTCCCCTCTCATCCCCTTTTCCCTTCCTTTCTTGTAGGGCAAGATAAATTTCTACGCCCCATTGCCTGTGTATCTAGTCACTTCTATTTTGTTGAATGAATTGGAAGTATGTGGTTTCAGTGTATTTTGGGGGGATGGAACAGGTGAAGATATATATATATATATATATATATATATATATATATATATATATATACATGCACAAATGATATGGGGGTTGGTTAATTCTTCAAACTGACCTTCAAAGTTATTGGTTGGGGGAGATGGGGCTGGGGTGCTCCTAGTGGAGGTTGTCTGAGAGAGGCATCGGGAGGATAGGAGGAAAGGTTAGTCCTTAGAAATGCTTACCGTAATCCGCCTGGAATGCCCCCGGGTTACTAGGACATCATAGGATTAAAGATTTAGACTTGTAAAGGTCCTTAGCTGGAAATCAAAGCCTGTGTCAGATTGTGGAGGCCCTTGGATGCCAGGCAAAGAAGTCTGAACTTTCCTAGGTAGGTCATGGAGAGCCCCCAAAGAGTTTTCAGAAGAATCCGGCAGTGGTACAGAAATGAATTTGTGTGTGGCAGTGAGAGAGAGGAAGAGTCAAAGATAGCACCAAGGTTTGGGCCCCTGGAGGTTAGTGAATAGTGCTGCCTCTGTCAAAAGTGGCAAAGTCATTTAGAAGTTTAGGGAAAAGCTACTGTCAATTGGAGATATGCCAAGTAGCAACCTCCTGGAGGTCAGGGGTACAAATCTAGAATTGGAAGTCATCTGCAAAGAGGAAGCCGTGATTGGTTGAATTTACCAAAGAATAGAGTGAAGATGGTCTTTGACCCTCTACTTGGCACAGAGCCTATTTAAGAGATCTTTGATCCTTCCTTATCCCTAAGGACAGGAAAGACCTCTGAGAGATGTCCACAGCTGTCTCCCCAACAGAACAAAAGGCTATTCCCCTCTTTTGTTCTCTACTCAGCGGGGATAGGGGATACGGTGATCAGCTCCATGGAGGGATCTGGTGATCTCCCAGAAGCTGGCTTGGAAGTAATTCAGAAACTCCCTGTAGTAGTAGCTCCCAGTCATTCCAAGTCTCCTACCCCATCCTCCAGAGGAGACATGAAAAGTCATTTGATTCGCAAATAATCCTTTGAGGTAGGCGCCATCATTAACCTCATCTTACAGACGAAGAAACTGAGGCTTAGACAGGTTAAATGACTGCCTAAAAATCAAACATCTAGTAAATGTCTGAGGCAGGATTTGAACTCAGGCCTTCCTGATTCTAGATCCAGCATTCTATCCCCTGAGCCATTTAGGGTCCATGCATGATACGTGGGCATGACTTGAACCCAGGTCTTCCTGATTTCAAGGTTGCCAGGCTGCCTTTCTCTGTAATAAATATACTTAATGGCTAAAAGACACATGAACTTTACTTTTGTTAGTTAACTATGTATTTTTTTTAACTCTCAATCTGATTTTCCCTACAAACACAGGAGATTTTTTAAAGCATGCTTTTGGTCTATTGCAGAAAAGCAGGTATGAAACCTCATGATATCTTACCCCGATATGCTGCCCTTTCCCAATGGCTGATCCTGATGCCAGATGCAGCTGCTCCCTGTAATTCACTATGCCCTCACACAGCTCCCCTAGTCATTTTCTCCATTTTCTCTTCTTTCTAGAGGTACCCAAAGAGGACTCCAAGTTGGCTGTCAGTTCAGCCTTCATGGCGACCATTCCCCTTTTCAGTTCAGACTTAGTGGGGGAGGGGTCTGATTAAGTCCAAGTACCCAACTTGAAGAAGGCCAGGGTGGCTAACAATTGTGAGGCCACCCGATATCTCTTGGCGGCTGGGGCTACACATGCAAAGTGGATAATTGAGACAACTCTCAAGATGATTCAAGCCAAAAAATGTCTTGCCTCAATTATCTGGCTATTTCAGACAAGTGTGTTTTGGACTGAATTATTCACATAATTGCTTCAATTTTCCACTTCACTTTGCATACAGGGACATGGGCCCAGAGTCCCCAATTTGCTAGTTCGTCAGTCTCATGAATAATAATACTAGCACACATCTCTTTTACATACATTAGCATGTTGGTGCCTCACAACAGGCCTGTGAGATAGACAATGTGATCTTTTTCTTGCAATGATAGTATTATTCCCATATTACAGATGAGGAAACTGAGGGTCCAAGACTTGCCCAGGGTCACACAACTTAGAGTAGAAAAGCTGTGACTTGTATTCTCTTATGGCAAGTTCAGTGCTTCATGAACCTCCCCAAACACCTCCCACGCCTCTGTCCCCTTTATCATTTCCCTTTCCTTGCAACCTTTTGCTTCTATTGTAGTTAATCCATGAGGTAAAATCCACTAAGGCCTTGATCAGATCATTTACCCTCCCAACCTCATGGTCCCCATCTGTATGGAAAGGGATGACATGGCGGAGCAGTTAGCGTTGGTACTGGCTTTGGAGTCAGGAGACCTGGGTTGATTTGAATCCCGACTCCAATGCTTATTAATAGGTCAGTAACCAGGACCAAGGCACAACCTCTCAGCACCTTACTGAGTAATGGGCGTAATCAACCTCAGGCTAGGTACCCTATCCCACAGGCTTGTTGTGATTAAAACGCTTTTAAACAAAGTACTGCACAAATGTGTTGTTGGTATTCCCTTACAGACCAGATGATCTCGAAGGTCCCTTCTAGCTCCAAGATCCTACAATTCTATGAATCACTTTGCCCCTTCAAAATAAACGTAAAGGCCCATGGGAAAGCAATTTGGCTCCCCGCCCCATATTGCAGGCATCAATGAGAAGCCAGAGACAGCAGATGCTGGCCATCTTTAGCTGGCCTAATCGTCTTTAGCCTGAGTCCCATCATGTTCGAATGGAGGCTGTCTGATGCATCTGTCGCCAGAGCACCTGAAAGCAACTACTGCCCTCTTGCAAGAACCCTCTCTCCCCAGGGTCCTGGCTGCGGCTGGCAGTCAGGGGGAGCTGGCTACAGGAAATGGCCAGAGGAAAGGGATGTGTAAATGGGTCTGGTTGGAGTTGTGTGGAGGTGCGGAGCATTTATTAAACTGAACTGCCAGGCCCATTTTAAAAGAGGGCTGTTGGAGGGACCTGTTAATGAGTTGAATTCATTTTGCATGTGAATTACCAAGGGCATAGGTTTCTAGATTAGCCTGCTGTTAGTCTGTCATGTAAACACACTCAGCAGTTTATGTGGCTTTAGCAACATAGCCAAGAAGGTTCAGTGGCCAAATCAGAAACTGGGTACTGGAGGTTTTTTCACTCTTACCCAAGGGAGAAAGGGTTCCGTCATCACAGGATTGCCCACATGGTAGAAAGAGTCAAGAGCCCTAGGTTCTAATCCTGCCTCTTATGGTCTTAAGCAAGCCGCATCCGTTTTCTGGGCCTCAGTTTCTTACTCTATAAATAAGGTGGGGGGAGGGTGTGCCTTGTGAACTAAACACCTTCTAGCTCTAGCATTCTTTGATGTCATAATTCTCCATCAACACACACTGATTTAAGACAAGAGACTGTCCTGGGAGTTGGGGAAGACCCAAAGATCAGACAGATAAATGCTTCAGGGTGCTGTAATTTGATTGGTCTGGGTTATCCCTCCAGCAATGGAGGTCAGTACTGCTCTGCAATTTCATTTCATCTGTTTAGAAATAGAAAGAACCTCTGAGATTCTTTAGTCCATGAGCTCCCATGAGGTCCCTAGATAAGTTTCAGGGGAAGGGTCCTGTGAAATTGAATGGGAAAAAGTTATAGCTTGTTTCCACTAACTTCTAACAGAAATTTAGCATTGCCTTCAGTTACACATTAAAAAAATTTTATTCTAAGAAAAGGTCCATAGGCCTTGCCAGGCTGGCGAGAGGGTCTCTCACACAGAAAAGGTTGAAAACCCTATTCTAGGACAGTCTCATCATTTTATTGATGAAACTGAGACCCTGACACACAAATAATTTGCCAGCAGTCACACAAGTAGTAAGTGGCAGAGTTGGGCCTTGGGTGCAGGTCTTCTGACTCCACTGTGCCACACAATTTAGATGTTCTCTAGGAGTTACTGTGGCCACAGATGTTACCCTTCTGTATCCAACCTGGTCATGAGAGTCTCCAAACTTAGCTGTTAATCTGTGAGTGAGTCTTTCCATATGTAAGAGCTGTCATAAGAGCCAAAGGTCACCTTGAGGGGCTCAATAAGGCATTTAAGTAGGTCTCCAGTTGTCCTTTTATGATAAGGTGTTACTTTATAAATGCATAAGAAGAAGCATCAAAATGCTGTAAGAACAGATGAGGGAAAGCTAACTTTAAGCTGCTGAGAGGGAGGTGGTATTGATTCTAGTCTACACCTGACTAGGCAGCGTGCTAATGAATCCACTTGCTAGGTACTGCCACATTAATAGAATTCTCTAAACAGAGGTGATAGCCATATATGTGAGCCATTAACTGATTTGGAGTCAACTGAATCCAGCCTAATACTCAGTGAAAGGAAATTGTTGGAACAGCCTTCAGCCTAGGGTAAAGTGACTCATGTTGGGATTTGGACTAATAAATGATCATTTTTATAACCTTAATGTTTTGATCATGGTTTCTTTAGGGGAAATTAAGGCAATGAGATCAAGAGCAAAATTATTAAAATAGCAATCCAACTTCTATTTCCTGCCATATAGTCTCACTATGGGAACCAAAGTTTCCAACAGTTTTCTCACTTAGAATTCACTAAACGTGTGCAATATAGTCTTCTCTTCTACAATAAAAATATCACTTTCTTCATGGCAATGGAATTTTAGCTCAGAAATCTTCGGTGTCTGAAATTTCCAGTGCCACTTGCTGCATTTGGCCAGAGCTCACAACACAAAGAAAATTTGCCAGAGAAGACTTTCCTGATGAACCACAAGAAGTGTTTGATCTATTTCCCAAAGTTCTTACCTGTTTCTTCCTTCTATCTAGGTGGTGCAATGATGTACTTTCACACAGATATCACTTATTTCTCCCATTGATAATGCTCACCAAAATCTTCTCCCCTCCTCTCTCCCCTCCCATATTTCCACATTAAAGAACTTTGCAAGTTTGCTTCTCTCCTATTGCCATGAGCTTCAACATGAGTGTGGACTACAGGTGTGAGAGTCTTCATTCAACGGAATTGAATTGAACAAAGATTTATTAAGCATGTGTTCGGTGCGTAGCACTGTGCTAAGCAATAAGGCTACAAAGACAAAAATAAAAATTATATAACTCCTGCCCTCGAAGAGCTTATGGCTTAATAGGTTTAAAAGGACACTAAGAAGAACAAGTATGATAGAGGTAAAATGTGATCAGGACAAAGGACAGATCCAGGCTAACTACTTTAAGGAAGTTGGAGGAAGAGCAGGTCTTTTTCCCTTGCAGGATGGGGTGTGGAGCAGCGACCAAGGGAGGCCTCGTTAGAGAAGTAGCACCTGAGCTGAGGTTTGAAGTTGAATTCCATTGAGGCAAGCCAAACATTTGTCCCCTACTTTGCTTTTGGTGCAGAATGAAGACTGTATATTGAAGTCCCCAATCACTACTGTATTATGCCTCCATGGCAGGTTTGTGCTCTGGGCCCCAATTCCCCTTCTCTCTACACTTTCTCTTCAGGCAGTGTGTAGAATACTCCAATGACCATATTTCTTCCTTCATTACAACTTTCTAAGATTCCTTTCTGCTCTGACATTCTATTCCCATCATGAACTTTTCTTCAGAGATAAGCATTTGATCCAGGAACCTGAGCACAGCCTGGCAGTTGTTTTCTTTCTGTATACAATGAAAAGAGCACTAGCTCTGGAATCAGAAGACCTGGATTCAGAATCTGCCTCTGTCATTGGGACAAGTCACTCAGCCTTACTGGACCTCAGTTTCCTCATCTGTACAATGAGGCAGCTAAAAAACATGACCTTTGCAGGGCAGCTGGGTGACACAATGGATAGAACACTGGGCCTAGAGTCAGGAAGTTGTTGTTCAGTCGTTTCAGTCATGTCCAACTCTTCATGACCTCATTTGGGGTTTTCATGGCAAAGGTACTACAGTAGTTTGTAATTTCTTTCTGCAGTTCATTTTACAGATGAGGAAACTGAGGCAAACAAGGTTAAGTGACTTGTCCAGGGTCACATAGCTAGTAAAAGTCTGAGGCCAGATTTGAACTCAGGAAGATGAGTCTTTCTGCCTCCATTCCTAACACTCTATCCACTGCAGCACCACCTAGCTGCTCCAAGAGTCAAGAGTCAGGAAGACTTGAGTTCAAATCCACTCTCAGACACCTGTTAGCTGTGTGACCCTGGGCAAGTCATTTAACCTCTGTCTGTCTCAGCTTCTTCAACTGTAAAATGGGGGTAATAATAGCACCTACCTCTCAGGGTTGCTGTGGGGATGAGATAATAATTGTAAATCACTTAGCACAGTGCTTGACATACTTTACAGACCCTTCCTTCCTTTCTTTTTTCCTTCTTTCCTTCTTTCTTTCCTTCCATCCTACCTTGTTTCCTACTTTCCTTCCTTCCTTCTTTCCTTCCTTCCTTCCTCCCTTTCTTCCTTCCTTTCTTCCTTCCTTCTTTCCTTCCTTCTTTCCTACCTTGTTTCCTACTTTCCTTCCTTCCTCCCTCCCTAATTTCCTACTTTCCTTTCTTCTTACCTTATTTCCTACTTTCCTTCTTTCCTACCTTATTTCCTACTTTTATTCCTTCCTTCTTTCCTTCCTACCTTCTTTCCTTCCTTCCTTCCATCTTTCTTTCTTTGCTTCCTTCCTTCTTTCCATCTCTGGATCTGTGATCTTAATGTCCTATGAAAGTAGTACTATCTCTTTGGACTCTCATTAAAATCCTATTATTCCAAGAACAAGAAGACTTGTAACATTAAGACCCAAGTTTATTAACCAGAGGAGATTGTGAGAGCCATAGGGGATGCTTGGATTCCAGTGAGGGGGTGCATCTGTTCCTGCAATCCACCAAATGCTTAGATAGGATTGTAAGGGTAGTAGAGGATTGTTTTTAAGATATTTTCAAGTCTAGCACGTAAAGAATTGTTTAGAGTGAGGATTAACTACTTCCTTGAACTAATGATTTAACATATTTTTCACTGGGGAATTTTTGTATTTTTGCTTTTTGTTATTGATCAAACATCAATGTGTGGTTTTTAGCAACTTTTATAGAGTAGCAGCAGAAGGGACCTCCAACAAAGATGGATTAATTTCTATTCAGCATTTATTAGATTGCAGGCTCTTTGTGTGCCAGGACTTGTGATTTTTCATCTTTGTAGTGCCATCCACAGAATCACACAGGAAAATTCAGAGTGCAAAGGGATCTCAGTGGTCGTCTATTTCAACCCAAAACTGAAAAGGAATCTCTACCAAACAGCCTGGCACAAAGTTATCCAACCTTTGCTCAAAGACCTCCAGGGATGGAGAATTTGCTCCCTCCCGAGATAGACCATCCTACTTTGGTCTCCATCCTTCCAGCCCAAATTTCTCTTAGCACCTTCCACCCATTACTCCTGGTTCTGTCCTCTGGGGCCCATCAGAACAAATCTAATCTTCTTTCTATATGACAGCCCTTCAGAGGCTTGCAGACGGCAATGTGGCTTCTGCTACTTCCCCTTCCCCCCAATCCCACATCTGTCAGCTTTTCTTCTCCACCCCAAACATCTCCAGGTCCTTCAACTGATCCGAATGAGGGCAAGTTGGTCTCTGCTCAGCACTTAAGCTGAGGAAATCTTGGGTGTGATCACAAAGCAAGGGGCAGACAATGAGGATTGTCCCTTTCATTTTGGCCTTGGATCTCCAGCACCTATCAAAGGGGCTGGTCCATAGTGGGTATTTACTGTATGCTTGTCATGTAATGATCATCCCTCTCTGATATCGTTTCCATTTTTTAGTTGAGGAAAGTGAGGCTTGGAGGAGTTAAAATAACTTGTCTGTGGTCATGTTGGCAGTGACATTTTAGCCCAAGTCCCTCCTCCTCACAACCCCAGATCACAGAACTCCAAGGCCATTACCATCATTTCTAGTCTATAATATTCTCCCCATAGTTATCAAGTCGTGGCTGGTGCATCTAATGGCAGTTAGCTTCAGCTGAAAAAAAAAATACCAGACCAGTGCCTTAGCTTGCATTTTTAATGATTTAGCATTTTCACTTGTCTGAAGTCTCATTTCTTTTAAGACCATCCTCATTTTCACTCTTGCCTTACTGTGTACATGTGTGCGCATGCGTGTGCATGCATACATACATACACACACACACACACATGCACACACCTATTTCTTGCATATGACACTTTGGGTGTATTCTCCCAGCTCAGCCACTAACTTGCTATGTAGCCCTGGGCAAGTCACTTTGACCTCTCTAGACCTTAGTCTCCTCATGTGTAAAATGAGATGATCTCTAAGGTCTTTTCTAGCTCTGACATTTGATGTTCTAATTAAAGTTGAACTGCACTAGCAAGTTCACCACAAGGGGTTGTTTATAAATGCATTTGTCAAGTCACACAAGTCATTGTGCCACGATGATAGAATTATTGAGAAAAGAGAGCACAGTGAAGACTGCTGAATCTCCTGAGACTTGAGTGTAATTCAGCTCCATGGCCACTGGCCTACCTGGCCTGCAGTGATTGAATGAGAAGCTCTTTAAAGGGTTTCAGATTATCTATTATCATCCCATAGTTTATGACTCAGTAAATCTGTGGATATTGCCTTTGGGGGATGAAATTGAAGAAAGGCCTATTAGGAGAAAGGTCACAGATGGGAATTTTAGAGACAGTTTTATGAAAAAGCCATTAGATGGCAACAGCAGTTCACAAAGTGACTCTCCAGTAGAGCCCGATTTTACCCTCTAGGGAGTGATGAGATGTAGAGAATTAGAGGCTCCCAAGACCTAAAGGGATCCGAAAACACAGAGTGTTGGAGCTTAAAGGACCTTCCCAGAAAAACACAATGTGAGACCTGGAAGGCCCTTTAGGCTGTGGAATGCTACAACCAGGAGAGACCTTAGCATAGGGGGTCATTTTTTAAAATCAGGGCTTTTTTTTCAATTAACACGAATATATTTTTTCTCCTACCCACTTCTCTCCCCCATGCCCACTGGGAAAAAAGGAAACCAAAACCTTGTAATAAGTATGCATAAACAAGCAAAGTCCCATACTGTCTGTGTCCAAGAATGTGTTTCATTCTTCATATTTTGGCCATCTCTGTTGGGAGGTAGGCTGTATACTGTTTCACTAGCAGCTCCTTGGAATTGTGGTTGATCGTTGCGTAATCAGACTTTTCATTTTTATAATGTTGTTCCTATAGTCTCAGTTATTTACTTGGTTCTGCTCACTTCACTATGCATCAGTTCATACAAATTTCTCTGGAATCATGCCCTTCATCATTTTTTATGGCCTGTGGTGTTCCATTACATTCATCTACCATAATTTTAAGGTGTTCTTCACCTTTTTTGGTGTCACAGACATATTGGGAAGTCCAGAGGAAGCCATGGACGCCTCAGAATAATATTTTTAAATGCTTAAAATAAAATACATAGGATCATGAAAGAAACCATTCATGTAACTGCTTCTTCTCGGTTTCCTTTATTGGATCTTCATCCAGGGCCCTCATTATCTCACACCTGGACATTGCAATAGCTTCTGGTTAGGTTTCCCTGCTTCAAATCTCTCTCTACCCCAGTCCTTCTTCCACTCAGCTGTCAAATTAATCTTCCTAATGTACAAGTCTGATCAGGTCACTGTCTTACTCGTTTAACTCCAGTAGCTCCCTATTACTTTCAGGATCAAGTATAAAATCCTCTGTTTCCCTTTTAAAGCCCTTCATAATGTGGCCACTTTCCAATCTTCTTATACCTTACTCCCCTCCATATACTCTAGCCTCCAGTATCTGTAGCCTCTTTGCTGTTTCTTCCAGAAGACATTCCATCTCCCAACTCTGGGCATGTTTACTGGCTGTCCCCCATTCCTGAAATTCTCTCACCTCCATTTTGCCTTCTGATTTCTCTGGTTCCCTTCTGGTCTCAGCTAAAATAAGGCATTCTCCCAGAAGCCTTTCCTAGTCCCCCTTAACTCCTCTGAGATTATCCTCAATTTATCCTGGATATAGCTTGTTTGTATGTAGATGTTTTCATGTTGTTTCCCCCAATTAGACTGTGAGTTCCTTGAGGGCAGGACCCATGTTTTGCCTTTATTTGTATTCCTAGCACTTGGCACAGTGCCTGGCACATAGTAGGCATTTAATAAATGCTGTTGACTTTACTTGTTTAAAAAAAGTTCATGGATCTCAGGCTAAGAAATTTTCTGCATTAGAAGAAAGGACAGAAAATTTTAGAACTGACTGGACCCTTAAAACAAATGAACAAAAAATCATTGCTGGAAGGTATCCTGACCTTTGCATTTTACAGAGGAGACAGCTGAGGCCCACTCGAGGCAGAGGACCAGCTCAAGGTCACAGATCACCCAGCTGCAATGCAAGCCCCTGGCCCCCAGAGCAGTGCTCTTTGCCCTGCATGAAAGTACTTGGTTTAGGGACCTGTAACCCTTGAATTGTGATGCCTGGCACATCTCAAAATTATTCTGCTTTTCACAAACAATTCAAGCTAGAGGACCTAGTGTTTGGGGCACATAGGTGAATGAGGATGGCTCCCATTGTCTATAACAGTAGCGTAACCAACAGTAGGGTCTACTATAACTTCTAGAAATCCGACTCTCTACCTTAGGGTCCAACGGAAAACACCCAACCTGCAAGGCAAATTTTCCTTGCAAGTCAGTGCTGTTGTTGAATCATTCAGTCGTGTCTGACTCCCTGTGACCCCATTTGGGGATTTCTTGGCAAAGACACTGGAGTGGTTTGCCACTTCCTTCTGCAGTGCATTTTACAGATGAGGAAACTGAGGCAAACAGGGTAAGTGACTTGCCCAAGGTGACACAGTTAGTAGGTATCTGAGGCCAGATTTGAACTCAGGTCCTTCTGACTCCAGGGACACCTATCTGCCCTGGTGCAATTTAATACCCCTAAGTTATCATAGAATTTTAGAAGGGTAAAGGACCTTAGAGATCACTTAATTCACCCTTCTACTCCTGGTAGGACGCCCTTTTATAGTATCACTGAGTGATGGTCATCCAGCCTCTGTTTGAGTACCACAAGTGATGGGGAACTTACTACCTAATGACACAGCTTATTTTATTTTTGGACTCTTCATTATTAGGAAGGTTGCTCTTACTAATAATGACTCACATGTGTAGAGGGCTTTAAAAATTACAAAACACTGAATTCTTAACAACCTGGTGACGTAGGCAGTACAAGTGTTCTCATCCTATTTTACAGGTTGAGAGGCAGCCTTGGAACCAGGAAGAACTGGGTTCTAGTGCCTCTTCTGATAGAGAACAGATATGTGACTCAGGACAAGTCATTCAACCTTCATTCCCACCATGTATCCTGTGCATACTACATTCCAGCCAAACCAACCTTCTTCACACATGATGCTTCATCTTCCCCATCCATGCTCTGGACGTCCTCCTTGCCTGGAACATAATAGTCCCTCTTTACCTCGACTTCTTAGCTTCCTGGTCTTCCTTCAAGAGCCACGTCAAATCCTCTCTTCTGCAGGAAGCATTTCCTCATACCGCCTCTCCCACCCCACAGGTGCCCATGCTTTCCCTTTTCAGATCACTTTCCTTTTTTAAAAAATAATATTTTCCCTTAGTTACATGTAAAGACAATTTTTAACATTAATTTTTTAAAATTTTTGAGTTTCAAATTTTCTCCCTCACCCTTCTCCTCCCTGAGTCAGAAAGCAATTTGATATAGGTGATGCATGTTCAATCATGCAAAACATATTACCACATTAACCATATTGTGAAAGAAGACACATACCCAAAGATTAAAAAAACACAAAAACTACAGGAAGTGAAAATAGTATGCTTTGATCTGCATTCAGTTCTTTCTCTGGAGGTGGATAGCGTTTTTCATCATGAGCCCTTTGGAATTGTCTTGGATACTTGTGTCGCTGAAAAGAACTGAGTCATTCACAGTTGATCCTGATCCAATATTGCTGTTACTGTATACAATGTTCTCCTGGTTCTTCTCACTTTATTTTGCATCAGTTCAGGTAAGTCTTTCCAGGTTTTTCTGAAACCCTCCTGCTTATCATTTCTTATAGCACACTAGTAATCCATTACATTCATATACCACAACTTGTTCAGCCATTCCCCCATTGATGGGCATCCCCTTAATTTCCAATTCTTGGCCACCAAAAAAGAGCTGCTATAAATATTTTTATACATGTGGGTCCTTTTTCCATTTTTATGATCTCTTTGGGATACAGACCAAGAAGTGGTATTGCTGGATCAAAGCCCTTTGTGCATAGTTCCAAGTTGCTCTCCAGAATGGTTGGATCAGTTCACAACTCCCCCAACAATGCACCAGTGTCCCTATTTTTCCACATCCCTGCCAACATTTATTATTTTTTCTGTCATTTTAGCCAATCAAATTACCTTCCATAATTTATATTTTCTATGTACCTACTTATTTACATATTGTCTCCCACATTGGAATGGATGCTTCTGGGGGGCAGGGACTATTTTTCTTTTCTTTGTGTTCCCAAGCTTTGCATAGTGTTGGCACATACTAAGGGCTTAATAAATGCTTGTTGACTGAGGTCCTCTCAGTTTGCTGGGCAGCTTTCTAAAGGCTATAAGCTGCAGCTAAAGTGCTGCCCTGAATTGGTAGGGGGAGTCTCATTATTTGGGAGTTCCACATATGAATGAAATCACACCTCCAGTCGCTAGCCATATTTTACACATGAGGAAACTGGAGGTGTGAGAAGTTAAGATATTTGCCCACATCTCCTAGCTTGGTGGTGGGAGAGCCTGGAGTCAAGCTCAGATCTTTTGGCTCCAAGTCTATCACTGTTACCATATATACCCATCCATCCTTCCATTGCATCAAAGTCTGCTACCCTCTAACTGCCCTTCACTGTTCCCATGACTGCCCTCATATGGACCAATGTGGAATGAGTCTGCTTCCTTTTCTGTCTAGAGAGTCTTTCAGATATTTGAAGGCAGCTCTTATGTTTTCCCTCAGCCTTCTCTTCTCCAGGTTAATGTTTTTCACTCCCATAATTGTTAGTCATATGACATGTTTTTTCTGACCTCTAACCATTCAAGGCTTGGTCTTCTGAATAGCTCCCAGTCTGTCAGTAATGAAGAGGAATATGCCAGATGCACTTGATGAGAGGCAAGTACCTAGAGCTTAGGAAGACCAGGGTCTCTCCCTCTCACCTCTGCCTTAAGCTGTGTGGCATTTGGTTGCCCTAGTGCAGGAGTGGGGAACCTGCATGTGGCCTCGAGGCTGCAGGTTCCCCACCCCTGCCTAGCATCTCTGAGCCTTGGGCAGCTCTCTGAGACTATGCCACAGGAGAGACCAATGTGGATGTCCATACATGAAGGGAAAGGCAAAAACATGGTGTGTGGCAGGGCAGGCAAAGGGGAGACAGAGCCGAACAGCTGATGATTCCATCTTGGTGCAGTTCCATTTGAGGAGTGCCCTGCTTCGGAGGTGAGATCTTCACTCCTCTGCTTCAGATGAGGGCCTGGGGGTTTCCAGGCATCACAGCTGGTCGAGGAGATGGAAGGGGGAAGCTATCTCCACTAGTAGCTCATCTTGCAAGTTATTACATGTAACACATGCTTAGCTACACACATAGTACATACATATCTGACCTGCCTGCACTCCTTATTTTACATATACACGTAACTTCATAGGGTGGGACCTTGCACAGAGAGGCCTTTTACCAATTCCAAGAAGATATGAGCAAACAAATAAATATAGCGTACTAAAGAATATGCAAATATTTTGGACTTTGCATGAGGTCTCCTCTACAGGGAGGAGACCCTCATGCACATGCTCCTGTGCTTATGTTGCACATGTGATTGAAACACATGGCTGACTTAATCAGCACCAAGCGTTGGGTCTCTAATTTGTCCCCTACTGCATCTTCCCGTCAGCAGCTTGGGGAATCTGAGGTCTTGATAGGCCCTTGCAACAGAGAACATAGAAAATTAGAGCTGGAAGGGAATTGTGCATTTCTATGTTGGTTCATTAGGACCCCCACTGAGCTTCTGACCCCTTTATCTGGCCCCTGATGCCCACAGCTGTGTAAAATGACTCTTCATTTATGCTAACTGCTCAGGGGGACTTCCTGCAGATTTGGGAGTTGCTTTGTAAATAAGACCATTTCCCCCAAATCTGTTGAATCTGGTCATGGTGCCTGCTGCAGCCTCTGCAGAAATCAATTCTGCTTTCTTATAACAATTCATCTTTTCCAAACCACCATAAAATGGAGCCCATGGACATCCCTTCTTCTAGAGATGGCTGCAACAGTTAGATGTTCCTTGTCTCGAAATCTCAGTAGGTATCAATCTTATTAATTTAAGTATTGACTTATTTATTGATGAATTTTTCAGTTGCATCTAGCTATGGCTTCCAAATCATTCCTCCTCTTTGCCACCAAATATCCTAAAAATAAAGACAAGTAGCTAAGTATGCACACCAGGAGCCAGAAGACCTCTGAACGCATTTGGTATCAGGGCAGGACTTGGTGCTAGGAAGGAATCAGTTACTAAAAATACCATCAATAGATAGAGATCAGCTATCAGCAAACAATTATGGAATGCCTAACTTGTATATGCAGGACAAAGATGCATTAGACACTCGTCAAATGGCAGCATGTTCGAGCTGGAAAGACTGTTAAGGTCCTCAGGTCTAACCTCTTTATTTGACAGAGGATGAAATTGTGAGAGCAGCATGGTGTATGGAAAAGAGAATTGGGTCTGGAGTGTTGGAGCCTTTATGACCTTGGCCATGTCCTTTTCTTTCTGTGGGTCTCAGTTTCCTCTTATGTAGAATAAGGTGTGGTTTGGTCTCCAAGGTCACTGGAAGCTTTTTTAGGCCCAGAAAAGGGAAATTACTCGGTCCAGGGTTACATAGCTACTTTGTGCCAGAGTCTGAGTACCTGGGTTTCCTGGCTTCCAGTCCAGCAGCGCTCTTTCCACAGCAAGTCAGCTTACCTACCTTCAAGTAGTTCAGAGTCTAGATGAGATATGGTAAAGACATGTACAAGGGAAGGCACAGAAGATGAGGTCTTTGTTAAATACTCTATGCTTCTAGGGAAATAAAAACAAAATCAGCTGTGTTGTCCAATGTCAACAGCAGTCTGTTTCCTAAAACTGACTATTAATCTCACTATGGCAGACGGCATCAGGTCGTTCACAGGATCCTCGAAGTAAGTGGAAAGCAGCCTATATCCTGCTAGATCAAAAGTCTCAGGGGTTTTGAGAAAGGAAAAGAGAGATTCACTGTTCTCTTTGTTTAATATTTATTTTTATTGGCACTTAAAAAAAGTTTATTGCTCCAAGATTTAGGGTTTGTAAAGCCACAGGGGGTATGAAGGAGTTGGAAGGAAATAAATCTGGTCTTTTACTTACTTTATTTTTTTCCTTTGAAATCTCAAAAGACTGGATTTTCATGTCATGGGAAGGTCTGCAGGCATTTGGGATGGCTGTTCTGAAGGGGAGCAGAAAAGGCAACCACATGAGAAGCTTTTAGTTTCTTCGAAATGAGTTTGGGAAGTATCAGAGATAAATGTAGCTTTGCCACTGACCCCTTTGTGAATTTTATCTGTGGCTCTGATCAGCCGGCCCGTCAGCTTTCTGAAACAGAAACCGAAGTGCCCAGATTGTTAAAGATTTGGCTGTGAGATGCTTCCGAAGCCTCCCTCACCACTTCCATGATGCTTGGACTGTAGCATTAGTCTTTGAAAAGGTCTCTCTGCTCCAAGTCTCTCCCTGCACATGCCATCAGCTAGAATTAATTTGGATTTTAACATGTAAATTGCCTCAGAGAGGGCACTTTGTCACCTAGGTTTATTGGACAAGGCGATTGCTTAGCGCCACAATAAGAGAGTAGTAGCTTTGACTCCTTCCCTACTTGGGCAGGAGAGGGAGTGTTGGAACCTGAAACACTTTGGGGAAGAGAGACGTGGAGGGGCTGATGGGGGAGGGGCTCTAGGGGACAACTGGAAGCACATGGAGGGTGGGAGCTGGAGACAAAGTGCCACCTTCCCTGTTTGTCGGGAGGGTTCTTAGGTTGGGACAGCTGTTATAATGTTGGGATTCATTCTTTGCCTCATTTCCATTGCCTACGTAGGTTTTAACATTGAGCCTCCTTTCCTATCCCCTCCTGTTCTGTGTTCTGCTGATTGTTCCTTCTCGTTGCTTTGCTTTTTCTTTCTCACTCTTATTCCCTTGGTACTTCCTATGTGGGATATTTGTGCCCTTTGCTATATCCTCTTTCCTCTTTTTTCCTACTTTTGTGGTTGTGGGGGTTAGAACATTGCCTTTAGTATGGTTTGGGTTCCATATTTGGGACTGCACCTAAGGTCAAAAAAGGATCACTGATCTGGGGGGAAGGAAGGAAATTAGGGCTGTCTGCCCGTAGTTTTCTTTTGAAATGTAAGTACTTCTGGGAGGGCATCTGGCACCTCGCTGAGATCCTGCACAGTGAGGGCATGGGCAGTCAGCTGGGAAAGGAGGAAGAAGTACCTTTGGAGTATGAGGATACTGAATGGGAGGGAGGAGGACAGACCTGGCTAGGGTCTCAGGGGTGGCCTTGCTTGGCCAGAAGTCAGGCAGCATAGGGCACTTAAGGCCTCAGTGGTAGGAGGGCCCTAGAAACCAGGAGTAAGAGAGGGAGGAGGGTAAACGAGGTCATTCAGATAGTAATCTTTTGGAGTGTTTTTTTTTCTTTACAACTTTCCTTCCAATTCCAGTGGCTGCTGTCCCTGGAACTGTTGTAGCCAGAAAATGATGATTTATAGGATCTAGAAGCACTTTGGAATTCTTGGTTTCAAAGGAAAGTTGTACATTAGGTTCTGGGTTAGGCGCTCTTTGTTCTTATCATACCCAATTCAAAGGGGGTAGGCACAAGCTTGTTCTCAAAATATCGAATTTTCAAATGTGGGTGTTGCCGAATTGCTAACAGAGATTTGTCATTAGTTTGAATATTGTGAAACTTCACAGCCCAGTTTCAGAAAACCAAAAATGTCCCCTTAGACGTCTTTGGTAGAGGAAGCCTTAGTGTTTGTAGTAGGGGTTGGGTATAACCCAGGGGCTCAGGGAAGCTGGGAGGCTTGACATGTCCGACAGTGAAACAATTAGCTGCCATATGCCTACAGCCGAAGATTTGGCATCCTTGGTGATGTACATGGAGAAACGCTGTAGTTTTCCTGGAAGGAGATATGTAAAACCCACCTAGTTTGGAGGCAGTTACTTTGCTCTTAACTTTTATAACAAGGTATATAACATTATCAGACCTAATGATCAGATGAAAGTAACATGTTTTTATGAAACGTATAATTACCCTCTGGAACACTGGATGCTACAGGGTACCATGCAGGCAAATAACGGTATATTTAAAATACAAAACAGACATGTAAATAATAGCGTGTGCAAGCATTCTGGTTACCTGTGGAATTGAAATTATAGTGGTTTATCAGTCTTTAAACAGAAGGGCACCTGCAGATCAGTGAGCAAAGGCTGGAGCACAGTTCGGTGTCTGGCCTTGGAGAAGTATCCCACCTTCCTGGGGAGCCGCTCGGATTGGTAGTCATTCCAAAGAACTAGACTGACTGGGCCCTAGTAATTCCTGTGCCCGCTATAATGAGTGGTTTAGGCTCACACTAATTTCTATTCTTCTTGCAGTTATTGTCATGGGAACAAATTAATGCATATTATACCATTTTGTATTCTCATTAACAATTTTGCCGTGAGAAGCCCACTCCGGCTGTCCTTGCAGTATTTGTTAGCAGAGCAGGACACAATAGTGTTAATGCCCAGTGTAATCTGTGAGAGACTATAAACATTTAATAGGCTTGTAAACACCAACTCAAACCTTTTTGATATTCTCTGTTTTGATTGCCTGTCCGTGCAACATCCCCTGTCCAGGTTACTGAAGAACAGACATGAATGAAAGGCTGACTATTCCCTCCCTTGCATTGTCTGAGGCCTCACAAATCCTTCATTAGAAGAAAAGTGATTACAAACTGGCAGATACTTTAAAATGCTTCTCCCTTTGACGAAGTCTTAACGTCATGGACCTCTTGTTTTGAAGAGTCTTCTGCAATGGGAACAGGCAGCTAAGGAAGAAGTATGTTATATTCTTTTAAAAAGGAACACTGCGAAAGAAGACAGTCTTTTTTGATTACCTGCCAGGAGGCCCCGGGCCCTTTCTCTAGTCAACACTAAAAATGATTAGCGCTTTCCATGAAGTCAGTATAATTTGCAGAGATATCACAAAGTACTCTACAAGACAGGACAAAAGAGTTTACATGGCAGAGTAGGAAAAACAAACCTTCTAAAAGTCTTCCTGATTCGGGAATAATTGAAACCTGCTGGAGCAAACAAGCGAAAATGCTGCACTCACCATGTCCAGACCCAGTTTCCAGTTGGAGCCTGTCCCTTGGACATTCCCTGAACTGGATTGCTTTGACCTGTGCTGAGGTCAGAGGGAATTTCGGAAGTCTCATCTTCTATGTTCAGGAAAAGCTTTAGACTGCAGATCAGTCTAAAAGAAGTTTTCAGCTGGCCCAGGCAACCAGACTCATTACCAAATTTCAAACTAAAAAATACTGGTCATAACATGACCAGAGTAAGAAGCGACTGTTTTCTAAGATAAAATCCTCTCCTGACCCCCAGATAGACATGGAGCCCAATTCTTTTAGCCCAATGGCAACAACTACCCACTTCATAACCAAAATGCTATTTGACCAGGACCTTCCCTCCCCCAACCCGCCAAGTAAAAAATGAAAGAGAGCATTGCACTTGAAGCAGAGAAAGTTACTGAGTGACAGGGAGAAAGAGCTGGCTTGGATTTCAGTGACCATTGGGGAAGTAGCTTATAGCGAGGCTCATTATTCCGTGAATTTGGACATACCACAGATCTTTCTCTTTGTGTTTCTGGATGTGTAGCTTCACACAGTAAAAGCCTGCCATGACCAGGTTAGACTTTAAGGCAAGTCTTATTCTGTCACCTGACACCAGCATGAGAAGGAGCCCCTCTATATTTGTAACTCTTCCCAGCGAGGAAGATAAGCAAGCCAAAGTGCCTATGGTCTGAGCACTTCTCCCTCTTGTTAAACTTTTCCATTTTTTAAAATTAGGTGATAGGTTTTACATTTATAGTATATTTCCCCCAAATAATTGGACTCCTTGAAACATGCTGAATATATTTGTAAAAAGCAAACCAAAAATATGCTCAGTTTCAGTCGTCGTCCATTTCTGACGGCTCTGGCTTTCTTCAGTTTTCTGAAATCATCTCAGCAAAGATAGAAAGCGTCTCTTTTTAAGCATTAGAGCTCCCCTCTCCACAGCCCCAGAATTTATAAAAACAAATTCGCACATTGCTACTGAGAAAGACACTGCTTCCCTAAAGCTCAACCAGGTTTTTTTAGAAAGGAATAATGTGGCCATGAAGAGCTATTGGAGAACACTGTCTCACATCACCCTCGGATTCCCGACAGGATTTTCAGAGCTGGAAATGTACACACACACACACACACACACACACACACACACACACACACAAATACGTATATGTATGTATGTATGTATGTATGTATGTATGTATGTGTGTGTGTATTTGTTTGTGCTTATAAAACCCCCAGCATTTGTTCCTGTTTCGGCATCCGCAGAGGGGGCAGAAGGAACAATTGCAAAGAATCTGTCTCTTGGGATATTATTCCCAGCACCTGCTGGTGGGTCTTTCCATTTCGTTTAACTAGATTACAAGTTACTAGTTGTATCTATAGAAAATAAAAACTAATCCCCTAATGGGAGGGCTGGCTAAAGCAGGGGGAAAAGATTTTCCACAGTGCCCATTAGACTTGCCCTTCATCTCAGATCTCAACTGGAAAGTTGTTTTTAAAAGTTAACAATTTATTTATTGATCCATATTTCTCATCCATTCCTTTCTTTCTTAAGAAGATTAAGATAAATGTGGGTGAGCTCGATTTTAGAAAGCTGAAAATTATATTTAATGACCAGACATATGTCAGATGTCTATTGTTTTTATTATCAATTCAGCCAAGTTTTATGATGTTACTAAGGCAAGGGAATGTTAAGAACACAACAGCAATTTCATAAAAAAGTAATCATTTTAAAAGGCACCTTGGTATTGCCCAAATTTCTGGGACCATATCTTCCTAGCTTTATTAAAACTATTTGGTTGGTAACATGCCAAAGTCTTGCATATTTATTTGTTTGATTTTTTTGCAGTGCTGAGTTCTGAAATTCATATGTTCACATGTGGAAGTACGGCAGAGAGCTTGAGGCTCTTTTTTTCCATTGCCTGATTCTGGTCATTTAATGTGACATTAAGCTTTGGGCAGTGCAGGCAGAGAGAGGCTATAGCGACAAATTCTACCAGTAGAGATGTGGCCTCCTTTTAGGAAGGTTTGGGTTTTTTTTAAAAAAGAAAATAAAAATCCCTGCTCTTTTTTCCTTGGGTAATGATGCAATTATTTACATGTCTTTAGCTAAAGACCGTTCACTGTTCCTATTACATACCTTTTTTTCCAAAGGGTTAAAAGTGAGACAGGAAAAAAATGCTCTTGGCTGAGATATAGAAGGTCTCAGACCTGAGAACCCTTTTTTACTTAAGCACATTTAAGGCAAGAACAAAAGATCTGATTAGTTTAGCCAATTTGACATATCCTAGCTGAAATATGGGGGGGGGGGATGACTACTGGTTTAAGAATGGGTTCAATTAGCATTTTAAAAGCAATTAGTCCACAATGTGTTCTGATTGTTTTTGATACCTTAAAAAAAAGCAGCTGAGAGATTGTGATTTTGAAATTGGCCATTTACCCTATATGAAGTACTTTATTCCCCCGTTGCAAATGTTCACAAGGATTTTTAATTACTGATATTGTCGGCCCTAAGTGTGTGATCCCTTGAGACCCTTTTGGGTTTCTGGGTTACCTAATCCTTGTTTTTCTCAAAAGGATTCCAATATACATTTAGCCCCATTAGCAAATTTGGGTGTGTTTATTGGCCTTTCAGGGCCTATATGGCATGAGTTAAAAAATGTCAGACTTTGTTCCTCTGCTCTGTGAGCCTCTGGACTCTCATACTCTCACAGGGAAATGAATGAGACTCATGTCATATACTGCTCTTCAATTGTGCCCAGAACGCCTATTGATATTAATGAGTTTCTTGCCTGGACTGATCGTGGTCATTTTGTGTGGCCTGAAGTGGTCATTTTGTTGCAATTTGCATATTGGTTGTTGCAAAGTCTAGAGTGCCCACACTATTTCAGTTTCTATGGTGTCTTAGAATCCTTATGGAGGAAGAGGGCTTTACGAATTTAAAATATGATGCATTCTGGCCCTTAGACATTTGTTCCAACTTCTTAAAATTGAGCTCATGCATATTTATCTTGAATTTTATTTTAAATTCTAATTGGCAAGTACTGTAAGCCAATCATAAACAGGTAGAGTATGAAAACTGGCAGAAGCAGAGTGCTGTCAGGTTTTTTTAAGTCATCAATTTTTTCTTGCAGTCATTCAGAAATGTCGTTTGACCCATTTGAAAGACATTTCAAAGACAGACATTTTAGAATTCAGCAGAGAACATCGAACCAGGAGACGTCAAAGAGGATAATTTAAGAGCTGCAAGGGCTCCCGAACTTTCTCTCACATACTGAACTTCCGGCACTTGGTAGTGTCTGGCTGGAGCTCTTAGAGTCCTTAGCCCTTTCCTCACCTACCTCTCCCTAAGGATCTCCAAGCAGTATCCTTTCCCAGTGAGCAGGGGTGGGGGTGGGGGGCAGGAGGAATGGACCATCTGGCCGAGGCCAGCTATCCTTAGAAATCACTTTCGATTCCATTGGAATGTCAAACGTGGAAGAAGCCAGGTTTTCTGCCCCGGGAAACATGAAAATCCTAAATGAAAGCAATTTTATCTAGGATCTGAAATCCCAATAATGCAGACATTTCATATGGGAGGTTAAAACATGCATCGTTGGTTCTTCTTTTGAAGAAAGGAGTTTGCTTTTAGGTAACTAGTGCCTTTTCATTGGTGTGTAAACCAAATACTGTTCTTGACAGTGGCTGCCGTACACTGTGTTCAGAACAGTCCCTGATGAAGCCAATAGGTTTTTACAGCACCCCCCCCCAAGTTTCATGTTCTTGAATACTTACAAGGTCAAGTTATACCATGAGGTTTTTAATATTATCTCTAACCTCTTCTAAACTTCTATTGAGAGTCTAAAAATTCACAGTACACATTTATGCATGAAAATTAGCTATCAATGGACAGATTGGTGGTAACGAAATAATTCCTTAGGGAAAATATTTTTCCATGTTGCTATTCCACCTGTAACATTTTCCTCAAAACTTAGAATGCCATGTCATTTTTCATGCCCAAGACACTACTACTGTCCCTGGTCCAGAGCCCACCATTCTTTTTGGTTTTTAATTTTTTATTTCAGCAGTGATGATACCAGATGGTGAATGCATGCAATTTTTATGTTCTCAGATTGTAGGCATTATGGCAGAGAAAATCTTATAAATCCATTTGTAAATTCTGTGAAACAAACCCCTTGATAGCGCTGGGACTAGCACCCGCTTTATAGGATAAGCCTTTTACTATGTGTCTAGTTATGTGTGGGCGGGTGGGCAGGTGGGAACTGGGAGAAGTAGTTGGCCTACAAGCTAGCCAAAGCCATGTGTTGTATAATAATGCTTAGACTTCATGTGCAAAATCCACTGTGGATGATGAAATCCAACTAGTTTTCCAAATGTTTGTATGTGGCCCCTTGTTTCCATAAAGGAATTGATGATACTCTCGAATCTTCCTTGGGTTGGTTCTTGGAATTCAGTAAGGTGTGTGTGTGTGTGTGTGTGTGTGTGTGTGTGTGTGTGTGTGTGTTTTGTTATCTTTATGACTGAAGAAACAATCCATGCGTCTATGTGATGCCAGAATAACCAGTGGAGAAAGAAAATCAGTCATACTGGTTATTTGACATTAAATGGACAAAACAAAGAACTGATTGATTTTTTTTTCTTTTTCTAGCCTCTGGTAGACATAACTTGAGTAGCTAAAAAAAAAAGACTAAAGAGTTTGTCAATGAATTGATCATTTTCCCTGCTGTCATTTAGGACAGTTCTCTCTTGGCTAAACTATACCCTTTCTGTGAACATACATATAAATCCATGAAATTCACAGGATTGTCATGATGAAGCAGTCTGGTCTGCAAATTCACCAAGCTTGTACATGAGATGACCTAATTAGGGAGGCTTTTTGGTGCATGAGGAACAAAAGATCCTTGGAGGGAGTCCAAGATGGGCCCACCTTATATTAATTATCATTTGATATAGTGTATAGATGGAGAATTCATGTTTCTCTACTGAGATCTCTATGGACACATATAGATGAAAGAAGGAACTCCTTTCACTAAGAGGGTAAGATTTTGTGGATCTTATCCATAAGCAGGCACACTGAGTCCAGGACTTGAAAGGTAAAATTTCTCCTTCCTTTCTTATGGAACATGACATTTGTTAAAAAAAAATTGGCAACCATATTTCTTGCAAACAGTTCCCTGACTTTTGAAAAGTTCTGCCATCTGTATGCTAAAGCATGCAACTATGCCCTTTTTGTAATTTACCCCAAAGCCTTAATCAATGTCAAATATCTGTTGCCTGGCTATTTCTTTAGTGCTGGAAAGCTGACATCTGTAAAGAAGCCTGTTGGTAGCTTCCAATTTTAGAACTCTTATCTAGGAACACATAAACGGAACATTCTCTGCTTTGAGGCTTTCTTTTGCAAAAGGGGTGAGTGCAAGTGGAGTCCGCCAGCATGGTATTGGCCCTATTCTCTGATTTCAAGACATTTTTGAAACAATTGTATGTTGAATTTCTCATACCAAGTCATACATATTCCTGAAGACTTATAGTTCTATATGTGCCTTTTAAAAAGTACTGTCAGGAAGGGGAAGGGGGAGAAACAAATTCTTATTTTTGTAAAATGACTTTTTTTTAAAGCCTCTGTCATTTATCTGTTTGCTTCCTTTCTACTCTCCCCTCAAAAAGCAAGTTTAAATTAAAAAACCCCAAATTTAATGATTCTACTTATAACCTGCCAGCAATTAAAGGAAAAAACAGCAGCTTGGGTTGGGAGCAAGGGGAATACTTGAATGTTAAATAATTCTCAAGGAACAAGATTGGATTTTGTTAATGCCTGGTACTTGATTTGTTCAGCGCACCCCTCTCTGCCTTTAGAAGGACCAGCTACAGTTGCCAGGGATAATATTTTCTTTTGTTCTTTTATTTTTGCAAAGGGCAACACTATAGCTTAGTTATCTACTTTCCTTTTTGTTATGCATACAGAGATCTGTAGATAGAGAGAATTCTTTGTGTATATTTGTATCTAGCCCTATGGGGACACATATTTACAATATGGTTTACCTTGCTCTTTGGTCTTTAGACACCCCTCCCCACTCTCCACACACACACATACCTTCCCACCACAAGCCTATACATTTTTTATGGCTCTGCCCAGGCAAAGAGAATGAAGACTTTCAGTTGTACCTTGCCCCCCCCATTAAAATAATTATTGTTGCTGTCTTTGAATATTCCTATTTTCATTCTCAGGGACCATAGCATCAACCCTGAGAAGGCCCAAAGTTTGGAAACTGAGGCTAAAATGACTTGCCCATGCCCTTTTGGTGAAACCCTCCTGTCTCAAGCACCGGTCTCTCCTGGCATAATGAAAGTGGTATATTAGTAGGAGGTTGGAGAGAAACTTAATGCAAGAGAAATTTCATTGATGGCATTTTCATTCTAGACCTCCATAATAATTTCAAGAGAAAGAAAAGTAAGGGCAGCTTAAAAAGCTGTCTGTATATAACCCATCTTCAAAAACATTGGCTTTGGGCTCAGTTAAAAGTCATCTCAAAATACAGAATAGTTTGACCTCCATGTTTTAACGAGAAAAGCTGTGCCTTTGTGATCTGCTCAAACTTTTCACAGGCCACCCAAGGGAAGTTGCCCTCAACTTGGATAGCAATAGGAAGGGTTTAAATATGCTTGATGTGCATGTTCTCAAGAGCGTATACACACACTCATACGATCTATAAATATGTATTATTTATCTAGAAATGCCACACATATATAATATGTGACACATTCTATGCACAGCGGTCATGTGCGTATAATGCTGTATGCAGCTGTCAATGATTAGGCAACCAGAAAAATGTGAGGCATTACATGTGATAATAATTACCTATTAACATGACAAATTAAATATTTTTGCTTTTGCTTAACAAAAATCCCCTACCTCAAACTTGTGAATGGAGGCTAGCTTGGCAGCTATAAAATGTTATCAGAGTGTTCCATCTATTGGTATATACAAATGTAAGAGTATTGTGTCCCCGAGAGAAACAAAAGAATGCCTTGAGTTGGGTTGCACATGTGTGTACACAACCTTAACATATATCTTCCCCCTGTTTTGGTACATGACCTCTGACTAATAACTTCTGGTGTGACTATCATTATGTATAAATCTCCCTTATTACTTGGAGGTGTTGAAATAAAATTATGATGATTAAATGGGAGGGAGGATTTAATAAACTGAACCCAGAGAGGGATTTACACCTACTTCAGGAAGAATGCTTCCTGCAAAAGTCAAGTCCTGTGAGGTCAGACAAATGGCCCAGACTGGCATTTGTGGGCTGGGGGAAAATCCTTAGAAAGAGAAGGGCACAGCTCTCACTGAGGCAAGAGGAAGCCTACCTAGCCAAAGGGCACCAGAGGAGGTTGGAAAGGGGAGATGAAAGGATTTTCTTAGACTCCTAGGCTTGAGATCTCGAAGAGACTTTCGAGAGCCATGACCATTTATCCTAACTGCTTTGTTTTGCAGAGGAGGAAACTGAGGCAGAACTGTAGCAATGAAATAGACTTAACAGAGGTCACATAGGATTTCATCCTCAGGTTTTCTGACTCTAGCTTCCATAGTGCTTTGCTTCCTTTAAACCTCCCTGCCAAGAGAACTGCAAACAGGTCTCTTTACAGGTTTCTGAATTTCTGGTGGAGGTCTAGGTTGGCTGGGGAGGGAAACTATACAAAATGGCCAGATTGCAGGGGCATGGAGAAGGCGCTTTTCTATGAAAACACTACTACTCCTACTTAAAGAAAAATTCTGGCCTTTTCTAATAGGTTTGATAGAATTCTGAATATATGCAGGATGTCTGTGTACCAGTATTAGAATCTCCCCAGCTGGAGAGGGGGAGGGGAAGACAGAGAGAGACAGACGGGGGTGTGGAGGGAGAAGGAGAGAGGGGGGAGAGAGAGGGAGAGACAGGGGGAAGAGAGGGAGAGAGGCGGGAAGTGGGGGGGGGAGAGACAGAGATAGAGAGAGACAGGGTGGGGGAGGGAGAGGAAAAGAGAGAGAGAAAGAGAGAGAGAGAGAGAGAGAGAGAGAGAGAGAGAGAAGAGAGAGAGAGAGAGAGAATATGAATAAGTCAAGAATCAAAACAATGACTAATTTCTAACCTGAAGACTAGTAGAGGCTTAGCTGGAATGTGGTTCCCTTTGACCAGTCCACTTCATACATCACACAACAAAGCAATTTTATTTTTTGGAAAAATGTTTTATTTAAACCCTTTTTCTTTAACAACAATAAAATATCGCGTCATTATAAACCCCCTGACTAAAACTGGTAGACGACCGAACATTAACAGCTAATTGGTTGTTTTTTTTTAATATTTTTTTGACACGCAGTTCATTTTTTTTTTGCAAAGAGTTTCTTAAAAACATAATGTGGAATTTATTGAAAATAAATAATTGTTGGTAACTGCAATAGGCATTTGGAATAAAATAGTTGAAAAAAGCAACTCTTAAGGAAAAATAGCGTTTATTATACATCCGTTACTAAATGAATAAACTAAATGATCTTTCTTTAAATTAATAACTTCAAAAACCGTTTAATATACAAAACTGTACAATTATAAAGTCGGCAGGGATGTTTCGATTAACTCAGGGTTTCACCCTAGCACTTCCTGAGGAAATGCTGGGGGTGGGGGCAAATGATAGTAAATATTGTAGGGAAATTGTGGGGCTGGGCCAGGGGAGAGGGGCTGGCATCTCAGGTTGAAACCTGGAATGGGATCCACAGCTGGAAGGCTCCCCAGAGGTTTCGGGGACCTTGGTTCCCAGGCACCAGCCCATCTCCTCCCTCCCAGCATATTCTAAACCGGGGGCGCGAAGGAGGCTTCCTGGTCCTTAGGTAGTCTAGCTTTGTCTACCAAGATAACCCTCCCCCACCCCCCAAAAGGTGAGCTGGCTATCTGGAGGAGGCTGTAGACAGATAGATATGGTAGGTGCTGTGGTGCGTGTATACATGTGTGTGCGTGCGTTATGAAGTGATGTGCCTTGAGAGAATGCGTGTATATATTTTATAGAGAGCAACGAAGCGACAATAACACCGCATATTGGGGGCTCTGTATACAGTATATCGAGATGGTACATATAGAAAGAGATACACAGCTATACCTACAGCCACACAGAGGTGTGCACGGAGAGCTTACACAGTAGAGACGTTTGCATATGTGGGCATCAGCCATCACACAAGCCCCTACACACATACACTGATATATACACTGTACTCTGTCCATGTGAGGGGGTGGAGCGCATTTCTCTAGCTGGAGAACTGGGACCTTTCAAATGATTCCAATTCATTCATTCCTTCATTCATTGTTTTTTTTTTTCTCCAAGAGCTTTTCAAGCCCTCTCGGGGTTCCAGCTTAGAGGGGAAGGAGCCCCG
Organism: Trichosurus vulpecula; assembly: GCF_011100635.1. NCBI lineage: Eukaryota > Metazoa > Chordata > Mammalia > Diprotodontia > Phalangeridae > Trichosurus > Trichosurus vulpecula. Next base: position 21,455,894 of record NC_050582.1, read on the forward strand.
GGTGAACCGAGGGGGAGGGGACATGCTGGCCCAGTCCTCCTTCAACCCCACCGGAGCCTTTGGAAGGGTAAAAACCAGGGCACCCCGAAAGGAGTCTCCCAAGGCACAGCAGAGGAGAGCCAGCAAAGGAGTTTCTCCACCCTAAGCTTTCTTAGCTGGCACTACTCAACGGCCTTTGCTTAAAAAAAAAAAAGAAAGAAAGAAAGAAAAAGAAAGAAAGAAAGAAAAAAGGAAATGAAAGAAAAAAGGGGAAAAAAAAGAAAGAAAAGAGGCAGTTGGGATCTGGGATCGGTCAGCTCCGTCTGCCTGGGTACTCCTCTCTGGGGGAGAACCGTGTGTCCTTCTCCCGGGGCTTAACTTGTGTTTGCTAAGGGCGAACAGCTCTGAGGCTTGAGCATCTGGGGGACAAGGTGGGGATGGAACAGCCTGAGGAGCAGGGGTAGAGGGAAGATCAGGGATCCGAGAGAGGAGAGGCAAGGAAGAACGCTGCACCTCAACGCCCCCCGCCCCCGCCCCGGTTCTCTTCCTCGCTCGCTACTCTCTAGAGCCACGTCTTTGGAGCCCCCGACCTGCTTTCTCCTCCCTCCTCCCTACCGGCCCTCCCCCGGGCTCCCCAGTATTTGGTTTGTATTTGGTCTCCATTCGGATTAGAGGAGAGGGTATCCCAGCCAACTGCCTGGTGCCTTCCAGGCAGGTTCAAACCATCAGCTCCGAGGAGGAAGAAGCCAGGAAGGAGCCTGAAGATGCTCTCTCTAGTTGGGAGATCGTGGTCGCTGAGATACAAAGTATTTCACAAATATTGTGTACAGCTTGTAGCAAAACACCTCGGACACTGAGAAAACGCTAGAGAAGTTTCAAAAAAATGCAAAACTAGTCTATTGTAAAACAGATTTCACCTGAAATACAGCTGCTATAACCAAGGCGCTGAAAGGTTATTCGTAGGCACACATCTGTCTTTTCTTCTCTCCCCCCCTCCCGCCCCCCCACCCACACTTTTCCTCTCTTCCTAGCGGAGACCGACAAAAACCTTGCTGGAGAGTAAACACTAAGTATTGATCAGCGGAAAGAAGGGAAAAACCAACAACAACCACAACAAAAAGGAGATTGCGAGGATTGTAACGCGCAGAGAAGGCGTCTGGGCTCCTGGGCCCACGCCTTCTCAGCGGGACGGACTGTGCGTGTACGTGTGTGTTTGTTGCCTCTTTGAACGTCTAAGCGAAAGCCCCTCGGGAGCCGGTTGCGCTGCTCCCAGCGCAGCCCCGAGCCCCGACAGTCACAGATCGTGGCGCGACCCGTCCGTCTTCACGGCGTGGCCGTAGACCTCGTGCGGCGGCCCGGGCGGCGGCGGCCCCGGGGGCCCGGGCGGCGGCGGCGGCGGCCCGGGGGGCTGCTCCCCGGGCGGGGTCATCCTCTTCTCCTTCTGTCTTCGGTTACAGAACCAGACCCGCACCACCTCCTTCTCTAACTGCAGGCTGTCGGCCAGGGAGGAGATCTCTTGGGCGGCAGGCTTGGGGCACTTAAGAAAGTGCGTCTCCAGGACCCCCTTGACACTCACCTCTATGGAAGTTCTCTTCTTCCTCTTCCGGCCCTGGGCCGCTATCTTGTCAATGCTAGTGGGGCTCCCGGTGGACGAGTCCGCCTCCTCCAGCCACTTGTTCAGCAGGGGCTTCAGCTTGCACATGTTCTTGAAGCTCAGCTGCAGCGCCTCGAACCTGCAGATGGTGGTCTGCGAGAAGACGTTGCCATAGAGGGTGCCCAGCGCCAAGCCCACGTCCGCCTGCGTGAAGCCCAACTTGATGCGCCTTTGTTTGAACTGCTTGGCGAACTGCTCCAACTCGTCCGACGTCGGGGTCTCTTCGTCCGAGTGGTCCTGGCAGTGATGGGCCCCGAGGTCTCCGTGTTCGGCTGTGTCCCTCAGCACAGGGTGCAGCCCCTGGGTCGGGCCCGAGGTGGGAGGCGGAGTGAGCCCTCCGTGCTCCAGCATGCCACTGACCGTGAAGCCAGGCTGGGAGTAGACATTCATGGGCTGTCCACTGGACGTTAGCGAGGAGTTATGAGCCGGGCTGGCTCCCCAGGCATTGGGGTGGTTTGTATGAGGTGAGTGGTGGGGAACGTGAGGCGACCTGTGGTGGATGATGGCGCCAAGTTGAAGATCTTCTCGTCCTGGCTTCACGTCCTGCTGGTCTAGAGGGCTGCTCGCCAGGGTGGAGGACCAGGGACTCCCGTCACTGAGGCTGGTCACCCAGTGGTGTCCGAGGGGATGCCCATTGCTGGGAACACCCTGCAAGTAATCACTTTGGAGAAGTTTTTGAGGATTTCGGAAAGGGCTCCCTTGCTGCATGCCTGCGGAGTCTGCATGGACCAAGGAGCTGGAACTGAGAATGCTGTAGGGATTAGAGGCAGCTGTGGCCATGGTTGGTGTAGATCCCCTACTAGTTATAATGTGGCAAAGGGAGCAGCTTCAGCCTTTGACATCTATGAAGCAAGGGAGCCAAATCAGCAACCACTTAGTTATTGGCAGTCGTCCTGGCCAATGGCAGCCCGGCTTCTGCGGGGAAGCTTTTGCTGGCACCAATGATGGGCAAGGAGGCAGGTCGCGCTTTCCAAATTAGGTTTGTGAAACCCAGGAGTTAAAGTGAGGAGTGAAGCAGGAAGTGAATCAATCTTTAGGCTCCATTGGTTGCCTCTAGCTGACTATCCACGGATCATTTATTTAACTCTTTCTCCTCTGGACGATGCCAAACATTTGTTTTTTTTAAAGGGATCCTTGGCGTGATGGGGGGTGGGGTGGGAGGTGGGGTGGCGGAGGGGGACGGGAAGGGGTGGGGGTAGAAGCTGGCAAGGCCATGTTTCTCACCGTAACGATTAATTCTAAATAGGGGTAAAAAACATAAAATAGATGAGATACTCCCTTCTAAGATCGACTTTGCATCCTCAGCCCGTTTACTAAGGATTTTTTCAGCCCTCCTCAGCAGTATGGATCAGGCATGGAGCTAATTACAAAATTAAACTTATTCTAAAGTTGTAACAACAAAGGCGTCTAAGAGAGGGCTATAAATCAAGAAATCTAAAGTTCCCGGTCGAGATTATATTTTTTTTCCCTTAAAGACAGGTAGCCTTTTACCATCACATGAAGCAGATCTGAGATGCCCTTTGTTTTTTTTTTTTTGAGTAGTAAGTTCCATAAAGTGGAACTAAAAGCATAGGGATAAGCATTAGATTGGCAGGACCTGAGTTCAAAACTACTACCTGTGACCTTGGGCAAGTCCTTTGCCGTCTCTGGGCCTCAGGGAACCACTCTACTGTTCAATGAGGGGGTTGGACAAGATGTTCTCTCGGCTCCCTTGCAACGCCTGGATCAATGACCCCAACGACAATTTGGGAGAGATGAAGAGAAACTAAACTGTTCTAGGAGAGTCCAGTGGAACGTGGCATGACGCAAGCGCCCTCAGCTTTTCCGAAGCTAGTCACCCCATCCATTCGGTCCTGGGTGTCACATCCCAGCAGAAGCCCCTCATCAGCAGGGAGGTTCAGTGCCTGAGCACCCCTCCCAGGCACACAAAGCCTTTATAGAAGGCCCACGGACACAGGCAGGCAGGACTTTTGGGAGAAGGGTGGCTGCCACCTCATCCCCATGGCGTTGACGCCTTGGGAAAGTAGAAAGGGCTTTCTAAAGGGACTTTTAAGAAAGGGAAATGCTTTCATTTGTCTTTAAAACGCTGAAATAGGAAAGCTATGGTGCTTTTGCATCACCCGATCTCCTCGCAACTGAGTCTGAGTGAGTTTTCTTTCAGTTTCTGAAGAGAAAGCTTTTATTTCCTTCTCAAAAACAAACAAACACCAAAAACCAGGGATGTGAGGGGTGTGTGTGTGTGTGTGTGTGTGTGTGTGTGTGTGTGTGTTGGGGGGGGAAGAAATGGGGAAACTCCTAGTCCTTCCCTTAAGCCCTTCCAAGTCAGGAAAAGAAAAGTCATTGTTTTCTACATCCCCTCTTTCCAATCCTTTCTTTGGGGGCAGGGTTGGACCAAACGCAAGGATTTTCGAGGTGCTGTGGCTTGGAGAATAAGGCACCCATACCTAGGCAAGGCTTCTAAGTTTTAAAATGACCTTTCTAGTCACAATTTTGGAAGTAACCTAGCTGCGTAATGATATTTGCACTTGCAGAAGACTGCAGCAGAGTCCCCTTATTGGTTTGAAATTCCATTAAATATATTGCAAGAGCTCCTAGGTTAAGCTTGATTTAAATTTGCATACATTTTCATATATTTAGCAGAAATAAAAGAAGGCTTGCAGCTACCAGAAAGTCATTAAGGCATTAGTTTGCCTAAGAAGACAGATCTGAAGGAAATTCGAGAAAAGGAAAAATGAAAAAGCCAAGGTGAGCGGCTTCTTCTCCAATTCCTTTCTACAGCTAAAGATTCTCGGGGTCCTCTGGGTAGGGCTCGTTTGGGGAAAAGCAGTGAGCTAACAGGGTCGAGGCTGGGGAATGGAAAAAAGTCTGTTGGGCAGAAGAAACTGGTGTTTGTTGGGGAGCGACTTTCTTCCTTCCTTCCTTCCCTTTCTTTTCTTTTTTCTTTTCTTTTCTTTCTTAATAGTCGCGTAGTTATTGGCAGCGATTATTTACGATCCATCCCCCTCCCCCCTCCTTGAAATAGTTTCTTTTGCCTGGGGTCTTCTGAAGGCTTAACTGGGATTTTTTGTTCCTCGGGTTTTTTCTTTCTTTCTTTCTCTTTCTTTTTTTCTTTTCTTTCTTTTTTTAAACTGTCAACTATGTCTCCTCTTTTGCCCGACACGGAAGCTGTTTTTGCTCCTTCGAGTTTCAACTTTTGCCTCCTGGAAAAACGAGTGTGAGTGTGTGTGTGTGTGTGTGTGTGTGTGTGTGTGTGTGCGTGCGCGCGCGCTCGCGCGCGTGGGTGTGGGTGTGCGTGCTCTTGTGAAGGGGAGGCGCAGTTTTCCGGGGCTCTGCAAGCTTCCCACTTGTGGAGGTACTCGACGGCTGGGCCAGGGTCACTTTAGAGGTCAGAGGGAAAGACACCTAAACATTGGAGTGCTCAGTCCTCAAGGCTTAGGGCAGAGGTTTCCCCCAGCTCAGAAGTGTTTCTGATGACCAAGGTGCTCCGCTCTGGAGTAGTATTGGAAGCGTTTAGCATTCTTTAATGGATTGGCCTAGAGGGGATGATGGTGTGGTTTTTGCATTAGATCAAGGCCTGGCATGGCCTTAGCTTTGTAGCCTGCCAGCTCCCACCTAGTCCAGGGAGGGGAGCCCTCCTCCAGTTGGGGCCTGAGAACCTCTTAGCTAGGTTTACTGGTGGAGCCCCAGTGCTTCAGACACACAGCCCCTCTGCTTCGATGAGGAAAGAAATTACTACAACAGAAGGGCAGGCTTTGCATTCCCCCTTCCCATCCCCTCCCACCCCCACTCCCTGGGATATTCAGGTATAAGGCTAGCTTTTAACAGGGGGCCAGGCAGGAGGAAACCTCTCCAACTAACTAGGAATCATGCATTTCAGCAGCCCGAGCCCCCAGCCAAGCAGCATCTTCGTGGCTGCAGCCTCGACCCTGCACCATCATGCCCTTGCATGGCAGGATTTTTTTTTAATCTGCATATAGTTAAATCTTATTGCTGTTCTAACTAATCTACTGGAGAGGGTTTCCTTCGCTTTACCCTGTCAGTCTAACTTCCCAAGTGTAACAGATGCCGCTCTCAAGCGCTCCTCTCTGCTGCTTGTCTTTATGCAGCCTCGCATATTTCTCCCCATGATCTGGGTTTCCATAGAGAGAGGAATAAAAGGGGGACCATGGCCACAAATCCCCTGCCCCATGCGGAATAAAGGAGCCTTATTCAATAGCCGACCCCGTCTGGACATGGGAGCGAAATGAGTACACGCAAAGCTACTGTTGCAAGCATTTGTAACTTATTTTTCATCGACCGGAGTTCACAAGCTCGGAAGAGATCCGCCTCTAGGATGGGGTCCCTGCCCCTAGGTGTTGCCCCGTAGGCCCAGGTCCAACAACTCAAGCTTGGGGGATTCTTTTTGCCACCTCCCCAACCCTTTTCCTTCCCCCGAAACCTGGGCCAGCTAGAAGTCGCTAAAGAGGGCAGTCCCTCTTTGAGACGGAGGAGCTGTAATTGTATTGGGGTCCATACACTTTCCAGGATAAGCCTGGCCGGACAGGCTTAGTTCTCCAGGTCATGCGAGTGCAAAGCACCAAGTTTCTTTCTCCTCTAGGTCTGTTCTCTTGTTCCATCTTTTAGGACCACGATTTAGTTAATTTCAGACACCAGCAGCCCACCAGTTCCTCCCAAGAACGGGATGATTGTTCGGTTGTAAATTGGGTAGGGAAGGCAAGAGGGTTGGGGTTTGGGGGGTGGTGGTGATGTCCCTGTGGCCCTCCGCAAGACTGGAAGTCTCCCGAATGACGGAGATGGCGGAGTTACCTCCAAGCACCTCGTTGAAAGCCTGTGTCCTCGCAGGGAACCTCGCCCCTCTCCACGTCCCCTGTTCTTAACCACCACCGAGTCCTCTCTGCAGTTAAGAGCCAGCAAATTGAGCTGATCGATCGATTCCTTTTGGATAGAAGGGACTGTCCGAGCGAGCCGAGCCGAACTGAGCGGCCGTGCTCGGGGCCCCAGCTGGTGCTGCCCTCCAGGACGGCCAAAGAGCCTAGCTGAGCCGAGCTGCGGGGAGGGCTTATGTGAGGGTTCGATCCATATTTTTCAGAGGCTTAAAGGGTTCTCTTTATTCCCCCAAATCTGGAGGTGGAGGGGACGGAGGGGGACGAGGAAGGTGCGGCGAAGTCTCACAGGTTCGATTTGGGTTGTATTTAATGCCGCCTGAGGAGGCTCCAGGCGGCAAGAAGGGGCTCTGGGCTGTGACCTCTACATCGAACACTTCACCTATACAACACCAATTCAGTTTAGAAACAGGGCGATCGAGACGTGGCTCGATGGGAGCAAGTACAAAATCTAGGAATGGTGGGGCGGGAGTGGGGCGGGGGGGAGAGAGGAATCCCAAGCGAAGAGAAACAAATGGCCAAAGGAGGAGAGAAGCCTTTCTGGTCCCTGTACATGATACATGATACATTCTTGATGGGAAACCCAGCTGCCCAGCCGATTCTCAGCTGGACCTAGCGGCCAACGGCCCCCTGGCTCTCCTGTTTTAGCTTTTTACAAAGCAAACCGCGGGGGAAGGTAAGGGGCTTGCAGTGTTGTGGGAAAGGGGAATTCAGACAGCAGTGGCAGACATTAGCCAATACCGACTCAAGCGCAATGAGTTCATTTTGTAGGTCTCTGTTGGCTGTTCTTGAACGTGAGGAAGTGATCTTCAGAGAAAAAGGGAGAGGGCGAGGGCAGGGGGAGGGGGCTGACGTGGGGGGAGGGAGACAGCATACCGCGAATGCAGAAGCAGAAACGGGGTAATTTAAAAAATAAAATATTCATAATGTAAGATTTAATGCAAACACACCCAAATCTGCCAGACCACTTGCATTTGCTAGCAAAACGAGTGCTGGTTTGGAAATGACGAGGCATTGTTTGGCAATGGGCTGTTCTGCAGGATGGTTAGAGGCTAGGGAGGCGCAATAAAGAGCATCCCTGCTAAGGTAAATGCCAAGGACTGGAAATGCTGCATTTCCACTGGCGGCTCGCTACCCCTCGGACTTGCTCGTCTCTGCTCACTTACTACCTTGCCATCGCCATTGTCAATGTCTGACGTTCTTTCTCTCAGGGCTACAAGGCAGATGTTGTGAATCGAGGGTGCATTATGCATGGGCTCTCAGGTCACCATTCTTGGGGTTTTCAGTTCATTGTAGCCGGGTATGAAATGCTGACGTTGACTCGTGCTGTAATGCAAGAGAGCATCTTTGAGAAACTCAGTTGACATGGGGGGGGGGGGGACAGAGAGAGAGAGAGAGAGAGAGAGAGAGAGAGAGAGAGAGAGAGAGAGAGAGAGAGAGCGGGCGATACCCTTTGCTTAATTGTATTTACGAACTCATACTTTGTTTCCAAATTTGAACGTGGTTGTTGTTTTAAGACAACATAAATATGGCTTTAAAGCCTACATCGATCAGGTGAGGCCATGTTGTTATGATTGTTTATGTATATACATTTATACAGAGATAGAGAATACACATTTCTTAAAGCTGTGGTGATCAGGCACTGAGTAATTAACAGAACTGCCCCCCACCCCATGGCCTTTAACTTTCTCTTCAGGGACGGATTACCAGCTTGCAAAATTGTAAGGAGTTTGTTTCATTCGTTAAGTGGAGTTGGATATTCGCAGCAATCTGCAAGGAAGCCTCCCCGAAGTAAAAAGTGCTGTTTACTGGGGCTGAGGATGCACACCACCTCCCTCTCACCTCGCTCGATGTAACTGTATAAGCAGAACTGAGGATCGAAATAAGAGCTTTTTCTAGGAAAAGATTTGTGGCAACGAATGTGCAGATCCCCGAGGTGTGCTAGCCTCTATTTGGGGGCCATTCAATGAGCGAACAAATTTGTAACAGATTTTAAACGAATTTGAAAATGAACCACGTAAAAAGATCTCCCCGATTATTGTTTGGTTTGCTCAGGAACAACCAAATCTTATCAAATGTGGAAAATGAATCAAGCAACTAGATAATTTTGGGGGTGGGGAGGAGGGGTGGGACTAACGGGACGGAGCTTGATTTTTTAAAAATGACAAATAGGGTTGGGGACAGGCCGTCTTGGGAAATCACTGAATCCATTTGGTAAGGAGCTTGAGGTTCCCATTCGCAAAGTTCTCTGCAGAGCCTTGGTCGCTTTTTGCACTCTGGCAGACATGCTGCCGATTTGGGTGGTTGGTTTGGTTTTGGGACAGAAGGGTTCCACTTTGGAGCTTGGCATTGGACTTTTAGTTCCAATGTAGATGGACCAGCCGTCGGTGCACAAAAGGACAAGTACAGCCTTGAGGGAGCATGAGGGCCGATCGCGACAACTAAGGGGATCGACTCACTCCTGCCCCCTACGCGGGCCTCAGTGTGCTGCCTGCTGGGCCCCTAGGATCGGCTCAAGCTCCCAGATATGCCGCTACCACCAAGGCGTCGTCAGGTCGAGCCGACCAGCTCAGTGGTCTAGGCACGGGATGCTCAGGAAGGTGCTCGCCTGGGAGGGCCGCTGGGTCTCCACGTGGAGCTCAGCAGCGGCCAGGGCCAGAGCTTTGGCCAGGGGTGGCGACGGGGGCAGGGGAAGGTCTTTCGTGGGTATGCGGTGGGGGAGGGGGGGTCATTTCTGTTGTTCCAAATTCCGGCTTTCTCTGTGGCTGGCAACTCTCCTGCAGAGCCGGCCCCACCCAGACCACCAGCCAACCCCGCGGGAGGGGGGAGAGCGCAGCCCATATTGTTCTTCTTCTCCTTCCTACCACGCCCCCCTCCTCCTTACGCCGCGCCCCGCCCCCTGGGCCCCCGCCCGGAGTAGGAGACCGAAGCAGCTAGCGGGAGGGGGGAGGCAAGGAGAAGGAGGCGAGGGGGAGGGGAAGGAGAAAGAGAAGGGGGAGGACGGGGGCGGGGGGCGTCGCCAGGGCTACGTGGCTGCGCGCCGGGGCCTGTGGGGCCTCTCTGTGCAGCGATTGCGCGCCCAGCCCAGCCTCGTTCTCGCCCCGCTTCGCGCCCGCACCTCCGTTGGTCGGGGTGGCAAGAGAAGCGAGCACCGCCACCCTCCCCCCGCCCCCCTGCCGCCTTCCACCGGCCCTTTCGGGGGCTTTTCTCCGGGCGCGGAAGGGTTAACCCGCCTCGGGTCAAGGGGAGCGGGAGCCGGGCTGGGCTTTTAACCTGCCTAATCCTCAGGGGTTGGAAAAGACCCGTGGCTGCTGCTTTTAACAATAGATCTTGGGCCCTCCCAACCTGGAGCTCTAAGGAAAGAAGCGTGGGACAGTCTTAGTTTCCACAAACCCGCTTGTCTCGTCTAGCTTAGCTCTCCTGCCGCCCCCGCTAGGCCCCAACGCCCTCCCCTCCCCCCTAGCCGCGGTCCTGGGGCTCAGCCCTTTGGGTTGGGACCAAGGTCCCAGGTGAAAGGCAGGCCTGTCGAGGCTGGAGAGCGTTTAGGGAAGGGACCTCGGAGATCACGGAGTAGGAGCTGGATGAGACCTAAAGAGGCTAACTAGTTCTCCGGCCCTCCCCCCACTTATGGCCGAGGAGGAAACTGAGGGCCAGAGTGGGTAAGGGACGCACCAAAGGCACACAGGGAGTAAGAAAATGGCACAGCCGAATTCGAACTCAGATTCGCTGACTCCAAGTTGCGCACTCTTTGCACAGTACCAATCTTCCTCTTTTGACAGACTGGGAAACCGAGGCCCACAGAGGTGGAGTGATTTCTGAAAGTCACACAGCCGGTAAGAAGTCAAGTGAAAGGCAGCAGGGTCTGCTGGGAAAAGCACCCTCTCAGCTCTGATTCTCACTACCTGGTGACCTCGGGCTAGCCCAGGGCCTCCTGGCTAGGACTGGGATGCTGGCCAGCTTTCAGTTTTCTCCTTACTCAATCCACAAACGTTTTTTAAAGGGCCTACTGACTAACAGGCACTGTGCTTGGCATTGAGGCTACAAAAACAAAATCAGGAATCCCAGCCCCAAAGGAGCTTCTATTCTACGAAGAGAACCCAGCCCTGCCCCCCATGCCTGTGTATGTATATATGTATACACATTACATATGCATACACACACACATAAGTAATACAAAATACAGTCAAGGTAAATAGGATCTGGACCTGTGATTTCATGGGTATAGGGAATTCCCAGATGAAGAAGCTACCAATGCAATTGGCACCCAATATACCATTTACTAGAATCATAACCTGGGGGGGGAGGAAAGGAATATCCATTTATATAGCAGGCTACTATGTGCCAGGCATTGTGCTAAATGCTTTACAAATATTTCCTTTGAGATGATGTAGAGGTTGAGTGACTTGTTCGGGATCACACAGCCACTATGTCTCAGAAATAGATTTGAACCCATGTCTTCCTGGACTGAAGTCTGGCTCTTATCCCACAAGGTCATTTTGGGTTGGAGAGGGGTTTGGGGGTGGGGTGGGCAGGGAAAGCCTTCATGTTAGGAAATAGTGCTGGACATGAGCTTTGAACAAGGCCAAAGATTCTAAGAGGCAGATGGATGTGAGAAAGAAATGCATTCCAGGTGTGGGGGCAGCCTGGGCAAAGGCAGGCAGATGTGAGGTGGACTGTGTTGTGTGAGTCTGGATTTGACTACATGACCTCTTAGGTCTCTTTCAGTTCAAATTTCTTTAACTCCGAACCCAGTGCTCCTTGCAAGATGCTTGCATAAATTAGGCCTAGCGTAGCCCTAGCTCCTTTGTTAAATTGAGCATTTATGTAGCTAGTTCTTGAGGGACATGCTTTGAAAAAATCCTCAGTTATTTGGTGCAAGAAATCTTATTCATGATTTATTCATTTGAGATGAAGAAACGGGAAGCTCGGTGATAAAATGAGGGTCACAAAGCTAGGAAGTGACATAAGTGAGTCTCCAGAACTCCAAGCCTGGTACACCTCATGAAATGGTGCTGCAGGTATGTGTTGGTGAGTTTATTGGGCTGGATCTGAGCATTACTGAAGAATAATCCTACTTAAGGATGAACTGCTTTAAAGAATTATAGAAAAATTAATATTAGAGCACAGGATTATGCAGAAGTTTACGTTAATCTCCACAAGTCAACTGAGAACCTATAGACATTTATATAATGTCTCTAACTTTATAGATTTAACCGGCATTTGTCTTCAACCAGTCCTCAAACCAATGGTGGAGAAAATGATTTGAATTCTTGTTTGTGTAGGATTGTTTTCAGACATATTCTCTATGTTATGATTGTTGTCTTGACTCCTATAAAGTTTTCTCTAAGGGACTAGAACTTTTCTACAATGCACAAATCTAGAAACTTTAGGAAAGAGAAAAAAGATTCCCAATCCCATGAGGAATTTAAAGGAGAAAAATTTCCTATAACGTAGCCGCCAAACTTTTGATGTAATGACAAGTATTCTCCATTTTCACTTCATTCTTTCCACTTCTTTCTGACTAATCCTCCAGAAATAATGTAATAAAAGCTATTTAATAGTTCCTCTCTTCATATTTTAAAAAATTTCGGAAATATTAACTCCAAAACAAGGGTGAATAATTGGCTAGACTATTTTGAAAGTCCGTACTAAAGTTTAAAAAAGAAAGACTAGAATTAGAAGTGGGTGAGTTCCTGTTAGCCCTTACAGGACTTTAAAGCATTCATTTTGAAATCGTTCTTCCAACCAGCCTTCATTTTAAATAAACATCATCTCTGCTGGAGGGATCTTCATGGTGCTTACTTTTGAGGTGATTGTTAGAAGTAAATAATGCTCACAAGATCATTGGTTGCTGATGAATAGTGAGGGTTTGTTGGGAAAAGAGGATTTGAAATATTTCTAACCTACTGCTATGCTGCTTTCTGTATGCGTTCCGAGTGTTTCCGATTTGGTCCTTTCTGCAGACTGTTTTGAAATTACTAGTCGTGTGTGGTGTATAAGTAAATTGCAAGTAAACCTAGTGAATTAGGATGATTCTCTATCAGTTTAATTTATGTTTTATAGTTAGTTTTAGCCTTCTGATTTGATTGCCTTAGTAATGTGAATTGCCTACAGCTGCTGATGATACAGCTTTAATTCTGTTTTAAAGGTCATGTAAACATGTGCCTGTAGCATAAGGAATGCAAATTCAATTCCCTTTTAATGTTTCCTCACATTCACTTTGCAGTCTTCACCTAGAAAATTAGCAGGATTTAATATGAAACTGTTTTAATGTTATGATTTCATTAAAATCTCCTTCACTTTCCCTTTTGCAGGGCAAAGAAGTCTCATACAGTGTATTACATAGCTTCTGACACATGTAATACCACTTGCAGTGGCAACCAAAAACGGTTTTGTTAAAATCAATTTACTTTTCAGTTACTTTCATTAATAAAGACAAACAGACTTCCTTCTAGGTATTGTATAGCTGCAGGTAAACAGTAAACACATGAATATTAGTGAATCTCAAAAGACTCAATATTACAGTGTTAAGAGAATGAAGACTGTGCAGTGGCTTAGGTTCATAGGCTTTTAGATTCAGTTAAAATATTGAAAGCGAATCCTGGAAAGTATATATTAACAGGGAAAATTATTTACAATAGGGTTGGCATATGCATGTTCCAAATTGGCATAGATAGAAGCTGCATTAAGGCCCCAGGGTGCTCGGGCTTAAATGGAAATTGCTGTGCAGAGTGGTAATTTGAAAATATTTTTAAAAAAACATTAAGTCCTTGAGATTAGTGGGTGAGTAGGAATCTGTCTTATGTTGAAACTTTTTTTTTCAAGAAAAGTTGGATAATCACTAGAATCTCTATATTAGTAGAAAAGGTGGGGTATTTGTGGGGTAAACGGGGAGGAGGGAGTCAACCGTGCAGGCTGACATGAAATGGAATCGATTTCTTTTGCTCAAATCAAACAGTTTACGTGCCTGCAGAGCTTGATTTGAAATTTGTAGCAGCGTAATTGGCAGTCGCCTGTTTTAGGGTTTCTATCTCTGCCATGCACATTTTCTCCAAGCCAAAGCTTGTGTACACTGAGCTTCAGCTGGGGGGCATCCTTTCATACATCTTTTCCCACAAATTGGATTGGACAAGAGATAAGAACATTTAGGAAAAAAAAGAAAGAAAGGAGGTTCATTGGTTAATGATTCAGGTACCAACAACAACAATTCATTTCGAAGATGAAGTCTGAATCACTTAAGATCAGTCTAAAATACAGTTTTATTTGATATCCAGGAGCAGTTATTTGAAAGCTTAGCCTTTTCAACTTTGAAAGATGGCCACTGTGCTTGTAATGGGAAACTTTTTTCATAAAGCATTTTATGCAACCCATGGATATGCCTAGATTCATGGATGCCTACTTATCTAAAGAGCTATGTTGGTGTTCCCAGCAAACAGTCTGTAAGCTGAGCACATCTTAAATGTTGATTGAAGCAGGGGATTTTGGAGTTTGGCTCTGGCTTGCTACTCACATTTGTCAAGAGTTTATGTTCTTTCTCTTTTCTTTTTAACAGTGGAAATCAGCACACAGAGTATCTTCTAGAGATGGAGGAAAGGGTGCATCTGCTTGGAGTTTTCTCAATAATCACATAGTATTGTCAGGATTGTTGGCCCTTGAATGTCGGCAGAAGTGACTTCTGTGCACTAGTAAAAGTGGCCTCTCTGGAGATGAGGCTGCCAGTGTGTTGGCAAGTACGGCTTTGTTAGCTTTTTTTTCCTTTTCTAGCTGTCGGTTTGGTTTGGCTTATAACATTAACAAAACAGATAGGAATTTGTATGTTAAAAAATGACTAACGCATTTATGCATATTTGTCCTCAGAATGAGGACCTGAGAACCTGTGAGAAAGCCATCTCATATGCCAATAGCAGAATTTCTAAATGTCATTGGCCTTTCATTAGAGACCTTTAGCCACTGGCAACACTATTTTCTTGCTCAAGGCAAATCTAATGTGCTGTGCAGAATGTCTTCATTTTTGTTCTTTGACCAAGATTAGTGTGTAAGTGTCCACCTTCCCAGGATGACTTTAAATGGTCAAAATTGTAGAGTTTCTGCTTGTAAAATGTCCTTTTCAAAAGAAATGAACAATAAGCAGCATTGAACTTGTTCAAACCAAATTCTTGCTTTGAAAGTCTGTATGTTGCTTCTAACCTGAGTAAGCCGTTGCTCGGCCATTTGCTCATGTGCAGTTGATGTCACTGTCCTCTGATGATGCTCCATCTATAGGTGTCAGTTTCAATGTAGGTGCATATTTTCCTTTGATGGCCATTATCCTGTCAAAAAGATACAGAGATACCACTCACAGTTGGAAATTAGATATTGCATGACAGCTTTATATGCACCAGCAAAGAATACTGTGTGTGTGTATGTGTGTGTGTGTGTGTGTGTGTGTGAGAGAGAGAGAGAGAGAGAGAGAGAGAGTAAGAGAGTAGCTGGTATCTCAGAAAAACTCTTGACCTCAAGCAACTAGACTAAATGTATTATGAAAGTGTAAAAGAAAACCAACTTGGCATTCTCATCTATCCTAGGTATGCCACAATTCACTTTCGAGATGTTTCATTGCCAGGGTTTTTTAGTAAATTGCATATATGTATATTCTGAAGACAACCCTGAGTGCTCTTTAATGAAGTTAAAGTTTCAATCATTCATTTCCAACTTCTTTCAATTGCGATTCTTTTTTTTTTTATCAATTTATATTCCCTATAGGGTGGTCCCAATATATAGCACTTTCTGTTTGTGTTTTGGAGAATGAGTGATTTGCACAAAAATGTAATTCTTGAAGAAATGGTCCATTGTGGATTTCTATTAATGTTGTACACTTCATCAAACACCTCACATAAAAGAGGCTTAAATAATTTTATTAAATTAAAAAATGGCATTGAAAAGCACCCCTGGTAATCTCTTATCAAATAATTACTTTATATTGTAATACAGATACTGATTCCTTCGACATGTCTATTCAGAGAAAGTTTATATATTTCCTGCAAATCAACTTCATTAAAACAACTCCGAGCAGCACAATTTGCTTGAAACACTGCACTGCACTGCACTTATACATTTCCTAATAATGTATGTTCGCGTATGTTCCACTCTGTATTTTTCTTCCTTATCTTATATCTGCAGTTCTATTTCCAACCCCTCCACCCTGTGTATTTGATCATTTCTTCAAGTCCCTTGGCTGAACCAATCTCTTTTCATGCAGAGGATAAAAAGGGAAGAACTTCAAAGTAGGTTCAGGTAATTAACAGCTGAGGGGAATAGAATCTAAACCATAGGCCCTGCTTTGCACCCAGGTCTGCTCCCGGAGCCAGCCGGCAAGGGAGTGCTTATTCCCTGTAGCATCCAAACCTGCTTCCTCTGAACAGCTTGGCCAGGCCGCCAGTTAGCACATCTGCATTTCAAACACCATGTCTCTGGCATTAATTATTAATTAGCCTACAGTCACCCCAGAGGATTCAAGTTCCAGTCTGCACATACTTATTCATTGACCTCTATCTTAGTTTTTGTTGGAAAAAAAAGCTAGAATGCTTAATAATTTCCTTTCTCTCAGACCCTCTGTTCCAGCTTCATAGAAGAGAAATGGTCTATTTTCTTAGCAGGAAATATAAGTCACAGAGCTATACCCAAATTTATTTAAAATAAAATGCCCAGTCAAAGGTTGATGGTGATGGCAGCGGGGAATTGCAGATGGAGAAACTTACAGAATGATTTATAGGCAATATTGAGTATGTGGAAGTATTTTTATGCTTAATAAATTGCTTTACTATGGCATCTCCAAACTGGGAGATGAGATGATGAGACAAAACTAAATGTCCGTTAGTTCTCAGTAGAGTAGGTACCACTCCAGAGCTTATAAAAACAACTACGGCTCATCCATGGATCATTTATTGATCAACCAAACCAGTGTTGGCCATGTTGGAAAGAAAACATGGCAGACAGCAGTAGCACCAAATGTGGAGAGTTTTTATTGATAGGTTTGTTTCAAATAAAGCCTGAGGTAAACCTTTTTAACCAGTGATCTGTAGTTATATAATTGAACTTTTAAACTCAATTATTATGCTATTTATGACAAATCTTTGCTTTAAAAAAAGTAACTAGTGTTTGAGTAACACTGTGCTGTTTTCAAAAGGCTTTCCTCAACAACCAGGTGGGCAAGGTGGTGTAAGTATCATTACAGATGAGAAAATGAGTGATTTGCATTCAGGAGGCTCAGCAGAGGTGAAAGCACTTGTTTAAGGTCTCCTGACTTAAGTGGCCAGAGTGGGAGTTGAACTCAGGTCTTCTCATTTGATGTACAGTGTTTGGTAACCGATAGGCCTCAACCTGTTGGTGAGTTACAGGGATGCCTACCCCAAGCATGTGAAGACTTCCCCTGGTGAAACGGGTGGATGAGAACAATTTGTTCCAGCTACTATGAAGGCAGCTGAAGCAGGCACTGTGGAGTGCTTGTTTAGGCATCAAAGATGCCAAGGTCATCCACTGCACACTGGGCTGTCAACGGTTATCCTAACTTTTGTCCTAGTATTGGACTTCAGTGACTCTGGAAGAGAGAGTGAGGCTGACTTTCTACAACTCTGCCTCACTGAAATCCAGTTTAGGTGAGAGTCAGGACATCACCCCATGATGTTATCAGTTCTCTTGGAAATGAAGGATGAACAGCAACTTCCCACCTCTAATAATTGGAGGTCTGAGGCCAAATTCTTTTCCTCTTTCTTCATTTTTGAAAATTCTGTGCACGTGAAAAGTCATTACTTCCCACTTGAGAACCACAGCCCCTGCTAACATGAAAACCTTTCATATTGGAGCCCCAGCCACTGCTCAGGAATTCCTATCCCTATCCCTGTCCCCCTACCGATGGAACTGTTGCTGCTATTCCATTCTAGCTCCTGAAGATGTTGGAGCCCTCATGGGAGCTTCCCCCTTCCCATGATCCTGTGTGGGAGCCACAGCCCCCAGAACTCTAGCCTCTGAAGGAATCCACATAGAACAAGAGGAAAGGGAGAACTTGTTCTATCTGCTTGGGCTGGGAAAGATGTCTTTGAACTGAGAACATATTTTTCCATAGGCATTGTGGCATGGTGGCTAGGGAACTGATTTTGAGGTCATTGAGACATAGGTTTGAATCCTTCCTCAAACATATACCAGCTCTATGATCCTGAGCAAGTCACTTAACTTCTCTGTGCCTCAGTTTCTCCATCTATAAGATGAGCATGATGATAATAGCATCTACCTCAAGAGGTTGTAGAGAAGATTAAATTTAAAGTGCTTTGTAAACCTTAAAGTGTGATATAATTAAATGCGAGTTATTGTAATAACTGGTATTATAGGAACATGATACTACATGATGGTTACATTTTAGTCATACTAGAATAGTATGATTAGAATCATGGAGAAGTGCTAGAAGACCGCTGATTGGTGAGTGTTTTAATGGTCAAAGACAGATGTAGATTCGAGAAACTATAGACAGGTAAACTTGACAGTGATGCCACTGATTAAAGGTCTACCCGTGGATGGGGTGTGACCTGGCCTATTGGCAATATAGAGCCACGGGAATAGCAAAGCATATTATTAAACAGATGGTATGTGAGCACTTTGATGGGAAAGCAGTAACCATTAGGAACCAGCTAGTCATACCTAACTCAACTTTTTTTGGTACTCATTGGTATGTAGAGATCAGTGAAGCACTTTCATGATGTCCATCCATATGGGTAGGATGGAGAAATGTGGGATGACTGCTAGAAAGTACAATGAGAGTGACTGAGAATCAGTTGAACAACTGTCCCCAAAGAGTCTTGATCAATGGGTTGATGCTTATTTTTCTTTCTAGACCTGGACAGTGTTTCTAATGGTATGCTATGAGGTTACCATTGCTGGATACTGTGCTGAATTTGTAGTTTGGATACTGACATCTACTAGGTGGCTGGCAATGGCTAAGCCACTCTGAGCCTCAGTTTCCTCATCTTTTTAATGGGGCTAATACCTGTAGTATATCTACTTCCCAGGCTTTTGGTAAGACTCAGATGAGATGATGTCTCTAAAGTGTCTGGCATACTTTAATGAAAGTCTTTTAAAAATGTCTCGTTGAAATCAACATAGAGCATTTTTCTAATCTAGGCTAGTGCACGATTCCAAAAAGGTAATGCATTTAATTTGGCATGACTGATTAGTCATGACTAGCTCCTAGTGATTACTGCAAACTTGAAAGCATTATGTGTCTATTGTTATTATTGTAAACTTTATTATGATTATTATTTTGTCCTCATCTTTTTGGTGGAATTCAGATAGAAACGTTCCTAGGACAAGCCACTTTCTTATTATTCTTTTATAGTTCATATTTTATAGACTCTTGCACAGGTGTATACAATAACTGCTTTTTGCAGTTGAATGAAGTATTAACATGTGATTGTATATTCTTTGGATTTCCTGAGAACCTCCTTACTCTAGGTCCAGGAGTGGGCAAGATGACAGGGTTGATGTGGATCTCACCCTCTCACGTTACTCCTTCTGCTTTGTAAGTCTCCTCCACATGCCCATTCACCTGTTCTCTCCCTCATTTGTGTGTAAGCTCCTTGAGACCAGCGACTGTTCTCGTGCCTTTTTTCCTTTCTTTGTTTCCCCAGTACCATGGCATAGTGCCTGGCACATAGTAAAGGCTCAGTAAACGTTTGTTGATTGATCGCCTGATTAACCCTGTTTTTGAATGATTCTGATTTCCTTTGCTCAGTTTCTACATTGTGAAAGCTTTTTGTTCTGGAGTAGTTTGGAGTTTGGAGATTATGACTTTGGGGGATGTGTCATTTATGTGAAATCTTCCTAAGATTTTATGCATCATTGTTCTATCTGGGCCACTATGACCGCTTGATCTGTGATAATGTTCCAGTTCCGTATAGTCTAATGGTTGAGTTCTCCAAGCTATATTGAGGTGTGTATTCGTAGAATAGGAACTTGTCATCTGTCCGTCCATCAAAGATAAGAAGCTTCTCAAGAACGTTTCTATCCACCAGATCATGTCTCGCTAGGTGTTTGGTAGGTGCTAAGATTTTATGCATCATTGTTCTATCTGGGCCACTATGACCGCTTGATCTATGATAATGTTCCAGTTACGTATAGTCTAGTGGTTGAGTTCTCCAGGCTATATCGAGGTGTGTATTCGTAGAATAGGAACTTGTCATCTGTCCGTCCATCAAAGGTAAGAAGCTTCTGGAGAACGTTTCTATCCCCCAGATCATGTCTCGCTAGGTGTTTGGTAGGTGCTAAGATTTTATGCATCATTGTTGTCTGGACGACTATGACAGCTTGATCTGTGATAATGTTCCAGTTACGTATAGTCTAGTGGTTGAGTTCTCCAAGCTACATTGAGGTGTGTATTCGTAGAATAGGAACTTGTCATCTGTCTGTCCATCAAAGATAAGAAGCTTCTGGAGAACGTTTCTATCCACCAGATCATGTCTTCCTAGATGTTTGGTAGGTGCTAAATTTTTGCAACCCCAGCAATAAAAATAGTTTTGATCAATCTTTTACATAATCTCCTTTTATCACTAAGTCCAGGTGCTTTAAGGATAACCCCTCTCTAATTTCTGGTGGTGATGATCTGGTCCTGAATTGCCCCTATAAACTTCTGTTTGTGTCAGTAAATCACTGTGACTCAGCCAGTTGTTGATGCTTTGTTGACATACTTGTGGTTAAGTTCATGTGAGTGTTACCCATAGAGGGCCTTTTGACGCTCTTGGTTCTCAGCCAGTTCATAGACTTCATCTGGAGGTAAACTACTTTCGGTTACATTTGACAAATCCCATGGCATATTCCCCTCATCAGCCTATATTGCTTGCTGCAAAAACATTTCTGTAGGTTTTCGGTGTGCTAATCATGTGTTCCCAGAATGTCTTTGTCCTGCCTTCTTGTGCTAGAACATGAAGGAGCACCACTCCACCGGTCAGCCTTTTCGTATGATGGCTTTGGCTGGGTCTACCATGTAGCCCTGTGCTGCCCTACTTGTTTCTTGGACTCTCAGGAGTGGTTGCATCACGCTGATGGGCTTGCCAGCCCACTTACTGGTATTGCCAAAGCTCAGTTCACCATCGTCCCAGAATTCTTGCCAGGCTTTCCCAGCCACCATAACAGTCTCTGGGTGCCTGAATTCCCCACACTCTGTCCCACTGGCTGCCATTTATCTCCTCTGAAGTCAGTCCTCCTCTCTGTGGCATGGAGGATGGGTTTAATCTGGAGGGGATTCTTATAGCTGCTGTTCTCATCATGATCGTGATTAGGTCCTTTCCTGTTCAATGTTTTAATCGTGACTTCATTAAAGACACAAAGGCTTACTTAGGAGATACATAAATGATAAAAACCTGAGAGGACCAGAAGGTCCTCAGCTAGTAGTGATTTTGTGTGTGTGTGTTTTTTAAATTGGGCTACAAATTCATTTATTCTGCGATTGTTCATTTGACAAATGGTTATTAAGGCACTACGGTGTGAACAGTTTGCTAGGTGCTGGAGGAGATACAAAGTTTCGATAAAATATCCTCCCTGCTTTAAGGAGTTTTCAGTTTAATCAACAGCATCCATGTACAAGGGAGGGATGGTGTGGTATATTGCAGAGGATGCTGGACTTGGAGTCTGAAAAACCAGGATTCAAAGCCTACTTCTGACACACTTAAGAGCTGTGTGACCCTGGACAAGTCACTTTACCCCTCTGTTTTGTCATCTGTAAAATGGGGACAATAATTACACTAATAGTACCAAACTCCCCAGGGCTGTGTAAGATCATGTCTGGAAATGCCTGGCAATGTTCAAATGATTTGAATGGGTTAGTTAAATGAGCCATTATGTAATGTAGCAAAAAAAGAGGTCCCCCTGAAAGGGATAAAGCTGAGCAAAATCACTTTGTTACTTTTCTGAAGTGATTTTAATAACGTTAAAAGCCCTCCTATCATCTGGGATGGATTGAGATTGCTTGGGCTTTACCAGGCTTGGTACCTGGGACTTGGGGGAAGGATATGTGTAGTCAGCTTGACAAGAGGAGCTAGCTGTTACGGTGAAACACCACTGGGTTGCAAATTTGGGCATTTAGGATGGTGCTCGTGATGGGCAGGGAGAAAGGCAAGAGTACATCTGAAGGTGGTTTCTTTGAGGCTGGGCTAGTTCCTCTGCTGTGGACAAGCCTTTCTGGTACAGCGGGAACTAGCACATGACATGGCCAAGGAGAAGGGGGCAAACAGCCGAAGAGTCGGCAGAAGAAGGTCTGGGTCCAGGTTGGAAGCAATAGTCCGAATCTCCAAGCTGTTGTCTGTGAAGTCTCCTTGTGAAATGGTACCTTTTGATGGACAGCCTGCTCCTGAAAATGGTAATAAGCCCAGTGTTAGGGAGCATCAGCCTCTGGAAGAGGGTCAGGCTCTAGTCCCAAAGTATTTTCTAGGCCCTCATGCCATGAGTTCTCTGGAGGAATGCTTTGGCTTCAGATTGGAGGGAGGACTCCATATAGCTTTGTTTCCTGGTGTAGGGTCTGAGGGGTTTTAGCAGGGCATTCTCCTGGGGAGTGACAACTACTTGCTAATAATTTCAGATGACCCGTTGTTTAATTATAATCATTTACATTTTTATACACTGTGGCGTGCTCTAGTAAGTCATGCTAACTCTTGGCGTGGGTTCTAGTTAGTTAGACATCTCCCCTGCCATTGCGAAACTTAATTTGTTTCTGGTTGGGGGGAGCTGCTAATAATGATGAGGGAAGAGCCAGTTCTCTTGCCCCTCCCCACCTTTGCCCATCCAAAAATAGGAGTCAGAGGGGTCAGACCAGTCGGGGCCTGATCGCCAGGCTGACCATGGCTGTTGAATGGGATGTTCCCAGTCTGGCTGAGCTGAGCGAACCCTAAGTGTGGACGTAATTGTCCACACACAGTGATGATCACTTACAGGATGGGAATTCAGCTTCTAGCTCTTTAGAACTCACTACTTGTGATCTAGAATTGAAATGAGTGCTTCTTAAACCATGGGTCATGACCCCCCATGGGATTGTGAAAAATTTGGCAACAGTACAAAGTTTCTGAATGTGCAATGATCAAAAATTAATTAGAAATCCGATGCGAAATGAATCTGAGGTGTTTCTGGCAGTGCTTGCCCGGGTTTCATCGTGCAGCTTCACTGCAGCCTTGGTTCTGAACACACAGCCTGCGCACTTTGTACTGCCCTTGCCCTCAGGATGTGCAACACCAGAAAGAGGCAGGGGAGAGGTCACTGGTGGAAAAGGTTTAAGAAGCCCTGTTCCAGAGGAGGGGAAGCAGCAAGCTAAACGTTAGCAGCATCTTGAGCCCCATGTGCTTGTGATGATCGTGCTTTGACTTAGCTGCCCAAGGTATGAATATCCTCTTCTATCTGTGACACAGTGACTGGTGTGCCATCATCAGACTTGAGGATCTCATGGTATATGAGGGGAGTGCATGCCAATGGTTTGGCCAAGGAAGAAGGCATTGAAGTGGAGTTCTTCATGAAGGGAGATTTCAGCAGGAAGGTCAAAGTGTCCCTCGAGCAGGGGAAGGATGTGGTCCTCACTTCAGTGCCTGGCTGGATGCTGTAGCTGAGGGCTGTTTGTGTGTGTGTGCATGGAGTGGGATAGTTGACCGCCCATTGTCAGCAGCCCAGGGAGCTTCAGGGTGAGGGTCAGGCTTTAGGAAATAGCCAGAAAGCTTCCCTGGCCTCCTGAACATTCTTCTGTGCACTCGAGGGCCCTTGCTGAACTTGTTCATCCTCTGATTCATAGTTGTACACTCCCAGGACAGGATAAGCCAGGTCGTCATCCTGTGGCAAGAGGAGCATGCTTGCTTAGCCAAAGCACGTGGGCTGGATTGTTCAGTGGCTTGGGCGTAGGATTAGTGGTCTACATGGTAGGGGAAGCCTTGATGAGACCAGGGGTAGGCTGATGGGTGCAGCTCTAGGTTACTTGTACCTCTGGCAGTGTGCAGGACCAGAGTGAGCCCTGGGCCAGCATGCCCAGAAGTGGTGGCCAGAGATGGCTGCATTAGCTGCTTGAGCTCCTGTGTGCCCAGAAGAACCTGGCCATGCTCACACGGCAGCCTCAGCTGCTATCTCAGATTGCTGCTATTACTATCCTGTGAGACTGCATGCCCCAGCCTGCAGGGAAGGGCCCCCCTCTTCCTCCTGTATCACTTTCCCTATGCCTGGCAGAAGGAGATCGTAGCAAGGCATTTGGAGTGGCTGCCCTGTTTCCAGCACAAGGAACATAGTCCCAATACTCTAGCAGAGTTTACTCCCTGCTGTACAAGCAGGATAGATGCCTTCCTCCACCGTGAGACTTTGGGGGAACTAAGAAAGCCTCTGCCAGAATATTATCCTGCCCCCAACCAGATTCAAAGATACTCCAGGGAGGGGCGACAGTATGCCATCATTAGTTGTAAATATCTTAGTGGGGATTAGTTTATGACTTATGTGAGAATCCTGAGGAGGCAAGGCTAGTGGGTGGCCTTGAGCAGGCAGACATAAAGTAGCAGGAGGCACCTGGTACCTGTTGGGTGGGAGGAGTCCCCACCTTGGGGAAAAGGGTGTCAAAGGGGAGACCAGGGGTCCCCAAAGACCTAACGTACTATTAGGTGAGGGCCAGCAAGTTTGGATCAGATGTAAGGTGCCCTCTAGCTCTGACAATGTAATTCAGTAATCCTAAGGCATTAGTGGGAGTAGAGGGATGATGTTTACCTGAAAGGAATCAATCTGGGAAGGTCATGTTCATGGGGACTTTTTGATTCTTCCTCCAAATCAACCCTAGAGCGCTCATGCCTTCTATCTCTTTGTACAGCTGGTTGTAGGCCCTGGATAAAATAGTACTGAAACGATGTGACCTGGTCTAGAAGCTTGGAGGCCGTTTCAGATACTTTGGTATTTTCCCTTTCAGTTGGTTCTGGGGAAGATAACATGAGAGAAGAAAGGGGGGGGGTGGAGGACATGGCCAGAAGTGACAATGATGTCAGAACCAAAGGCATCAATGAAACAGAATTTTTAAGGGGGCATAGGGCTTAACACCTTAGTGCTTTTCCCTTAATTTGTCTAAATTTTAAAAACTGAGGCCTATCACAGTGCCTGGCACATGATGAACGCTTAAGAAATGATCACCGATGAATTCATTAAGAACTCATGACTTTCTTTCTTTTCTTTACTTTTCTTTTTTTATTAATTTATTTTTAGTTTTCAACATTCACTTCCATAAGATTTTGAGTTCTAAATTTTCTCCCCTCCCCAAGAAGATGTGCAATCTGATATAGGCTTGACATATACATTCATACTGAACATATTTTCACATTAGTCATGATGTAAAGAAGAATTAGAAGCAATGGGAGGAACCGCGAGAAAGAAGAAACAAAAGAGAGAGAGAGCAAATAAGTCTGCTTCGATCTGTGTTCAGACTCCATAGTTCTGAGCTCACGACTTTCTAAGTAGGCTTTTACCCTCTTAGGAAGGTTCCATCGGTCTTCCTTTCCCCCATCCTTGTATTTCGCCTAATACTTGGTTCTGTATCTCTAATGTATTACTTTGTATTGTAATTAATTCTAATATTATTGTATCACTGATGCTCTTCTCTTATGCTTCATTGTAGCTTGAGGTAACTCTGGGTTCTCAAAGGTGTCAGTTCTGAGCTCAAAAGCAGAATTTGTCCTCTAAGGATCTGCCTAAGTACTGAGACATTCGTTACCTTGTTGACCCCTGAGTGATTAATTTTTCCCCAAAATAACTCCTGAAGACAATTTACTGAGGTATGGGGATTTATGGTCTGCATTAGTGGTGGAGTAGCAGGAAATATAATGAGAAACATAGGTTGGGGCCAAACTATGGAGGGCCTTGAATGTCAGGCTAAGGAGCTTTATTAGTAGGGCACTGGAAAGCCATTAAAAAGGTGCGAGCATAGAAGTTGTAGTGACCCAATGGAGCATCCCTCCCTTGGCTCTGAACTCCTCCAGGACAGGGAATGCTCTTTTCCTTTCTTTGTATCATTAGTGCCTAGCCTGTGCATGGCACACAGTAGGGGCTTGATAAATGCCCGTTGGCTTGACCTTCTAATTCTCTGTAAAGTACGTCACGTATCTGAATTTCTCATAGATCAAAACCAAACTTTTATTTGAAGTTTCATCTGAAAATGTAATGGGTCATCCCTGGCTGCATTAACAAATAATAATGCTAGCTAGCATTTTATATAGCACGTTAAGGTTTGCAAAACACTTTACACGTTACCCCATTTGAGCCTCCATAAAGGTAACAAAAGAAAACACTCTCTATTCTGAAATCTTCTTTGCTCCTGACGTGGACTTCTTAGAAATGACAGTTCATCCTTCCATGGGTCCATGACCAACATGGCAGCCAGGTAGCTTGGTGGGTAAAATGTTTCACTTGAAGTCGGGAAGGCTTAAGTTCAAAACTTCCTTCAGACACTTAACTAACTGTATCACCCTGGACAAGTCACTTAATGCTAAAAGGGTTAGCTCTTTCAATTGATACAAAAATTAAAAAAAATTTAAAAACTTAAAAAATTTATTGCAATTTACCATAATTTCTCCTATGTATGCAAGTATATTTTAGATACAAATAATTATAAGCAAATAGTATAATTTTACTTTGGAATAAAACTTTTTATCCACCTACCTCAATTTTCTTTTTGCTTTATGGATAAAAAATGCACTATCAGTTGATGCAGCTTGGTCCTATGAAGTATCACTAAATTTGGGTCATTTCCCTCATGTGTAAGATGGGGATAATAAAAGCATCTCCCTCCCTGGGTTGTTGTGAGGCTCAGCTTTGAAAGCCTTAAGGTGCCATCTAAATGCTAGGCATTGCTCTTGTTCGAGTATTTTGTTGAGGTTTAGTCCTCAGCTGGTTTGAGGCCACCTGAAGTCATTTGTTATAAAATAGGCTATGAGCTGGGAATCTGGGAGTGAGATAGACTTGGTAGGCTGTTACAGATGATCGTAGATGATGATGAGGTTGTGGAGGGGATGGATGACTCAAGGTGTGGATTGGACTAGAATAGATGATCTCTGGGCTTCTCTCTGATTCTGAGATTTTGGTCAGTTCTTTCAGGAGATAGCATGGTGTCATTTATTGGCATCAAACTCAAATAGAAACAGAGCCCTACGGGCACATACTGACTTAGAAAACCACAAATCAACATTATTATGTTGCATTGTATTTTTATTTTGTTAAACATTTCCCTGACATTTGAATCTGGATCAGACTGCACTAGGTAGTAGTAATTTTGACTCCTGGTATAGTGGATGGGGGCCTGTCCTTGGAGTCAGGAAACTCTGGGTTCAAATCACCACCTCGGATGCTTTAGTAGCTGTGTGACCCTAGGCAAGTCACTTAACTTTTTTAGGTCTTAGTTTCCTCACTTGTAATATATTTTAAATTATTTGATATTTTAGTTTTCAATATTGATTTCCACAAGATTTTGAGTTACAAATTTTCTCCCCATTTCTACCGCCCCACTCCAAGATGGCATATATTCTGATTGCCCCTTTCCCCAGTCTGCCCTCCCTTCTGTCACCTTACTCTCCCCTTATCCCCTTTCCCCTTACTTTCTTGTAGGGCTAGATAGATTTCTATACCCCATTGCCTGTATATCTTATTTCCCAGTTGCATGTAGGAACAACTTTTTTTGAGCATTTGTTTTTAGAACTTTGAGTTCCAAATTCTCTCCCTTCTTCCCTCTCCACCCACCCTCCTTGAGAAGGCAAGCAATTCAACATAGGCCACACATGTATCATTATGCAAAATGCTTCCATAATAGTCATGTTGTGAAAGACTAACTATATTTCCCTCCATCCTATCCTGTCCCCCTTTATTCAATTTTCTCCCTTGACCCTGTTCCTTTTCAAAAGTGTTTGCTTTTCATTACCTCCTCCCCCTATCTGCCCTCCCTTCTATCATCTCCCCTTTCTTATTCCCTTCCCCCTACTTTCCTGTGGGGTAAGATACCCACTTGAGTGTGTATATTGTTCCATCCTCAAGACAAATGCAATGAGAGTAAGATTCACTCATTTCCCCTCACCTGCCCCCTCTTCCTTTCCAACAGAACTGCTTTTTCTTGCCACTTTTATGTGAGATAATTTACCCCATTCTATCTCTCCCTTTCTCCCTCTCTCAATATATTCCTCTACCACCCCTTAAATTTATTTCATTTTTTTAGATATCATCCCTTGATATTCAACTCACCCTGTGCCCTCTGTCTATGTCTATATATATATATATATATATATATATACATATATATATACATATATATATATGTATATGTATATTTCCTTCAACTACCCTAATACTGAGAAAGGTCTCATGAATTACACACATCATCTTTCCATGTAGGAATGTAAACAAAATAGTTCAACTTTAGTAAGTCCCTTGTGACTTCTCTTTTCTTGTTTACCTTTTCATGCTTCTCTTGATTCTTATATTTGAAAGTCAATTTTTCTATTCAGCTCTGATCTTTTCATTGAGAAAGCTCAAAAGTCGTCTATTTTATTGAAAATCCATATTTTGCCTTGGAATATTATGCTCAGTTTTGCTGGGTAGGCGATTCTTGGTTTAAATACTAGCTCCTTTGACCTTCAGAATATCATATTCCAAGTCCTTTGATACCTTAATGTAGAAGCTGCTAGATCTTATGTTAATCTGATTGTGTTTTCACAATACTCAAATTGTTTCTTTCTGGTTTCTTGCAATATTTTCTCCTTGACCTTGGAACTCTGGAATTTAGCTACAATATTCCTAGGAGTTTTCTTTTTGGGATCTTTTTCAAGAGGCTATTGGTGGATTCTTTCAATTTCTGTTTTACTGTCTGGTTCTAGAATATCAGGGCAGTTTTCCTTCATAATTTCTTGAAAGATGATGTCTAGGCTCTTTTTTTGATCATGGCTTTCAGGTAGTCCAATAATTTTTAAATTATCTCTCCTGGGGATCTATTCTCCAGGTCAGTGGTTTTTCAAATGACATTTTTCACACTGTCTTCCATTTTTTCATTCTTTTGGTTCTGTTTTATAATATATTGATTTCTCATAAAGTCACTAGCTTCTACTTGCTCCATTCTAATTTTTAAGGTGGTATTTTCTTTAGTGGTCTTTTGGACCTCCTTTTCCATTTGGCTAATTCTGCCTTTCAAGGCATTCTTCTCCCCATTGGCTTTTTGGAGCTCTTTTGCTGTTTGAGTTGGTCTATTTTTTAAGGTTTATTTTCTTCAGTATTTTTTGGGTCTCCTTTAGCAAGTCATTGACTTGTTTTTTATGATTGTCTTGCATCACTCTCATTTCTCTTCCCAATTTTTCCTCTCCTCTTACTTGCTTTTCCAAATCCCTTTTGAGCTCTTCCATGGCCTGAGACCAATTCATATTTTTCTTGGAGGCTCTTGATATAGGCTCTTTGACTTTGTTGACTTCTTCTGGTTGTATGTTTTGATCTTTTTTGTCACAAAAAATAGATTACACTGCCTGCTCATGTTCCTAGCCAAGTACTTGACCCTTGAGCTTTTTGTCAGGGTGTGACTGCCTTTAGAGTGTAGAGTACTTTGTCCCAAGCTTTAGGGGCTGCACTGCTTTTTTAAGAGCTACTTCTACTCCACATTCACCAGAAGCTCTGCCAAAGCAATGCTCCTCCTCCCCCATGAACCGCCACCCAGGATCGTGACCCAGATCCAAGCAAGGCAAAGCAAGAGAACCCTGCCTCTGTGCCAGCAAAGCAATCCCTGCACTTCTGCTCTGATCTGCCGTTTGATTCCTCCAATCAGGCGGGCCTGGGGCCAGAAGCAGCCACTGCTGGAGCTCTGCAAGCAGCTGCAGGAGCTTCCTGCTGCTGCTGCTCCAGGGTCTGGGGCCGGACTGCACACTTTTCTCATCCAGATCCAGCAGTTTTCCAACTAACCTACTCCATTGTCTTTGGCGTTTGTGGGTTGAGAAGTCTGGTAACTGCCACAGCTCACTGATTCAGGGCCCTAAGCTCTGCTGTGCCCGACTCCTGGTCTGGTTGGTCCTGGCATGGCCCATGCTCAGCTGTGCTCTCCTCCCAGCACAGTGCGATAGACCCTTCCCAGAGACCATCCAGGCTGTCTTGGGCTGGAGACTTGTTTCCCTCTGTTTTTTGTGGGTTCTGCAGCTCTAGAATTTGTTCAGAGCCATTTTTACAGGTGTTTGGAGGGATTTGGGGGAGAGCTTAAGGAAGTCCCTGTTTTCCTGTTGCCATTTTGGCTCTGCCCCCCCCCCAGTGTCCTCATTTGTAAAAGGAGGGGTTGAACTAGATCACCTCTGAGGTCACGTCCACCTCTAACTAGCTGTTATTCTCCCATTCTCTTAGTCTCGTATATGCAGATTCTGACAAAACCCTGTTCTGGGCAGAGTACATATCCATAATTTTTTCTGGGTTTGATAGATTTTTAATAATATAGAAACTCCTAATGGGAACATATCATTAAAGCAAGTCTCCCTGTTTTATAGGTGAATTCAATAAACATTTGTTAAGCACCAACTGTATGCAAAGCACTGCATATATCGCGTCTGGCTTCATGGAACCTATAGTCTTATTAGAGGATGAGGCACTTGCCTTGGTCACTGTACTTCACTGCCTCCTTGGTTCTTCAATGTCCTCTGTGTGGGTGCTTCTCCAATTGATGATCTCCATGAGTTGTTTGTAGCTGCTGAAAAATGAACCATTCTGAGCTTATGTCCAGGACAGGCCTCTTGGCACTAATGTAGGCCACTCCTCTCACAAGATAGAAGCAATTGCTGAAGCTCTCTAACTGTTCTCATACTTTGGCCAGTGAGGGTTCTTAATCTACCTCTTCATTCCTATGGGGGAAAGTTAGGCTAAGTCAGGGACGGGGAACCTGTGGCCACGAGTCAAAGAGCCACACTTGAGCACCTAGAGGGCCAGGTTTCCCACACCTGCGCTATGTTCTTATAATAAATGACCCTTTCAGAGAAAACTTCAGGTTTCATTTTGCTTTGTGAGAAAATCTACCTGGTGATCTATGTCACTGAGAATTCAGGTGTTCAAGTCTAGGTCCTGTACTATGTAACTTCATCTCTTTGGTCTCATCACTTCTCAGCTCCCAACTTTTTCAGCAGCTACCAAGTAAGTTGCTTAGCTTGGTATTCAAAGCCCTCCATAATTTGTCCCTGACCTATCTGTCCTGCTATATCTCCTGCCACTCTCACACAACGCAGATCACAACATCTCTCCATCCCCCCATGCCTCTGTAAATGGTCTTCATGAGGTACTGTGAGTGAAGAATCAGTTAGCCAGTGCCCAACAAGGTGATAAATGTTTTGACACTTAGGTTGGTCCACTGAGGACAAAGCCTTTGCTGAACTCAGAACTGACCCCTTTGAGCACCCAGGGTTGCCTCCAGGCTGTAGTGGGGCATCAGTTGGGAACATCGGTGCTACTACAATACTATAAAGCAAAATTACATATGAGAAATTTATTAGAGGGCTATAAAACCATGCACTAGGTGAGTCCAAAGGTTGGGAAGGAGAGAGTGAATGGAGTGGAAATAAAGTTAATATTGTAACCTTTCTAAGTGGATATTGGTCTCACAGAAAGTCATGAAGTCTCACTATCACTTTGAATTCTCAAGAAAACAGTAAGAATGCAAATACTTTCCAATTTGGCTGATTGCATGTGGCCTTACTCCACTTCAAGTTCATCTGCTCAGGGTAGCCCTTTGTGACTAAACCATATGGCGATACTGTGTACTCTGATACTTGGATGGGTCTGTGGTCTCCTGTGTGTGCAGATTCCATCCATTGGTGCAGATCACTGCTCTTTCATGCCTTCTCATCCTCTGGTTCTAGTTTGTGTATTTTTGTAATTCCTTCATAGAGGGCCCATGCCAGTGTGCTTGAAGATCTTTCTTCCTTTTATTTTTATTTTTTTTTTGAATTTCTTTATTTATTTTTAGTTTACCACACACGGTGCTACATGGTTTTGAGTTCCAGTTTTTCTCCCCTCCCTCCCCCCTCCCTCCCCAAGACGGCATGGAATCTCATATAACTGTCATGTATAACTTCGCATTGAATTAATTTATGCACTAGTCAAGTCGTGGAGAAGAATTTTGACCAATGGAATGAATCATGAGAAAGAAGAGACAGAACCAAAAAAAACCCCAAAAACAAAAACAAAAAAAGAAGCAAAAAAGGCGAGCATGTAGTGCACCTCGATCTGTATTCAAACTTCGCAGTTCTTTCTCTGGATGAAGATAGCATTCTCCATCGTGAGTCCCCTGGAGTTGTCCTTGCCCCTTAGGTTGCTGAGAAAAGCGCAGTATGTCAGGGTTCGTCCTCACGGAATCCATATATCTGTGGCTGTGCACAACGTTCTCCTGGCTCTGCTCCGCTCACTCAGCATTATGTCGTGTAGGTTTTTCCAGGTTGTTATGAAGTCTGCATCATCCCCATTTCTTATGGCACAATAGTATTCCATCACCTTCATATACCACAGCTTGTTCAGCCATTCCCCAATTGATGGGCATCCCTTTGATTTCCAATTCTTAGCTACCACAAAAAGAGCTGCTATAAATATTTTTGTACATATGGGTCCTTTTCCCGCTTGTGTGATTTCTTTGGGATACAACCCTAGAAGTGGTATTGCTGGGTCAAAGGGTATGAACATTTCTATAGCCCTTGGGCATAGTTCCAAACTGCTCTCCAAAATGGCTGGATCAGCTCACAACTCCACCAGCAATGCAACAATGTTCCAATTTCCCCACATCCTTTCCAGCATTTATCATTTTCCTGTTTTGTTATTTTAGCCAATCTGACAGGAGAGATGTGGTATCTAAGAGTTGTTTTGATTTGCATTTCTCTTATCAGTAGTGATCCAGAGCATTTTTTCATATGCCTGTAGATAGCTTTAATTTCTTCCTCTGAAAACTGCCTGTTCATATCCTTTGACCATTTCTCAATTGGGGAATGGCTTGTATTCCTATATACTTGGCTCAGCTCCCTGTATATTTTAGAAATGAGGCCTTTATCAGAGATACTAGTTGCAAAGATTTTCTCCCAATTTTCTGCTTCCCTCCTACTCTTTGTTGCATTGGCTTTTTTTGTACAAAAACATTTCAATTTGACATAATCAAAATTATCCATTTTGCATTTTGTAATGCTCTCTATCTCTTGTTGGGTCATGAATTCTTTACTTTTCCACAAATCTGATAAGTAAACTATTCCTTGCTTTCCCAAATTACTTAGGGTATCAACTTTTACTCCTAAATCATGAACCCATTTTGACTTTATTTTGGTATATGGTGTAAGATATTGGTCTATGCCCAGTTTTTGCCCTACCATTTTCCAATTTTCCCAACAGTTTTTGTGAAATAGTGAATTATTAGCCCAGAAGCTGGCCTCTTTGGGTTTATCAAAGAGTAGATTGCTAAACTTGTTGATTTCACCTACTTGTGTACCTATCCTATTCCACTGATCCACACCCCTGTTTCTTAACCAGTACCAGGCAGTTTTGATGACTGCTGCTGTGTAGTACAGTTTAATATCTGGTGTGGCTAAGCCACCATGTCTTTTCATTAATACCCTAGATACTCTAGACCTCTTGTTTTTCCAAATGAATTTTGTTATTATTTTGTCCAGCTCAGTAAAAAAAATTTTTGGTAGTTCGATTGGTATGGCACTGAATAGATAGATTAATTTAGGTAAAATTGTCATTTTTATTATATTAGCTTGGCCTAACCATGAGCAAGTGATATTTCTCCATTTATTTAGATCTGATTTTATTCGCGTGAAAAGTGTTTCATAGTTATGTTCATATAGGCCCTGGGTTTGTCTTGGCAAATAGACTCCCAAATATTTTATAGTGCCTTCAGTAACTTTGAATGGAATTTCTCTTTCTATCTCTTGCTGTTGGGCTTTGTCAGTAATGTATAGGAATGCTGAGGATTTATGTGGGTTTATTTTATATCCTGCAACTTTGCTAAAGTTGTTTATTATTTCAAGTAGTTTTTTACTTGATTCTCTAGGATTCTCTAGATTAATCATCATATCATCTGCAAAAAGTGATAATTTAGTTTCTTCTTTTCCTATTCTAATTCCTTCAATTTCTTTTTCTTCTCTTATTGCTACAGCTAATGTTTCTAGTACCAAATTGAATAATAGGGGTGATAATGGACATCCTTGTTTCACCCCTGATCTTATTGGGAATGCATCTAGTTTATCCCCATTACAAATAATGCTTGTTGATGGTTTTAGGTAGATGCTATTTATAATTTTGAGGAAGGTTCCCCTTATTCCTATGCTTTCTAGTGTTTTTAATAGGAATGGGTGTTGTACTTTGTCAAAGGCTTTTTCTGCGTCTATTGAGATGATCATATGGTTTCTGCTAGTTTTGTTGTTGATATGGTCAATTATGCTAATAGTTTTCCTAATATTGAACCAGCCTTGCATTCCTGGAATAAATCCTACCTGGTCATAGTGTATTATTCTCATAATGAGTTGCTGCAATCTTTTTGCTAATATTTTATTTAAAATTTTTGCATCAATGTTCATTAGAGAAATTGGTCTATAATTTTCTTTCTCTGTTTTGACTCTACCTGGTTTGGGTATTAGTACCATATTTGTGTCATAAAAAGAATTTGGTAGGACTCCTTCTTCACCTATTTTCCCAAAGAGTCTACAAAGTATTGGAATTAGTTGTTCTTTAAATGTTTGATAGAATTCACATGTAAAACCCTCTGGCCCTGGAGATTTTTTCCTAGGGAGTTCGTTGATGGCCTGCTCAATTTCTTTTTCTGATATGGGGTCATTAAGAAATTTCACTTCCTTCTCTGTTAGCCTGGGCAGTTTATGTTTTTGTAGATATTCATCCATATCTCTAAGGTTGTCAAATTTATGGGCATACAGTTGGGCAAAATAATTCCTAATTATTGTTTTGATTTCCTCTTCATTAGAGGTGACCTCACCCTTTTCATTTTTGATACTAGTAATTTGATTTTCTTCTTTCTTTTTTTTAATCAAATTGGCCAAAGGTTTATCAATTTTATTGGTTTTTTCATAAAACCAGCTCTTTGTTTTATTTATTAATTCAATAGTTTTCTTGGTTTCAATTTTATTAATCTCTCCTTTGATTTTCAGTATTTCTAATTTGGTATTTAATTGGGGGTTTTCAATTTGCTCTTTTTCTAGCTTTTTCAGCTGTATGCCCAGATCATTGATCTCCTCTTTCCCTATTTTATTCATGTAGGCATTTAGAGATATAAAACTTCGCCTAAGAACTGCTTTTGCTGCATCCCATAAGTTTTGTTATGTTGTTTCATTATTGTCATTCTCTTGAATGAAATTATTAATTGTTTCTCTGATTTGTTCTTTGGCCCACTAATTCTTTAGAATTAAATTATTTAGTTTCCAATTAGTTTTTAGCTTATTTTTCCATGGTACTTTATTAAAAATTATTCTTATTGCATCATGATCTGAAAAGGATGCATTGACTACTTCTGCTTTTCTGCACTGGATTGTGAGGTTTTCATGCCCTAGTACATGGTCAATTTTTGAGTATGTGCCATGTACTTTTGAGAAGAAAGTATATTCCTTTTTAATCCCCATTCAGTTTTCTCCAGAGGTCTATCATATGTGCCTTTTCTAAAATTCTGTTTACCTCCTTAACTTTTTTCTTATTTATTTTGAGGTTAGATTTATCAAGTTCAGAAAGGGGGAGGTTGAGGTCTCCCAATATTATAGTTTTGCTGTCTATTTCTTCCTGTAACTCCCTTAACCTCTCCTCTAAGAATTTGTATGCCTTACCACTTGGTGCATATATGTTAAGCAATGATATTGCTTCATTGTTTATGGTGCCTTTTAGCAGGATATAATGTCCTTCCTTATCTCTTTTAATTAGATCTATCTTTACTTTTGCTTTGTCTGAGATTAGGATTGCTACACCTGCTTTTTTTACTTTAGCTGAGGCACAATATATTTTACTCCAGCCTTTTACCTTAACCCTATGTGTATCCCCCTGTTTCAGATGCATTTCTTATAAACAGCATATTGTAGGATTATGGTTTTTAATCCATTCTGCTATCTGCTTCTGTTTTGTGAGAATGTTCATCCCCTGCACGTTCAGGGTTATGATTTCTATCTGTGTCTTTTTCTCCATCCTAATTCCCCCTGTTTATGCTTTTATTTCTCCCTTTCCCCTTCTCCTCCTCAACAAAGTTTTGCTTTTGACCGCCACTTTCCTCAGTTAACCCTCCCTCTTTATTCCCCTCCCTTGTCTTACCGTTACCCACTTGCTACTTCTCCTCTCCCTTCTGCCCACCCCCCTCCATTTTTCCCCTCTTACCCTCCCACTTCCCGTAGGACAAGTTAGATTTCTAAACTTATCAGAGTATGTTGTTCCCTTCTTGAACTAGATCAGATGACAGTAAAGCTCAAATACTGCTCTTCTCCCTCCCTTCTTTCCCTGTACTATAATATGTTTTTGTGCCACTTCCTTTGGTGTAATTTACCCTTTTCTACTACCTCCTTACCACTTCCCTCATAGCCCTCCCTTTATATCTCTTATTTATATTTTATATCTTTACATCAGTTAATTTATACAGGCATTCACAACTTATGTATATCCCTTTCATTTGTCATAATAGTTGTACCATTCACAAGAATGACTTATATATGTATATGTATATATATATACACACACATATATATATATATATACACATAAACATATACATAAAAAACATACATAATATGATATAATCCCACATAAAGATGTAAACAACCTGCCCTTATTGGTTAACAAGGTTTGTGGGGTTTTTCCCCCTGGTTACCTTTCTATGTCTCTCTTGAGTTTTGTATTTAGAGATCAAATTTTCCATTGAGTTCTGGCCTTTTCATCAGGAAGGTCTGGAATTCCCTTATTTCATTGAATGTCCATCGCCTTGCCTGGAAAATTATGCTTAGTTTTGCTGGGTAGTTGATCCTTGATTGTAGTCCCAGCTCCTTTGCCCTTCGGAATATCATATTCCAATTTCTCCTGTCTTTTAATGTGGAAGCTGAGAGATCCTGCGTGATCCTGACTGTAGTTCCACGATATTTGAATTGCTTCTTTTTGGCTGCTTGCAGTATTTTCTCCTTGAGTTTATAGCTCTGAAATTTGGCTATAATATTTCTTGGTGTTTTCAGTTTGGGATCTCTTTCAGGGGGTGATCGGTGAATTCTTTCAATGACTATTTTGCCCTCTGGTTCTAGGACCTCTGGGCAGTTGTCTTTGATAATTTCTTCGAAGATACTGTCAAGGCTCCTTTTTTCATCGTGGATTTCCGGTAGACCAATAACTCTCAAATTGTCTCTCCTGGATCTGTTTTCCAGGTCAGTTGTTTTGCCAATCAGATATTTCACATTTTTTTCTATTTTTTCATTCTTTACGTTTTGTTTTATTACTTCTTGATGCCTCATAGATTCATTAGCTTCCACTTGCTCAAGTCTAATTTTGAATGAGTTAGTGTTTACATTTTGCTTTTGTGTCTCCATTTTCAATTGGTTGATTTCTCCTCTCAGGGTGTCCTTTTCTCTCTCTAGATTCTGAATCTCCGTATCCTTTTCGCCAATCTTATTCTTTAGGGACTTGATTTCATCAGTGAATTTTTTTTCCATTTTTTCCATATTTTCTTTTAGCTCCCTAATTTGGTTTTTAAAATCCTCCTTTAGCTCTTCCAGCAGTGCTTTTTGGGCTGGAGACCATTTCATATTAGCTTTTGAGGTATCTGATGTATCTACCGTGTCATTGCTATCCTCTTCTATGTTGATATTTTGATCCTGCCTGTCTCCATAAAAAGAATCTATTGTCCTCGGTTTTTTTGTGTTCTCCTTCATGTTGGTTTGCCTTTTGCTGGCTTTATAACGAATTTCTATCTGTGGGTCTCAGGGCTTTCTGTCCCAGCTTTCTTATTCTGGGGGTTGTGAGTCTAGAATTATAACCTTCAGTTTCCTGAGGTGTTGGGGAGGGGTCTGGCTCCCTGGCGTCTCACTCCCTGTGGGTGCTCTCCAGCACTTGCTTTTCAGCGATGGTCTCAGCTGTTTGTTGTTTGAGCTGATGTCTGGCACTTCCCCTGGGGGAGCAAGGTCATGTCTGGGCTCCTGGCGTTGACCCCTGCCGACTCTGCCCCTCTGGGACTAATGAACTTCTGCTATTTAACCACTGAAGCCCCACTACTTTCTGCTCAGTTCCAGCGTTCTTTTTTTTTTTCCCCAGGGATTCTCTGGGTGGGGAGGGGAGGGATTAGAGCTGTTTACCTGGACATTAAGAACTCCCGGAAGTTCAAGAAGCAGCTTTCAATATGTTTGGGCAGCAAACCTCTGGAGACGGTGTGTCATGGGTGGCGATGCGCTGCCTCTCGTCGCTTCCACAGACTGCCGTCCTGTGTTGGGAGTCCTAGGGATCTCCACCGGTTTTGGGCGCCCAGCTTTCTCCCAGCCCGTCTCCCACGTGGATTTCCTGGCCAGCCGCTTCCGCCTTGGTCTGCAGCAGCTCCGCACCGAGCACTCTCCGAGCCTACAGGTTCATTCCTCCGGCCTTTCAGACTCTCCCGGCTCGGAAATTTGCCCCACGCAGACTGCTCGCGGTTTCTGACTCTCTCAGATCTGCTCAAATTCACTTTTTTATGGGAATCTGACAGACCTTGTGAGAGAGCTCCGGTAAGACGCTGCCTTCACGCGGCCATCTTGGCTCCGCCCCCCTCTTTCTTCCTTTTAGGATCTCAGGGGTATAGATGTAGTACTTTGTCCTTCCACACTTTGTCGCTCATTCTTTCTGTGACTGGCCACCTCATGTTCTCGTTTCACATAAGTTGGATGCTGTCTTTTATGCCACTTCTTATGTGCAAGTGATCCCTGAAATATGCTGTAGCCCAGGTACACTCACCACGTATCTTTCCATTCCTTTTTGGATTACTTGTAATTTTCATTCTTCTGAGACTGTTATTCCATGATTTGTAGCCACATAATGTCACTGGATGAATATTGGTATGAAAGATATGGACTTTCGCATCTGGGAGCAATTTGAGATCACTAAAAGCTCCAAAAAACAATTTCCAAGGTGTAGTCCTGCTTGCTCTCTCGCTTGATTTGGGGCCCGGTTCAATGTCCACCCATAGGCTATGTTTCCAAGCTAGAGCTAGTTATGTGTGTGTCCCTCTTGGTGAGCCACTTCGTATTGCTCTAATGGCATTATCTAGCTGTCATCTCTTACTTTGCTCTTCAGTGGAAGTGATATAAAGGGGTGAATTCCATCCCTGAAAAGTCTTTTCCAGCTTACGTAGGCACAAGATACTCATACTATTAGTTGGTTAAGGTTCTCTTAATATCAATGCTTTAGGCAGTGTGGTGCAGTGGACAGAGTGATAGACTTAGAATCAGGAAGAACTAGATTGAAATCCTCTGTGTGACACTTTCTAGCTTTGGGACTAGGAGCATGACTTAGTCTCCTCCTCTGTGAATGGAGGCGAGCATACCTATGGTACTAACATCACAGGGTTGCTTTGATAATCAAATGAAATAATATTTGTAAAATGCTCTGCAAAGTTTAAAGCGCTAGCATTTATGTAGTGCTTTAAGGTTTGCAAAGGGGTTACGCTTCTTAACTTTGATTCTCACAACAACCCTGTGAGG
The DNA here is from genome assembly GCF_011100635.1 of Trichosurus vulpecula. Taxonomy (NCBI): domain Eukaryota; kingdom Metazoa; phylum Chordata; class Mammalia; order Diprotodontia; family Phalangeridae; genus Trichosurus; species Trichosurus vulpecula. The sequence continues at coordinate 21,495,097 of NC_050582.1, forward strand.
GAGGAACTATTGTTATCTCTATTTTATAGGTGGGGAAACTGAGGCACAGAGAGGTTCATGTCTGAGACAGAGTTTTAACTCAGGTCTTCCTGACTGCAAGGTCTCTGGTCTCTTTATTGCATCCCTTGTTATTGTTTTTGCTATTTAGATGTGGTGGACAGTGGGATTAAAAAATATGACATCAATGCTGCTCTAGTCCTTCTGGCACCCACTTTTGAGGAATATGCTTTCTACTTCCCTCCTTTTCACTCTGCCCTTTTCCTTCTTTTCTCACTCATTTTTCCTTCTCTTTTCCCACAAGCCCCATTTCCCTTCTCCCACTCCCAAGCCTTCTACCTGCCCAAAGTCCTAACTGGGGAGGAAGGGGAGGAGTGATGGTCAGTGGGGTCAGGAGGAACGACTGAACTCCTTTTTTCTCCTCTTAAAGGACTAATTGACATGAAGCCAACCCAATGGATTGAAATGGGAACTATTCAAGCAATCATTTCTATTTCTTTTTTTTTAATCCAACTTAATGGCTCCCACCAGCCCCTGCAAAGTCCCCCCCGCCGAATTGGCCATTTGGGTTGAAAAAACAGACTAAAGCAACAAGTGATGAGTGCTTCAATTTTGATTCATATTGAACATAGCCAAAGTATCATAAACTCTTGGGAGGCTTGTAACAATTCGCCAACAAATGCTAATTCTGCACCTACTCTATGTGAGGTACTTGTCATGGCAGAGATGTAAAGATGGATGGAACACAGACCTGGTTCTGAAGGAACTTTCAGTCTAATGGAGGGGACGACCTCTTAAGACATGATTCTAATACAAGCGAGATTCACATAAGTACAGGGAGAGGGCCAGAAAAAATGCCATGAGAAGTTTGAAGATGGAGAGATCACTTTCACCTGGGGATGCAAATCAGGGAAAGCTGGGATCAGGAAGGAAGAGGTGGCATCAGAAGTAGGCCTTGAAGGAAGGGTGGATTTAACATAGTTTGGTGTGGGGGGAGCATCTTCCAGGGCTGGGGGATAGCATGAGCAAAGGTATGGAGAGCAGGAGAATGAGATGCACTCCAGTTTGTCTAGAATATAGGGTTTGTAAAGGGAAGTAATAAACAATCAGGCTGGAAATGTAGGTTGTAGATTGGAGGGAGCCTTGAATGCTATGGTCATGAGTTTAAATTTTATTCCATAGCCAATGGGGATTACTGGAAGGGATTGGATCATATGATCATAACAGCACATTAAGAGGATTACTCAGCATCATAAATGATGGATTGGAAAGAAGAGAGACTGGAGGCAGGGAGGACAATTAAGGGACACTTTGAAATAGGCCAAGTAAGAGGAGATGTTTTGTGTTTCTTCATATCTTACTCAGTGCCTAGTCTTTTCTGCATAATAATAGCTGTTGAGTAAACCTTATTATTGGTGGTGATGGTAAATGCTCCTGTTCATAGAATCCTTTTTCAGAATTAGACAGGATCTGGCAATGGCCCAGTTTCTTAGACATGAATTTAAAAAAACAACTTGCATTTTTGAAAAAAAACTTTCTTTGTAAGAATACTAAAGACATGTCGTTTTTTTTTTTTAAAACACAGACTCCCTGTGAGACAGGCAGAGTGGGTAGTATTTTATGCCAGCATTATATCTGCAGATTAAGGGCACAGAAAGGTTAAGTGATTTGCCCAAGGTTGAACAGTAAGTTGGTGGCAAGTGGTTGTGGGCATTCTTTCCAGGGCTCTTGTTTTGACCAAGGTTAAATCTATACATGGAAAGTGAAGAAAATATATAATTCTCTGGTAAATTCAGACAGTGTTCATAGCCAATCTGCATAATTCAAGACCTTAAACCAAGCATTTTTAAACTATCTGGATAATCTAGCAAAATTATAGTTTGGAACCTGAAGAATCAGGATAATTGTACTATGTAGACCTGGCCTCAATGTAGGAATAGGACTGGACTTGTGATTTCATTGGCATAGGGAACTCTCAGGTGAGGAAACTCCCTTCCTTAAAACAGGTTAGAACTTTCTCTGCAACTTACAGTCATAGAGAGTTGCCTAGAGCTCTCCTTAAGAGGGTAAATGATTTGTCCGGGGTCACGCAGCCAATATGTGTTAAGAGTTGGGACTTGAACTCGGGTCTTCCTGGCTTTGAGGCCAACCCTGTGCATATTGCCATAATTCCCCTAGGCTTCTCTATGCATTATCTAATAATGTGATAACTTTTCATCCATCTAAAACCACCATCATGATTTAATGCCAAAGTTTTCTGATATTAGAAAAGGAAATATAAATATTGTGTGATTCTTGGCCACTTCAGCAGACAGTTTGTTTTGAGATGAGTTTAGACTGATCTTCTAATTGCAAAAAAAGAATAATCAGATGTAATACCAAGTGCAACTTTGATTTTAATGAACTAAATCACTAAAATGCATTTTCACAGTGATAATAGCAGTCTAATAAGGTTATTTGACCTTTTAGTCCTTTGGAGAAAGAGAACCCAAGGCTAATTAAGCACGACTCTCATATTCATTCGTAGTGCAGCATAGCTTTTTAGATAAGAATTATGGCATTGCTTGGTCCACATTGATTTGTCCTATATAGCCTGTGGTACAGCCTCCTGTAAACAGTCCTTGGTTCTGATCTTTGAGAATTTTCATTGGTAACTTGCCTAATCACTTGTTTGTCTTTGCTCCCCCACTCAGAAAATTGGGAACTTCTGAGTTGTCTAGGTATTAAGTTGGGGGCAGCTAGGTGGCACTTCAGTGGATAGAGTTGTGGGTCTGGAGTCATCTTCCTGAGTTCAAATCTGGACTCAGGCACTTACTAGCTGGGTGACCCTGGGCAAGTCACTTAACCCTGTTGACCTCAGTTCCTCATCTGTCAAGTGAGCTGGAGAAGGAAATGGCAAACCACTCCAGTATCTTTGCCAAGAAAACCCCAAATAGGGTCATGAAGAGTCAGACACGACTGAAAAATGACAGAACCACAACAGTTATTAAGTTGCTCAATATAGTGACAGATTATACTAACAGACTCGGACAAGGAACAGCTTTGAAACAATACAGCATTTAATTGGACCAGAGCTGCAAGTAATAATAGGATACAGTCTTACATTTTCTTTTCCCTTCTCTCCTCAGAGTAGTCCCTCCAAATCTCATGACCCTGAAAGGGAATGTATGAACACAACTTTTCTCTGCAGCTGGAATGTGTCTTTGGTGGATCCTAGGCCTAAATCTGTCTTGTTGATTCCTTGTTCTTCTTATGGTCCCTGCCCATGTCCAGTCTACAATCTGTCTCTCCATGAAGCTTTCAGCTGATATAGTACCACTGTTGGCACCATGTGGTCAAAATCTTAGCAGAATTCTTTGTTACTCATCTATCTTTTCAGAAATCTCCCCTCACCAATCAATAGCACACAGTCTTATGGGAAATGCTTTTATGAGCATTTGTGTTCTGGATCCAAGCATCCTGGGAAATGTAGTCATTCCTTGACTTGATCATGCCTGTTATAGTTTGTCCATATTGTTTTACTTTATGTTGTGTTTTTCTTTATTTTACCATGAGCTTATGAAAGTTTTAAATGTTTGCTAGCTTTATTTTTTTAAAACTTGCTACGTTCTCAAGTTATTTCCTTGTGTTCCCCCCCCCCAAGCAGTTACACAAAGATTGTTATATGGCGCTCTATTAATCCTACATTTCCTAGATGGTATCTGAGGCACAGTGGGTTTCTACAGAAATTAATTTGTCTTGACAACAGGCCTAAAAATTGGAGTCGAGGGATCACTTGGCAAATTCTCTTTAAACTGAGCACAATAATAAATAGAAAGCTGATAATGGCAGTTCTAAAAGACCACACAGAGGAAGAACCCAGAATAGATGTACTATGTGTGCATCTTTGACAACTTCTGTTAACTAGTATTCAAAAGCTTTCTATTTGATTTAGTGTATCTCCATATTACAAAATTAAGGAGATTAAAATGCAATTTTCAATACAGTTGTTTAATAGTAAATAACTTTTAATTTTACCTGTTTTATAGCATATCAAAGATCCCAAGCAATGCTTGTTATTTTATATTGGAAGCAAATTTTTCCATCATCTAGAATAAATGTTAATATTTTATTGTTAATGTTGTATTGACTATGATTCAGCCTGTGTATGTATCTTTTGCTCTTCTGAACATCTTAAGGCAATAATTGATATATAATAGATTCCATTTCTCTCATTCTTTACCCTTACAAAGTGCTTTGCATCCACTGTTTGGTTTGCTACTCTCAATAACCCTGTTTTATAGGTAGCACAAGTATTATTTTATTTGCATTTTATAAATGAGGAGAGTAAGGTTCATCGAGAGTAAGTGAAGTACCCAGATCAACACAGATAGTAAGTGGTGGAGCTTGAGACTTGAGCTTAGCCCTTATGTCCAGTCACATGTTCTTTTCACCATTTCAGTTGTATAAATAATTGTTCTCAAAGTCAGTATTGTAACATAAAAACAGTCTTTTTATTTGCATCACAATTTTGAGGGTACTGAGGGATTAAATTCTGAAGGTATCTGAAAGGCTGGAAGAAGGCATCTCAGACCTTATTATCAAAAAAAGGCAACTGGGAAAATATCATTAACTATGGAGCCTTATTCTTCCATCTATATAAAGTGTTTATGAGAATAATCTACATACTTATCAAAGGCATGTTTTACAAAGGTGTGAGAAAGAAACAGGCCTTTGCAAATGGTATTCTACAGTACACAATCCTTTTACAGCCCCATAATTGACTGAAAGATATGGGGAATACAAAAGCCTCCTCCTATTCTTGTTTGTCGATTGTAAAAAATCATTTTATTTGGTACAGCAAAACATTTCCTTAAAGGTTGTCATTCAGCAAGATGTTTCCCATGCATATGTCAGAATCATACGAGGTCCCTTGAAGGATGAAACAACAGGAATGATTTTGTACAGCGATCTTCTGATTATTAATGTAAAGTGAAGGATAAAACAAGGAGATATATGCTCACCAAAGGTGTTTGACATGCTCATAGCATCAAGCTACAGAATGTCGCAGGGCATACTAAATGAGATCCAGAATTACCAGAATTTAGCCTGACTACCCACATAAGACAAAGCAAGTGGATGAAGAATGCCTTCTGACCAGATTATGATATGAATGTGGATGGATTCATTTATTAGGGTATATGTATGTTTATATACATAGGCATATCTTGTACAGACATTGCAGATGAACAGTGAACTGGACCCAGAATTGAACAGAATGAGGCAGAGCAGGTTAGAGCACTTTAAGGAAATTCTGCAGTTCTTTCAGTGATCCTAAGCTATGTCTTGAAACAAAAGCCCACCTTTTTAACACCAATATTCTTCTGGTCATGTTGTATGGCTGCAAGTCCTGGAATTCCACATTCATCAACGACTTGAAAGTGAATATCACCCAGAAGTTGATGGAGGGGTACATGTTGGGTGTGAATAGTCTGAAACACATTGCAGATGAAGAATTGTGCAGTGGGAGCATAAAGGATATCATCAAATTGGAAAAGATGGGCCAGTCACCTAGTGAAGATGAAGAATAACATATATGATTCATGGACATCCTTATAATGTCAAGAAAATGCTTTCAGAGCTGCCAGCATGTTGGGTGGATTTATGAGAAGACACAGACAAGTGTCATCCAAGATAGGCAAACACAGATTGGTTGCAATCTGCATCGTTAGAAGGAGTACCCATATTAATGGAATCAAGATCCATCAAAGTATAGAAGAATTAAAAATTTCCTCACCTGGTTTTGTATTTGCTTTTATATAAAATAATTAATTGGGAAAATGGCATAAAGGATAAAAACCACTTAAATGATAGCCTTCTTTTGCAGTTGTACTCAGTCCTAGTGAATTCATGCTGGAATGTTAATAGGTAGAATTACAGTCACAGAATTTCAGAGTGGGAAGAGACCTCAGTGTTCACTTAGTCCAACCTGTAATTGAAAAAGAATTCTTCACTCTAACATCCCAGAAGTCATCATACAACCTCATCAGCTCTCTTGGGTTTAATTATGATCTCTATGCAGATGTCTCCCATGTCTACATAGCCAATGGTAGTCCCTCTCCTGAACTATAGTTTACATCAGTAACTCATTGGGCATTGCAAACTGGGTATTTGGAAAGCATCTAAAAGATGTACAAAACCAGAATGTATTGCCTCCCCTCCAAAAAAGCTTACCCCTCTTCCAAACGTCGCTATTTCCATTGAGGGCAACACCATCCTTCTAGTCACCCAGGTTCACAGTCTTGGTGTCATGCTTGACACTGAATTTTTCTTGCTTCATCTAAAATCAGTTGCCAAATCTTGTTTCTACAACCACAGCATCTATTTTTAAATTCGTAATCATTTTTATTTCTTTTGTTAAATATTTCCTAATTACATGTAAAATATTTTAAACAATAATTTTAAAAAAGTTTGAGTTCCATATTTTCTCCTTTCCTCCCTCCTCCCTCCTTGAGATGGCAAGCAATTCGGTATCAATTATACATGTGAAGTCATACAAAACACATCTTTATTAGCCATGTTATGAAGGAAAACACAAACAAAATAAAAGAATAAGAATAAAGAGAGTAGGAAAAGGTGTGCTTCAATCTGCATTCAGAGTTCATCAGTTCTCTCTGGAGGTGGATAGCATTTTTCCTCATGGGTCCTTCGGAATTGTCTTGGATCGTAACCTTGATCAGAGTAGCTATATCTTTCACAGTTGATAATCCTTAAAATATTGTTCTTATTGTGTACATTTTTTTCTGGTTCTGCTCATTTCATTTTGCATCCATTCATATAAGTCTTCCTAGGTTTTCCTGAAACCGTACTGCTCATCATTCCTTATAGCACAATAGTATTCCATCACAATCATGTACCACATCTTGTCCAGCCATTCCCCAATTGATGAGCATCCTCTTAATTTCCAATTCTTTGCCACCACAAAAAGCTGCAATAAATATTTTTGTACAAATAGCTCCTTTCCCCTTTTCTTTGATTTCCTTGGAATACAGACCTAGTAGTGCTATTGCTGAGTCAAAGGGTATGCACAGCTTTATAGCCCTTTGAGTGTAGTTCTAAATTGTTCTCGAAAATGGTTAGACTATTTCACAAGTCCGCCAAGAGTGTATTAGTGTCCCAATGTTTCCACAGCACCTCCAGTGTTTGTCATTTTCCTTTTTTTTCATGTTAGCCAATCTGATAGGTGTGAGGTGATATCTCAGAATTGTTTTAATTTGCATTTCTCCAATCAATAGTGATTTAGAGCCTTTTTTCATGTGACTATTGATAGCTTTGATTTCTTATTTTGAAAACTGCCTGTATATATTCTTTTACCATTGATCAACTGGATGGTTCTTGTTTTTTATAAATTTGGCTCAGTTCCCTATGGATTTAAGAATTGAGGCAAAATTCTCTTTTTTTAGAGAAATTTGCTGTAAAAAATTTTCCCCAGTTTTCTGTTTTCCTTTTAATTTTCTGTATTAGTTTTATTTGTTCAAAGGCTTTTAAATTTCATATAATCAGTTATCTGTTTTACATCCCATAACGCTCTCTATCTCTTGTTTGGTCATAAACTCTTCCCTTTTCCATAGATCTGACAGGTACATTTTTTCCATTCTCCCCTAATTTATTTGTGATTTCACCGTTTATGTCTAAATAATTTATCCATTTATATCTTAGTAAATGGTGGGAGATTGTGCCTTATTGTTGTTGTTGTTGTTCAGTCATTCAGTTGTGTGTGACTCTACATGACCCCTGGACCATACTGTCCTTGGGTTTTATCTGTTTGTTTTTGTTTTCGGCAGACAGGAGTGGTTCGCCACTTCGTTCTCCAGTGAATTAAGGCAACCAGAGGTTAAGTGACTTGCCCAGGGTCACCCAGCTAGTAAGTGTCAGAGGCCAAATCAGGTCTTCCTCACTCCAGGCCAAGTTCTCTATCCACTGAGCCTATGTTTTGCAAAACTGCTTTTCAGTTTTCCCAGCAATTTTTGTCAAATTTTGAGTTCTTACCCCAAAGGCTTGCATCTTTGTGCTTATCAAACACTAGATTATTATGGTCATTTACTACTGTGTATTATGTATGTATTCCATTGATCCACCACTCTGTCAAAGAATTTTTCTGCATCTATTGATATATGATTTTTGTCATTTTTGTTATTGATATGGCCAACTATATTGATAATTTTCCTAATGTTGAACCAGACCAGCATTCCTGGTAAATCTCACCTGGTCATAATGTATGATTTTGTGATATATCGCTGTAATCTCCTTGTTAGTATTTTATTTAAAAATCTCACATTGATATTTATTAAGGAAATTGGTCTACAATTTTCTTTCTCCGTTTTTGTTCTCTCTGGTTTAGGCATCAAACCATCTTTGTTTCATAAAAGGATTTTGGTAGGATTCCTTCTTTACCTATTTTTGCAAATAGTTTATGTAATATTAGGATTAATTGTTGTTAAATGTTCGGTAGAATTCACTTCTCAATCCATCTGGTCTTTGGGATTTTTTCTCAGACAGCTCAATGATGGCTTATTTAGTTTCTTTTTCCAAGATAGGATTATTTAAGGATTCTATTTCCTCTTCTGTTAATCTGGACAATTCATTTTTTTGTGGTAAATATTCATCCATTTCATTTAGGTTGTCAGTTTTACTGATATATAATTGGGCAAAATAACTCCTAATTTAAATTTCATGTAATCATTGGTGGTGAATTCACCCTTTTTATTTTTTTTATACTGGCAATTTGGTTTTCTTTATGTTATTTAATCGAATTAACCAATGGTTTATCTATTTTATTAGTTTTTTTTATAAGACTAGCTCCTAGTTTCATTTATTAGTTCAGTGGCTTTCTTAATCTCTGTTTTCATTTTCAGGATTTCCATTTTGGTGTTTAATTGGATATTTCTAATGTGTTTTTTCCTGTTTTTTTTTTAAAGTTGTATGCCCAATTCATCAACCTGCTCTTTCTCTCTTTTGTTGATGTATACATTTAAAGATATAAATTCTCTCCTAAGTACTGCTTTGGCAAAATCCCACAAATTTTGGAATGTTTTCTCATTGTTGTCATTAATGAAATTATCGATTGTTTCTATAATTTGTTCTTAGACCCATTCATTCTTCAGGATTAGATTATTTAGTTTCCAATTAATTTTTAATCTATGTTCCCATAGCCCTTTATTAAAAGTAATTTTATTGCATTGTAATCTGTAAAAGGCACACTTAATATTTCTGCTTTTTTGCATTTGCTTGTGAAGTTTTTATGCTCTAATACATGGGTTGTGTGTGTGTGAAGATACCATGTACAGCTAATAAAAAGATGTGCTTTTTTCTGTTCCCATTCGGTTCAGTTTTCTCGAGAGGTGCATCATATCTAACTTTTCTAAGATTCTATTTGTCTCCTTGACTTCTTTCTTAATCTACTTTATGATTAAATGCATTTAGTTCTGATAGGGAGAGGTTAAGGTCCCTCACTAGTATAGTTTTACTGTTTATTTCTGCCTGTAGTTAATATAACTTTTCCTTTAAGAATTTAAAACTAGCAGAAACCATGTGATTATCTCAGTAGATGCAGAAAAAGCCTTTGACAAAATACAACACCCATTCCTATTAAAAACACAAGAAAGCATAGGAATAAATGCAGCCTTCCTTAAAATTATAAATAGCATCTACCTAAAACCATCAACAAGCATTATTTGTAATGGGGATAAGGTAGATGCATTCCCAATAAGATCAGGGGTGAAACAAGGATGTCCATTATCACTCCTACTATTCAATTAGGTACTAGAAACATTAGCAGTAGCAATAAGAGAAGAAACAGAAATTGAAGGAATTAGAATAGGCAAAGAAGAAACTAAATTATCACTTTTTGTGGATGATATCATGATTTACTTAGAGAATCCTAGAGAATCAACTAAAAAACTACTTGAAATAATAAAAAACTTTAGCAAACCTGCAGGATATGAAATAAACCCACAGAAATCCTCAGGATTCCTATACATTACTAACAAAGCCCAACAGGAAGAGATAGAAAGAGAAATTCCATTTAAAGTTACTATAGACACTATAAAATATTTGGGAGTCTATCTGCCAAGGCAAACCCAGGGCTTATATGAACATAATTGTGAAATGCTTTTCACTCGAATAAAGTCAGATATAAATAAATGGAAAAATATCAGTTGCTCATGGTTAGGCCGAGCTAATATAATAAAAATGACAGTTTTACCTAAATTAAATTATTTATTCAGCACCATACCAATTGAACTACCAAAAATTATTTTACAGAGCTGGACAAAATAATAACAAAATTCATGTGGAAGAACAAGAAGTCTAGAATATCTAGCGTATTAATAAAAAGAAATGCTAGGGAAGGTGGCCTAGCCATACCAGACATTAAACTGTACTATAAAGCAGCAGTCCTCAAAACTACTTGGTACTGGCTAAGAAACAGAGTGGTGGATCAGTGGAGTAGGATAGGTATGCAATAAGCAGTAGTGAACGACTATATCAATCTACTCTTTGATAAACCCAAAGAATCCAGCTTCTGGGCCAAGAATTCATTATCTCACAGAAACTGCTGGGAAAATTGGAAAATGATAGGGCAGAAACTGGGCATAGACCAATATCTTATACCATATACCAAAATAAAGTCAAAATGGGTTCATGATTTAGGAATAAAGGCTGATACTATAAGCAATTTGGGAGAGCAAGGAATAGTTTACCTATCAGATTTATGGGAAAGGAAAGAATTCATGACACAACAAGAGATAGAGAGCATTACAAAATGCAAAATGAATAATTTTGATTATGTTAAACTGAAAAGTTTTTGTATAAACAAAGCCAATGCAACAAAGAGTAGGAGGGAAGCAGAAAATTGGGAGAAAATCTTCACAACTAGTGTAGGCCTCATCTCAAAAATATACAGGGAACTGAGCCAAATTTATAGGAATATAAGTCATTCCCCAATTGAGAAATGGTCAAAGGATATGAACAGACAGTTTTCATAGGAAGAAATTAAAGATATCTATAGGCATATGAAAAAATGCTCTAAATCATTACTGATTAGAGAAATGCAAATCAAAACAACTCTTAGGTACCACATCTCTCCTGTCAGATTGGCTAAAATGACAAAACAGGAAAATGATAAATGCTGGAGAGGATGTGGGAAAATTGGAACACTGTTACATTGCTGGTGGAGTTGTGAACTGATCCAACCATTCTGGAGAGCAATTTGGAACTATTCCCAAAGGGCTATAAAAATGTTCATACCCCTTGACCCAGCAATACCACTTCTAGGGTTGTATCCCAAAGAGATCACACAAGTGGGAAAGGGACCCATATGACAAAAATATTTGTAGTGGCTCTTCTTGTAGTAGCAAAGAATTAGAAATCAAGGGGATGCCCATCAATTGGGGAATGACTGAACAAGTTGTGGTATATGAAGGTGATGGAATACTATTGTGCGATAAGAAATGGGGATGATACAGACTTCATAACAATGTGGAAAAACCTACACTACACCATAATGCTGAGTGAGCAGAGCAGAACCAAGAGAATATTATACACAACCACAGACATATGGGTCCTGTGATGACTAACCCTGATAGACCTCGCTCTTCTCAGCAATACAAGGTGCAAAGGCAACTCCAAAGGACTCATCATGGAGAGGGCTATCTACATCCAGAGAAAGAACTATGGAGTCTAAATGCAGATTGAGGCAAATTATTTGCTCTCCTTTTTTTCTTATTTTTTTTCTCTTTTGTTTTTGTTTTTTTTGCTTTTGTTTCTTCTTTCTCATGATTCATTGCATTGGTCATAATTCTTCTTTACAACTTGACTATGGTGTAAGTTCAACGAGAAGTTATATGTAGAAGATATATTGGATTCCATGACATCTTGTGGAGGGGAGGGGAAGAAAATCTGGAAGTTAAAATCATGTGGAACTGAGCATTGTAAACTAAAAATAAAAAATCTTAATTATAAAAAAAGAATTTAAATGCTATACATTTGGTGCATATGTGTTTAGTGTCAATATATTACTTCATTGTGTATGGTTCCTTTTAGCAAGATATAGTTTTGCCACTTAGCTCTTTTAATTAGATCTATTTTTGTTTTTGTTTTATCTGAGATCATGATTGCTATGCTTGCCTTTTTAAAATTCAGCTGAGGCATAATAGATTTTGCTGCAACCCCTTATTTTAATTTTGTGTGTGACTCTCATAAGCAACATATTTTTGAATTGTGGTTTCTAATTCCTTCTGCTATCCACTTCCATTTTATGGGTGAGTTCATCCTATTCACATTCACAGTTATGATTACTCACTGTTCATTTCCCTGCTTTCCTCTTTTTTCTTTCTTTCTATATTTTTATCCTGTCCATCCTCTCAGGTCTTTTGCCCAATTTTCCATCTGTCACTCTGATTTTGAAAGTTTTTTTTAAGTGCTTTAAGAAATTCTTGTTGGGCTTGTGTCCAATTCAGATTTTTCTTTGAGGCTTTGCTTGTAGCTGTTTTGACTTCATTGTCTTCTGAATTTGTGTCTTGATCTTCCCTGTCACCACAGTACCTTTTTATGGTCAGGTTCTTTTTCTATTGTTGGCTCATTTTCTACCCTATTTCTTTATTTGAAAGTTTATGTTAATTTTGGGTCCTGTTCCGTGTGTGTGTGTGTGTGTGTGTGAGAGTGTGTGTATGTACGAAACACTGTCTCGTGCTTCAGCCTTTTTCACCCTGGTCTTTTCAGAGTTAGCTCTGGGGGTTTGGAAGTTTTGGATGCTTCAAAGGTGGTATGATCATCTTTGACTTGAGAACTCCCAATGCTGCTGTTGCTTCTATCACCACCACCTAGTCCCACCACTAGTGTTTCATCCACACGGTCTTCGTGTCAGCCACCTTCCTTGCATTATAGATCTCTCTTTCCGACCTTCTGTATTGTTTTGGGCTGGAAGAATGTCTCACTCTGACCTTTTGTCGACTCTGCTACTCCAGTATTTGATTTGAGGTGTTATTGTAAAGTTGTTTGGAGGTGAATGTTGGGAGAGCTCAGCTGAGTGCTTTATCTACTCTGCCTTCTTGGCTCTGTCCCTGGAAGAACCACAGCATCTATTAAGTACCTCTTTTTCCCCACTCACACAGTCATCACCCTAGTTTAGGCCCTCATTATCTCTCATGCAGAATACTGCAATATCCTCCTAATTAATTGGTCTCCCTGACTCAAGTCTCTCCCTACTCTAAACCATCCTCCTTGGATCAGCCCAAGTGGTTTTTGTAAAGCTAAGAGCTGACCATGTCATTGCCTATTCAATAAATCTCAGTGCTTCTGTATTGCTGCTAGGATTATATATAAAGCCATCCGTTTAGCATGCAAAGCTTGTCACAACCTGGCCCCATTCTACATTTCTAGCTTTATTGCACGTTACTCCAGACTGGTCTTCTTGGTGTTTCTCACATAGGATGTTTCATCTCCCATCTTTGTGTCTTTCTCCCATGCCTAAAATCCATTTCCTTTCCTCCCTACTCCTCTAACTCCATTAGCTTTTAGAAAGAGCATTTATTGAGAAGATATAACAAGAGCAGGCAGCTAGGTGGCACAGTGGATAGAGTGCTGGACCTAGAGTCAGGAAGACTCATCTTCCTGAGTTCAAATTTGGCCTCAGACACTAACTAGCTGTGTGACCATGGGCAAGTCATTTTACTCTGTTTGCCTCCCTTTCCTCCCTGGTAAAATGAGCTGGAGATGGAAATGGCAAACCACTCAGTACCTTTGCCTAGAAAATCCCAAACAGGATCACGAAGAGTCACGCATGACCAAAACAACAGAACAACAAGAGCGGTTGTTATAAACAATCCTCACCCCCAACTCTAGGGGCATACTCTCTCCTTGAACATGCAAGGTCCCTGGGGAGAGGGGCTTAAACTTAGAGTATAATGGTAATGAAGCACATATAGTAAAGAAGAGCCTCCTGCCTCTTGATCTTGGGTGATCTTTCCTCCCTTTTAGGAGTCCTCCTATCATTTGCTCTGGGGTGTGGCATCACTCCACTGGTCAGCTGGGCCGTCTCCTCCCAGAATACTCTGTCTCAGCTGGGTGGGTTGGTCCATTGCTATGATGGCTCAGTCTGGCTGCTTTCCTGCTAGTTTGACTCTTCCCAAGCGTGATGGCTGCTGGGCTAGCTCAGTCAGCTGCTGCCTTGCAGTCTCTTCAGACCTTAGAGTGCTCACCGGGTGCTACGCTTGGGCATATTCATCTCCAGGCTGTTGCTCAGTCACCTCCCAAGTCCTGTAGCTACTGGTTCCAGTGGATTATGTTACCAACTCTGGTCATCAGTGGAATCTCAAATATGGCATTTGGATCTCTTAGGCTTACTAGGTCACTGTTTGGACTCATCTGCTGTAACCATATTGGAGATAGGGCTGGTGCTCTTCCCTCAGCCAACTCTTGGAGAAGCAGCCCAAAGTAGTCCTGCCTCATCATAGCAACAAAGGAAAAAGACTGACAAGTGGGAGGGTCTTGCCTTCCATGTGCACATACAGTTCTGGACCAGCAACTCCTGAGTCATCAGTTTTTCTGGGTCCATAACCACTTAGAAGACTTTTCCTCATTATTTAGTACCAGCCTCTGAGTCACCAGGATCAGAAACTAGCTTCCTCTGAAGTTCTACAAGGTCTCTTGGATTGAAACCAGATAGGGAATATCTATGCATGCTTCAAGGCTTCCCTCCCTCCCACATTAGCCAGTTTACCCTATTACATGTTTACACTTCTATATATGCCTGTTGTCTCTGTTTGAATATAAGTTCCTTGAGGGAAGTGGCTGTTTTCACCTTTGTCTTTGTAGCCTCAGTGCCTAGAACAATGTGTAGCATATTCACGTGTTCTGTTGTTTTTCAGCTGCCTCTGACTCTTGGTGACCCCATTTGGGGTTTTCTTCGCAAAGATGCTGGAGTGGTTTTGCCACTTCCTTCTGCTTTCTTTCCTTCATTCCTGGAGTGGTTTTGCTACTTCCTTCTCCAGCTCATTTTACTGAAGAGGAAACTCAGGCAAACAGGGTGAAGTGACTTGCCCAAGGTCACACAGCTAACAAATGTCTGAGGCCGGATTTGAACTTGGGAAGCTGAATCTTCCTGACTCCTGGCCAGGCACCCTGGTGCTTAATGTTTATTGATTGATTGATTATCTAAGTCATTCCTAAATAGCAGGGGGACAAGCACATGCCTCTTTCCAAGTTGACATGGTTGAAGTTTGTACTGTATTTGCATATTGCATGTGTCACTTTCATTTCTTTGGTTTTTGTTCTTCTAATGGCTAACCTCACAAAGGAAAAGGTAAGAGAAGTTGTCAAAACAGACCTGTGTAGATGTGAAAGGAACTCGGCAAACAGTGTATGCTGTTAAAACACATGTAAAGGGAGACGAATAAAGAAGCCTGACGTGGTCCTGCAAGAGAAACATCAGCAGTTTGAAATCTTTGGATGTGCAGAGACCGATGGGGAAAGCTAAGGACAACAAAAAGCTTTTTTAAAAAATTTAAGGGTTTTGGGGGAGAGCAGAGAGGAGGGTCAGAGAAGGGCTTCTGTTTTGGGTAGATGGAGTGACAGTAACAAATGATAGAAAAAGGTGGAGCTGTTCAAATCTAATTTTGTTTCTGCTTCCTCTGCCAAGAAAAATGAGCTTCAGACTCAAATAAATAGAACAGAATGGCTAATTATGGATTTGATATGAAAAGATATATTGGGAGAGATAGTAAGGAAATACCTAGCAGGCCCAGGTGAACTAAATCCCGGGGTACGGAAAGAACAAACAGATAATAGTTATAATAATAATAATGATAATGATCATAATAGCTTGCATTCGTGTAGAGCTTTAAGATTTACAAAGTGCTTCACAAAGAGATCATTTTCTAACAATATAGCAACTGGCATTTCTGAAAATATCTACTATGTGCCAGGCGTTATATGAAGCACTTTACAGATATCTCATTGAAAATTTTGGGAGCTAGGTGCTATCACAATCTTTATTTTACAGTTGAGGAAACTGAGGCAACAGGTTAGCTGACTTGCCCAAGGTCACACAGTCTGTGTCTGAGGATGGACTTTAATGCAGGTCTTCCTGAGGCCAGGCCCAGTACACTATCTACTATGGCACCTAATGACTGAGCCATTGTCAGTGATCTTTGACAGATCGTAGAGGACAAAAGACATTTGAGAAGGGGTAAAGATACTGATTTTCGTAAAAAGGCAAAGAAAGGAGTCTGGAAACTATGGAACAGTGCACTTGAATGTATTATTGCCAGAACAGATAGTGACAATATGGAAAAGGAAGTGGTCACAAAGGGAGAGCATGACGTCATCAAGAACAAAGCATTATGGATCAGGCTTATTTCCCGTTTTTGTTTTCTCCAGTTTTACTAAATTATTAGGAATGCTGTGGAGGTAGTTTACCTGTACTTTTAGCAAAACATTTGACTGTCTCTCATGTTCTTACTGTGGTCAAAATGAAAATCCGAGGGCCGGCTGATGATATGGTTGGGTGGATTTGGAGCCGATTGAAGGGCTGCACCCAAAGAGTAGTCGTTAATGAATCCATGTCAACTTAGAAGGAAGCCTCTGGTGCCTGAGGGCTTTCTGCTTGGCCCTGTGC
Source organism: Trichosurus vulpecula (assembly GCF_011100635.1). Lineage (NCBI taxonomy): Eukaryota > Metazoa > Chordata > Mammalia > Diprotodontia > Phalangeridae > Trichosurus > Trichosurus vulpecula. Next base: position 21,511,748 of record NC_050582.1, read on the forward strand.
TATTTACTATTTTTATTAATGACTTTGAGAAGGCAACGAAGGCATGCTCATCACATCTGCAGGTGCCACAAAGTTAGAAGTCATACCTGGCACCCCAGATGATCAAGTCAGAATCTGAAAAACTAGGTGGTGTAGTGAACAGAGTGCTGGGCCCAAAGTCAGGAAAACTTGGGTTCAAATCCAGCCTCAGTCACTGACTAGCTTGTGTGACCTTGGTCTAGTCACTTAACCTCATTTACTCAGCTTCCCCATCTGTAAAGCGTGGGTAATAATCGCAGTTACCTGCTAGAGTTGGGGTGAAGATCACACGAGATGATCGCATAGTGCGTAGCAAAGTGCCTGGCCTGGAGTGAATGTTCCATAAATGTTATCTGCTGCTGCTGCTGCTGCTGCTACTACCGTCTTGACAGACTTGAGAATTGGGTTTGATCTATTAAGGTTAAAACTCTAAAAGAAGGAAGTAAAATCCTGGCTCCAGAAATAAACTTCCTAAATACTAGATGGGGGGAGCTGGCGAGACAGCAGTCTATGTAATGTTGGTGGACTCCAAGCCCAGTAGGAATCAGTGGGGTGATACGGTGGCCAAAAAGCTCCAGTATTCTGGGGCTACATTCATAGAGTCGTGGTCTCCAAGAATAGGGACATGAAAATCCTGCTTTCCTTTGTCCTGGTCAGAACACAGCTCTAGCATGATCTGGAGTTCTGAGTTTCGCATTTTAACGAAGGACATTGGCAAGCTAGAGATCATGGAGAGGATGGCAACCAGGATAGTGAAGGGACTTGAGTTCCTGCCATATAAGGATTAGTTGAAAGAACTGGGGCTATTTATCCTGGGATGCAGAACTATAGCTCAGGAGAGAGGTTAAGAAAGGTTATATAGAGCTAGGAATCATCTGCATAGTGATGATAAAAATCTTTGAGGGCTAATGAGATCACTGAGCAAGATAGTGTAGAGGGAGAAGGCCCAGAAGAGAGCTTTTGGGGACACCAGTTATTAGTGAGAATGACCAGGATGAAGATCCAACAAAGGGAATTGAGAAGTGCTCAGACAGATTGGAGGTCAGAACCAGGAGAATGCAATGTCACAAAAACTTAGAGAGGAGACAATATCCAGGATTGACATGCCTCCCATGCTCAGAATTCATTTGTGCTCCCTTCTCCCATTTCTCTCTCTGTGTCTCTGTGTCTCTCTTCTCTCTCTCTCTCTCTCCCTCTCTCCCTCTCTCCCTCCCTCCCTTCCTCCCTTCCCCTCTCCCTCTTCCTCCTAGCTTCCCTCAGGTCTCAGCTTTCCCAGTGTCCTACCTCCATACTTCTTTGCTAGTGCCTTCCCTCTGAGATTACCTTCCATCACCATTTTGGGTACATGCACAAACAATGCTCAAAATTTGCAAAGAAGTTAAAGTAAGGATTGAGAAAAGATAATTAGATATGGCACATAAGAGATTACTGGTAACTTTGGAGAGAATGATTTCAATTGAACGATGAGGTTCAAAGGCAGATTGCAATATACAGTAGTGAGGGAGAGAAGAGGAAGTGGAGCTAGATAAATTAGTCGAGAAGGAGAGAGGTATAGGATGACAGCTGGTGGGGATGGTCAGATTTTTTCAAGGAAAAGGGAACACATGGGTTTGTTTTTAGCAGGGAAGCAGGGAAGGAGCCAGTAGATAGGGAGAAGTGGAAGGTTATAGCTAATCAGGTAAACAACAAGCATTTATTAAGTGCAGAGAACGATCTGTTGAAGAAAATGGGAGGACGTGGGATCGAGGAAGATGTGGAAGAATTTCCCTTGGTATGAAGAAGGCCAGGCCACCTTTTCATGCATGACAGGAGTAGGGGAGGGAGGAGTGGGGAAAGGTGTGTGAGTGATGTGAGATGAGGAAAGGAGAGAAGTTAATGGATATTTAGAACTGTTTGTGAAATTAATGGATACATCCGAAGGGAAACCACTGAGGCCTAACAAACTCCTTCACAGTGTTCAGAGAATAGTAAAATACTAAAGATAATTTAACAATATTATACAAATAGGTAGAGCAAGCCTTTCATTTTTCTAGTTAGAATGAAGGAATGAGTGGAAAAGCATTTATTAAGTGCTTACTATTGTACAAGCACAGTGCTTGGTGCCAGGAGGCAGATAAAGCACAATGTGGCACAAGGAGCTCCTGTTCTAATTGGTGGACACAACACATAGAGGAGGGTTGAGCTGCAGGACAAAAGGCAAGGTCCAGAGGCCTTGATGGCAAAGAGGAAGGACACATGGTAAGATCCAGTGGGCTTGAAGAGGGTGTAGCAACAGGATTGCAGGCAAGGCTTGAACAGGGCGTAGCGACAAGATGGCAGGTAAGGCCTGATGGACGTTGGGCAGCAGTGACAGGGTAGTCATTAAGGTGCAGTGGTCCTTTCTCACCAAAAGGATTAGAGTGGGTTACTCTCTGCTCATTGAAGTGACCAGTTTCCCTTAGTTTTTTCATGTGTAGTCTATCCATAAGCCTTTGCAGTAACAGAACAAGGAAAGCTGAGAGGCCCAATTCCACAGTAGGGAGGTGAATATTGTGATCTATGCTGTATCACTATGAAAGGATCAGTGGCACTCTGCTATTAACTTTAGAGTTCGGGGTTTGGTTGTTGACTGCCCTTGGTATTTGAAAGACCATAGCACACTAGAGCTAGGAGAAACTGTAGAGATCATGTTGTCCAACTTGATTTCACAGGCGAGGAAACTGAGTTTCAGAGTTAAAGCGAAATGCCCAAGGTCACACAACAAATTTATTGGCAGAATCAGGCTTTTCCACTGCACCTTGCTACTGCTGCTAGTGTTAGGAAAAAAACAGTATTATCTTACATATTTTGAGTATGGATATTTTTTCTGGTATTGGAGAATGGCCACAATCAACTAAACATAATGCTTCAAGAGATAAAATACAATATTATATTAATGTTCATGGGTGAAATATTCTAGAATAATTAATTTATTTCAACCAGTATATCTTTGGGGGAGGGAATTGGAAAAACTTCGATGTGTAGTCACCACAATTTTAGAAGAGTTCAATTTGATAAGGAAAATTTGAAAAGAGCCAGTTTTTCATGCTCTCTTTCTTATTTTTTTATGCCAGATCAAATCAACCTGCTATGGCATTTAGTTTATATTTCCGCAAGAGACCAAAGGCATGTCATATACATTTTCTTTTATATAATCATGTCATGTATCTCAGTGTATGAGGTACTAAATATTTTGAATTTAGACTAGAAGAGCCAGTAGATTTTTTTTGCAGTTATGCATTTCTGAAGCATCCTTGATCTGTTTGATTTGAAGTACTGTATATTTTTTGATGTTCTTATGAGAAAAACAATAAATTTTCAAATACATTTTTTTCATTTGAATAAGAGCCTATAGATTTCTCTCCCTGTATCCTTCAGGTGGATTTCCCTGGGGAGTCATTATCATGCAGCTCACATTGTCACTCACCTACACTGGTGAACTTGCTATCAAATAACCTGCAAAACATTATAAGTTATTATGTGTCATAGGGGCAGATTTATGATAAACTCACTTGGAAACAAAATAATGAATTCTTGACATTTATCCTGTTTCTAATAACATTGTTGCTAATTTCATCAGATTTAATTTTAAATCAGGAAGTTACATTTCCTTTTCTTTTTTGACATTTTCATCACTTTATTTGCATAACTCCAAATTGTTTTTCCAGAATGGTTGTATTGATTCACAGCTCCACCAGCAATGCACTAGTGAGCTTACATTTCTATAACCCTGTCAACATTCGACATTCCTATCTTTTATCATCTTTGATAAAATTTACAGGGTACGAAGTTGTTTTGATTTGCATTTCTCTTTTTATTAGTGATTTGGAGCATTCTTTCATATGGTTGTTTATCGTTTGAAATTGTTTTGACCACTCATCTATTGGGGAATGGATTTTATACACATACAATGTGTACGCATATCTATTATCTATGTCTATCTATCTATTATTTATTTATTTTGGATACCAAACTCTTATCAGAGAAATTTAATACAAAGATTTTTTTTCCCTCTCATTTGACCATTTACCTACTTGTCCTAGCTACATTAATTCTGTTTGTGTAAAAGCTTTTCAGGTTCCTGTAATCAAAGTTATCTGTCTTTTATAATTACCTGTAATGATACACATGTGGCCTATGTTGAATTGCTTGACTTCTTAGGGAGGGTGGGTGGGAAGGGAAGAGGGGAGAGAATTTGGAACTCAAAGTTTTAAAAACAGATGTTCAAAAACAAACAAAAATGTTTTTGCATGCAACAAGAAAATAAGATACACAGGCAATGGGGCGTAAAAATTTATCTTGCCCTACAAGAAAGGAAGGGGAAAGGGAATGGGAGGGGAGTGGGGTGACAGAGGGGAGCGCTGACTGGGGAACAGGGCAACCAGAATATACGCCATCTTAGAGTGAGGGGGAGGGTAGAAATGGGGAGAAAATTTGTAATCCAAACTCTTGTGAAAATCAATGCTGAAAACTAAATATGTTAAATAAATTAAAAAAAAATAATTACCTGTAGACTCCATTTCTTTTAAAGGAATGGACATAGCCTCTAAAAACACCAAAGTGGCTTAGCTGGCAGCTGAGCTGTGCCTGGGATAAAATTCTAATAACTAGGTTCTGCCCTCTACCCTTGAAACTCATGCATTTTCTTTTTGGACATGCTCCATCCCAAAGCTTTATTTATAGCATTCTAGAGTGATGCCACAAATAATTTTTCCTTATTTATGGCTAGTGACTAATTAAAATCATTTTAGGTACATACACCAATCAGGTTAATAACAATATTTAGCCTCTTATTCCTTCCTCTCACCAAGTCCCAGTCTAGGGCCTCCTGCTCTGACTTGATTTCTCTCATTTGAAAATCCTTGACTTTTTATTCTTTTTTTTAACTAAGATATTTTACTTTTAGTTTACAACACTCAGCTCCACATGATTTTGAGTTCCAGATTTTCTCCCCGCCACCCAAGGTGGCATGTAATCCAATGTGTCTTCTACATATAACTTCGCATTGAACTTATTTACACAATAGTCAAGTCATAAAGAAGAATTATGACCAATGGAATGAATCAGGAGAAAGAAGAAACAAAACCAAAAAAACCAAAACCAAAAACAAAAGAGAAAAAAAACAAAAGAAAAAAAAGGAGAGCAAATAATTTGCTTCAATCTGCATTCAGACTCCATAGTTCTTTCTCCAGATGTAGATAGCTCTCTCCATCATGAGTCCTTTGGAGTTGTCTTTGAAACTTGTGTTGCTGAGAAGAGCCAAGCCTATCAAGGTTAGTCATCACGGAATCAATATATATGTGATTGCGTGTAATGTTCTCCTGATTATGCTCTGCTCACTCAGCATTGTATCATGCAGGTTTTTCCAGGTCATTATGAAGTCTGTGTGTCATCCCCATTTCTTATCACACAATAGTATTCCATCACCTTCATATACCACAACTTGTTCAGCCATTCCCCAATTGATGGGCATTCCCTTGATTTCCAATTCTTGGCTACCACAAAAAGAGCCACTATAAATATTTTTGTATATGTGGGTCCCTTTCCCATTTGTGTGATCTCTTTAGGATACAACCCTAGAAGTGGTAATGCTGGGTCAAAGGGTATGCACATTTTTGTAGACCTTTAGGCATAGGTCGAAATTGCTCTCCAGAATGGCTGGATCAGTTCACAATTCCACCAGCAATGTAACAATGTTCCGATTTTCCCACATCCTCTCCAGCATTTATCATTTTTCTGTTTTGTCATTTTAGCCAATCTGACAGGAGAGATGTGGTACCTAAGAGTTGTTTTGATTTGCATTTCTCTAATCAGTAGTGATTTAGAGCATTTTTCATATGCCTATAGATATCTTTAATTTCTTCCTATGAAAACTGTCTGTTCATATCCTTTGACCATTTCTCAATTGGGGAATGACTTATATTCCTATAAATATGGCTCAGTTCCCTGTATATTTTTGAGATGAGGCCTACACTAGTTGTAAAGATTTTCTCCCAATTTTCTGCTTCCCTCCTACTCTTTGTTGCATTGGCTTTGTTTATACAAAAACTTTTCAGTTTAACATAATCAAAATTATCCATTTTGCATTTTGTAATGCTCTCTATCTCTTGTTGTGTCATGAATTCTTTCCTTTCCCATAAATCTGATAGTATCAGCCTTTATTCCTAAATCATGAACCCATTTTGACTTTATTTTGGTATGTGGTGTAAGATATTAGTCTATGCCCAGTTTCTGCCCTACCATTTTCCAATTTTCCCAGCAGTTTCTGTGAAATAATGAATTCTTGGCCCAGAAGCTGGATTCTTTGGGTTTATCAAAGAGTAGATTGATATAGTCATTCACTACTGCTTCTTGCGTACCTATCCTATTCCACTGATGCACCACTCTGTTTCTTAGCCAGTACCAAGTAGTTTTGAGGACTGCTGCTTTATAGTACAGTTTAATATCTGGTATGGCTAGGCCACCTTCCCTAGCATTTCTTTTCATTAATTCCCTAGATATTCTAGACCTCTTGTTCTTCCACATGAATTTTGTCACTATTTTATCCCACTCTGTAAAATAATTTTTTGTAGTTTGATGGTGCTGAATAAGTAAATTAATTTAGGTAAAATTGTCATTTTTATTATATTAGCTTGGCCTAACCACGAGCAGCCGAGGTTTTTCCATTTATTTAGATCTGACTTTATTTGGGTTGAAAAAGTGTTTTGTAATTATGTTCATGTAGTCCCTGGGTTTGTCTTGGCAGGTAGACACCCAAATATTTTATAGTGTCTATAGTAACTTTAAATGGAATTTTTCTTTCTATCTCTTGCTGTTGGGCTTTGTTAGTAATGTATAGGAATTCTGAGGATTTCTGTGGGTTTATTTTATATCCTGCAGGTTTGCTGAAGTTTTTTATTACTTCAAGTAGTTTTTTACTTGATTTTCTAGGATTCTCTAAGTAAATCATCATATCGTCTGCAAAAAATGATGATTTAGTTTCTTCTTTGTCTATTCTAATTCCTTCAATTTCTGTTTCTTATCTTATTGCTACAGCTAACATTTCTAGTCCCAAATTGCATAGTAGGGGTGATAATGGACATCCTTGTTTCACCCCTGATCTTATTGGGAATGCATCTAGCTTATCCCCATTACAAATAATGCTTGCTGATGGTTTTAGATAGATTCTATTTATAATTTTAAGGAAGGCTCCATTTATTCCGATGCTTTCAAGTGTTAGAATGAGTGTTGTATTTTGTCAAAGGCTTTTTCTGCATCAATTGAGATGATCATATGGTTTCTGCTACTTTTGTTGTTTATATGATCAATTATGCTGTTAGTTCTCCTAATATTGAGCCAGCCTTGCATTCCTGGAATAAATCCTACCTGGTCGTAGTATATTGTTCTCCTGATAAGTTGCTGCAATCTTTTTGCTAATGTTTTATTTAAAATTTTTGCATCAATGTTCATTAGGGAAATTGGGCTATAATTTTCTTTCTCTGTTTTGACTCTTCTTGGTTTAGGTATTCGTACCATATTCGTGTCATAAAAAGAATTTGGTAGGACTCCTTCCATACCTATTTTCCCAAATAGTCTATAAAGTATAGGAATTAATTGTTCTTTAAATGTTTGATAGAATTCACCTGTAAAACCATCTGGCCCTGGAGATTTTTTCCTAGGGAGTTCATTGATGACCTGCTCAATTTCTTTTTCTGAGATGGGGCTATTTAGGTATTTTACTTCCTCTTCTGTTAACCTGGGCAATTTATATTTTTGTAAATATTCATCCATTTCCCTAATGTTGTCAAATTTATGGGCATACAATTGGGCAAAAGAATTCCTATTTATTGTTTTAATTTCCTGTTCATTGGAATTGAATTCACCCTTTTCATTTTTGATACTGGTAATTTGATTTTCTTCTTCTTTTTTAAATCAAATTGGCCAAAGGTTTATCAATTTTATTGGTTTTTTCATAAAACCAGCTCTTGATTTTATTTATCAATTTAATAGTTTTCTTGATTTCAATTTTATTAATCTCTCCTTTGATTTTCAGTATTTCTAATTTGGTATTTAATTGGGAATTTTCAGTTTGTTATTTTTCTAGCTTTTTCAGTTGCATGCCCAATTCATTGATCTCCTTTTTCTCTATTTTATTCATGTAAGCTTTTAGAGATATAAAACTTCCCCAAAGAATTGCTTTTGCTGCAACCCATGAGTTTTGGCATATTGTCTCATTATTGTCATTCTCTTTCATGAAGTTATTAATTGTTTCTGTGATTTGTTCTTTGGCCCACTCATTCTTTAGAATTAGATTATGTAGTTTCCAATTAATTTTTGGCTTATTTTTCCATGGCTCTTTATTACAAATAATTTTTATTGCATAATGATCTGAAAAGGATACTTTGACTACTTCTGCCTTTCTGCACTGGATTGCAAGGTTTCTATGCCCTAGTACATGGTCAATTATTGAGTATGTGTTAAGTTCCACTGAGAAAAAAGTATATTCCTTTTATAACCATTCAGTTTTCTCCAGAGGTCTATCATATCTGCCTTTTCTAAAATTCTATTCACCTCCTTAATTTCTTTCTTGTTTTTTTGAGGTTAGATTTATCAAGTTCAGAGAGGGGGAGGTTGAGGTCCCCCACTAGTATAGTTTTGCCATCTATTTCTTCCTGTAGCTCCCTTATCTTCTCCTCTAAGAATTTGCATGCCATACCACTTGGTGCATATATGTTAAATAATGATATTGTGTCATTGTTTATAGTGCCTTTTAGCAGGATGTAATGTCTTTCCTTATGTCTTGTAATTAGATCTATCTTTGCTTTTGCTTTGTCTGAGATTAGGATTGCTACCCCTGATTTTTTTACTTTAGCTGAAGCACAATATATTCTCCTCCAGCCTTTTACCTTTACCATGTGTGTATCCCCCTGTTTGAAATGTGTTTCTTGTAAACAGCATATTGTAGGATTATGGTTTTTAATCCATTCTGCTGTCTGCCTCTGTTCTATGGGAGAGTTATGATTACTATCTGTGTCTTTTTCTCCATCCTATTTCCCCCCTGTTTATGCTTTTATTTCTCCCTTCTCCCTTCCACTCCTCAACAGAGTTTTGCTTTTGACTGCCACCTTCCTCAGTTTACCCTTCCTCTTGATTCCCCTCCCTTATCTTACCTTTTTCCACTTGCTACTTCTTCCCTCCTTCTGACCACCCCCTCCCTTTTCTTTCCCCTTTCCCCTCCTGCTGCCTGTAGGACAAGTTTGATTTCTGTACTTATCAGGGTATGTTTTTCCCTTCTTGAACAAAATCCTATGAGAGTAAAGCTCAAATACTGCTCTTCTCCCTCCCTTCTTACCCTCTACTATAATATGTTTTTCTGCCTCTTCATGTGATATAATTTACCCTTTTCTACTACCTCCTCACCTCTTCTTCCAGAACCATCCCTTTATATCTCTTAATTATGTTTCTTATCATTATATTAGTTATTTTATACTGACACCCACAGTCTATGTATATCCCTTTCAATTGTCATAATAACTGTACTATTCTCAATATTGACGTATGTATGGAACATATATTAAAAAAAACAAAATAATCCTATATAGGGATGTAACTAATTTGTCTTAATGATTAACTAGGGTTTTTTCCCCTCTGTTTACCTTTCTATGTCTCTCTTGAGTTTTGTATTTGAAAATCAAATGTTCCATTGAGCTCTGGCCTTTTCATCAGGAAGGTCTGGAATTCCTTTATTTCATTGAATGTCCATCTCCTTGCCTGGAAATTATGCTCAGTTTTGCTTTGTAGGTGATCCTTGGCTATAGTCGAAGCTCCTTTGCCTTTCAGAATATCATATTCCAATTTCCCCTGTCATTTAATGTAGAAGCTGAGAGATCCTGCCTGATATTGACTGTAGTTTTGTGATATTTGAATTGTTTCTTTCTAGCTGCTTGCAGTATTTTCTCCTTGACCTGGTAGTTCTGGAATTTGGCTATAATATTTCTTGGAGTTTTCAATTTGGGATCTCTTTCACGGGGCTGATCGGTGGATTCTTTCGACAATGATTTCACCCTCTGGCTCTAGAACCTTGGGGCAGTTTTCCTTAAGGATTTCTTGGAAGATACTGTCCAGGCTCTTTTTTTCATTATAGCTTTCAGGTAGACCAATAATTCTTAGATTGTCTCTCCTGGATCTGATTTCCAGGTCAGTTGTTTTTCCAATCAGATATTTCATGTTTTCTCCTATTTTTTTATTCTTTAGATTTTGTTTGACTGATTCTTGATGTCTCATAGAGTAATTAGGTTCTACTTGCCCAATTCTAATTTTTAATGTATTGTTTTCTTTCTTTAGCTTCTCTATCTCCTTTTCCTTTTGGTTGATTTTACTTTTCAATGAGACATTTTCTACATTTATATTTTGATTCTCCTTAACCATTTTGCTGATTTTACTTTTTAAAAATTTGTTTTCATCAGTGAATTTTTTTTTCCATTTTTTCTTTTATCTTCCTAACTTGATTTTTAAAGTCCTCCTTGAGTTCTTCCAGGAATGGTTATTGGTCTGGTGACCAGTTCATTTTCCCTTTTGAGGTTTCATATGTGGGTGTAGTGTCTACGCTCTCCTCTTCTGAATTGGTATTTTGATCTTCCCTGTCTCCATAATAGGAATCAGTGGTCTTTGAAAGCTTCTTAGTGTTCTTTTCATGGTGTTTTTTTCTCCTGGTTTCTAAAGCATATCTCTGCTTCTGGGGCTCAGGGGGCTCTGTCCCAAGTTCCTTGTGTTGGGATCTAGCTTCATGTGCTATGGCCTCTGGTTTTGTGAGGTGTGGGGGAGGGATGGTCTGGTTGTTGGGAGTCTCCTCTTTCCCAAGACGGCTCTACAGCACAGGTGGTCTCAGCTGTTGTCTGTGCTGGTGTCTGCCACTTCCCTTGGCTGTGCAAAGCCACATATGGGGTCCTGGCATTAATGTTTGTTATCTCCACTCCCCTGGGCCTCAGTTACTCTCATTGTTCTGCTGAGGTGAGGGCTGTTGGGACACCTCTCTTCCTGTACTTGTGTCCTTCTGCCACCATAAGAAGGGCCCTCTCCCAACTTCTCTCATTACTGAAGGCTCACCTTTGGCTCCTCTGTTTCTCCTGAGGTATTATTCTCTAGGTTTATTTAAGGGAGGGATGAGAGCTGTTTTTACCTGGCCATCATGGTTCCCAGAAGTTCGAGAAGGTAAGTTTCAAACCTTTAGAGTGTGGGTTGGAGGCCTCCAGGCTTGCTGCTCCTGCAGCCACAGGCTCTATGCTGGTGTCTCCCGTAGCTCCGACAGACTCCAGTCCTAGGCTGAGAAACCTGGGCTCGATCACGGCCGTGGCTGGTACTTCCCCTCTGAGCCTGTTTCTGTGCCATTGTTTTGCTCGCCCAGCACTCTCCCAGACCAGCGCATTGGCTGGATTCCCCTGATGTTCCTGGTTGGTTTGGTCTGGTGCCCTTGCGTGTGCCCGGTGTTCCTGCCCCTCTCAGTCTACAAGTAGATTCTAACTCTCTCAAATCTGCTCAGATTCTAACACAAGATCTAGCACCTTGTAAATTAAGGGATCGAAGGGCTTGGAATATGATATTCCAGAGGTCAATGGAGCTAAGATTAAAACCAAGAATCACCTACCCAGCAAAACTGAGTATCATGCTCCAAGGCAAAATACGGATTTTCAATAAAATAGAAGACTTTCAAGCTTTCTCAGTGAAAATACCAGAGCTGAATAGAAAATCTGACTTGCAAACAAAAATCAAGAGAAGCATGAAAAGGTAAACAAGAAAGAGAAATCATAAGGGACTTACTAAAGTTGAACTGTTTCGTTTACATTCCTACATGGGAAGATGATGTGTATAATTCACGAGACCTCACTATTAGGGTAGCTGAAGGGAATATATGTACATACATACATACATATATATATATATATATATACACACACATATATGCATATATGTATATATACATACACACATATAGGCAGAGGGCACAGGGTGAGTTGAATATGAAGGGATGATATCTAAAAAAATAAAATCAAATTAAGGGATGAGAGAGGAATATATTGAGAGAGGGAGAAAGGGAGAGATAGAATGGGGTAAATTATCTTGCATAAAAGTGGCAAGAAAAAGCAGTTCTGTAGGAAGGGGAAGGGGGGCAGGTGAGGGGGAATGAGTGAATCTTGCTCTCATCGGATTTGACCTGAGGAGGTAATAACTTATACACTCAATTGGGTATCTTACCCCACAAGAACAAAGGAGGAAGGAGCTAGACAAGGGGGGATGATAGAAGGGAGGGCAGATAGGGGGAGGAGGTAATCAAAAACAAACACTTTTGAAAAGGGACAGGGTCAAGGGAGAAAATTGAACAAAGGGGGATAGGAAGGAGTAAAATATAGTTAGTCTTTCACAACATGAGTATTGTGGAAGGGTTTTACATAATGATATGCATGTGGCCTATGTTGAATTGTTTGCCTTCTTAGGGAGGGTGGGTGGGGAGGGAAGAGGGGAGAGAATTTGGAACTCAAAGTTTTAAAAACAGATGTTCAAGAAAAAGTTTTTTACATGCAACTAGGAAATAAGATATACAGGCAATGGGGCATCGAAATCTATCTTGCCCTACAAGAAAGTAAGGGAAAAGGGGATGGTGGGGGAGTGGGGTGACAGAAGGGAGGGCTGACTGGGGAAAAGGGCAATCAGAATGTATATCTTAGAGTGGGGGGAAGGGTAGCAATGGGGAGAAAATTTGTAATTCAAACTCTTGTGGAAATTAATGCTGAAAAATAAAAAATATTAAATAAATAAAAAGAGTTTAAAAAAAGGAAAAAATATCTGCTCAGATTCACTGTTTTAGGTGTATCTGACAGAATTTGTGAGAGAGCTCCAGTAGTTCCTTCCTTTTACCTACATTTCCTTTTGTTATATCACTTAGAAGCTCCTCAAATAGCTCCCTTGTTAAATATGGCCCATGATTCTATGAATTCTGCCTAGAAAGGATGAAAATGAGAGCATTTGTCTTTAAGCTACCAAGCTGATCTCCAGAGCTCGTTATGACCCTTGCTTCTAATGAAATTTGGGAAACATTTTGTACATATTGAAACAAAACTCTTTTCTGTTTGATTCAGTACATACTGCATTGAAAATCTAGTATATGCAAGGTGATGTATAAGGAGCAGGGGTTACTAAGATGAAGAAGACATTGCAGTACCTTTCCTCAAGTGGACTACAGTCTAGATGACATATATATATATACATATACATATATATATATGCTATAATATAAAAAAGAACCTGAAAAGCACCAAGTGCTATGCTGTATCCAGGGAGACAGAGTGCCTCTGGCCAAGGTGAGCAGTGAAGATTTCATGGAAGAGAGCATTGAAGCTATGGCCTCGATGCATTTTAATAGATGGAGTTGGGATGGGAGAGGTCATTCTAGGGATAGGGGAGAGAAAGTGACTAAACAGATGTGGGAAAGAATGGGATGAGTTTGGGAAATGGTAATTAGTACCACTTGTTAGAATTATAGACTATGTGAGATGGAATAATGGAAGATACACTTGGAAAAGTAGGAAAGGGGTTAGGTTTTATTTGGGGGTGTGTGAATGAGAAGTTGAGGATTTAGTCAGGGGCGGAACCATTAAACATTTTCCAGTAGGGGAGTGACATGATCAGAGGTATGTATTAGGGAAATCATTCTGGCATTGTTATGACAGTAGTCCAGTTTCTTGTACCAGTTTTCTGGGACAATGATTTTTAAATTACTTTTGTTACAAGCACTTACTATGTCTCTGCTCATTCCCCCCACATGACATTTTTAAAAAAGAAAACCTTTTGAAAAATAGGCATAGTCCAGCAAAAAAAAATCCCATATCAACTATGTCCAAACCATGTCTCCTTTTGCTTTTTAAGTCTATCATCTTTCTGGCAGGAGGTAGGTGGCATGCCTCATCTTTGGTCCTCTGGAATTGTGGTTTATCATGGCATTGATCAGAGTTCTAAAGTCTTTCAAAGTTACTTTTCTTTATAATGCTGTTTTCATTGTAGAAATTGTTCTGATTCTGTTCACACCACACATACCAATTCATAGAGGTCTTCCCAGTTTCTTCTGAAAATGTCCATTTAATGTTTATTATGGTACAATAATATTCCATTGCATTCATATACTGTGATTTATTTAGCCATTCCCAATAAATGGATATCTCCTTAGTTTCCAGTTTTGGATACTATGAAAAGAGCTGCTATAAATGTTTTTAGACATACCGGTCCTTTCCCTCTCTCTTTCATAGTTTTGGGGTACAGGACTAGTAGTGGTATTGCTGGGTCAGTGGTTATGGACAGTTCAGTGATATTTGGGGCACAGTTCCAAGTTGCTTTCCAAAATGCTTAGGGCAATTCACACCTTTACCAACAATGCAATAGTGTACTTGTTTTCCAGCAGCCCCTCCACCATTTGTCATGTTCAAACAGGATCACAGTTGTGGAGCATGTTGGTAACATTACTTTCCATCATTAACATTATACAGTACAATGAAATGCTTCTCTTTCTTTTCAGAGAATTGTTGTCTCTGCTTCTACCTCAAATCCATGAGATTGACAAAGATGACAAAAGAAGAAAATGACTGCGTATACCCAAATGTGCTATTAACAACTTGGTTGGTTTTGTTAGTCAAGGTTTTCAAGTCCTCAGTCTTCTTTTTTTATTTTTTTTATTTTCAATTTTATTTTTTTTAAATTTATTTATTATATTTAGTTTTCAGCATTGATTTTCACAAAAGTTTGAATTACAAATTTTTTCCCCGTTTCTACCCTCCCCCACTCCAAGATGGCGTATATTCTGGTTGCCTCATTCCCCAGTCAGCCCTCCCATCTGTCACCCCACTCCCCTCCCATCCCCCTTTCCCTTCTTCTCTTGTAGGGCAAGATAAACTTCTATGCCCCATTGCCTGTGTATCTTATTTCCTAGTTGCGTGAAAAAACTTTTGTTGTTGTTTTTGAACATCTGTTTTTAAAACTTTGAGTTCCAAATTCTCTCCCCTCTTCCCTCCCCACACACCCTCCCTAAGAAGGCAAGCAATTCAACATAGGCCACATGCGTATCATTATGTATAACCCTTCCACAATACTCATGTTGTGAAAGACTAACTATATTTTGCTCCTTCCTAACCTATCCCTCCCTTTATTGAATTTTCTCCCTTGACCCTGTCCCTTTTTGAAAGTGTTTGTTTTTGATTACCTCCTCCTCCTGTCTGCCCTCTCTTCTATCATCCCCCCTTTTTTATCTTCTTCCTCCTTCTTTCCTGTGGGGTAAGATACCCAATTGAGTGTGTGTGGTGTTCCCTCCTCAGGTCAAATCCGATGAGAGCAAGATTTACTCATTCCCCCTCACCTGCCCCCTCTTGCCTTCCTACAGAACCACTTTTTCTTGCCACTTTTATGCGAGATAATTTACCCCATTCTCTCTCTCCCTTTCTCCCTCTATCAATATATTCCTCTCTTATCCCTTAAATTGATTTTATTTTTTTAGATATCATCCCTTCATATTCAACTCATCCTGTGCCCTTTATATGTGTATATATATATTTATATATACTTACATATATACATATATAGACACACACATATGTATATATATGTATACCACACACACACACACATACACACACACACACACACACACACATATATATATATATGTATATATATATATATATATATGCATATTCCTTTCAACTACTATGATATTGAGGTCTCATGAATCATACACATCATCCTTCTATATAGGAATGTAAACAAAACAGTTCAACTTTAGTAAGTCCCTTATGATTTCTCTTTGTTGTTTACCTTTTCATGCTTTTCTTGATTCTTGTGTTTGAAAGTCAAATTTTCTATTCACCTCTGGTCTTTTCACTGAGAAAGCTTGAAAGTCCTTTATTTTATTGAAAATCCGTATTTTGCCTTGGAGCATGATACTCAGTTTTGCTGGGTAGGTGATTCTTGGTTTTAATCCTAGCTCCATTGACCTCCGGAATATCATATTCCAAGCCCTTTGGTCCCTTAATGTGGAAGCTGCCAGATCCTGTGTTATCCTGATTGTTTTTCCACAATATTCAAATTGTTTCTTTCTGGCTGCTTGCAGTATTTTCTCCTTGACCTGGGAGGTCTGGAATTTGGCAACAATGTTCCTAGGAGTTTTCTTTTTGGGACCTGTTTGAGGAGGCGATCTGTGGATTCTTTCAATTTCTATTTTACCCTCTGGCTCTAGAATATCAGGGCAATTCTCCTTGATAATTTCTTGAAAGATGATATCTAGGCTCTTTTTTTGATCATGGCTTTCAGGTAGTCCACTAATTTTTAAATTATCTCTCCTGGATCTATTTTCTAGGTCAGTGGTTTTTCCAATGAGATATTTGACATTGTCTTCCATTTTTTCATTCCTTTGGTTCTGTTTTATAATATCTTGATTTCTCATAAAGTTACTAGCTTCCACTTGCTCCACTCTAATTTTTAAGGTAGTATTTTCTTCAGTGGTTTTTTGGACCTCCTTTTCCATTTGGCTAATTCTGCCTTTTCAAGGCATTCTTCTCCTCATTGGCTTTTTGGAGCTTTTTTGCCATTTGAGTTAGTCTATTTTTTAAAGTGTTGTTTTCTTCAATATTTTTTTCAGTATTTTTTTGGGTCTCCTTTAGCAAGTCATTGACTTGTTTTTCATGGTTTTCTTGCATCATTCTCATTTCTTGTCCCAATTTTTCCTCTACTTCTCTAACTTGCTTTTCCAACTCCTTTTTGAGCTCTTCCATGGCCTGAGACCAGTTCATATTTTTCTTGGAGGCTTTTGGTGTAGGCTCTTGGACTTTCTTGACTTCTTCAGGCCATATGTTTTCATCTTCTTTGTCACCAAAGAAAGATTCCAAAGTCTGAGACTGAATCTGGGTGTGTTTTTGCTGCCTGGCCATGTTCCCAGCCAACTTACGTGACCCTTGAGTTTTTCAGTGGGGTATGACTGCTTGTAGAGCAAAGAGTACTTTGTTTCAAGCTTGAGGGGATGTGCCATTGATTTCAGAGCTATTTCTATACAGCCAGCTCTGCCATCCCAGCACTCCTCCTTCCTCAAGAACCACCAACCCGGACCTGATGCAAATCTTCAGCAGGCTCTGCACTCCTGCTCTGATCCGCCATTTAATTCTTCCCACCACGTGGGCCTGGGGCCGGAAGCAACTGCAGCTGTAGTTCTGTAGCTGCACCTCCCCCGCTGCCCCTGGGGCGGTGGCCAAACCGCGAACTCTGTCCCCTGCAGCTTTTATCACTAACCTTCTCTGTTGTCTTTGGTTTTTGTGGGTTGAGAAGTCTGGTAACTGCCACAGCTCACTGATTCAGGGTTCTAGGGACTGTGCTGCCCAGCTCCTGGTCTGGTTCGTCCTGCTGCCTCCGTGTGCCATAGCCCTCATCCAGCGACCGTCCAGGCTGTCCTGGGCTGGAGCCCTGCTTCCCTCTGCTATTTTGTGGGTTCTGCAGTTCTAGAATTTGTTCAGAGCCATTTTTTATAGGTTTTTGGAGGGACGTGGTGGGGAGCTCATGCAAGTCCCTGCTTTCCTGCCGCCATCTTGGCTCCACCCCCGGAAGTCCCTCAGTCTTCTCTTAAGGAGCAAAAGCCTCTAGAAGAGCTAACCCATTCAAGTCACCCGAATCTTAGTGTGAATGAATTGATCAGATTGTTTTTAAACTTGGGCAGAAGGAGAGGGCTAGACAAAGTGCAAGGGGTACAAGTGCAAGAGAGAAAAAAGAGGCCACAGGCACCTAAAACAAATGGCCTGATTCACGTTTTTCCCCAGGACTGACCATGAACCCTTTACTCTGGCACTGCCTTGATACTTTATCTTTGGACAAAATCTGGGAGCTCTTGTCTTTTGCTATAGCATCTCCTTTTGGGGTATATGACATTTAATATTTGTTACCTAATTCTGGGTCAAAATGTTGCTGATAATTTATTCCCTAGATGAGAAGATTGTATTTAAGATATATGGTCATAACATCAAGTGCTTCTTTTCTTACCTGTATTTTCAATACTGGGTCTGTGCTTAATATCCTGTAATGCTGGATGTATTTCAGTGCTGATGAAAATCTGACAGTGGTGGATAATTGTCAACTAACAAGCAGTAAGCATTTATTAAGCGACTACTATAGTCCGGGCATTATGCAAGGCATTAGGGATACAAAGTCAAAATTGAGAAGTCTGCCTTCAAGGAGCTTACAGTCTATTGAGGGAGACAAACATGTTCACATATATATATATATATATATACATATACATATATATATATATATCTGCACACACACACACACACACACACATATATATATACATACACACACATATATATATATATATACATGTATATATGTATATGCAAAGTAAATACAAGGTCATTTTTTGGAGGGAAGGCATTACTCAATCAATCAACAAGCAATTATCAAGTGCTTACTATGTTCTGGACAAGGGCTGGAATATGAAGAGAGGGAGGAAAATGATCCCAACCCTTAGGGGGCTCACATTCTTTTTTTTAATGGGTTTTTATGTCTTATTTTGTATATCACCATAATTTCCCTCACTATCCCTTCCCATTTCAGACAACCAGCCCAGTATACACTGAAAAAGTTGCTATAATGGAATATGTGCAATATGCAGCACTTGTGGACTTTCCACCTCCATAAAAGGGCCAGCAAGGAGTGTCTTAATACATTTCTTCTTTTGAGCCATGCTGTTTGTATGTGTGGTTATATCTGCTTACATTGTTTTAGACATTGTGTATATTGTTTTCTTGGCTCTGCTTACTTTACTCTGCATCAGTTCATGTAGATGTTTCCATGCTTCTCTGTACTTATCACATACAGCACAGTAATATTCTACTACATTTATGTACTGTAATTTGTTTGGCCATTCCTCCCAGGCGATAGGCATCTGTTTTGTTTCTGATTCTTGGCTATTACAAAAAGTGTTGTTATATATATTTTGGCATATATGGAGACCTTCTTATCAGGGACCTCCTTGGGGTAGAAGTTCAGCAGTGGAATCTCTGGGTTAAAAGGTATGTACATTTTAGTCACTTTATTTGCATAATTCTTAATTGCTTTCCCAAGTGGTTGTACTGATTCACAGCTCCACCAACAATGTATCTCTGTGCCTCTCATTCCACAATCCTTCCAACATCATCTGGTTTCATCTTTTGTCATTTTTACCCATTTGCAAGGAATGAGGCAAAGCCTCAAGGTTGTTTTGATTTGCATTTCTCTTATTAGTGATTTGGAGCATTCTGTCATGAGGTCGTTAATAGTTTGCAATTCTTTTGAGAAATGTTTGTTCATATCTCTTGACCACTTATCTTTTAGAGAATGGCTTTTGGTATTATAGGTATATCTCTTGTATTTATATCTTGGGTACCAAAAACCCTTGTTAGAGAAACTTGATCAAAAGATTGTTTTCCCATTTGACCACTTTGATTCATAGACTAGGTGCATTAATTTTTATCTGTGCAGAAGATTTTTAACTCCATGCAATGAAAGCTTTAGGAGCATACTGATATCATTACTGTTATTGTACCCATTTGACAAAGGAGTTGTCTGAGGGTGAAACAATTACATGTGACTTGGCTAGGGTGCCACAGCTACAAAGTGTCTGAAATGAAATTTGGTGACAAGACTTCCTGTTTGCAAGTCCAGGGCACTAAACCATCTAGCTGTCACCATTTTTCTTCAACTATGTCATTTACCTTTAATTCAAATTCATGACATTTCTATGTCTTTGGGATCCATAGAGAGCCATAGGGCAGTCTTGATGAGACCTATAAGAGAATTGCAGCCTTCTGGATTTTCCAAAAGCCAAAGAGTTAGACAGTCTGGTGACTGTATGGATAACTCATATTTAGATGCCAGATCTGGGCTGGTGACCACTTCAGCTAGGATGTTCTCACCTTGTTCTTGACTTTTTTTTATTATGCCTTGTCTTATCTCCCAAGCTAGAATCTTTTGAATGGAGGAAGCAGGAATATAGATTGCAAAGATAAAAGACACAAGAAAGCTCTATCAGTTTCCAGGGTCATTTTAGAGTTCAGATACTGCATCTCTTTGCCTCTGCATATCTTTATGATAAAATGATTGTACTATTTCATATTACCAGAACTGTTACTGTGATGATATTTGTAGTTTTCTTCTTATGGTCCAATCACATAGGGCACCATTAGGTTCACTTTTAAAAAGTAAATTGGCACAGTTCATTTTCAGGCTAATTCTGGAAGCTGGAGTTGGGGGAAGTGAGAGTGGCTGATAACACAGGAGATTCATCCTCAAAAATGTTTTGCTTCTAACTACCATCTCCCCCAATCTGCCCTGCCTTCTATCACCCATAATTTCTCTTGTCCCCTCCCCTTCTACTTTCCTATGGGGTAAGATAGATTTCTATACCCAACTGAATGTATATGTTATTCCCTCTTTGAGCCAAGTCTGATGAGAGTGAGGTTTGAGTGCTCTCCCTTACCTCCCTCATCTTCCCCTCCACTGTAAAAGTTCTTTTGCACCTCTTTTATGTGAGATTATTTACCTCATTCTACCTTTCCTTTCCCCCTTCTTCCAGTTCATTACTCTTTCTCATCCCTTAATTTTATTTTTTTTAGATATCATCTCATCATTTTCCACTCATACCCATGCCCTCTATCTATGTATACTTCTTTAAACTGCCGTAATAATGATAAAATTCTTAGGAGTTTTAAGTATCATCCTCCCCTGTAGGAACATAAACAGCATAACCTTATTGAAGCTCCTTTGCCCTCCAGAATATCGTAGTCCAAGCCCTCTGATCCTTTAATGTAGAAGCTGCTGAATCTTATGTGAGCCTCATTGTGGCTCCATGATATTTGAATTGCTTCTTTCTGGTGCTTGCAATATTTTCTCCTTGACCTCAGAGCTCTGGAATTTGGCTCTAATATTTCTGGTTCCTTTGGGGATCTCCTTCCAGAAGTGATCAGTAGATTCTTTCAAGTTTTTACCCTGTGACCCACAATATCAGTTTTCCTTGATAATTTCTTGAAATATGATGTCTAAACTCTTTTTTTGATCATGGCTTTCAGGTAGCCCAATAATTCTTCAATTATCTTTCCTGGATCTATTTTTCAGGTCATTTGTTTTTCTAATGAGACATTTCACATTTTGTCCTATTTCTTATCCTTTTTATTGTGCTTTATGATTTATTGATGTCTCAAGGAGTCATTAGCTTCCACTTGCCCAACCCAAATTTTTAAGGAATTATTTTCTTCAGTGAGCTTTTGTACCTTCTTTTCCATTTGGCCAATTCTGCTTTTTAAAGAGTTCTTTTTCTTCATTGAATTTTTGTATGTCGTCTTCCATGTGGCTAATTATGCTTTTTAAGGAGTTCTCTTCAGTGGAAATAGTTGTGATATATAGAGAAGAAGGTAGCTTCAGAGGCTTGAGGAAAGTTTGGAACAATTGTTGTGGGTATTGGCATAGGTAATGTTCCAGATATATTTGCTTTTCCTGGATGGCATGCAGACATAGTTGAGCATTTGCGATGTAAACTTAAATTTTATAAATCTCTGACTCATTTATTCGTAAGTGCTTATTAAATGCTTACTGTGTGCAGAGTAGCATTCTAGGTATTAGGGGAGAAAACAAAATGGGGAATGATGCAGAATCCCTCATCTTAAGGAACTTAAAGTTTAACAAAAGAGATGATGTTCATTTTGTGAAACAAATGCCTTTTCATCCCTGCTAGATTCTAAGCTCCTTAAGAGCCAGGACTGTATCTTACGTATCCTTATATTTGAACAGATAACATTCAGTACTTCAGTGAGTCTGTGATCTCAGTTATTCTTCTCCATGTTCATCTATAAATCCTCTCTAGAGCCTACTTTGTGCTGGAAGCCTTCTTCTAAATCTCTTGATCAGACATGGGTAGCAGGAGGGCTTAAGAATATTCATCTGTTGTCCCTTTCTCTTACTATGTCACCAGCATACCCCCTACTGTGGTGATATCTTACTTGGATGTTATTTTGATTTTGCTTTTTGTGTGCAATGCATTATGGGTAACATGTTACAACCTGCCTTGGGACTTGCCTTCTGGGTGACCCTCAGTTTTGATTACTTGAAAACAGTATTCCATGATTACCAGCTATATAACTTTATTGTAAGAATATTTCTATTAAAAAGATAGAACCTTGTTATGTTGTGTCAGAGAGAAGCCTGGAGTCCCTGAAAGAACCATGTAGTTTCCCAAATGCAATCCACCCTATTCTCTTCCTTCTCTTCAATTATGGGTCCAGTTTACTGTCTTCCTACAGTGTCTATCCAAGATTATATATTGATGACCCAGCCCTAGGGGCTGTCCAGCCAACTATTTGTCATAGGATAATTGGCATTCTTCATCTACATTGTTTTTGTCTATGCCAATGGTTAGGCCAAACTGGTTTGAGTAATTATGAACTGCTTTTAGGAGGTTTTACAATGTTTCAGTGCCTGATCCAATTAGCACAGTATCATTTGCCAACATGAGAATTGTGGGGACCTCACCCTCTTAGAGAATCCCTATTCCAGTTCTGTGTTTTATCGCCTTTATTGAGTAAAGAATCTTGGATGATGTTATCATCTTAATGGGATACATGCTTTAGCTGAATCTTGAAGGAAAGCAGGGACTCCTGGAGATGAAGGTAAGAAGGGAGATTATTTCAAGCATAAGGGACAAAGATAGGAGATGTAATGTTGTGTGTGCCGAATAGCAAGAAGGCCTCTGGGGCCCAGCTGAGTGCAGAGTGGGTCATCCAGAGCCAAAGGTCACCAGCCTCATCAGAGAGGATGAATTGTTTTTGTCCATTGCAAATGGAGTAAGAGTATCTACATGGAAAGGTTCTGATCTCCGTAAGTGGCAGGAATACCCATGTTGATGAAATCATGAATATTTAAGGTACGAACTAAAACCATAATTAGAAACAACAGAAAAAAGTGTCTATTATTCACTTTGTTCTTGCTTGTTTGGCAGCATGATTTAGTAGGAAGAGGGCTGGAGTTGGAGTC
This sequence comes from Trichosurus vulpecula, assembly GCF_011100635.1. Lineage (NCBI taxonomy): Eukaryota > Metazoa > Chordata > Mammalia > Diprotodontia > Phalangeridae > Trichosurus > Trichosurus vulpecula. The sequence goes on from NC_050582.1 coordinate 21,534,848, forward strand.
AAGAGAGCCCTGGGTTTGAATCCCAGCCCCCATGCCTTGGGGAAGTGAATTAACATCTCTGAGCCTCAATTTCTAAGGAATTTCAATTCTTACTAATAGGTCATTTACAGTCTTTCTCTTTTTGAATAAAAGAGACCTCCCTTTCCCCATTTCCCTACCATATTAAGCTCCAAAGGGTTTGGTTCTCTCATTGTTGACCACATTTTTTAATGATTCAAGTCTACTGACAAGTTGTGGTCTTTTTTTTGGTGGTGGTAAGAATAGAGGTGACAGTAAGGAGGGGAATGGGACTAGGCTCGCATTTCATTGGAATAGAGAAGAATTCCTAGAGAAGAATTACCTCTACCAAAGCAGACGTATGATATTTGATATCAGAGAGTTAATTGTTGGGAATACCATGAGGTTAAGTGTCTTGCCTGGGGTTACAGAGCCCATGTGGCTGAAGGGAGACTCTTTGACTTGGAGGCCAGCATTTTCTCCACACTGTCATGGTCCTGGCCCTCTCCCTCTTCTTCTCTCATTCTCTCTGATAAGTCTACTTAAGATTATGATGTACTTCCCCCTTTCTAATGAAATTTCTCTTTTTATCTTTTTCCTTTTAGCTTTTCCACAATATTGGAACAGTGAGCTCCATGCTTTTCTTTGCTAACAGCTTACCAAGAAATGCTTTGAAGCTTCAGTCCATCAGTCATATTACATATTTGCTCCTAATTTGACTTACCCCAACAAGGTACTCTGATTTCAGAGAGCTTTTCAGCCTCCTTGTCCTTTCTGTTGGGCTTTTTATGGTTGCCAAATGTCCAAATGGTCTTGCTTGTACAGTTCAGCTTCTGACAGAATCTTTGTGGAAACTGCTGCATGGCATCTGGGCCCAATCTGACCGAGTTTGGACTGGTGCTCCCTTATGGAAAGAGATTTTCTAGAGGAGATCCATGGACATTGATTGTTGCTTACCTTGCTCATGCCTTTTAACTGGGCATTGTAGGGAGAGGCCAGCTGTTCTGCTGTTAGTTTGCATACCCTCAAGACGATGAAAGAAAACACAGTAGGAAGTCTGTCCATCCCTCGGCCTCACTCACTGCTAAGTCTCGAGACCACAGCCAATTGTTTCTTCACCAACCTGCTAATTTGCATGCCCTTGAAAATGCGCCCCAGAATTTGATTTAATTTTTTACAAAGCCCAGGCACACCTTTGGTAGCTTTTAGGCTGTTCCTCTGTGATTTTACATTCCAGTTTAACTAGTATATATTATTATTAAGATTATATGAATTAATTCCCTAACTAATCCTTTTGCTGCTATAAATTGAAGACCCCAGAGCAAATTGAGTACATAATGCCCATTACATGTGGGCCTTGTGGTATTCAAATAAATTTGTCATGAGATCCCTGAGCTCTACTTTGTTTTTTCACTGAAATTTCTTTTAGCGGGAATTTATCAGGCAAATAAAATGTAGTAATTGGCAGTATATGTTGTATTAAATAGAATCCTTTAAATTTTCTTATTTTTTAAAAGGCACCCTTCTCCTGGTAGTTGTCTTTGTAAGAATTATCAGGGATGAAACAGGTTTGGTTTTTTCTTCCACTGTACCTCAGGGACAGAGAATCAGCACAAAGAGTAATAAGTGAAGAACAGCCCTAGGTTAGGACATTTAGGGTTAGCCAGGAGGATCAACAATTCATGATTGGACCATGGTTGCTCTTCCTTCATCACTTGCAGGTATAAAACACACAAGAATAACAGTAATCAAATGTGGAAGAAAAGGGCTGCCTTTGATAACCTGCACTTTCTTCTAAGATTAATTATCCTTTGGGAGTGGAGAAGTCCTTATCAGGAGGATGGGAAGGCTAGTTACTTTTTCACAGAAGCAATTATGTGAAAGTGCTAGTCAGATAGAGCCCAAAGAGAGGTATCGGAGAAAGTGAATTAGTGTGCATCTGTGAAACTGATCTCCAAAGGAGAGGAGGTACAAACCCAAGTCAGAATGTAGTGGGAATATCAATATTTTTGAAATATCTGGATAGATTTAGAATACCAAGCATCCATGCCATGATTACAAACATTTTCATTCAAAAGTTACCACATGGATGACAAAATCTGTGTTTTCGTACCATTAAGACACTAACAAAAATAGGTCAGACAAAAATGTGAGTGCCACGATGTTCTGAGATCATGAAGTTGAGTTAGATGTTCTAAGCCTTTATTATTTTAATATCCTCCCCAACATCACTTAGCATGATGAACAGTGAAATTCATTAGCAGTACAGTATTGTACTCAGGGTTCTTTGTTGTTGTGTGGCCAGCCAGCCAGCAGATGGAGCACAAGTTAGACAATAAACCCCAACTTATTTTGACTAGAGCAATGTTCATATCCTCAATAATGATAGCATCCAAATGACAGAGTTCAAAGAACCTGTGGCTTAAATGTTGGCTTGTGCCAGATAAAGAAGATGAGTCCATAGACACAATGCGTTGAAAACAAATTGAATTCCCTTCCTGCAGTCAAATTCTGTCACTCCCTGACCTGTTTGGCTTTAGGGAGATTTCCCCATCCTCCATTAGAAGTTCTCCATGAAAATCTCAGGAAGGAGATGGATGTTTGTGTGCACATCCATAGTGTTTGTTCCTCACGGTGTTTGCTAACCCATCATTTTTGGGGAACTCTCTTATCCTCTATAGTCTACAATGCACATAATACAAGCTGGAAAGCACTGGTACAAATCTGGAGGGAGGATGTATGATGTCACAGCAGCATCTTTATCACTGTAGTGATGCAAAATCAAGCAGATTTTCCGTTTGCTGCCCTAGACTCTGGTAACGAACGTCCTTACTTGTTTTAAAGAAGGAGAAAATAGAGGAAACATTTCTGAAACTCATTGAAACCTCCAAGTGGAAACAGCTTTTGTACCAGCTTCTAGGTTGAGTAATAATGAGTACACGAGTAACGTTAGAGACTCTGTATAACATGCCTCCCAAGCTTGAGCTTACTGATGCAAAAACGCACCTGGCTGGTAGTGAGGAAGAGCCTAACTCCAGAGGATCTCAGGATCTGACAATGTTATTGCTGCTGGGGGCCTTAAAGACCATTCAGGCACAGCCCTTCATTTTACACAAGAGAAGACTGAGACAAAAGGGTGGAAGGGACCTGCCCATGGGCTCGCACCAGGGCAGAAAGGTGACATAGTGGGTAGGGCATTGGGCTTGGAGGGAAGATACATGCCCAAAGGCTCACACCAAGGCAGAATGATGACATGGTGGGTAGGGCATTGGGCTTGGAGGGAAGACATGGGTGTGAATCCTGCCTGAGACACTTCACTAACTGTGTGACCCTCTGCAAGTCACTTGACCTCTGACAGTTTCAGTTTCCTCATCTATAAAGTGGTGATAATAATAGTTGCTACTTTCCAGGGTTATTGGAAGGATCAAATGAGATAATAGATGTAAAAGAGCTTTGCAAAACATAAAAAAGCTATATAAATATCATCATCATCATCATCGTCATCTTCATCATCATCATTGAGGTCTCTGATTGGTCGTTGTTCCTGGTCCAATGAACTTTCCAATATACCACACTGCCTCTTCTTGCCTTTTATTTTTATTTTAATTGAGCTAGTGACTTCTTCAGTTAACCCTGTAGTGGCCCATATCACAAAATGTAGAACTTTACCCTTCATGGCAAGGCTCTGGTAACTTAGGTGAACAGGCGATTCCCTGCATGATCTGGGATTTTGTCAGAGTGTGTATGGCCTATGCTCATGCAGATTGCTATCCCTGTACCCAGGGCTATAGAGCACAGGTACTTCACCTTTTCTGGAAGAATCTGGTAAAGCCTGTGCCCCCTCCCGGTCTCAGAATGATGATTTTAGATGCAGAAAATCCAAATACATAAGGTTGCAAAGGAAATGCATTATACTGAAATACATTTATCAACATATTGAAAAAAAGATCCCGGGTCTTCTGAAATCCATTCATAGGCCTCCTGGATATTCATCTTTCTGTTCCCAAGAACCCATACCAAAGTGTATACAATTGGCTTATTTCATACTCTGAAATGAGTTTATGTCAGCACAAGGATTTGGCTTACAGGTTTTATGAAGTTCAGAGACTGTTGGGGAAATTATAGACATTCCAATTTTTCAACTATTTCCCATGAAATGCTTCCTTTCTGATAATAGTCATAATCTATAATTGTTTGCAACCAATTACTAAACAGCATCATTAACAAATCAAAATAAGCCTTTTTAATTGAACATTTAACCAGTGAAATGCTCTTACATGTAAGTTTGTCATGTGTTAAATTTCTCCCCAAGACCTCTGGCATCTTTCATTCATTTTAATTAAGTCTGCTGATATAAAGCTAAATGTGTTTTTCATTTTGGTAATCTGCCGGGAAATTTAAATTAAATCAATGTAAACATTCTTAATAAGGAGAAAGTAACATTTTAAGTATAAATTGTAAAAAATGGTGCATTTCAAGTTAATCACTTTAAACATACTAGGTGAAAGCAACTTCTAAATGATATATAAATGTGAAGTTTCTTATTCAGATGCATACTTGTTATATTGTCACATTCATTAGAATAGGGAAACTTTCTGTTAGGTGAAAAATGAGTGAATGAGAGAATGAAGAGTTTATTAAACCCTATGTTCCAAGCACTGAGGATTCAGATAGAAAACTAAGACATCCCCTTCCCCTCTCCCCCCCACCCCGAAGCTCCTTTTCTTAGGAGGAAGACCACACATAGGGCAGTTTTCCTGTGCAAGTCAGATGGAAAAGTCCCAGGGTCCCCAGAGGGCACAGGGAAAGCAGATGGGAATGCCTCGTCTTTCCTGTCATTTCCACTGATAAGATCCCATCAGTTTCTGGGGTTGAACCATTTGATAGTGCCAAGGCCTTCCTTTTCTGGGTCTTCAGTAGCTATCACTGTAGTCCCTGCAGGAGCAGGGCTGGGCCCATCTCCACAGAGGGTGCTTCCCGGGAGGATGACTGAAGGCGCTGGGCAGGAAGCTCCGTTATTCTCAAGGCTCCTGGCTTCAGGGTGAATGGCTAGGAACTTGGTTTTTTTAAATAGTTGGTGGCATTTATAATCCAATGTATTTCATATTGGCATTTAAAAATATTATTCTGAAGTGTCCATAGGCCTGGCAGCCAAATGAATCCACAACACACACACAGAAGGTTAAGAACCCCTCGTCTACTTGTCTGATAACTTTGTCCATATTCCAAGGAGAAATCTCTCCGCTAAGATTGTCACTGAATGGCCAGGTTAAACTCCACGGAGAGTCTTTGTTTTTGAGTCCCAGGGCTCAAGGTGTTCACCTTGAATGATTCTATGCCTCAAGTCCCCTCAGTTTCCTCTGTCCTCTCAAGCAACTGCAAAGCCATTCAGGTGGATGCATGGGAAAATAGTACTGAAGCTTCCATAACTTTGATGTAAAATTCAATTGTTTTTCCTAAATATTTCATTTCACAACTGTTAATTAACCAGTCAAACACACGTTTATAGTGGCTATATAGAAACACACAGCTCTGTAGATAAAACAGTTATTAAATCCTTACCAGGAGCCAGGCATAGTGCTGTGCACAGAGGATACAAATACAAGTAAGCCAGACAGTCCCTGTCCTCAAGGAGGGGAAGACACCTAAAGGGGAGTTGGAAATTGGGGTAGAGGGGAAGGAGAGAAGGAAAGTAAGAAGGGTATCCTTTCTGAGGGCCAAGGCAGCTGTCAAAGAGGAAAAGAAGTTTAGGAGAGTAGAGTCAGAGGTGCTGTGTAGTATTGCCCAGGCTCCTTCTGAAATAGTGGTCCAGGCAGACAGTTCCCGATCAGGAAAGCAGAGCATTAGAATGGAGTTTACTCCAGGGTGCCAAGGGAATTGTCAAGGAGGAAGAAAAGAAGTAATAAATGCCTGTCGACTTTGGAGAGTCACTTGATCTATTGTTAGATGGCTAGAGATGTGTATTGGTTCGAACTAATATTTTTATTGGAAGAAAGTAGCAATTAGAAAATAGGATTTAGGGTCATTTTTATACTGCTGTGTAGGCCATAATTATTTCTTAGGAATGAGGTTCCTCTTTCACCCCCCCACTTCATATTTCATTCCTTTCTCTTTTGACAGCTATCATTTAGTATGTTCCACTTCGTAGCATACTTTATTTGTATACATGTCTTTTCTCTCTATTAGAGTGCTAAGTTCCTTGAAGCTTGGGACTGTGCTATATAGATAGCTAGATGTATCATTTATTACATGCTTACAATGTGCCAGGTGCTGTCTTAAATACTAGGGATACAAACGAAAGCATGCTAGATAGCTTTTGTCCTCAAGGGGCTTACATTCTCATAAAAAGATTAATTTTTTATTAACAAGCATTTCTTTTCTTCCTCTTCTGCCCCCCACTGAAAAAGAAAAGCAACCCTTATAATAAGTATGCATAGTCAAGAAAACAAATTCCTGTATTGACTATGTCCATACTTCTTTGTTGGGAGAGGGGTAGCACTCTTTATCATCGATCATCCAAAATCCAGTTGATCTTTGTGATGATCACATTTTTAAGTCTAAGTTGTTCTTTTTTTTAAAAAATATTTTATTATTATAGTATAAATTGTCCTGGTTCTGTTCTCACTGCATCAGTCCATGCATGTCTTCTGAAACTGAGTCTTCTGAAACTTCCTCGTTTCTAATGGTATTAAAGTATCACATTACATTCATATACCAGAATTTGTTTAGTTATTCCCCAATTGGTGGGTATTCCCTTGGTTTCTAGTTCTTTGTTACCATAAATATTTTTGCAGAGAGGACCTTTTTCTCTTTTAAAAATCTCTTTGGGGATACTAATGGGGGGAAGACAACAGTAGGGAACAGGAAAGGGGGGGACACACTTGGTGACCTGAGTGGAGATGTCCAGGAACTTCCTGGATCTCAGCAAGATAAAGCCCAAACTGGCATATCATAACCCAGAGCGGCTCAGGGGGTGGAGTTTAATTTTCCAGTGGGGAGGACATGGAGGTGATCGTCCTAGTAGAGGCATCAGGCTGGAGACATCCTGAAAGTTATTCATCTTCGGATCATAGTACATAGTACAAAGGACCGAACATAGAATAGACTTTAATAAATGTTTGAATTGGACACAAGGGACGTTTTCCAAAAGGCGTATTTTCTTTGCTTTTTTTTTTTTACTCAGTGACTAGTCCAGCCAGCCATGCCAACTATAATCAATCATGATATTAATCCCTGTTTCGTTAAAAAGTCCATCAGTGGAAAGAATGCAGGATGAGGAGTCAGAAATCCACGGTGTAAATCCTAGCTGTGTGACCTTGGGCAAGTAACTTCATTTCTCTGGTCCTCAGTTATCATCTGGGAAATTAGGAGTTGGACTTGGCCTTTAAGGTCCTTTCCAGCTTTAACTCAGTGATCCTAGGATTCCCTTTGATCATTGTACAAAGCAGAAAATGGCATGGGTACAATTCTCCCACCTGTGGGGAGATGCTAGTGTGTGACATTCTAACCCTGCTGATTTTCTTTCCTTAATTTCTGATATTTCACATGGCTGCTGTGGCTGTTTCTTGTTTCTTTTGTCAAATTAATTTCTTTACTCCATTTTAAGCTGCCTGGGTTAAACATGAATATTGTAGGTTGTGTCTATATGGTGCTATAACAGCCAGTTAAAAGTGAACATTTCAACCAACTGGTTGTTTTATTTGTGTTTGCCAAACATCCGGGTTGGCAGCTTCCCACCGAATTGACATTGTTTTGGCACTGGAGAGACACAGTCTTAGCCTGTTGTAGAGAAGAATCCATTATCTACGATAGTCAGTTCATAGAAAACATGACACTGTGTATTTGAAAAAGTGGTAGAATGGTAACAAGAGGCAGCATGGCATGGTGGAGAGAGGGCCAGCCTTGAAGCCAGGACACACCCTGGCCATGTGACCCTCGGCAAGTGCTCTAAGGCAGCCACCCACAAGGGCTGGAAGGTGCTGAGAAGATGCTGCCTTGCATCCTCAGGGAATGACGTAGAACAGTGAAATCACAGGCCTACTCCCTCCCCTCAGCTAGAATGATTACACATAGGGCCACTTCCCAGCCAGCTCCAAACCGTGCCAGCCCCCTCTTCTATCTCCAATTCCCCTTTAGACTGTAAGCTCATCGAGGTCAGGCTCTATCTTGCTTGGTCTATTTGTACCCCTCGTGCTTAGCACAGTACCTGGCACATAGAAAGTGCTTAATAAATGCTTTTTCGTTCATTCACATTAATTCACACACACACACACACGTATTTGTAAATAATTGGTGAATTTTATAAATAATCCTTATTTGTAAATAATCCTTGTTATTGTGGACTTGGAGTCAGGAAGATATAGGTTCAGATCTCTCATGAGCTGGGTGATCACAGCAAGCAGTTTAACTTGCCCAAGGTGCAGTTTCCTCACCTATGTAGTGGGGATTATAGTGTTAGAAGGATCAAAGGAGATAATATATATGTAGCCTATGTATGTTTTTCAGTGCAAATTTTTCTTGATGTTGTGTAGTTTTTGTTGCTAGAGTATAGGCCACAGATACTTTCTTCCATGACTACTTACATTGATACACTAGTGAATCTATGAACCATAGATGTCTTTTCCCAGTTCTTATCCATAAATTTCTTTAAGTTCTCTCTAGGAGCATTGATTCCAAATTCAGGAGGCTTTCCTCTAGCTGTTTAATATTTCATTGAATAACCCCAGTGCCACATGCCGGCTGTCCACCTGGTGGCTTCCCTTAGTCTCATGGCTGGCTCATTGTCTTTTCCAATCTTGCTTCTCTTCCTACAATGTCTAAGTGCTACTTAATGGTTCAGATTCCTTCATTCGTTCAACAGGCTTTTATTACATATCTACTAGGTGCTTATCACTGTGATAGGTGCTTCAGGTACAAAGACACACACACAACAACCTCAGGCTACTCTTTTCCTTCTGTTCCATTCCTTGCCCATCTTCAGTGCCTATCCCAAATAGATGTACTGATATGGACTAATGGATTGGGGTAACTACATGTCGTTGGCTGGCCAATAGGCATTTTTATTCATTTTGTTTTCCCCATATGAGTTGTTAGACTCGTTTCTTTTGAATATGCCCTATGATGTTCCAAGATCTGATAAAATCAGGTCAATATCACCTGCAAACAGATTATAGAACCCCATCAGTTAAAGGAATTCCCTCTTTATTAGGACCCTGTACAAAATGGCCTCCATGACAGTGGCAGACCCCTTTGGTGTGCATAAGACTTCTTGTTTTATGTTTTGCTTTATGTTAATAATTGGAGGGTCCCTGAATAGAGTTCTTTGTGCTTCCATTTACGCAGGAATCTTATATTATCTTAACATATGCATGAGGGACTCTGTTGGAGGAAAGCCTTAAAGACTATATTTTTCTCCACTGAGTCAAATGTTTTCTGTAATCAACAACTAAATGCAGTTCTGGAAGGAGGATTTCATTCAATTGTGTGATTATAAAGATGTAGTTTGCTGTGGAATATCGTTTTCTTAAAAAATTGCCTCTTTCTTGCTCAAACTATTATTGAGGATACCCTTAATATGCATGTAGAACATTTTGAAAAAAAATTTAAGGAAGATGTGAAAGTAGGCATACAGTAATTATTGATGGTCCCTTGGTTACTTATGGAGTTACTTAGCATGATCTGTGATTTCCCTCAGAAATGTCATTTGTCATTCAGTTATTTTTCAGTCATGTCTGACTCCTTGTGACCCCATGTGGGGTTTTCTTGGCAAAGAAAACGGTTTGCCATTTCCTTCTCCAGCTCATTTTACAGATGAGGAAACTGAGGCAAACAGGGTTCAGTGACTTGCTAGTAAATGTCTGAGGCCGGATTTGAACTCAGGAAAATGAGTCTTCCTAACTTCAGACCCAGTGCACTATCCACGGCAATATCTGGGAAAGCCTGAATAATTTCAAGATTATATTATATTACTTCCTGTGCAGGTTTCCCCAGTATATATTTGGTTTAGTCCAGCCACTCTTTCTACCTTTATTCTCCTAAATGCCATTTTTCTTTCCTCCTCTAGCACATCAGGAACTGAGATGGTAGCATCCAAATATGGCTTATCTTCCACCAATGATGAAAGTAAGTGATTATGGAAATGCATACAAATTTGATGTATTTTGGGCCCATTTGTTTTCTTCTCACCAGTTTCTTTTTGGAATTCTCTTGGGACAGACACTGTGACTCCTGTGGGTCTTACACCAAGCCTCTGACTCTGTAGCTAGTATTCACTTCACTGGACCATGCTGTCTCTCTCAGATCAGACTGAGGGATTGTGTGGCAGAATATTAGCAGATAAGACCAGAGTATAGATTGAGGCACAGTGAATCTCTCTTCATCTGACTAGTTTGAAAGGGAAGTAGAAATAACATGAATGCTCATATTTTGGCTTCTGTTGTTACACAATGCACCTCCCACAGTATATCAACATTATTAAAGCTGTCTAAGGATGTTATTATAAATTAAATGGAAACCCAAACTTGACTTTGTTAGATTAGAAATATATTTGCAGGGAGGTTGAACATTAATGGACTTCACAAATATCTTTTTTAGCCGTTTTCATGAGCATGCATGCCATTATTTCATTCAACGTTTTTTTTCAACCTTTGCATAAACAGTTTTGAAAGGAATTTTTTCCCTTTTTTTAAAAAAAATTGTTTTTAGTTTTTAACATTCATTTCCACAAGATTTGAGTTACAAATTTTCTCCCCATCTCTCTCCTCCCCCACCCCAAGATGGCATGTATTCTGATTGCCCCTTTTCCCAGTCTGCCCTCCCTTCTGTCACTGCCCCCTTATCCCCTTTCGCCTTACTTTCTTGGAGGGCAGGATAGATTTCTATACCCAATTGGCTGTATATTTGAGAGGAAATTTGATGTTATTGCTGACTTGTACTTTTCTTGTTCCCTCAGGTTTGTGCATGTGTGTGTGTGTGTGTGTGTGTGTGTGTGTGTGTGTGTGTGTGCCAAATGATATGGACCCCACATTGCTAACAGCGTGGCTAAGCGACTGGTGTGGTGCAGAGATGATGGCTGCCTGCCTTCATAGTTTCTTCCTGCCCTGGTCACTGACTTCTGATTTGTAGAAACTTTAAATTCAGAGGGCACCAGGAAGTGCCAGAAAAGCTTTGGAGTAAAAAATAAGTTGGAGAATGGTAGAAAAAGCTCATGCTCTGCTAGGTATTTGCTACCATGCACTCTTACAGACTCACTTGATGTGGTACATGGCTTCTGAAACAAAGCAATCTTTATGAGCCATCAACCGCACCTTTACTTTGTTTGACCACGATTGTGGCAGCCCAATGCAGAATGGAATCCAATTAAGTTCAACAAATGTTTATTAATCGCCTACTGTATACAAAACACTGTCCTTGGATTTTGGTATGTAACACAGAGCCACTGTTCTCAAGGTGCTACTAATCCAGTGGGAGGGAAAGAGGAAACAACAGGTATATAAGTATGATGCAAGGCAGAATGTGATTGGGGCAAAGGAGAGATCAGTCGGTCTGTTGGCACTTACCAAGCACTTCCCATGTGCCAGGCGCTGTGGATGCAAATCCAAATCCAAAACCGTTTCTGTCCTCAAGTTGCTTAGACTCTACCAAGCGCTCTCAGAATGTCTAGGAAGGGAGTAGTTACAATCATTTTCATTCGGTGAGCTCAGGGCAGGCTTCAAAGGAGAAGTGAGACTTCAGATCAGGACTGCAACAGGCAGAGATGGATGAGGAAGGAGCATGTTCTAGGCCTGTGGAATGGCCTGGAGGCAGGAGAGGGCAGGCCTCTGCTGGGGAGCAGCAAGTAGCTGGGCCTCTGGGCAGGAATGTCCATGATGAGAAAAGGAATAATGGGAAATAAGGTTGGTGGGAAGATAGTTTGGAGCAAGATTGTGGAAGGCCATAAATCCCAGGCGAAGATTTTATAAGACCTTTTATTCCCACTGAACAGCTAGGTTGAATGAACTGAATTTCCCCCACACTCACTCTTCTTCTGAACTTCCCTGTTTCTTTGGAGGGTATCACCATTCTTTTAGTTGCCAAGATTTTTTAGTCAGTCAATAAACATTTATGAAATACTTACTCTGTGCCAGGCACTAAGCTAAGAGCTGGGGATTTGAATACAAAACAGAAAGATAAAAGAGGTTCATAACCTCAGATCTATCTTGGACTTCTCATTCTCCCTTATCCCAGATATCCAATCATTTGCCAAAACTTGGCATTTCTGCCTCTGCAACATGTAGTGCCCTTCACACTGTGCACAGCCACTACCTTAGTTCAAGCCCTCATGACCTCTCGTGTAGACTACTGCTGTTGTTTTGTCCTTCATTTTCGAAGGGGACCAATGATGTCATGGGTGATGTATTAACTTGCACATGAATTGGATTTCAGTGAGGCAGAGTTGCACAAAGTTGTCAACCTCTCTCTTCCTGAGTCATCAAAGTCCAGTGGCAGGACAAAAATCAGGACTGGCGATGGCCCGGGATGCAGTGGATGGCCTTGGCATCTTTGATGTCTGACCAGGTTCTAAGCAGAGGCTTCCTAATTGGTCTCTTCATGTTAAGTCTCTCCCCATTCCAGTCTATCTTCCACTCAGCGGCCAAAATGATTTTCATTAAATGCAGATTTGACCATGTAAATCTCCTATTCAGTAAACTCTAGTGACTCCTTATTACCTCTAGGATCAAATATAAAGCTTTCTGTCTGTCATTTAAAGCCCTTGCCAACATGGTCCTAATTACCTTTCCAGCCTGTTAGGGGCAGTCCTGACAGTCCTCATACCCTGTTGGTTCAGATTCAATGTTGGGATGAAATGAGGTTCTCATAGGTCATTGAATAGTTAATAAAAGGAGGTTTATTTAGCTCTGACATGGCAAGGATACACAACAAGGACACAGTTATATTTGGCTTCTTTATACATGGCCCCCCTTGGATGGAAATGTGTCAAGAGGGAGTGCAAGGTGTGACGAATCTTGTGGTCTTTAGACATCCATTAAGGCAGAGGTGACCTGACTCCATACAGGTGACACCTTTTATGCCCCTAGGTGACTAGGAAGCCAAGGACCTCCAGGAAGCTACCTTAAGGAAGATGGAGTTTGAGCCTTACCCTAACCTTGAAATAATCAAGTCCTGGCTTTGTCCACTTTTCCTAACCCATGTTCGAGAACAGTAGGAGGGAACCATTGTAGATATGGTCCTGTGACCAGTCTCATGTTTTCCCCCTTTCTGCATTCAGTGGTCCAGTCAAACTGGCCTTCTTCTTGTCCTTTGCACATGGTCTTTTATCTCTGTCTCGGGTGCCTGGAATACACTTCTTTCTCATCCCACCCAGAATCCTTTGCTTCAAGTCTTAGCAGAAATAGCAACTTCTACATGAACCTTTTTTGCCCACCCCTCCAACTCCCAATGCCATTCCCTGTAATTGCCTCCTATTTATTTCATCTCCCATGATGTGATATAAGCCCCTTGAGGGCAGGGACTGTTCATTTTTGTCTTTGTATCCCCAGCATCTAGCACAGGGCCTGGAACACAGTAGATACTTAGTAATTGCTTGTTGATTGGCAACATTAGCCAGTCAATTAAGGAAAGGAAGCCCTGGCATTTATCTTGAATTATTTTTGGGCATTTTACAGTGAATCTCATTTCTGGAGTTCAATAATTGTATAGGCTTCAGAGAGCTGGGAGGTTGCAGTGGAGAAAGCGTTTCTACATTAGCCACTGTAGAGCAAAACGCCAGTTCACCAGGATAGCACTAATAAGGCCCACTCAGTTGGGTGTGGAGTGAAGAACGCTGACTTCTGGGAGTCAGCAGCCTTGAGGTCTAGGGCTGCCTCAGTCACCGAATAATGTTATGATGATTTCTAAAGTCCTCTCTAGCTCTAATGTTCTTTGATTTTAACCTGACTTCTTCAGTGATTTCTGCTTTTAGAAAAATGAGGCTAATTATAAGAAAACGAGCTGATGTCAGTGATTTGAGTACAACAACAAAACATCCAACAAGAGTTTTCAAGCCTCAGCACATATATCCTGACCAACCCACTACCCTTTCTATTTCTCCTTCTACAATCTAGAAACTGAGAATTTATGTTCACATCCCTAAGGCCTGATTCCCAAGAATCTGCTCAATAAAATAGAAAAAAGGACAGAGTCATTAGAAAGAATTTTCAATAAGAATTGAAACCAGAAACTCCCCAAACATGTGGGTTAATCAGTATTTTACTATACTTGGAACATTCAAATATCTGTTAAACAGGTATTTGACTTCCTATGTGCCAAATAGTTGACTAGGTGCTCTGCAAAAAAAGAAGCCAGTGGTGCCCATGGTCCTTAGATTTTGGGACTGCTGCTGTGGAATTCCAATCTCGATTTGAAGAATAAAGCCCCAAAAGAAAAATCATGTTACAGACAAAAAAGTTGGAAAGAGTTTCACAGAAACAGGAAACCAAGTTTTCTGGATATGGAGAATTTGTATTGGCTCTTGCAATAGTGTTTTTGCACCAACAGGACAAAATTCTTATAGAGTTATTACATGATACACTTTGAGTTGAAAAAAATTGATTTTCAGTGTAATTTTTTCATTTTAAATCTATATATTAATGACTGAGAAGTTGTTCAAATGTGGCAACTTCTGTTCATTCCTCTACCAGCTTGTTTTCTTCCCAGGTCTAGTCCCCACAAACACTAAGTGTGAAATCTCTTGGGTACAATATTATTTTGAGTAAGCATCTTTGTACCTGTAAAGCAGAGGTGAAAATCCAATATGATGCAAAGGAAATATTACTCTATGCATCCTTACAAACTGCAATTGTAGTAGAACAAGTTAATTTGCTGAAAGTCTTGCACTGGGTGTCAGCAGTAGATTAACAAGGGACAGCAGAGCCCTGGACTTTGTGACTGTGGGTAAGTCACTTAATCTCTTTGTTTCATACAACCCCTACTTTACCTCACAGGGATTTGGTGAGAGTGACAAACATGGTAGTAGTAATGCCTTTGGAAAATGACTAACACTGTATATATTTGGAAGGGATATTCTATACCTTTGATTTTATCAGTGTGAGGTTTTCCCAGTGTGGAAACTCCTTCCACCAATACAGATAGGAAACTCCTTAATAATTTAGAGTCCTAGATGGCCATTGAGAGGTTAAGTGGCTTGTCCGTGGTCACTAATTTTGTGTCTTTCAGAGGCAAGTCTCGAACTCAGCTCTTCCTAACCATAGGCTTGTTCTTCTAGCCACGATACCATGCTGCCAGCATACTGACATTCTTTAATTATTTTAGGATCTGTAATTGTGATTTTCCATGACTGCAAACTCTAAAACTTAACACGTGGTCTTGGGTCTAAGCGTACCCAACAAGTGGTCATCCAGCTTTTGTGTGAAAATCTGCCATGTGAGGGAAACCTTCCAAGGTAACCTCTGACTCTTTGGGGTACCTGTTGTTGTTTCTTGAGATCAAGACTAAATCTGCCTGGGAAGACTTGTATGAACTGACACAGAGTGAAATGAACAGAACCAGACGAACAATTTATATGATAATAATACTGTAAAAACAATCTAAACACCCACTAGAACTCTAGTCAATGCGATGACCATCCACAACTCCAGAGAATCAGCTGATGAAGAAGCATGCTACCCATGTCTTGACAGAGAGGTGATGCACTCAGGGTCCAGGATGAGACATATATTTAGATATGGTTAACATGGTAATTTGTTTTGCTTGACTATGCATATTTGTTACAAAGGCCTCATTCTTCTTTTTCTTATTTTCTATGGTGGGGAGGGGGAGGGTGGGAGACAAAACCATTTTTCTTCATTAAAAAACAAAATTTAATTTAAGAACTATACCAAGTATAAAGCTGTTGGTTGATAGAAAACAGGAAAAAAGATGAAATTTGCCACTCTGTGATTTCTACCCAATGTGGAATTCATTCCTCTGCAGACTGTGCTCCAGATTTTCTTCACCATGCCCCAGAAATCCTCTTCTTCACCTTAGAAGTTCAGTCCAGCCCTGGAATTCACACGCTGGACATAGCGTCCACCCTGTGGCCCTCTGATTGGATGGCTGTACCCAGAACCTCTGTTTAAGGAAGGTGGCCAGGCCAGCGGATGTCTTCATTCCTCTCCAGCCTGTACTCAAGACTTTCTTTACCATGCTGGTGCCTTGGACGCCTGCCCCCATCCTAACTGCTCATCAATTTCCACCCTTAGAATGTTAGCTCCTTGAGGGCAGAGATTGTCTTTCTTTCTGCTTGTATTTGTATTCCCAATGTTTAGTATTGTGCCCAATGAAGCTCGAATAAGTGCTTAATAAATGCTTTTCCACCAACTGATTGACTGGCCTCTGGGGCCAAACAGAGCAAATAAAATCTCTTTTTCAAATGATAGCATTTCGAACACTTGAACCTTGTCGTCTCTGAGTCTTCTCTTTTCCGGGGCTAAGAATCCCCATTTCCTTTAACTCATCCAAATACGGCATGAACGCAGAGTCCTTTACCATTTTGGCTGCCCTCCTCTGGACGCTCTCTAGTTTACCAATGTCTCAAATGCATACTCAGAACTGAAGCCAGTACTCCGGAAGTGATCTGCCCAGGGTTAAGGAGAGTGGAACTCTCATTGCCTTCCCCTTAGTAGCTATGCCTCTTTTTAAGAAAGCTTGGGCAGCTAAGGGGAGTAGTGGATAGAACCTTGGGCCTGGAGTCAGGAAGACCCAAGCTCAAATCCAGCTTCAGACACTAGCTGCGTGACCTTGGGCAAGTCACTTCACCCTGTTTACCTCAGTATGCCTATCTGTAAAATGAGCTGGAGAAGGAAATGGTAAACCACTCTGGGATCTTTGCCAAGAAAACCCCAAATGGGGTCAAAAAGAGCCAGACACAACTAATCAGCTAAACAACAGGAACAGTATTAAAGCTTGATATCTCATTAGCTTTTTTTGGCTGCTATGTGTCACACTGTTAACTCATGTTGAACTTGAAGTCCTCTAAAACAACCAGATCTTCTACGAACAAGATGTCATCTAACCACATCTCCCCTCTCTAGTATGTTTTCTCCCCCATTAGATTGTAAGCTTCTTGAGGGGAGGCACTTTTTTGCCTTTCTTTATATCGCTGGCATTTAGTATAGTGGTTATCAAACAACAGGCACTTAAGTTTTCATTGACTTCAATTGATTGGACTTCTTATACAAGTGAAGATGAGTTTTTAAAAGTCCAGATGTAAGACTTTACCTTTATTCTTATTCACTTTCATCCTACAGTCTAGCCTGTCAGGGACTTTTTGGCCAATTTGATAAGCGTACCATCTCTGCCTTTATCCAAATCATTAATAGAAGTGTTGAATAGTAGCATAGGGCCAAGCACAGACCCCTGGAGCATTCCACTGGCGCCCTCCAAGTCAGCATGAGACCATTAATGGCTGCTCTCTTTGCCTGGCCTTTCACCCTGTCCCAAATCCATCTTTTGCTGTCTAGTCCACATCTCTTTTATGTTTCCCGCAAGAATAGCATAAGAGATTGTCTCAAATGCCATGCTAAAATTGAGGGAAACTACATCTTTAGTATTCCCCTGATACACTAGCCCAGTAATCCTAAGGACGTAAGGTTAGTGTGGTGGGACCTGTTCTTGCTGGATGAAGGCATGCTGGTTGTTTCACCTCGTAGCCCATCCAGTGATAAGCTCCTCCACCTTTAGCTAGGCTGGATAGAAGACAGTAGATGCACAGCCAGCCATGGGGCATACTTCAAGGCTTCTCAGCTCCCAAAGACTCACCAGAATTTATGTTGTGCTGCAATCATAGCACTTGATAGCTCAGCATCACCCCCATGCTGCCATGAGGCCTTGGAGAAAGGGAGAAAAGATGTTCTATGTAGATATTCTATGAATGTTGATATAAGCACTCACCCACATGTATCTCCTAGAAGAGATTCCATAAAAATTCCAGGGCAGTTGCTGTGGTAACCAAGTTCCCCCTCACCCCGTCCCCCAGGTTGCAAACTCTACATCTAACTTGAAAGTGTCAGTGCCTTGGGCCTGTCCAGACACCTACTCTCACTGTTTATTTCCGGGATATGTGCAGTTCTACACACAAGTGTGCTCTCAGCCTGCTACCCTCCCACCTCCTCCTGTCATCTTCTCTCTATGTGGAGTTAGTTGTACACCCTTCTACTCACTGGAGTGAGTGATAATTGAGACATGCAGGGAGAAAAGGGTTGGTGGATTTTCCCAAATGCGCTTATTTGAAAAACAAAGCCGGCTACATTTTATCCTTTGGTATAAATGTGAGCACAGTGGAGATTAGACATTTCCCTTTTCAAATCAGTCAGTGCTTTGTACTTGACCTGTGGATTTATTAGGCCAAAAATGCAATAGTTAAATACTACTAAAGCCAGTCAGACAAATCTGTTTTCTTTAAACACTTTATTTTGGGATGCAAGCTGGTCTTTTATATGCAAAAGGTGATGTATGCAGGGATGGTGACTTGGTGGAGGAGATAGGGGCCCTGTATGGGCCAAGCATGGTGGTACACACCTGTGATCCCTGATGCTAGAGAGACTGAGGCCAGTGTCCCTTGAGCAGGGGAGCTCTGAGCTGCAGTAGGGCTAAAACTGACCAGGTGTCCAACTAAGTCCAACATCAATATGCCGAGCCCCTGCAAGCAGGGGTGGGGCCATCGGGATGCCTAAAAGGGGAGTAAACCAGCCCATGTTAGAAACAGAGCAGCTCAGAGCTTCCATGCTGATCATCGGTGGGATCAGGCCTAGGAGTGGCCATTGCACTTAGAGCCTGAATGAGAGAGGGAGACCCAGCCTTTAAAGAGAAAAGAAAAGGGAAAAAAGCCCTAGATGGGAATTCAGAGTTGGATGACACTAAATCTGCTTTCTGCGCCTCAGTTACTTTATCTGCAAACTGAGGGAGTTTGAAATAGATGACCTTTGAAGGTCGCTTCCCACTCAAAACAGTCCGATTCTCAATTAGACTCTGGAATTTAAGAAACCTCTGAAATTTGTACTAACACATTTCAGGGATTAAGCCTATATGAACTCTTCTTCCTCCTTTCCCTCCCTCTCTTCCTCTTTCTCCTCCTTTGCCTCTCTCTTTCTGGTAAGCTTTTTTTTGGAAGGTTTTTTTCCCCCCAGTAGTACTCAGACATTACAAAGTAATTCATGAATGTGGATAAAAAGAAAAGCCTTAAAAGTTAATCTGCATCTTTGTTTCAGGACAATATCAGCGTGACAGTAACCACTTAGAGAAGGTTCACTTTTTTGCCAGGTGTAACAAAGAGCAGTAAATTAGTTTGGAACTTTTGTGATCTTGTATTATAAAGAGTCTACAACAGACGCTGTATTCAAAGCAGTTGTCAAAGTGAAAAAGGATTAATAACTGTTGTATCCTAACCTTTTATGAAACAACACCGAAGGGTGCATTTCCAGATCTCCTGCCATATTTTGTTATGGTGACTCTTAACATAAGAGTCTTGTTGTTACAGAAGAAAGTAACAGCTTGGTTTTTAGATTCGTCTATAGAATCTGTTTTTGCTTTAAAGACCACCAATTTCCCACGATCCCACTGGGAACTGAAATTGAATGTAGGGCAGTGGGCAGAAGAACAAAACTTCACACAAAATAATTTTGACAGACCCTAAGATCAAGACTTCATATTTTATCATTTTCTCTCCTCCTTGATGCTTTATTGCTTAGGTACTGTCTCCATCTGAAAATCTTGAGAATCTTTACAGAGAAACCTTGCAACTTTCATAAGATCCCAGGGATGTGAGTAGGTGACTAGAGTGTCACCGCTTTTTTAAAGAAAGAAATTGAGGTACAAAGAGGATAAATGACTGCTCCAGGATAATTTCTAGCTCTGTGAATCCGTGGGATTGGGGGCCTGATGGAAGAGTAACACTATACCTCCTGATTCTTGTGTTACTATCATTCTCTGTTTCCTTCTCTTGACGATAATGACCCTTGCAAAGTAGTCCCCAAATCAAATGCATTTTGCAGGTGCTGAGATGCGTTATACACTAAAGACCTGGGGGACTTTGGTGCCAAAGACAATTAGGCTGCTTTTCAGAACGGCAAAGAACAATCAGGCTTTCAGTCACTTCCAATGGCAGCTTGGCCATGATACAGCGCAAGGATTCCAGCCCAGCCTGGAGGCAGACCACTCCCACGGGATTTCGAGTCTTGGCCTTAAGGCAATGGGAGTATATTTATTTGGACTTTGGCCCTTGCTTCAAGGAGAGAACACTGGTCTGGGAGTCAGGTTTGAATCTTACATCTGCTGTTCAGTGAGTTAGGTCCATCTTCGGGCCTCATTTTTTCTCCTTTGTAGAATGAGAGGACTAGAAAATGTTTAAGGTTCCTTAGAGCTTGGATATGCTGAGTATCCTTAGGCAATGAGGGATGTAATGCAGTTCTGGAGCTCGGGGGGAGTTCACTACCACACTGTGCACCCTGAACCGAGATACCTCCAGGGACAGGGAGCTCATTATCATCAATCTATGTCTCAGTCTTTGGAGTTAGAGATGGAGGGATGACCCGAAGCGGGGAGAAGTTGGGGAAGGACATTGGGATGTTATATGATCTCATCTCTAGATTTCAGTGTGTATGTGTGGGGGGCGGGGCATGGATATGACGGGTGGGCAAGTGGAGGAAATGGCTTACATACAACCCTTTACTGGCTATCGGGCTGTTACCCCAACTTGCCCAGGGTCACACAGTAAATATTTGAGGCAGGATTTGAATTCAGGTCTTCCTGACTCCAAGTACCCCACTCTTTCCACTGTACTCCAAAAGCTGCCAAGAGATCATCTAATTAATTTCTCTTATTTTAACAGAGAAGGAAACGGAGACTCAGAGAAGGGAAGTGACTTACCCAAGGTCACCGTTTCTTTGCTCTTGACAAGACTTTCTTTTCTTTCTGGTGCTTGTCAGCCAGGTCATTCCTTTTACAAAACAGTAATGACAATTTCTATAGGATTTAAGGTTTCTGAAGCACTTTCCCCTACAAGAGTAAGGGTAGCTGGCGCAACTATTAACGTTCTTCTTACTTCCTTGGACAGATTTGCACAGTGCACTGCAATTGACTCATGATAGGTGCTCTTTCATAAACCAGATGTTTTAATGCTTTTGTTTTCTGTGTCACAGATCCTTAATTTTATTACTGTCGTCACCCCCTGCACAGCTATAGATCATAACCCTTCTATAACTAAATAGACGGTCTTTCTCTGACACTATTCAATAATAGGAAATTGTTTGAGGACTATCTTTTCAGGTAGTTATTTTAGCAGAACACAGATTTGTCTTTAAAGACTACAGCATGGAGCAGAGATGACTTTGTGGGAGGGGGGAGAACTTATTTTTTTCTACATGGCCTACTTTATATTTTACAATTTGCTATGAAAATTAAACTTAATGATCCCATCCTGTTTCAGTTTCAGCAAAATACACCGAAGAATTCAAATAGTATCTTTTTCTCCTTGTGTTTCCATGTAATTTGTGATTCCAGTAGCCTGCTACTAAGGAGCTTCAGAATTGCCTCCTGTTGGTCAATTTACAGCAGATTAAGCTGCCTTTCTAATTGGACGATTGTAAGCAGTTGGTATTTTTAATGGGGAGAGATCTCATTTTCATTTTCATAACAAACATCTGGGAAAAAATGCCAGTACTATTTGGCTGCTGAATGCTGCTTTTTAATGACAGAGATGTGCTCACCTGGATGACTGAAGCACTCAGATGTGGAAACAACAGAAACAGAAATTGTCTTAGGGAGCAAGGTCAGGTGAAGGTTAAGCCAAGGAAATGACATTGGAATTGTATTTTGGCTGGCGGTGAATTTTTAATCATTATAGACATGCACTTGCATGTGCGCACCTCCCCCCCCCACCCACATATGGCAACTTGGGGCCAGTTGATACAATAAGAGAAAATTGGACAAGTTCTTCATTTTATTCTTGCCCGTAGCTTGGCTCCAGTCTAGCATTTTACAATTTGGAAAGCAACAGCATCTCAAATAACAATGCAGTAGTGAGGTGTCCAAATCTGCATTTTTACTAGGCACCAAGTGTCAATTTCAGTCAGTGCTGGAGCTAAGGAAATGATTATGTATTTGGAGTTTGCAGGGGGATGTTGATGGGTGATGTAATAGAGACTTGCCAGTAACTAATGATCTCCTGGTCAAAAAGAACACAAAAGACTGCAGAAACTCCACATTTGCTAGATGCTTGCCACCTGTAAGGTGAAGGCAGGGGCCAATACATGCTATATTTCTCACTAGTTTGTTGTAATCAATACTAGCTTCTTCCCAGGGAGGAATAACTTGTGGATAGATCCTCCAGGTAGGGTGAACTACATAGAAGTAGGCAGAATTTCAGCAACTTTGATGAAATGATGTTGATTTAACCACTTCCCTGCTATGTTTTTTTTTAATTCTACTTTCGTTTTCTGGTGGAGCAAGCCTGATTAAACAACCAATCAAAACAAGGGCTTTTTTTTGAAGCCTGGTGAATTGTCATTTTCTTCTGTTAATCTTACCTAGGTTTGTGCCAGTCACTCTGATTCTTGAAGTAACACGAGGCCGGGACAACTTTTAGTAACTCATCACTGCCTGAGGCAGTTGCTTTCACAAATAGGAAGGCATCAGATTCTTTCTCCTCTTAGCTTTCTCGCTGTTTATAATTATTGACGTCTGCTGGGGTTTTGTAGCACTTTTCTTAGCCCTATTTTTTAAACAAAGTCACAGTTTTACATTATCGAAAGAGAAATTACTGTTGAAGCTTGCTGATAATTTAGCAGGATGGAAATCTGTAAGAAGTTGGGTGTGGTATCACTAGCAGCTATTGTATTAATTTCCTAATGAAATTGTCTGCAGGATTTTGGTTTTGTTTTTTTCAGTGCAATTTACCTGAGACTACTGGCTTCCATTAGCAAACATAATAAGAATAGATTATGAAAGACAAAAGGCTGAGCAGAAAGATTTTCCAGTGGCATGAAACAGCTGGATGCTGTACCTTGTTGGATCTGTAAAATTATGAATGAGTAAATAAATGAAAAAGGGGAGGGACAATTACTGTTTGATGTTATGATTTTGCTCATTTTCTCTATCTAAAAGCCATTGAGAAAGACAGTAACAGAAAGAGAGGGAGAAGGGGAGGGGAGGAGGAGGAAGAGGAGGAGGAGGAGGAGGAGGAGGAGGAGGAGGAGGAGGAGAGAGAGAGAGAGAGAGAGAGAGAGAGAGAGAGAGAGAGAGAGAGAGAGAGAATAATATGGAGGGCTCCCAAGGGCACAGAGCAAGATTTGCAGTCTGTCGGCAGTTTTTCCCAGCTGAATTTTCCTTATATGATTAATACCTGTTAGGATTTAAATGAGTGAGTCAGTTGAGCGGGGCATGGGAGAACTTCAGGCTATGGGCATTTTATGGATTCAGTCTTCATTTCAGGGGGGAAAATGAATGGAGCTGATTGTTTGGAATCACCTGATACAGGAGTCAAACAATTCACTTCCTTCCCCCTCCCCCATACCTTGAATATTAATTTTTGTTTTGGGGGGGTTTTGAGATGAGGAGGATGCATTTCTAGGAAAATGCCTTTATTCTTGTACAGCTTGAGTAAAATTGCTACCTGGATCATTTTCATTACAGCACTCTACAAATGAAAAGAGAGAGAAAAAGGAGTAGAGGTAGATAAAACATCTGGGATATATATATATATATATATATATATATATATATATATATATATATATATATAATTCACCATTTACCTTAGTTTTCTAGATATTTCCCAGCAAGTATTTGTCTGGACTTGAATGATATGAATTATTAGGGGGGTGTTCCATTTTGCTTTCCTTTATAGACTCTAATTCTAAAGAAAATGAAACTCTACCTCTGGAATAAAAATAAATGGATCTTTCTCCTTGGAGAACCTTTCATATTAAGTACCAAGATGTATCACTGCCTCTTGGAATAACAAAAAGAGGGGTAGCCCTACTCACTACTACACCGACCCAAGAAAATATAGCTCCAAATATACCATCGGTGAAGCGTGAACTTTGATTTTTTTTGTCTATTAGTGGGAATGGGTTTGCACTGATGTTTCAACAACTTGGCTAGTGGCTATTGTGGGGATGAAAGACCAACACAAGCCCAACAACAAGAATGCTGCCAGCACAGGTTCTTTTGATCTGCTTTACTAAGGAAAGCAACATTAAGGGGTTAACAATCTTATTTTGATCCAACATACGAATATCATTCACTTAGTTCAAGGGAAAAAGTCAGCACCCTGAACTTCAGAGCAAACACAAACAATTACAAAAATACATTGTAAACAGACCAAATACAATTCGTAGTTACCAAGAAACCATCAACATCTGGGTGAGCCAGGAAGCTTTTAGAGCAGCTACCCAGAGTCTCATGCCAACACTCCTCCAGGAGTGAGAGCCTCTCACAAATAGCCCTGTTCTCTTGTCATCTGAGCTACCAGAACTTAGGCATATAGAACTTAGGCTCTGGTTTTAGCAATTCCCCTTAGGACCCTGAGGGCTTCACGCCCACATAGGTTTAGCGCCTAGTAGATAGGGGTTTGGGCCTGGGGCTTTGCACCTAGTAAGGCTCAATCAAAGACAATTAATTTATCATTCTAAAACAGTAAAAAAAAGTCCCAACTTAATTGATATTACAACTGACCTATCTACTTTCCCTTACTTGGCTCCCACTGTGACCAATAATCCAATGCATTTACAAATTGGCTGTGTTAGATCTGCAATTTGTGGTCATGGAAAGGAATGAAGGTCACTTGCCTATGTGAATGTAAGACCTGTGAGGTCATAGCCTCATTAGTCACAAACTCTAACCAAATGAGCTAAGAAGTCATAGATCAAAGAAAGATACTAACTTCCTGTTACATGAATTTTCCTCTTGGCTCCTTCTATTTACATTTTCACCATAACAGATATTTATGTCATTGAAAATTTTACAGATTCTAAGAATGACAGCAACCCTTCATCAAGGAGAAACAAGTTTGCAAATGTGATTGAAACTGGGCAAAAATGCAGTTTTTGAGACTTGGCAGTGTTCTAATATATGTCGCTCCTAAGTTTCACCCAGCTGGAGAAGGAAGCCCTGATGATTTTTCATGCCTCTTAAAGAACTAATGAAAATATTTGTTAGAGTGGAGATTCTATGGGGAGCTCTCCAGTGGGAAACTCCTTCCCCATCTGAACCATTAAGACTTGGAGACCAATCTCAAACTGAAAAGCTCCTGTCAAAAGGAACAGATGGGGACAGTATCTGAAGTCATTTCTTACAGTATCTGAAATTAATTTACAGTAAAATACCTACCTAACTAGGAACTAATTTCTTTTAAGAGTTTCTGAACTGGAAAATGAGCTCACCCGCTTACTACTTCAAATTTCCCTTTGTAGAACTGATCAAGCGGAAGGATGAGTATTATCTGAAATGTAGATCTGAAAAAAGGACATTAACAATAATGACATTTCTTCACGGTATTCATTTAGAAATTTGAATTAGCTGGAGTGTGCAGATAGAAGATGTCTTCACTTATAGCATTGTTTTCTTCAAGGGGTCATCAGAAGGTCAGATGTTGGGCCACCTTGGGCCATTTAGAAAAATGGCGGCCTTCTCATCTACCTTTAGGCCTTCTTTTACTGTGTTTGGGTTTCATTTTCCCTTGGCAATTGTCCCTGAGTGCTAATTTTGTGAGTTTGAAGGCCTTTAAAATGAAAAGAAAAAACAAACCTCTGTACTTTAAATGATTGATTAATCCCCAGAGATGGGTAAGGGAAGGGAAGGAGAAAAGTGAGTGAGACACAACCACTAAGTCATCATGATTGATTGGAGCTACATATTTATCTTGAAGGATTTTTAGAGAAAGTTAATGTGAGCAAAATTGCCTGCTGATTCAAAATATGTTCGATGTAACAATTTAATTTTAAATATAAAATACTATTTGCTCTAGTAGAGATCAGATCATCCTTTGATCAATAGAAGTCTGTTCTTCCCCTCTCTCTTTTTTATTCTTTAGTCTCCTGAACTCTTGAGGGCTTCTGTTATTCCATATGAATGAAGAAGTTATTCTCTGTATTCTAACAATGTAGGGATGGCTCATTAATATGAACCGAATTTTTTGGCAAAGAATGTATGCCTGGGATTTTTTCAACAGTGGAATCATCATTCACTCTGAAAATGTTTCATTGCAGTGAGGTTTATTCCAAGTAAATGTGTTTTGTTCTAATAGGGGATTTTTCAATCCCAAATATAATAATCAATAGCTTATTGTCTTTTGGGGAGTGTGTGTGTTGTGTGTGTGTTAGTGGTGGTAGTTAACTAGCTTCTATCTTTATTGTGGCTTATGATTGATTCTCAACAGGCCATATGTAAATGATGATTAAAGTGACAGACCCAAGGTTAATTATAGATTGATAGAATGTTAGTTGAAAGAAACTCTAAAGCTCATCTAGAGCCAAACCCTTCATTTTACAAGTGAAGAAACTAAAGCCAAGTAAGGTAACTTACTTGTGACTTACCGAAGGTCACAAAGCTAGTAAGCCAGAGAGCTGGAACTAGAATCCAGGCCTTATGGTTCCCAGTCCAGTGCTTTTTGAAATATATCATACTTATGTATGCAGGTAGATAAAGCAAAATGCAATAATTAGAAGATCCATTAAGGGGTGGAATGAGAACAAAGCCAGAAATTGAGCTTATAGTTTGGCAAATGAGTGGTGTTGGGGAAAATTTCCTGGAGAATGTGAGTCTATGAGGAAGAAAATGGTTTTGGATTAAAAGAGGAAAATACATTGGGTCTAGGCCAGGAGTAGGGAACCAGCAACCTGGAGGCCACATGTGATTGTCTAGGTCCTCAGGTACGGCTCTTTGACTGAATCCAGTCTGGATTCACACCTTCACTGGAGTGGGTCAAAGGGCTGCTCTTGAGGACCTAGAGGGCCACACGTAGCATCGAGGCCACAGGTTCCCCACCCCTGGTCTTTGGAGTACAGGAGTAGAGAAAGGAAGATTTTACTATAAACTCCATGAATGCAGAGGTTCTATCTTATCTACCTCTAGCATGGTGGTCTGCACAAAACATTTGCTTCCTAAATGTTACATCTACTCAGTCACAGTCGAAGACTGATGTAGAGCAAGAGACTGAAGCAGACAAGTGACAGAGTAGTTATTTGGTGGAGAGCTTCAGTGAAATTGAATTGATCCCAAAGCATACATACCCCAAGATAGGCCACACTACTACAATGAGATCCATTTGAAGGGGGGAAGTGTTGGAAAAATAACAATTCTATACAACACTCAGGCTTTATACAAGTCAGATTTGGAGGATCAGGAAAGTAGAGGTTGTATTTGGACCAATACTTGCAATCAACATAAATGTAAATTCTCAGTGAAAGAGGCCTTCTGTTTTTGGTGGCCTGATTTTTCCTTTTAATTGTCATGAGAATTGCTCCAATCCTTTTTCCAGTTGGCTCCCCCCAACACAAAGTAAAGGAAAGACTTAGTAATTATCTGGTTAATTTGATCGATGTCAAGCTCTAGTCTAGATAATGCTAGCCCCAGTGTGGCGTGGCTCCAGAGTGGATTATCCAGTTGGCCTGGTGATGCTACTTAAATTAATTGGATAATGGCCAAGTCTCCCTTTCACAAACTCCAGGCCTCATGTCACACTTCCTCTGTGAACTCAGCTTGAGAAAATGATTATTCCATTTGGGCAAAAGGAAAGCAACCATCATCTCAAAATGGAAACTTCGAAGGGTAGTGGGATTTAAAATTAGGAGGGGCCTTAGAGATCATCTCGTTTAACCCCCTCATTTTAGAGAAGGAAAAACTGAGTCCTGGCAAGGGGAAGTGATTTCCTCAGGTCACACTGGAAACAAGTGACAGAGCCTAGGTTTGAAATCAGGTCCTCCCATTCTAATTCCAGCCCAACTGCTACTACATTATCAAAGTTTTCTACAGTGCTCAACCTGGTAGGTCTTGTGAAATCAGAGTGAACCTAGCAAGATAAAGAATTCATTAGTAGTTGTGTCATGGGGAAGCCAAGTACAAGAGCCAGACTTACTGAGACACTTTCCTTAAGAGACTTTGGAATCGAAATGGGATTGGCTCCGGGATGAGTTTGCAGATATTTACTTGTCCGTACTTTTATTACAAAACTTTCAGACATCTATAACCCTTGGGCCAAGGCAGCTCTGCATTCACAAGGATTCAAGCTCAATCTTAGGACCTTATCAGTGATTCAATACTCTCATACGGCTTGTGTCTTGTACCCAACCAGATGCTTTCTCTCTATCTTTTTGGCACCTCGAAGTCTAGCTTCCTGCTAGAGTATTTGAGTTAGCTTAACTGCTAGCAACCAAGATGACCAGGAGGCATTTTGAACATACATTTTTATTATAAAACAGATATGGTCATAAATGGATGTCGAATCCGAGTCCAGCATTAAGGAACACATCCACAACATCAATTGGGAAAGGCTAGGTAAGTATGCTCCAATAACTTGTCCCATGACAAATATAGGCTTAACATTCCCATCTGCTTGCTGTTCCACCCATCTCTTGTGGTTGCTGCTTTTGCAGCACTGTTTCTGCTACGTGTGCTCTTACAGCTTCAAGACACTTAGGCTTCTATGTCCTAAGAATACTCTTTTCTATTCAGACAGTTCTCTTCCCTTCTTCTTTCTTCCCAGTGACCCTTTATCTACAGCCACCCATACTTGGAATTTTCTGCTATATGCCTTTGGTCCATGGCAGTCTGGGAAAGTAAGTTTTTCCTATACCAGCACCATGTCTACTGTGGCCTATGTACATATGTGGCATATCCATTCCACATGTGTCTCTCATCTTCCTCCCCAAGCCCGTCAAAAAGGGATAGAAATGGGGGGAGGGAGGGAACAACGTTAAGGCTCCTTATGCTTGTGTGCTAACTCCTCTAACAAGGGAACATGGTAGTCTATCAATTGGGGTTTGGCTCTGCAGTGTGATTTCTGATGTGCAGTTGTTTTTTGCTTCACATTTTTCTGGCTCTTCTTTGCAGAGAGGTGGATCAGACAATACCTCTTGAGATTCTATGAAAGCCAATCAATTGTCAGTTTCAGTGCAGAGGAAAATTGAATTAATATTTCTTTTTTGCTGATTGTGTTCTTTTAGAAAACTGGCAGCAAAGGATTCCTTTCTACCAAACTTTCTTTACATTCACATGGATTTCTCAAGTGTTTGACAATTAGTCTTTCTGTGGACATTTTGAAATAATGACCTTTTGAGAGATTCCAGAGCTCCAATGTTAGCTTTTTTATGCTACTGTGGATTTAAAACTCCATGCCTAGTGTAAGTTCAGTGGCCACAGATTGGAAATTTGATTTTTTTTTCTCCCTCAGTATAGCTGCATTAGCATTCAGCTATGGGGTTGTAAGATAATGGTATTTAAAGCAACCCTTCATTCTGTTGTCATGGAGGCGGCACAACCCTGTATCAGCGGACTATGTGCCAGTAGTCTCTGTACAACCTTGTTTTTATCTGCCAATTTTAATTTAATTACAGGAGAAATTATTTTACTCTCTCTCTAAAATTTGCTATTTATTTTGGGTCTTAGATGTTAAAATGTTAAAACTGGTTGCTCTTTGAGTATGAAAAACCTATCTTTCATAAAGCTCTTTTAAAAATCAAAACATTCTGTCACTCTCAGTTCTGAGACCGTGAAACAAGCATTGAAGTTAAATGTCTCTGTTTGTGACAGGAAAATGGCTTTCAGTGAATCTTCCTGAATAGATATGTATGCCTGGGGATAACTGAGGAAAGAGAATGTAAGAACTTTTTAGATTACAGTCACTGACGCCACAGGGTCAGCCATGCAGAACTTCCATCGACAGGGGAGATACATGTTTCCTGGCTGTAATTAATATTGGTTTCGTATATTTACCCCGAAGCTGACTGATAGGCATGATTTTGGGCTTTTTCAGCAGTGTCAAACAAAATTGACCAACTCAATTTTAGGAACTTTCAGGAATTATGTGTTGTGATCCATGAACACAAACTTCCTCAAAGGAAAGAATACAATAATCTGCCAGTAATGAAATCTACCACTAGTTGCCTAGAAAAATGTACTGGCCTCCTAGTCCTCTTATGAGTCGTGAATATACATTTCTTTGTTGTTTGTATGTGTGCAATAACATGTGGTGATGTCTGCCTGACTGTCTGATGGGAGATAATTTAATACAGGATATGGATGTCCTTTTATTTTTTCCCTCCCAAAATAGACACGTCTGAAATTTCAACTCAAAAATCAAAAAGAGAGAAATCTTTTAAATAAGATAAGCAATATTTTCCTCTCTCTGCAAGTAACTGTATTTCCGATACTTGGAATTCTGTTTATTCTGAGGCCAAATTTTGAAAAAAAGGAGAATATTTTGGATTGTTACTTATAATACAAAGCCTCCTTGAAATCCATTTTAAATGTCTTGTATTGAATAGCTTATTCCTTACTGATTAATGAAAAAACATATATATATATATACATATAATACATGCTATATGTGTGTGTAAGTACACCTATATCTATCGACAGATAGATAGATAGCCTAGTAGTAACAAAGTAGAATTGTACTTTTGATGTGGCAATTATAAATGTTTTAACCAATTCTTTGTCAGCTTAACATCTCTTTGAATTTTCAATAATGATTTATCTTTTCATGATCACTCCATACATCACTTAGCTTCTTTACAGTGGAAGATCCTTCAGCTTTGTGGAGCCTTTTGGCTGAGGATGGGAAAGAGAGGGGCAGGGGAGAGCTGTGCACAGCCCTAGTCACACAGCTCTGGAGTTACATGCATCAGTCAGCAAAAGCAGGCTTCAGCATTATCGAGTGAAAATTAAAGAGTCGAACATCCCAGTATCTACTGTATTTGCCTGCTGCTAGACACTCAAGCATGGAGAACAGGATACACCTCTATGGATGGATAGCTTTTCTTATTAAAAAAACACAGTGGGAAGCACAGTAGGGGAACATACTAAAACAAGGCTTTGTAGTAATTTCCTTGAAAGAAATTTCCCAAGATAGCAACTTGAAAAGCTTTTAATCTTATGACTAGCTACAGAGTGCATTTTGCATTGGGTGGTATTTAAGAAGTCCATTAGATGACTACAGATCTGCTAGAGTTTGTCTAAATTGTGTTCTTTTTCTTTAATTTAATTTTTTTCCTTAAAAACATTTGGAATTCCAATTCATAAAAATAAAGTCATGTCTGTACCTTGGCCAAGAACTTTCTGAATAACTTGTTGGTGATTTTCCCTTGGAATGAAAAAAAAATGCCTGGGCAATGACTTCACTTGATAAAATGATGAACTTTTATGGCACTGTTTCCTGAACGTCTCGCACATTTTAACAGGTGAATGATAAAGGATGTTCTGTGTCCTTTCAGTTGTTCTAAGCAGTACTAGAGAGTTTGAGCTTTTGTTGTTGTTTTTCAGTCATGTCCCACTCTTCGTGACCCCATTTGGGGTTTTCTTGGCAAAGATACTGGAGTGGTTTGTCATTTCCTTTTGCAGCTCATTTTACAGACGAGGAAACTGAAGCAAACAGGGTAAAGTGACTTGCCCGGTGTCACACAGCTAGTAAATGTCTGAGGCCAGATTTGAACTCAGGAAGATGAGTCTTCCCGACTCCAGGCTTGGTACTCCATCCCCTGTGCCACGTAGCTGCCTGTTAGAGCTTTAGCACAACATTGTCACATGGTAGTTTTTCCTAATATTATAAAAGAAACATTTCAGAGAGTTGTCAGAAATGCTTGCTTAACCCTTCTGCCTCTTAGTGTTTCCTGTGCCATCTTGGAGTCTTACCTGCTGGGCCAACTTATAATTTTTGATAATCCTCTTTCTTATGAATTTGCTTGTGTCTGTTGTTTATGTCTTCAATTAAAGATGATCTTTAAAAAGAAAAGCCAAACAAATTCTGATCTGAAAGCATCAGAAAGAGGTTTTGTGAATTGTAACCACTTGGTGGAATGCAGTTCAGCGCTCCACTGATATTTGATATTCTGAAAGTACAGCTCCAATAATGTGGTCAATGTTTTCTAATAGAATGAATCCATTAATGTACTTTGCACATTTTGACCAAAGTGGAGCTTTTGATTACACTTGACTCAGAGTGGAAACTAAGACAGTTTTGGCCTACGTTCACCACAAACACACAGGCAGGGAGTAGAGAAACATGTCTAATTTGACATTAAAGTAATAGAGTTGTTCTTAACACTTGGAGATTTGCTTAAGAGGCAGTCCTGGCATCATTAATAGAATCAGGGAATTTCATGTGATGTCATACTTGGTGTCAATTTACAAAATAAAACTTTGAAAAGTCAGAGTCAAGCAACACCTCCTGCCTTTGGACTGGATTTCAGTAGTTTATACTGTCAGGTGTGGTAGGTAGGATACTTTACAGTAGCAACAATGCTTTTCTAAGCAGCTGCCACTTGTGAAAGCTTTATTTCTATAGCTTACATTGATGGGGACATCAAATTGAATTTTCCCTTCTTGATAAGCCCTCAAAACAAAAGTCATACAGAGAAAGATAGAATACAAAAATTCTTCACCTAGTCTAGGGTTCTTTACCTCATTAGTGTCACAGGCCCCTTTGGCAGTCTGGTGAATCCTATGGCCCCTTTCTCAGAATAATGTTTTGTTTTCTTAATTCACAATTGAAGGAAAGTATTAAATTTCATTTAGAAATCAAGATGCATATTTTTTCTCATCCAAGCTCACAGATCCTCTGAAATCTAGCTACAGGCTTCTTGGAGGTTTGTGGACCCCAGGTTAAAAATCCCTGACTTATTGGCTTACTAATGTAAATGCAATCTGTAGGATTTCATACATTGGCTCATAGAAAGATCTATACATTGTTTTGTAGTGAGGGCATTTTAGTAGTTAAGGAATGGAGATAAAAAAGAAAAAACTACACCAAGTATTGGCCTTCCATTTTTATCTTCATTTATCACTAAGTCTTCTTAAAATGTGATCCTTCTAATAGAATTCAGTTAGTTTCCTTTGGAGTAAAACTGGTACAACCTCATGTAATAGTTTGGGTCTCTTTTTAGTGTTTTTGATCATTTCCCTAACTAACCTAATCTGCAATCTTCATTTAATGCCTGCAAAAGAGTGTCGGAGGTGGCAGGGTTAGATGTCTGAACTTCAGACTGGTTTTTATCTATTTGATGTTGCTTTAGCTGTCTGAAATTGCAGAAGAAAAGCCTTCTTTTGGAGGATGTGTCTCAGTGTCAGGAACAGAAACCATTTCTCTTAGCTTGGAGAATAAGAGCTCAGAGTTCCAAAATAAATTGTGCTTTCATGGTATTTAAAAGTGAATTGCCTATTTTAATGAACACACAATGATAAGCTCCATTTGAAAATATATATCTTTGTATGAAGAAAACAGAAAAAGCCTTTTGAGTGATGTGTTTGAATCCGTCTCAACTTGCTAAGTAGAATCAGGGGAAAGGGCTGATGCAATCTTTGGTGATAGAATGGCATAATATCTTCAAACCTACTCTTTTTTCTTATTTCTTACACCATGAGTTCACAGTTCATCTAAACATCAGTAGTTAATGAGACCTAGGCTGTTTTGCCGGTACCCATTGTTGCTCATGCTCCAGAAACTCATTTAATTTGCATCAGAATGAAACAATCTGATGTTTATAATATACTAGGAGCATTGCTTTTTGTGAATCTTTTTAAAATCACCTAAAAATAAGTCTTAGAAATGAATTTTTTTGACTCAACCGAAAGGCGCTTTTTCACACATTTCTGAAATGTCCATCAAGGGAAAGTGCAGTTCAACTTTCATTATGTGAATATGCTAGAGAATGGCCAGTTAGAGTTTTATTTTATATTCTTTAAAAACATCCTACAGGGAAACAGTTAATCTATTTTAAACTAAAGCTTTACTTTTGTAATCTAGCCAGTGCTTCGAGTTGTGTCATTGATCTATGATTTATGGGATTTAAACTACCTCATGGCTGTAACACTGGTTTCTATCCAAGGTGCTGAGTTGAATACTAATTACAAGATCAGATTTATGCTGTTGGGCTAAGCAGCTGAAGGAGTTCTCCATGAAGGACTCCCTTCTCCAACGCTGACACAGTGGAACCCTAGGGAGGTATTTGTAAAGGAAAAAAATGAGGGGCACATAAATGGTAACGAAGAAAATTTCTTAAGCTATATTTTGTAAGTCTGTTGAATGAATGTCTTCCAATCACACACAGCCAGTCGCGAATGGAGGTGTGTTTATTTGTGCAGATGGAAGGCACACACTCTATATTGCCCAGTTTATTTTCTTACCCCTATATGTGCTTTTGTGTGGATACAGTGTAAACAATCAAATCAAAATTTGTGGATTCATTCTAAACCTTAGATTAACAGCTAAAATAAAAGGGTATAATGGGAGGAGCACCAGACTAGGAGTGAGGAAATCTGTGTTCTGGGCCCATTCTGGCTGCTAATTAGTTACTGTGACCTCCGGCAAGTCACTCCGCCTCTCAGCCTCAGCTTCCTCATCTCTAAATTGAAATGGTTAGTCCCTCTGGCCTTAATATACTCTGATTCTATGATGCAAGCTTTTCTTTAACAGTAGATCCAAATTGCTAAAGCAGCCTTTCATTTGGCCCTCAGATGTCAAGTTGCTTTACTGGAAGGAAGGGAGAGATTCTTCAAGAGCTTAGAAAAGGCAGCTCCTTCTGTCTATGGGTACTCAGTGCTGGCACACTTATAGTTTGGTTGAGAACTAACAGTCACTGGATTTTTGTATACAACACAAAATATTATCTTCTTCAACATGGAAAAGCCAGTAGGACACACCTAGAAAAAGCAAATGGTATCATCATTAGAGGCTGAGCACTGGTAGTTGAGATCCGGCAGCACAGCCATTTTTGTTGTTCAGTCATGTCCAACTCTTCGTGACCCCATTTGCTGTTTTCTTGGCAAAGGTACTGGAGTGGTTTGCCATTTCCTCCTCCAGCTCATTTTACAGAGGAGGAACTAATGAGGCAGACAAGGTTAAGTGACTTGCCCAGGGTCACACAACTAATAAGTGTCTGAGACCAGATTTGAACTTAGGAAAATGGGTCTTCCTCACTTTAGGCCTGGTGCTCTATCCCCTGCAGCGCCACCTAGCTGCCCATAGATGCCATAGATGAATGAAAAATAAGGCCAGCCTTTGGAATCTAACTTAAAACTAAAAAGGCAAGTATTTATAAATCTGAGTATGGTTTGATTTTCAAAAGATTCTAAACTACTCTTTTCTCCATGTCAGCAGAGAGCACATGTGCTAGTTGGTGTTTCTTTGCCCTGAACCTACCTCAAATTATTATTATCTTTCTCTTTGTTGGCTTATCACTCAGTCCAAGACTACCTACTAGCCCATAGCATAATAAAAGCATTCTAGGTATTTGTGTCACTTAACACAGTTTAATCAATCTTGTAGCTGTGGGCATTGATTGTTGTGACAGCTGAATTGAACCAGTCATTTGTGTTATGGTCTGTTCATTTTGTGCACATACATGGCCTAACTATCAAATTAAATCTCTAAAATGGCAAGCAAGCCAAAAACATTCAGGCCCAGTACACAAACCATAAATGCCAAATCCAGCAGGGCACTTTATGGCCAGCTAAATGTTGGAGTGTTATTATTAAAATGAAGCCTTTTGAATTAAGGAACAACTTTTATTCATTGCCAGTTTCCACATTACTTAATGGTCTGTATTCTCAACCCCCAAACGTCTGATGACAAATGTGCAGTTTATCACTAGGCCCATTTTTTACATTTCTAGACAGCTAGGCTTGACCAAAGCAGACATTTCTCTGGCAGAGCCTTTAAGAATCCAGGGCCATCTCAGCAATCTCATGAGGCTTAAGTTGATGATGTTCAAGGAAATTCTTTGTAAAGATGGATTTTCTTTAACATGCTCTAGCTGTGTCTCCATGTGCAAAATAAGAGAAATGAGGTAGCTTTGGCCTCGTTTCCCATTCCAAAGTCTCTCAGCAGCAGCAGAGGTGATGGTATCACAGCTTCACACCAGATTAGTGATTCACATTTTCCAGATGCTTATCTCTACTTTTCTTGGGTAAATAAAAAAAAGAGGAAGAGGCTAATTGGGCTAAATAAAAATGCTTTTATTTATTTAGCAGGTAATAGTGGGAGAGGGAAAAATAATGAACATTCTTTGATAATGGAAAGTTGTATGTTATCTAAGTGCCACTGTGGTTTTATTATGGTTCTGGTTCATCTCCACTCTCTTGTTCCTCTTTAAATCCTTTGGGGAATATGAGATCTTATCAGTGTGAGTACTCTAGGAATGGATCTCAACCCACCCATGACTTCTCATCCTATGAGATTCCTGTCATCATTCTTCCATAGACACTCTATTTCCTTCCCACTTGTTAGAGGCCTTTCCTCTAGGACCTTTTCCATTTTTAGAGTACCAGTGAAGTACTTAATCCCTCTGTCTGTTATCTCTTGCTCTTGCCACGTGACTGGCCCATCTCTTTTCTGGTAGCATATTCCCTCAGTGTTATCCGTTATGCCACTTCTTGAGCATAGGCCATCATTGGCCATATGTGACTGCCTACTTGGGCCTGTCATACATCCCTCAATTGCTCTTTGGGCTACCTCCAATTTGAATGTTTTGGAGATCATGGTGTTAAAAGATTTGTAATCATAGCTCATTGCCAGAACATTTGTTTTAATAAGGGGACCTTCACAACAGGGAGCAGGTTGGGATCATTAAATGAAACCCCAAATTTCACTGACAAAATCCAGGCCATTCATATCTTCCCATCGAATTCTGGGTCACATTCATTGTCTATCTCTAGTACCTAACCCAAATATGTGTACTTATATACTCAATCAATGGACTGATTATTCAACTGTATGTCCTAATATACATGAATAGGTATTATTTATCCATTTAGTTTTTCCTATAGAGTTTAGTGTACCAATCTCTTTTGAATAATCATAGATTTCCCTAAGGGAGGCCCTGTAATGCTCTGAAGCTTGATGCAGTCAGTACCATAGCATCCATAGACAAGAGCATTTGAAGGATCTCACCATCTATAGGGAATGCCTCTTCTATATGGATGTCATGCAAGACAACCTCTGTGATGGAAGTAATCCCCTTTGATGAGCCTCCTTTGGCATTAAGAATAAGTCATCAAACATATCAGGGAATCTTTATAATCTTAACACAGACATGAGAGTTACCTTGTTGGAGAATATCCTTTAAAGCTATGTTTTGCTCTGTGGAGTCCTATGCGTCTTTGTAATTGATTAACAGTAGATGATAGGATCTTGTATTCTCTGTACTTTCTAGTCACCTTTCCCCCTAATACATGTCAAGATTACTAGAGATAATTTGCCCAGCCTCAAATGATACTATTTTTCTTCTAATGTAAAGCCATTGATCTTAGACATATGTAGGTTGTTCAGTTTGGTAAAAAAGAAAACTTCTTTAAAGTGAAAGTAGCTCTTGGAAACTAATTGCAGAGTTGTAAGGATATAAATGAGTTGCAGTGTGGCCCACAAGGCTCAAGTGATCTATACTAGGCTTTGGGATCTATACTATTTGACTTCAGGAAACTGCAAAGCCCATTTAATGACCCAAACTTCATCCAGAAATTAAAGATCCATTAAAAATTCCAGTGTTCTGTTGTTATTATTGTATGGCTATGAGACATGGAATGCAACCAGTCTTAGAAGGATTGAAAATGATTATCACATAGGGCAACAGAGAGGCACATGGTGGATATGAGTTGGCTACAACATACAAAAATGACAAACTTTAAAGCGCAGGAGTAAGACATGTTATCAAGGGAATGTATGGTAAGAAGGAAATAGGAAATAGTCACACATTGAGAGGGAGATATGACAAGGGAATATCCTGAGGTCTCTACTGATACCCTCATATTGTCAGAAGAAGTTGAGAAAGGCCTCCGGAATTTAGAGTGGACCCTGGGTTGACATTATAGACAAGAGCCACACAGGTCAGGCAGGCATGGGTGAGTTGTGATTTGTATCATTGGAAAGAATGTTCAAATCATTGGGGTCACAGATGCATTTGAATATTTGAGAGAGATCTATACTAATTGGGAGAATTAGAAATGATGAACCATATGTCTTAGTTCCTTTTACTGACGATGTATAGATACAGAGCTGGTAGAGCTGATTTCTTGACCTTTGTAGGGTATGATAAAAAGTGCTTTAAGGGCCAAGAATTCTGTTGTGATGTCCAGAATTGCTTTTGATTGAAAGTGATGATAGGCCTTGCAAGCTTTATGCCTCAAAGTGATAAGTGGGGCAGTCATTCCCTACCTCTGAGTTAAAATTATTGCAAGGGAGCTATGAATCCCTATGCAAAACTATAAATATCTTCTAGAAAAAGAATAATGTTTTATATATCTACATTACTATTCTTGGCATGTAGGTAGTAGGCAGAAACTATTGTTTTTTTAATTAAAAATTTTTTCAATTAACATTTTCTCTCTCTCTCTCCCTCTCCCTCCCTCCCTCCTTCCCTCTTTCTCTCACTTTCCACCCCCTCACCCAGAAAAAAGAAGAAAAACAAAATACCTGCAACAAATATGCGCAGCCAAGCAAAAACAAATTCCCGCATTGGCCATATCCCAAACTGTGTCTCACTCTGCATATCTAATCCATCACTTCTTTGTTAGGAAGTAGGAAGCATTCTAAATCCAGGTTGATAAATTATGACCCCAGGCCCAAATGTGGCCTGTCTCCGACTTTTGTATGGCTTGAGAGATAAGAATGCTTTTGTATTTAAATTTCTAAATCCATTTTTATCATGTGAGTCATACAAAAGCAGGTTGCAAACCACATTTAGATTGTGGGCTGTTGTAAATTGCTGTCCCCTGTTCTAAATTGCTAATCCTGTTTGATCATTATGTTGACTGGAGGTTTTAAATCTTTCATAATCATTCATTTTAACAATGTTGGTATAGTAAAAATTGTTTTCCTGCTGCTTACTTCTTTCTTTTGATGTCTTTCTTTCTTCTTGTGTTTGTATTTAAAAGCTTCTGCCTATTTCCAGTCTTTGTTAAGGAATACTTGAAAGTCTCCTACTTTATTAAAGGTTCATTTTCCCTTTTGTAGGATTATATTCAGGTTTTCTGGGTAAGTTATTCTTTGTTTATTAGCTTATAACTTTTGCCTTTTGCAATTTATTGGCTCCTTTTGAGTGGTAGCTGCTAAAACTTGTGTGACCTTGACAGTGGTCCCTCAGTACTTGAGCTTTTTCTGACTGCTTGCATTTTTTTTCTTTCATCTGGAAGCTCTAGATTATGGCTGTGACATTCCTGGGAGTTTTCATTTTGGGTTTCTTTTAAGGAGTTAACTAGAAGATTCTTTCTCTTTCCACTTTGCCCTCTGATTCTGAGAAATTTAGAGAGTTTTCTTTCATGATTTCTTGAAATATGTCTAAGATTTTTTTTTGGCACTTGCTTTCAGGTAGTTCAAATTATTTCTTCTTAATCTGTTTTCCACGTCAGTTGTTTGTAAGATTATCTTAGATTTTCTTCTATTTTTTCTATCTTTTGACTTTGTTGTAATATTCTTTGCTATTGCATTGTGTCATTAACTTCTGTTTGATTCACTCTAATTTTCTAATTTTCAGGGAGCCTGTTACTTAGGGTAACTTTTCATACCTCTTGAACTGAACTATTCTTCCAAGACTCTCCCCATAATTCATTTCTTTTCCAATTCTTTCCTTTATCCTTTTGTTTTATTTATAATATTATTTTAACTCTCGTGTAATTTCTTTTACCAATTATAATTGATCTGGTGGACAAGATACAAACACATATATATGTATGTATATATACACACACATATATATATAG
Source organism: Trichosurus vulpecula (assembly GCF_011100635.1). Classification (NCBI taxonomy): domain Eukaryota; kingdom Metazoa; phylum Chordata; class Mammalia; order Diprotodontia; family Phalangeridae; genus Trichosurus; species Trichosurus vulpecula. Next base: position 21,574,784 of record NC_050582.1, read on the forward strand.
TATGTATGTATGTATATATGTTTTGCTTGTAGATATTTTGAAGTTATTTTCTTCTTTTGGGTTTGTGGCTTGGGAATCCCTGGCCTCATAATAGCTCTTTATTTGCCCTTTTTTCATTTAATGATTCTTCCAACAATCTGGTCTGGGCAATCCAGCCTTGCTGATCTAGCTGTGAGTTCTGAGGGCTGAGTTTGGAATTCTGGCCCTTCTAGAATTACCCTGGCATTGCTTTCCTGGGTGGGGGATTAGTCTCTAATTTTCTCTGTGTGACTTTGTGCTTTAGGCTCTGGACACTGAGATCTTGGCCCCTTGGGAGACCCCATATTGCTGGCCTGGGCAGGAGGCTGAGTATAATATCAGCTCTGGGCATCCCTTGGAGCTCTGGACACAGTCTGTGATACTGGACTACCCTCATTCTATAGATCTTTCCCTGATCACTTGCATGCACCTATAAGTTTTTATCTTGCACTGGAAACATGTCTCACTGTAGTTCTTTTGATTTTCTGTTCACTACTGGTCTAGCATTCTTTTTAGATCATTGTTAAAGTAGTTGTGCAGGGACTTGTGCTATATTGCTTCCTCCTGCCCCACTTGCCTGTTCTCAGGTAGAGGGGATTGTAATTAATAAAATACAAATACATTTTAAAAATATAACTAAACTCATAGTATATATTTTCAGAATCACAGATAATAGTATAACTATTATCACATGGAGGTTCAAGACATTTTTTACATTAAAAAGACATCTTCAAATAAAGGAAAATATAAAAACCCAACTCTCGTAACTTTAAATATGAATGGGTTAAACAATCCAATAAAACCAAACAAAATAAACCCCTGCAATCTTTTGCTAACAAGGAAACACATCTAAGATATGCAAAGAATCAAAACGAGAGGCTGGAACAAAATTTATTACACATAACCAGACAAATAGGAGTTGCAGTCATGCTACCTGATAAGGCAAAAGAGAAATCACGATGTAAAAAGAAGGAAGTTACCTTACACTGGATGGAACCCGGGACAAGAAACCAATATCAGCATTTAAACTCATAAGGGAAAATTGACTGAATTGCCAAAAGACATAGATAGTAACACAATCACAGTAGTAAACAGTAATGGTCGAGAAGTAGTGAACACATCTTTTGCAGACCATAATGCAATAAAAATAATAATTGAGAGAGCACAATCAAAAGACAAAGACTTTAATGGAGATTTAATAACCAAATCCTAAATCATGAGTGGGCCAAACAACAAACAGAACCAATAAACATGTGAAGGACAGTGATGATAAAATAGCTTTCCCAAATTTCTGAGATGCAACTAAAACAATCCTCAGGAAAAAGATTAAATTCCCTAAAACACACACTAACAAAATAGAAAAGGACAAGATTAATGAACTAAATGTACATTTAAAAATTAGAATCAGAGAAATAGATAAATTGGAAACAAAAAAAGCTTAAAAAGCTTTGATTCAGAGCTGGTGCTGCTGTGTATGTGCCACCCCAGTGAAATTATTGACAAAAGAAATGGTTCATACCTACCAAGATATTTGTAGTAGCTTTTTTATGGTAGCAAAAAACTATAAGTAAAGGAGATGTCTATTAGTTGTCGACAAAAAAAATTGTAGTATGTGAAAGTAATGGAATATAATCATGATGATTGTAAAAGATGAATTATGATGACTACAGAGAAGCAAAGAAAAAACTACAAGAACATCTGATGCAAAGTGAAGTAAGCAGAGACAGGAAAATATCATTTTTGCTGTTCAGTTGTTTCAAACTTTTTCTGACCCCATTCCTTATCCAGCTCATTTTACAGATAAGGAAATTGAGAAAACCAGGGTTAAGTGACTTGCCCAGGGTCACCCAGCTTGTAAGGGTCTGAGGCCAGATTTGAACTCAGAAAGGTAAGTCCTCCTGACTCCAGGCCCAGCACTCTCTCCGTTGTGCCACCCACCTGCCCTAGGAAAACATTATACATAATGACCAAAAGAATGTATATGGAGAGAACAAGAACCATAAAACAATCAAAACTGAATGTTGTGAAATTATAAAGGACATACTTTGCCCAAAAGTACATATAAGAAAAGATAACTTCCCTCCACTCCTTTGCAGAGGTATGAAGGGATTGGTCTCAATGGAGATGGAATATTGTATATAATGTCATATTTTTAGATGTATTGACTGGCTTTCACTAATATTTTTCTTTTCCTCATTTAAAATAATTGTTGTAAGGTATGACTTTCTAGGAAGAGGTAGGATGGGGATACAGCGTACAGTTTACATAATGTAAAAGCAAAAGATATCAATAAATATCTATGGAAAAAAATAACAGAAAAGAAGCCCTCATAGTTAGGAGGTTGGGAAGTTCTGGCACAAAGTTAATGGTTACCCTAAAGGTATGCTCTGTGATTCCCTTTTATACTGGCTGGGCTGTGTGCTTTGGTGTGAGTCTCTTTGTGAAAGAACTCTGTGAAAAATAGGTTTTAAAATGCCCCATCCATAAACTGCAAGGCTTTTGAAATAAAGTACAGATGATTTCTCCCTCACAAATCTAAAGACACATGAAAATATAATTAACCAATGTGGTATAAAGTTGGTCCCTATTTTGAATTATGATAACGTCTCATTTGTCCAGCATAATAGAAGGATTAATGGTGAATGACTTGTCCTTACAACAGAATCATATTCCCCCAAGCATCAAAACTTTAAAAAAAAGTTTTTATGGTTTCTTCAAAGTTCTGTGACAGCGCTTCCTATAAGCAGAGTATCTTGAACACAATTTGACCTTTTATTGATGACTCGGGGTTATCATTATGGAACTTATTTACTGTGCTGTGCTTTTAAGACAATGATGTCCTCAGAGACTCTTGAGATGGGGAGTGCTCTTTGCCCCTACCTTAAACAATCTCAGACTTGTACTTTTCTGGGTGATGTTTTATCTATCCTCTTCTTTGATGCCAATTGTTTCTTCTCTATTGTCAGTATATCTGCTTTTTTCAGCCCAACACTATTGCTACCACTACTCTGATGTCTGTTATTACTTAGATCAGGGCTGTTCAACCTTAGGTTTTTATGGAAACAATAGACAATATATTTTGATTTGCCATTTTAGTGAGAGCTCTGCGGTAGCTCGGCTTAGTTTACTAAAGCATTTATGTAAATTTCTAGGCTTGTAGGCAGGCTGCATAAATCTCACTGTAGGCTGCATCTTGGACAGCCCTGACTTAGAGTAAACTAAAGATTAAAAGAAGTGAGGTAACCAAATTTGTTAAGTCACTAACATTAATTTTATTTTATATTTTTCCATTTTAATATTATTTTGTTTTTTCTTCCAATTATATGTCAAAACAATTTTTAGCATTCATTTTGACAAGGTTTTGAGTATCAAATTTTTCTCTCTCCCTCCCTCCCATCCCCTTTTCTGAAAATGGTGGGCGACTTAATATAGGTTATGCATGTGCTATCATGCAAAACATACTACCATATTAGTCAAAATTGTGAAAGAAGAAACAGATCAAAAGGAAAAAACAACACGAGGAGGAATAAAGTGAAAAAATATACTTCAATCTGCTTTCAGAATCCATCAGTTCTTTATCTGTATGTGGATAGAATTTTCGTTCATGAGTCCTTTGTACTTGTCTGGGATCATTGTGTTGCTGAGAACAGCTGAGTCATTCATAGTTGATCATTACCCAGTGTTGCTGAGACTGAGGACCATATTCTCCTGCTTTTGCTCACTTCACTATGCATCAGTTCATGCAAGTCTTTCTAGGTTTTTCTGAAGTCTGCCGGTTCATCATCTCTTATTGCACAATAGTATTCCATTACAGTCATATGCCACAGCTTGTTCAGCCATTCCCCAATTGATGAGCATCCCCTCAATTTCCAATGTTTTGCCACTACAAAAAGGGTTGCTATAAATATTTTTGCACATGTAGGTCTTTTCCCCCTTTTTATGATCTCTTTGGGATACAGACTTAGTAGTGGTCTTAGTAGATCAAGGGTATGCACAGTTTGGTTGCCTTTTGGGCATAGTTCCAAATTGCTGTCCAGAATTATTGGATCAGTTCACAATTCCACTAACAGTGCATCAGTGTCCCAATTTTCCTACATCCTCTCCAATACTTATCATTTCCTTTTTTCATCATATTGGCCCATCTGATAGGTGTGACTTGTTATTAGATAGCTTTGATGTCTTCATCTGAGAGCTGCCTATTCATATCTTTTGACCATTTATCAATTGGGGAATGGCTTGTATTCTTATAAATTTGATTCGGTTCTCTATATATTTGAAAAATGAGGCCTTTATCAGAGACACTTGCTATAAAGATTGTTCCTCAGTTTTCTCCTTTTCTTCTAATCTTGGTTGCATTGGTTTTGTTTGTACAAAAGCTTTTTATTTTAATATAATAAAAATTATCCTATTTTATAATTCATAATGCCTGTAACTCACTTAACTTTTCCTTTAAGCATTTGGATGTGATACCATTTAGTGCATATATGTTTAATATTAATATTGCTTCATTGTCTATGGTGCCTGTTAACAAGATGTAGTTTCCTTTTTTATCTCTTTTGATTATTTCTGTTTTTGCTTTTGCTTTGTCTATGATTAGGATTGCTACCCCTGCTTTATTTTTTTACTTCAGCTGAAGTACAATAGATTTTGCTCCAGCCCCTTAACTTTACTCTGTGTGTGTGTCTCTGCTTCATGTGTGTTTCTTGTAAACAACATATTGTAGCATTCTGGTTTTTGATCCATTCTGCTATCCACTTCCATTTCAAAGGAGAGTTCATCCCATTCATTACTAACTGTGTGTTTCCCTCCTGTATTGGTAATTAGGGTGGGACTTTTTTTTTACTGTTTTCTCTTTTGGAGCACTTAGGTAATCAAGTGTCTTTGATGAGTCTGGCCTTTGTTTCTTTGATTAAATCGGGAGTCTTTGATGACCTTCTTATGTCAAGGGAAAGCCTGGTTCACATAGGTTTGCATCGCATGGCTGTGGTGCCTGAAGAAGTGCCACATGGTTTTGAGTTGCATGGTTGTGATGCCCTTTGACCCTGAACAGGGTATATAAACTCAGAGGTTAACGTTTTGTTTGAGGCTCTCACTTGCTGGAAGAGTGTTGTGTGATTTGACCAGATGAGACTCTGGGTAGCTGTGGTTAAGGACCCCCCCGCCCCCACCGGCCCTGGCTTGAAAACTCAGATGTTGGTGCTTACCTAGTAACTATATACTGAGATGTTGGACAGAAAGCTAGAAACCTGTCTACTGGTTTGTGTTATTTGATCTGTTGATATTTTCTGTTTGTAATTCTATTTGTATTTGCTCTGAAGTTTAGGGTCCTGGCTTTTTCCTCTGAACTAAGTGAATGATATATGTATATTTAATTAAACTGAGATTGTTAACCCTTAAAGTTGCTTTCCTTAGAAGAGATCAAAGAACCTGTGCTAGCAGCCTTCCTGTATGCTGGTCTTGGTGGGTCTTTCAACATTGTTGTTGCACCTCCATCCTATCTTTCCTCCTGTTTGTCCTCTCTCTTTCCTTTCCCTCCTTTCCCTCCTCACCAGTGTTTTGCTTCTGTCTACCACCTCCCCCAATCTGCTCTCCCTTTCGTCAATACCCCCCTTTATTTAATCTCCTTCCCTCCTACTTTCCTGCTGGGTAAGATAGATTTCTATATTCAAATGATTGTGTTTATTATTGCCTCTTTGAACTGATACTGAAGAGAGTAAGGTTCAAGTGATGCCCATCTTTCCCTCCACTATAATAGGTTTTTTGTGCCTCTTCATGTGAAATAATTTACCCCATTCTACCTCTCCCTTCCTTCTGCACCCAGTGTACTCCTCTTTCTCATATCTTAATTATTTTTATATCATTCCCTCAAATCCACTTTATACCTGTACCCTGTGTGTGTGTGTGTGTGTATGTGTGTGTGTGTGTGTATACCTTCTCGCTGTACTATTAGTGGTACAATTTCTAAGAATCACAAGTATCTTCCCACGTAGGGATGGAAACCATCCAGCTCCATTGAATCACTTATGTTTTCTTTTCTCTTTTTCCCTTTTTAGGTTTCTCTTGGGTCTTGATATTAGATATCATATTTTTGTCCAATTCTGGTCTTCTTCTGAAAGTTTGAAATCCTTCTATTCCTTTGAATGACGATTTTTCCCTTTGGAGTATTATACTTAATTTCATCAGGTTGGTGATTCTTGGTTGTAGTCCTAGTTCCTTTGCCTTCTGGAATATCATGTTCCATGACCACTGATCCTTGTAATGTTGCAGCTGCCAAGTCCTGGGTAATTCTGATTGTGGCTCCCTGATACTTGAACTGTTTCTTTCTGGCCACGTGCAGTATTTTTTCCTTGACCTGATGGTTCTATAATTTATCTATAATGTTCCTTGAAGTTTTAATTTTGGGATCTCTTTCCTGAGATGATCAGTAGATTTTTTCAATGCCTATTTTGCCTTCTATTTCCAGGATATCAGGGCAGTTTTCCTCAATAATTTCTTGAAAGATGCTGTATAAGTCCTCCTTTTGATTATGGCTTTCAGGTAGTCCAGTGTTTCTCACATTGTCTCTTCTGGATCTATTTTCCAGGTCAGTTGTTTTTCCCATGAGGTATTTTACATTTTATTCTATTTTTTTCTTTCTTTAGAATTTTGTTTGATTGATTCTTGATGTCTCATAGAGTCATTAGTTTCCACTTGCCCAATTCTAACTTTTAAGGAGTTGTTTTCCTCAATTAGCTTTTGTACTTTCTTTTCTATTTGGCCAGTTGTACTTTTTGAGGAGTTATTTTCTTTTCCAAGCTGTTGAATCTTTTTTCACAATTCTCTTGATCACTCTCATTTCTTTTCCCAATTTTTCTTCTCCCTCTCTTATGAATTTTAAGCTCCTTTTTGAGCTTAAAGTTCTTTTAAGCTTGAACTATTAAGAGTTCTTTCTGGGCTTGAGACCACTTCCTGTTTTTCTTTAGGGTTTTGCCCATAGGTGTTTTGACATTGTTATCCTCTCCTAAGTTTGTGTCTTGATCTTCCTTGTCACCATAATAACTTTCTATGGTCAGATTCTTTTTTGTTGTTGTTGTTGTTTGCTCATCTTTTTTTTGGCCTTTTTCCTTTCTTTTAAATTTGATCTCTGCTCCAGGGGTGGAAGGGGCACTGTTTCAGACTTCATGTGCTGGAGGCTGCAGGCCCTGGTTGTTTGCCTGGTCACGCACTCATGTTGCCCTGAGGCAAACGGGGCACCCTCATGTCTAGTCCTGCACTGAGGGTGTGGGGGGCATGGCTGGCGCTGCTGGAGTCCATAGGGGTCTGACAGCTTACCTGGTGCTGAGCCAGAGTACTAGTGTTGGTGTCTGGGGTGTGCTGAAGCTGGTGGGGTGTTTCTGCCATTCCCCCGGGATACACTGAAGCATGTGGCAGTCTGGTCAGTGGAGGTTACCTGTTTGTCAAGGGCTTTGCTGAAGCACATGGCACTTCTCAGAGCTGGAGTCTGCCTGGTCTCCTGGCTATGCTGAGTCATGAGGGGGATCCTGGTTTTGGGATTTGCCTGCTCCACCACACTGGGGCTCAGGATCTACTGCTGGTTTGTTGAGGTAGCACTTGCTGGTGACTTGTTGGGATGCTTCCTGTCCTGGACTGTGCTCCCCTTTTGCCCTGTCAATCTTCCAAGTTTCTTGTGCTTAAAGATTGTTTCACCCAATCTTTTTGCTGGTGCTACTGTTCCAGGATTTGCTTTGGGGTGCCATTTTATGGTTGTTTGGAGGTAAATATGGGAGAGTTATGGTGATTTACTGCTCATTCCACCATCTTGGCTCCCAGAAGTCCCCTCACTAACAATAATTTTATACATTTTATTCAGTCAACTGCCTTTGACTGGGAAGGTGACTGCACTCCTATCCTATCCTGTGATAGAGCACTAGACATGGAGTCAGAAAAGAGTCAGGTTCAAATTTTGCTTCTGTCACCTAGCTGTGTATATGACTTAAGGCAAATTATTTATCCTCTGGGAGTCTCAGTTTTCTTATCTGTAAAATAGGAATAAAAATGCTTGTAGATAGCACCTCATAGGGTTGCTGTGAAGCTCCAATGAGATGATCCATGAAAAGCACTATAGAAATGGCATCTTTCTCCCCACTCCCAATCCTTTGAAGCTTTTTTGCTTGCTTCTGGGTTTATCTTTTTATGGAGGATGATTGAGGTTACCTGAAGTTTGATCATTGAATATGACTGGAAATCTATTGAAATGGCAGGAGCATTAATCAATCACCAAGCATTTATTAATTTCTTACTATGTGTCAGGCATCATGAAACAAAGAAAGAGAGAAACACAAAACCAAGTCCTCAGAGAAATACCTCTTTCCCTAAAGCTTCTCTCACTTATGGCATATAGGTAACATTGAGTTCTCAAAGGCTATGCTAGCTATGTGCAAGCTGTGGAAGGTCTGACCATGCTGGAAAGGCTTTATGTATTGGCCTGGTGATGGACCTGCTTTGAAAGGCTCATCACTAAGCTGGCTACAAGGTAAAGATGAATCTTTTTTTGTCTGCAGAAACATTTGTTAAAAATAATTTTTTTTATAAAACATGAATACCCTTTGAACTATCAATACCACTACCAGGTCTCTATCCCAAAAGAGATACAAAACAAAAACGAAAAGGACCTATATGGACAAAAATATTTATAGCAGCTCATTTCTGGGGACAAATAATTAGAAATTGAGGAGATGCCCATGAATTGGGGAATGGCTGAAAAAGTTGTGGTATGTGATTATGATGGAATACAATTGTACTATAAGAAATGATGAGCAGGAAGCTCTCAGAAAAACCTGGAAAGATTTGCATGGTCTGATGCAAAGTGAAATGTATTGTGTACAAAGTAACAGAAATATTGGTAAGATGATCAGCTGTGAATGACTTAGCTATTCTCAGCAATACAGTGATCTAAGACAACTTTGAAGGACTTATGATGAAAATGCTATCCATCCCCAGAGAAAGACATGTTGGTGTCTGAATACAGATTAAAGCACACTTTTTTTAAACTTTCTTAATTTTCCTTGAGTTTGTTTTTTTTGTCTATGTTTTCTTTCACAACATGACAATTATGGATATGTTTTGCATGACTACCCCTGTGTAACCTATATCGAATAACGTGACTTCTCAATGGAATGCAAAGTTTTGAAAACTAATGTTAAAAATTGTTTTTACATGTAACTGGGGAAACTAAAATAAAAATAAAAAATTAAATTAAATTTTATTTTTTTATTAACCAAAATCTGGTTTTTCTCCCTTTCGCTTCCCTCCTTTCCCATACCCCCATTGAAAAAAGAACAACAAAGTCCTTCTAATATATACATATATGTATGTTCAAGCAAAACAAATATATATATATGTATATTATATATATATATATTTTAAGCAGAACAAATTAGAACTTTGATCATTTAAAAAAATGTTTCAGTTTGCTCTCTGAGTCCATCACCTCTCTTTCAAGAGATGGGTAGCATGTTTCACAGCATATTTCATCATGGGTCCTCTGGAATCATGATTGGTGCTTGCATTGATCAGTGTTCTTAAGTTTTCAAAATTATTTTTTGATAGTATCATTATTGTATAAACTGCTTTCCTGGTTCTGCTCACTTTACTTTGCATCAGTTCATACAAATCTTCCCAAGTTTCTCTGAAACCTTCCTTCTCATAATTTATTATTGCACACTAGTATTCTATCGCATTCATATATCCTAATTTGGTCAGTTTTTCCCCAAAAGATGGGTACTCCCCTCAGTTTCTAACTTTTTGCCACCTCAAAAAGAACTGTTACATATATTTGCAAAAATGAGTGTTCTCTCTCTTTCTTTGATCTCTTTGGGATATAGACTTAGTAGTGGCATTGCTAGATAAATGAATTTTGCGCAGTTTAGTAACACTTTGGGCATAGATCCAGAAATTTAGTTCGTTCATAGTTCATTGCTTTCCAGAACTACTGAACCACTACTTCACAGATCCATTAACATTGTATTAATTTACCTGTTTTCCCATTGCACCTTTAGTATGTCATTTTCCTTTTTTGTCATCTTTGCCAATCTGATGAGAGTGAAGGAAAGCCTCATAGTTGCCTTAATTTTCATTTCTTTAGTTATTAGTGATGTGGAGCATTGTGTCACATGGCTATTAATAGCTTGAGTTCTTCCTCTGAAAACTGCTTGTCAATAACCTCTGACCATTTATCAATTGGGGCAGTTTGTTGGTTTCTCAATTTTTAAAACTTGCATATCAATCTTTTCTTTTTTCTATTTTGTTAATGTATATTCTCAGGGATATAAATTTTGTTTTGAAACTACTCAGCTGCATCCCAGAAATTTTAAATATGTTGTCTCATCATTATCATTATCTTTCATAAAATTTTTACTTGCTTTTAGGATTTATTCTTTGACCCATTCACTCTTTAGGATTTCATTATTAAGGCTCCATTTAGGTTTGTGTCTTTTGTTCATCCTTCCTATACTGATGACTATTTTTATTTTATGATGGTTTGTAAAGGGGTTTTTTGGTATTCTTGCTTTTTTATATTAATTTATAATTTTCCTTCACCCTACTACATGGTCTAATTTTGTTAAGGCATTTTATGGTACTGAGAAATATGTATATCCTTTAATGGTTCTATTTATAAGGTACCATATTTCTTTCAGTCCTAAATTCTTCAAAAATTTATTCCAGTCTGTTATTTACCATTTGTTTAGCTTTATATTAGATTTGTGCAGCTCTGAGAGAAGAACTCTAAAATATCTTAGTATTATTTGGTTAGTATCTATTTTTTTTGTAGTTCAGTTAAATTTTCCTTTATGTATGTAAATTTTGTGCCATTTAGTATATACACATACATATATATGCATATATATATATATGTTTAATACTACTCTTGGTTAATTGTCTAATTCCTTTAAGAGTAATGTAAATTCCTTGTTTATCTCTCTTAATACTGTAAATTTTTATTTTTGCTTTATCTGTTAGATACTTACAACTCTTGCTTTTTTTGGATTCACCTGATGCATAGTCAGTTTTGTTCCAGTCTCTCATTTTCATTCTGTATTTGTCTTTGTGTTTTTAGAGATATTTCTTGTAAACAATAGATGGTGGACTTTTGTTTTCTTATCCATTCTACCACTCTCTTGTGCTTTGTCAGATTTTTTAGTCCATTAATACTTAAAATTTTGAAAGTTAGACCATTATTTTCCTCCATTTATAGCTTTTTTGTTTTATTTTAATTTACCCCTTATTTCTATTAAATTAGATTTTCTTAGGCTACTTTGATGTTAGTCTGTTCCCACAAACTCCCCACACCCTTACTTTTGCAGACCTTTCCCCTAATTTTGCTTAAATTATTTATTTCTTTTTCCTTTATTTTATTTATTTACTTAATTATATATTCCCTCTTTTGTCTCATCTCTTTTTTGTTCAGTCATGTGTAACCATTTGGGATTTTCTTGGCAAAGATGCTGGAGGGGTTTGCCATTTTCTTCTACAGCTCATTTTACTGATGAGGAAACTGAGGCAAACAAGGTGAAGTGACATGCTCAGGATCACACAGCTAGTAAGTATCTGAGGCTAGATTTGAACTCAGGTCTTCCTGACTCTAGGCCCGGTGCTCTATCCACTGTGCCGCCTAGCTTCACTTCATCTCTTTTACCTCTCAGTTAAACAGTTAGTTAAAAATCTCTTCTTTTCTCTTTAGCAACTTCTTTTGCTTGGTATTTTTGTATTCCTTTTTCTAAGAAGTTTTTCTTTCCTTTGTTCTCTTCATTAATGCTCTTCTTTATATTTTCTTCTGAAATTTTATCTCTTTCTTGTTTACTATACCCTTATTTATTCCTTCTTTAATTTCTTTTTGTTCCTCATGGAGTTAAAGCTACTGAAGCCCCAGCTTGAGTTTCCTCTTTTAATCACTTTCCATATTGTTTACGCTATAGATCTTTCCCCATCATCCTTTTCCCCCTGTAGTTTATCACTCTTAGAAGTATTCATTTTTGTGGCCCTTAATGTTGGCTGGAAGCAGCACTGCATTATAGAAATTATCCTGTTTCCTCAATTGTGTGGTCCTCTTCTAGTCTCAGCCCTCCCCATGCTCATTCTCCTTCCCACTGGTCATTGCCACCTCATCTCTGTATCTATCCTTCACCTTTTCTGGGTGCTCGCTGCCCATATTCACTCATGGCATCCCTTTTCCTGGGTGAGGATATTGTTCATAGATGTACAACATTATGTCAGAGGAGGCACCCTCCCAGTTCACCAATGTCATGCAGATTCAATCCAATGTGAGTTCCTTATCTCCCTTTGCTAACATACACCTCTTCCCCACATAAATGCTTGTCAGTGGTACCTCCTCCCCCTCCCATTGGATTGGGATTTCCCCCTTCAGTCCATCCATTAATTCTCTGGCAACCCCCTTCTTTCCAAGAAACTTCCCTGCACTCTTCACCCATGTGCTTGGTAGAGTTGTATTATCTATTGCCTTCTTTCTCCCACCTCTCTTCTCTCCCTTATTCATCCTTGAACTTTGCAATTCCATTACACAACATGCATTCATTCCCCAGTGGAGGTGGGGTTGGGGGGATTGTGAGGTTGAGTCCATGTGCTTTAGTTTTGGTCATCCACTTTCACTTTTGTATTTCAACTTTATCCCTTTGTGTGCTTTTTTGTCCCTTGATGATCCTTTTTTTTCCTACCTGACATGTCAGTCTCTCTGTCTGTCCTGATCAGTGACTACCTCTCCCAGACCCCTATTTTAGGAAAACCCCAGACAGGCTTCCTTTCACTCCTGCTCTCTACCCATCTCCCCATTGCCAACAACCTTCATTTTGTATTTATTTCCTCTGCCCACCCCCCCTCTTCTGGAACTATGAAAGATGATCAAGTAAAATCTGACATTATTCCTGGGCTGTGTCAATATACTCCTCTGAGGCTTCACTCATCATCTCAGTAACTTTCCCAACCAAAGTACTGCTCTCTGGCTACCATTCCCATTTGTGTGTTGTCTCCTCCATTAGAATGCAAACTTATTGAGGGCAGGGACTGTCTTTGCTTTTGTATTTGTATCTCTAATGCTTAGCGTAATGCTTGGCACATAATAAGTATGTAATAAATTATTTTCATCCATTTGTTTGTTCTTTCTTTTTAAAATGACCTCTAAACATGGAGTAATATATTTCATTACTTATTCTTACCTTGGTAATTGTACATTTTCAAGTTTGTTCATAGGGTTGCTTGTAAGCTTAATATTCTGTTCATGTCAATTTTTTTTGTTGTTCAAATGCCACTTTCTGGTTAAATGCCCACTTGGGGGATTAATTATTAAGCTTGGGCTCATAGGGTATGTTTTTTTCGGGTTGGGGCTTGAACTTCTTTGTTTTTTCCTTCTGCTGTTTCTTATGCATGCAAAGTCATCTTGTATTATTGTGTTTTCTTTTCCTTTACATTTGAAGGTCTTTCCCTTGGCCACTTATTTGCCATTGATGTTGTTAAATTTAGCCCCTGACCCTCTTGGAGTTTGAAGCATAAATTTTTTTCTTCTGGAGCTTATCCACAGAATCTCTTGATTGGTGATTTCTCGTCCATATTCTGAAGATCTGGGTAATTTTCTTGTGTTATTTCCAATATTGTAGCGTATTGCATGTTCTTCCAGGAGACCTGTGATGCTAAATTGTTTCTATGCAACCTGTCTTTGAGTTCATTGACTTTACCTTCTATAGAGTTCGTGTATTCTTTTAACATTGCTGCCTTTTGCTTCATGTTTAGCAGGTTTTATCTACTTCATTATTTTGTATTCCAAATATGTTCATCTCTCACCTTTTTTGGGGGGGGCGGTAAGTCTTCATCATGACTTTGATTTTTTTCCTGATGTGCTAATTGATTTTTAAAAATCGGTTTTTATAGCTCTAAGTTCAAACTTATCTTAATTACCAATTTCTTCTTTCTCTTTTAAACAGCTCTGATATTTCTTGATGCTGTTTCATTGTTTCTTGGGAGTCTACTGTATTCTATATTTCATTGGGCATTGGTTTACTTTCCCTTGTCCTGTAGAATTTGTCAAGAAAGCTTTGCATTCACTTAGAGAATTCACTACTCCTCCTTCTGGCTCCAGGACCCTTTCTTTTAGTTTGTTTCCTTGTGCTCTGGGTTTTATTAATGATTTTCCTCTTTAAAGTTTTGGCATTTCAATCTTTTTTGGGAGTGCATTCCCCTACCACTCATTTTGTTTCTCCTGACCTTTTGTTGGTGGGTGTCTGCAAGGCTAGGCCCAGGCTCTGTCAGCCTCATTGCTGGGGGATACACTTAAATGTGGCCCTTCCCTGAGTAATTTTAGTTGGGATGACACTGGCTCCATCTTGGTCTCAGTCTCCTTGTCTTCATTCCTCCTTTGGCTCTCCTCCTTTTCTTTTCCTCCTAGGCTGAATCAGTATGGGCCTTTCAGGGAGTGAGAGTGGAAGGAGGACATCTTTAGAGCTAGGCACTATATAGTTGCCTGCCATGTTTATCTTTTCAGACTGATTTCGATTTTTCATTGGTTTCAGTTATTTATGGGCTCCTCCTGGAAAATGCAAAGTAGAAAACCATCTAGCAATAATAATATTAGTTTTTGGCCTCCTTCCCACCCATGCTCATTTTGTTTTCTAGTTGTTCTACAACCTGAATTCTGTGTTAATCAACCATACCAGTAATGGCAGTAGGGTTTGACTCATATACACAGGGATTTCTCTATAATGCTGTTCTAAGAGTCCATGCTGTGAGACCACCTTATAATGAGTTTATTTTGGCATGTCAGTAACTAAATCCTTTGGGAGGGAGTCCTAGCTGGACCTACCTTTAAGGTCTGTTCATTAGTGAACAGTGTTAGAGTGAGGTATCAGGGTAGTTAGCCTTAATTAACTCATTTCAGTCCCCAAGAGAGGGGATTTGCCGCATCCCATTTAAATGAATATGTGTAAAAATTCCAATATAGTGTGCTCATTAACCCACCAGTATTATTGGCATTATTTTTTTTAGCATTGGATTAGTTCTTACTTACAGCAGCTAGTATTCTTAGAGTCTTGTGACACAGAGTGACATAACTGAAAACATACTTATTAGACTTGGCCTCAGGACACCTGGATTCAAGGATTGGCACTGCTACTCACTAACTAGCTTTGTGATCCTGAATGAGTCATTTCATCTCTTTGGGCCTTAGTTTCCTGATCTGTAAAATGAAAGGGCTGCAACAGATTATTTCATATTTTCAGTTTTAATGTTTGGTTCAGTTCATTGTTATACCATCTTATTCAATTCAGATGATGCCAAGTACTTTGGTCCGTACTGTGAATGGCCACCTCCAGTTGAAGGTGGTCAAAAGACAAGTGATGATGCAAGATGGAAACTTAGGAGACAGGAGTGGGGAACCTACAGCCTCGAGGCCACGTGTGGCCCCCAAGGTCCTCAAGTACGGCCCTTTGACTGAATCCAAGTTTTACAGAATGAATCCAGTATAGCTGGTGAAGGAAGATGTTGCCATTTGGGGCTCATTGTTTCTTCTGACTCATTCTTGCAGCTGAATGGAGCTATGATGTTGAGGAAGATGAGGGTGTGACTTTGTAGCAGGGCTCTTCTGAGTTCTTTTTCAAATTGCCAAATGTCTTTAGCTCAAACTCTTGAGCTTTGTGCTCTATCACCATTGTACGTGTTTAGTGACTGCGTGCATCCCGAATGAGGAAGAACCTTGAGTCCATGTCATATGAGGATGGGTAAAAGGAACTGGGGGTGAGTAGTATGTAAAAGGGACATGAAAGCTATCTTCAGATATTTGAAGGTTACCTGTGGTAAAGGGATCAGACGGCTGAGCTAGGAGCAATGGTACAAGTTGCAGTTGAAGCTTGATGTCAGGAAAGACTTGCTAACAGTCAGAGTTGTCCACAGTGGAAGGGACTCACTGCCTTGGGGAATAGTGAGTTCAGTCTCATTAGAGATCTTCAAGAAGGAGCTATATGGCCGCTTGTCTGCTGTGTTAAGGTAGGGATTCCTGTCAGATTCAGGTTGGATTAGGTTGCCATTGAAGTCCTTTCTAGTCAGCAAATTCCATCATTCTGCTCACTACATTTGAGCAGTATGGAGTAGGGGAATAAGTTCTGGACTGGTAGTCAGAAGATGTAGGTTTGAGTTCGAGCTCTGACAGTTACTAGTTGTATAACATTGGGCAAGTTTCTCAACCTCCCTGTGCCTTGGTTCCATCATTTATAAAATGAAGGGGTTGGTCTTAGATGACCATTCAGGTTCCTTCCACCCCAAACATTCTGTGATTTCTCCTTTTCTCTACAATTGAATCAAACCTTAAAGTAAATGCTGCAGTGGTGGCCTCTTCTTTCTTCCCTAACTGAATCTCCTCCTTGAATGACATTTAATGCTAGTGGAGGAGCCACATCTCTCTGGGTACAACTGAATCTCCCAGCATCATCTTGTCAACTGGCAGGAATTTCTCAAGCACTTATGGGGCTTGCCTGTGTTGGCACATAGAAGAGAAGCATAAAACATAGTCCTTTCTCTCAAGGAGTTTACATTCTCAACAGAGAAACAAAGTATACATATCCTAAAATGACTAGTAAACCCAGCACTGTGGTGTATGTATAATAATCAGGGGCTAGACCATGGTGTTCAGTCCATGAGAGCCCTAGGAGTTCTGAGACGGGAACGATTGTGGCGGACAAAGTGTGCATATGATGTTTTCGAAACTTTAATTTTTTATTCTGAACCTTGCAAATACCTTGCAAATAACACCCCCCCCCCATGAGCATTTCCATATACAAAGCATATCACAAAAGAGGACTGTATACGAAGCAACTATGGACCTCTATTTCATACCATTTGCTCTATTAAAAACTATATAATAAATTCAAACTTTACCTTGAAAATTGTCCGGCTTATCTGTACTTCCTTCTCTACCTTCTCTACTCTTCTGGGTACTTTTAAAATGTCAATGATCCAACTGTTTTCATCTTGTCTTTTTCACACCATCACCATTACTATCTCCCCTCTTCCCCCCACTCCCACCCAATTAAAAGGAGGAAAAACAAGAAACTCTTGTTACCGGATAAGCAGAGTTTAGCCAAAACAAAGCTTCCCCTAGTAGCCACATCTAAAAATGGATTTCTCCTTCCACAGCCTGAGTCCACCCCCTAGGGCAGGAGGCAGCTAACACACCTCATATGCTCCATCCCAGGCCCTCTGGACATGGGGCCAGCTGCTCTTTGTTTTTCTTTATAGGGTTATTGCCATTCTACAAATTGTTCTTGCTTTGCTCACTTCGCTCTGCATCAGTTCCGACTTCCCAGGATTCTCTGAAATTATCTCTTTTGGCATTCCTTACGGTGCAATAATGTTCCGTTACGTACATATAACACAATTTATTCAGCCATTCCCCAGTTAATGGGCACCCCCTCAGTTTCCAGTTCTTTGTTACCTTTTTCCCCATTTTAATCTATACTTTTGGATCAAGAAATTTGTTTCACTTGAAACTATTCCCTCCCCGATATTATCCTCCCTTTTAATGCCATCCCCCCAACTGTTTCTCTGTGGAGTTTGATGTATTTCCACACCAAACTCTTTGTGTGTGTTTGCCGGGTTGAGATGAGAGTGAGGTTCAACTGATGCCTGCTGGCTCTAACCCTTCTTCCATGTTTGTATTCTCTTCTCCCATACCCCAGGTATGAGAAATAGCAAGTTCCACTCCTTTCTTTCCACACTAATGTATTCCTTTTATTCTCCCCTTCTTCCCGCCCCCCTTTAAATCCACCCACCAATCCACCCCGGGAAGGACCTCTGTTTTTCTTATTTAGCATCTTGAAGACATTAAAATTGAAGGAACATTTGCTTCTTCTGGCCCGTTAGAATGTTAGCTGTTTCTCTTGACTCTCTGTATTTCAAAGTTCCTACCCAGCTCTGGTCTTTTCATCAGAATGTGTGAAGGTCTTCTATTCTATTCCCACCCCCACCCCGGCCCCCAGGATTATTCAGCTTTTCATTTTGGTTGTAAGTTCATATCTTTGGCCTTTTGGAATGTCATATCTCAAGATCTACTCATGATTATAGTAGAAACTTCTAGGTCTTGTGGAACCCTGATTGTGATTCCTCAGTACCTGAATTCTTTCTAACTGCTTGTGCTTATTTGTTTTTTTTTCTTTCTTTAACATGAGAGCTCTAGATTTGGGCTATGGTATTCCTGTAACTTTTCCTTTTGTGGTTTCTTTAAGGAGATGATTGGTAGGTTCTAGCTTTACTTTGTTCTAATAGATCTGGGAAGTTTTCATTTGTGACTTCTACAGTATCCGGCAGTCAAAGAGGAAGAATGTGTCAGTGTGTCTGTTCCCACTCTTCACCTCTCCCTATGGCCACATCTCTCCAGCAATAGTTCTTGATGGCTGGAATAAGCAGACAGGGACAGACAAAATGCAGAGGGGCAGGGGCTTGTCTCAGCTTAGGCAAACTGCCCTGTGGGCAGCCTCATGCAGTTGGGCTTCAGACCATGGCTGCATTCCAACCCATGGACATACTTCCCCTCTCCCTTACCTGTGAGTCCTATGGACAAGAACCCCTGGGGGTCTTCTAGTTGCCCTCTGACTCTCCACAGTCAGCAGCAGCCAGCAGAGATGCAACAGTGGGAGAAATAGAGCCCATGGCATGGCATAGGGCAACAGTTCTCAAACCTTTTAGTCTCAAGACTCCTTTGTACTCTTCAAAATTATTGAGGATCCCTAAGACCTTTTGTTGAGGTTTAGGGGTACTGGGACCCCGGAATAGTGACATGTGGGTCCTGCCTCGAATGAATTTGACCAAAGCCATCTTTCACCCAAAGACAAGGTTTATTAGAACACAGGTCAGGCTGGGAGTGATTCAAAAAATTCACCATATTGGCCAGACTCTTAAGGAATCTGAGCACCTTAATGGAGGCAAGATGGATCTTATATACATAAGGACTATGATAAGGATCTAGGAGTGGCCAAGTAGTCTGGGGTGACTTGGAGGTAACAGAGAAGGATCAGGTACCCAGGCACCTGGGTCACATGGCCAAGGGAGAATGGGGTCTAGATGGGATCAAGGGTGGGAATTAGCTAGGAGGTTACAGATTATAAAGGGCTTGAATTGGGAGATTGATTTTAGGCCACAATGAAAGGCCAGTTGAGAGAATTACTGGGATGGGTCAATGCCCAGGTGAATGCCAGAGGCTTGACCATGTGGGAGAGTTAAGGGGAAGTTGAGGGAGAAGGGTTTCCAGGGCTTGTACCCCATCGCTTTTATTTATGTGGGTTCTAGCTATTGATAGTTATCATATTAGAAATTAAAACCAATAAACCTGTAAAAATGCTTATTAATTCATTTAAAAATAACTAACAATATGTTAAAATATGTTAAACACAAATATGTTAACACAAATGGTAAAAATATGTTAACATAAATAGCATATTTTAAATAAAGTAAATTCTATTTTCCAAAACCTAAAAAATTTATTGAGAAGAGTGGACTTATTTTACATATTTTTACAAATCTCTTTAGTGTCTGGCTTAATAGAAGACAGCTGGATTCTCCTATCTACTTCTGCATTCATTCTGTTGTGTTATGTTATTTTGGAGGAGATATATGAAGGAAATCTAGCCTTATATAGATACAAAGTTGGAAAAAAAGATAGGCAAGTAAGGTGTTAGTATTATTATGAAATAGTTTTGATCTCTCAGCTTGTCTGAAAGGGTCTCAGTAACCCCCAGTGTTCTAAGGACCACACTTTGAGAATGGCTGATCTGGTGGAAAGAGCAATGGATCTGGAGACCGAGAACTTCAGTTAAGATCTTAAATCTGTTACTGACTACTTGTGTGACCTTAGACAAGCCACATAAACTTTTGTGAGCCTCACTTTCCCCATCTATAAAATTAAGAGGTTGGAGAATATTACCTATAAGGTCTCTTCCAGTTCTAAAAGCTATGATCTTATGATTATGAATGGATTCTAGCATTTGAGAAGGCCACAGATGGTGGGGTCAAGGGGAACTATCTTAGTCAAAACTCTTATGGCCTTAGTGCCATGCTCTCAGCCCTTCCCCAGGGGCAAAACCATATGGTAAACTGCCTTAAAAACATGACATCTAGCCTTTATTTTTTATCGTGGGAGAGCATTTTCGGCATGACAGAATGCCCAGAGCCAGAGAGATGCAGTGTCTTGTTTGCGGAACTGCCAGGAGGCCAATGTCACTAGATTGGACCGTACGATTGGGGAGTAAGGTGTAAGGTAGGAGGAGGCTAGGTAATGAAGGGCTTCGAATGTCAGAGTATTTTGTATTTGCTTCTAGAGATGATAGGAAGCCAATAGGTTGAATTTTTGGATCTGTTATAATGTTCTGCATCATTTTCTGTTTGTTCATCTATTTTCAGCATTAGTTTCTCAATTGGGACTTTGCGCCATGGCCAGACTCTAGCCCTATGGTGCTTTTGCATGGAATGGTTAGTCTTGTTCTCAACCTCGATTCCTGCTCTGACTTCTACCTCTCAGGGTTAGACTCCCCTTGAGGGCTGAATCTTCAGGGTTCTCTATGGCATCTCAGGATAGAGTATTAAGGACCTGGGCCATGGACCTAGTCTGAGCTCTGCCATGCCCGCCATGCCCAGCCTAGTTGATGTACCTCCTGGGAGCTTCAAAAGTTTCACTTTTGGGTTTCAGATCACCCTGAGACTTCCACAGCGGAGCAGTCTGCTCTCACTGCCTCTGGATGCTACCTTTGCAAGCTACAAGTACCTTTGGATGGTCTCTGGTAACACCGTTCACCTAAATATAGCTACTGGCTACGCTGGTAGCTCTCTTTCCTATTGCCTGTAGGTTTCTGACTGACTTTTATGCAATTGTAGAGGGAATAAAGCCTTTCTATAGTTTACTTACTAGGATTTCTCATTGAATTTTAAAAATCATTTTATCTGATTTGTCATTGTTTGGCGGTATTTGTTGGAACAGGTATAGTGGGGGAATTGGGCAGCCTGCTTCCCTCTACTGAGGCAGCCATTTTGACTGGAAATCCTAAGAGAGTGGATTTGAAGATAGATTTTTGTCTTGGGGCAGATGTGTGTGTCTTCCAGTTACCTTGGAGAATTTTCCAAGGGAGATGAGAATTTATTTGATCTGAAGTTCTACCCAGTTCAGCAGGCGAAGACTGGGTGGCACACAAATCACTTGGCTGGGTGTTCTCAGGGTGAGCCAAAGTGTTCCTCCATCTCAGGTGGCTCATTTATATGAATAAGTAACTAGTAGTAAAGGAAATGAGAGGTATCCACCAGTGGCTTGGTGAATAGAGGCCTGGCCTCTTTTCAGGAGCCCCACCTCTGACATCTATAGGCTTTGTGACCCTAAACCAGTCATGTAATCTTTTTCAGTGCCTCAGACAACTCTCAACATTCTCAGATGTCCAACAGGTACCCTAATCTGCCCTGGTAGAGAGCCTCCTTTCCCAAACGTTCCCTACAACTCTGAAATCACATATCTGGTCAAAACAAACAAACAAAGAAGAATGGACACAGCAGTGGAGAGCGTCCATTGAAGCCACAAGTGCCAAGGTCTCAGAAAATGCTTTACCACAGAAACCAGAGGAAAATGCCTGAAACAGAACAATTAAAGATTAAAGACAGGACCATATAACTCCCTTCCCTTGCCCATTTGGGAATTATCGTTCAGAAAATGTAATATTGCTTATGAAAATGAGCCCAGGAAAGGATGAAGGTATGAATGATTGAAGACTGAATCACTATTTACCTTTCTGTTCTTGGGAATAAAATAATTATTTGATTACATATTGCATTTCGCTCCAAAGCTTCTTATAAAAGCTAAGTCTTCTGTATTATAGAAATGACTTCCAAAGTTAGGTGGTTATGTGAATTGGTTATATCTCATTGTAATATGAGTAATGAATGTAAAGCACTTTGTAAACCTTAAAGTGCTATATAAATGTCAGTTCTTATTATTATTAATAATAATAATCTCCAAACAGTTGGCTTAAAACCCAGCTCACTGTTTGAAGTAGTTTTAATTTCATTAGACTTCAATATGCCATAATCTAAAATAAGTTTCCCTGCCCCCCCCATATTTCTTGCCAGGGTGAGGAATATAGAGCTTGCTGTACTAAGTTGACTTCCCAGCCACCCCCACACCATGCTCCCACCTGCCCCATCCTTTTCTGGTTCCTCCCCCATCACAGTGTATGCTACTCCTCTTGCTTGCTTGTATTTGTATTCTCACTGCATAGCATAGTGTTTGACACGTAGTCAGACCTTAATGTGTTCTCTCTGTCTCTTTCTCTCTCTTCTATTCCTCTCTCCCCGGCCTGAGCTTAAAGTTGAGTGAGATAGCATCAAGGAGGGTTGGCCCAAGAAGGCATGGTGGTTCAGTCATAGAATAAGTGGTTAAGCAGTCAGAGTAACAGGAAGTCAGAAGACCTAGGCTCCAGGTTCAACTCTGCCACTTACTCAAGTAATTGCCATTAGAGCTTACTTGCTGTGAATGCAGAATGAAAAGGTCTGATCTCCTTCCATTAAGGATGCTACCATCTGGTCAGGGTGGGGAACCTGTGGCCTTGAGGCCACATGTGCCTTCTAGGTCCTCAAGTGAGACCCTTTGACTGAGTCCAAGTTTTACAGAACAAATCTTTTAATTAAGGGGATTTGTTCTGTGAAGTTTGGATTCAGTCAAAGGGCTGCACTTGAGGACACATGTAGCCTCAAGGCCCCTGGTTCCCTACCCCTGATCTGGATGCTAGGAATTCTCATTTCCACAGCATACATCTTATTTGATACTCATTAGCTTGCTTTGGTTGAAGAGAGGCCTTTTGCCACTGTGTGTCCCTTGAACTTCGTGTTGGAAGGGAAATACAGAATGCACGAATAGCAGCAAACTAAGGAGAGTTTTCTTCTTCATTAGGCCTATTCTTTGGGGCCAATTCAAGGGTGGATGTGTTAAAAATGTATTTTGAGCCAGTCTTATGTCTGTTCATTGCAGGCAGGGAGGTGACAGGCCTGATGGCCTATTGAAAAGTTTATTCATCAGGCTTTTAGCTTCTGCCTTTTGTGAATAAAAGGATTTTAACTGAATCAGATGTTGAACCCCAAACCACAATGAACCATTATAATTGGCTGGATCTTTCCCGTCTCTTCTTTTCCACCCAATCAAAACCCAACCCAAATATTTAATTTGAGCCCAGCTATAAATTAAATGCAAGATTCCTTCCCTTTCCCATCCCAACTCCTAGTTTGAACTGAAATCAATGCTACATGACTTTTTAAAATTATCAACCTGTTTATTATCAAGAATTTAATTATCAAGAAACAGGGCATCAAAAACATTTCCCCAACTGAATGAGGCTGAATCAAACATATTTCCATTAGTTTAACATCATGGCAAAGAAGAAAACAAAAATCTAAATCTGAAGTTAGAAAACACCCTTGAGATTTCTCAATATTGTCTCAAATATGTTTCTATCCTTTCTCAGTGATGGTTAGGATATGGAATCATAGAGCCTAGATATCATCTAGTTCAACCCTTTATTTTCAGAAGAGGAAACTGAAGCCTGGAGAGGGAAAGTGACTTTTCCCAAAGTCACATAGCTAGTACTTACAGAGCTAGGGTTAGCACTCCCATATTCAGATGTCTGTCAGAATTATTCCCCCGAACCCACATCATACCACTGCCATACTGTTCCTAAGGCAAACAACCCTATAAATGACTCTACTATTCTGACCCACCAAGAAGTGGCTTGTGATTTAGAATGAAAGATATTCTAGGGCAGGCAAAACATCTTGGAATGTTAGAAATTAAAAGTGAGATGTACAAAGTAGGACTTCAATCAATATTTGTTGAATCGAGTTGAATTCATTCTCACTTGTGGTGTGGTCCTCCAATCAGAATGTGAACAAGAAAATTCCATGAGGAAGAAAAATGAACCATATTCCCTGGAGCCAGCTCATATTTGCTTTCCCTTTATTGGTGTTTCTTTAATGGTTGAGGCTCTTCAAGCCCTGTACTTAACCTTATGCTCTAAGGGGTTGTGCTCAGAGTCAACAGAGATGGTTATCTCTGTGTCAGCTTCTATCTTTGCTAGCTCCAAAGGAAATGTGGGTATTCAGAGATGTTCTATAGCTGCACTGAAGTGAAGGTAATGTATTAGTGTGGTATGAAATGCTATTACAAATGTGCCAAGGAAGGCCCAAATGCCAAAAAAGACCCATTGGTAATGGAAGTGGCACAAGCCCAGAGAGGGGCTTGATTCAGTACTACAAAAACCAATGAAGTTCAAAGACCCAAACCAAAAAATAAGCCATGAGCTATCAGTATGCACTAAGAATATATCACTTAAAATACTTTCAGTATTACTTTTATTTTCAGCCATTGTATTTCTGAGAAGGTAGGGTTGAGTATGTCATGAGAAAGCCAGGGAGTCTAGGACATTGAGGTGAGGAGAGAGAGTACTGTAGGGTGGTGTTGTTACATAGTGGATAGAGAGTTGGACTTGGCAAATAATTTAACCTTTCTGTGCCTCAGTTTCTTCACATGTAAAAATAGGACTTGTGGCCTCTATGTTAGGATCAATATTGACTAGGGTTCTTAGTGTGTCTACTAGGACATTCTCATCCCACCCCTCTGCCACATGACATAAGCTAGTTCTATTCCTAAAAAGCAAAGAAGCTTCCTCCAAGACTTGATTGGCCCACGGAGTTGAGGCTCAAGCTCAGTCTACCTTGGCAGATTTCTGGTGGCTTCTGGTCATGTTGCTAGGGTTTCCTGGTCACCTTAGGGCATCAAACACCTGTGGGTTATCTGGACCCTCAGACTTTGGTAGGTGATATGTTAGGGCCTAATCAGTTACCACACCCTGCCCTGCAGACCAGATGCTGTCTGTAGGGTATATTGGTGGGGGGATGCATGTACCTAAGCTAAGTGCTAAAATATCTTTGTTTAATATTCTTCTCAGCTAAGGCTAAGTAAAAGTCCTTATGTTCACTTCTGAATGACCTATAAGTATCTTATTTCATTCTAAAATCACTTTCTTCTCAGGAGTCTTTGCTGGAGGCTTCTATGATGAAGCCAGCAAATACTCCAATCTGGGCTTCCAATTTGGCTTGCTATTTTATACAAAAACCTTCAGGACCTAACCTGTCTCCTCAATCAATCCAAAAATACTTCCTATTTGACAGTATTTCACTTCATCCAATGGCTTTCAGGGACATCTAAATTAATTAATGACTTGCACACTTATTTTAAGGCCTTTGATTAATTGATACATTATACTTAGTTCACACCCCTAATTGATTGTTCTCACCTGACCAAGATTTCAAGTATAGCATCTTTTCACTTACTTTAAGTAATGAGAAGATAAGTGCTAGATTGACTCAGAGAACTCCCAGACCCTTCCCTTATAGTACCCAGTATTCAGTGGTTGGTTTGGGTAGGTTAGTCAGCTGGTGAGAGCACTGTGCAAATAAGACTTAGAACAAAGGGCCAGTCTTTGGGTGAGCAAATAAGCTTTGCTCTGTACCATGGTCAGACTACACGGTTACCTTAACCTAGCCGTTGGTCAAATGATTGTTGTTTGTCCTTTGTTCTAGAAGAAGACCATGACATCAGGAAGATGATGCCATGACTTGCAAGTGAATTGGATTTAAGTGAAGTGGGCTGTGCAAAGTCACCAGCCTCACTTTCTCCTCTGGTGCCATCTGGGTCTAGTGGCCAGATAAAGATCAGGATGACTGAAGTTGGCCCACAGTCAAATGATATACTTGCTCACAAGGAAGAGTGAGAGAGTGTGAATGAATCAGAGAGAATTCATGCTTGTACCTGGGGAAGCAAATCAAAGGTTTTGTCCTATTGATGATGGATGAGTTGTCTACATGTCCAAAAGGTAGCATGTTATTTTTCAAAGATAATATATGCACCAAGGAAGCAACTTGGTGCTGAAAAGAAATTCGTGTGATATATTTATCATTTCCTAAGAGCCTTTGTGAGGGCTACAGACCTTCAAACTCCTTTAAAGCAGTTTGTATGAAAGAATGGAAAATTGTAAGAGAGACACATTTGGGCCTCTAAGTCATAGCTATGTTCTGTGATTCAGTGTGGGAACGCCAACGTGCTCCAATATTCTATAGCTTGAGGTCTTAGAGAGTTATCTGTAACATAGATGGGGACTTGTCCATGGTTTCCCAGCTAGGAAGTATTAAAGTCAGGAATTGTACTCAGATCTTCTTGACTCCAGATTCAGCACTTTCCACTCTTTTGGCATTTGGATTAGTCAGAAGAGCATTTCATCTACTCTTTTGGCCTTGGGCATCAGGGTTATGAATTCTGATTTAAAGTCTTTTCTGAGAAATAGTTTGGACTGTGTCCTTGAGTCTTATCCATGCCGTGGCAAAATTACTTGCACTTTATGGCATTGGGCTTAGAAATGGCTCTTCCTCACTTGTGCCTGTGATTTGGCTGCAGCAGGGAGTTAAAGCACATAATTGAAACTGGTGGCTTAGCTGTGCAACTGGGTTTAGCCAATAATTTTACTCCTCGAAGGAGAGAAAGTTTTTCTTCTCTTGCTCAGGCTGGTTTATAAGTGTAGCCAAATGGTTTCCATCCTATTCATGAACTCTTCCTGTGTTATTCAAAAGGGCTGATGTAGGTACCAACTTTCCTGCTAAATCAAACCAATGAATCATCTTCATGAGCCATTGCCATACGGTATCTGTCCTGGTGTGAAAGATGCTTCCATTCAAAAGCATAGCAGACCAAGGAAGTGAGACAAAGTGCTTGGGTCTGTCTGGAAAGTAAGGATCTGTGTGCTTTTTTTTCTTCAAATATGCTCTTGATTTATTGTGTTGAACATTTTTAAAGTCTTATGAACCGTGTACTTTCGTTTCCACAGAGTTCCTAGTGCAGGGGCCTGCACACATAGTGGGAGTCCAGTAAACATTTTTTGGTTGATTTTAGGGTTCGTTTGCTGAGGAAATCATCTGTTTACTAGGCAAGCTCTGGCTTCTCCTATGCCAGTATGGGGTTTGGGCCTCAGGTCATCTTCACCAATTCATTCCTTGTTGGCTCTTTTGGTTATCATTGAGCTTTACTGAGAAGTTCTCCTTTGCCCCAAGTTTGATGTACTGATCAGTGGCAAGTGGGGAGCCCTGCATCTGGCAACCAGCATAATGAATCACATAATCAAGCCACCCTGATTTCATTAACATTTGTTTCATGAAAATAGTGCCTTGTTTGGGAGTCTTGAAAACTTAACAGGGGATTTCTTCTTCTTCTGTGACTAATGGTGGTGCAATGTCAACATGACCACCATTGGACAGCTCACTAGTGACTGCACAAAGGACATGTGTTCTGCCATTCATTACTTAGCAAATATGTTGTGACTCCCTCCTCCAATATCCTTTGTCCCTCCCAGAAGTATAAAATCACTTGTCAATCTTTGCTGACAAAAAACATGCCTCATAAGAACTTTTTTGCCCAACTTTAATGGGAATCAAATGGTATGCGTTTTCTGAGAAGGACGTTTTGGGCCAAGGATGAAGCAAGGGGCCTTGACATGTCTTCAGCACCAAACCCAGTGAAGCATGCCAAAAACCTCCGTGTATTTATGTGTGTGTGTGTAAATGTATATTTTCCAGAAATCTACAGATGGATGTTTTTTCTCTCCCTTGTTTGTTTTGTTTCGCTTTGTTTCTTTTTCTTTTCTTTCTTTCTTTCTTTTTCTTTTTTTTTTTACAAAAATGTAGCTTTCTCCTTCTCAAAGGAATACATCTCATTGATTGATAGTTCAGCAGATCCACTCTGATATTCTGATTAATTTCTTCCTGAAATGTCACAGTGTAATTCCAGGGAGTACAATGTTATGAAGCCATGTGATTGTAAGGTGCTGTGATTCAGAATTAATTTTCTGCTATGCCTGGGATATTATGTATATGTGTATATGTCCAATAATACAATGGTGAATAATCTGATGTAGGTTTACTTTGGTAAGTGTGTATGATTATTTTTTTCCATGCTTGGTCTCAGTAGAAAATTAATCCTTACATGGGGAAATAAAAGATAGGTAGTTTTTTGTCACGTGGTTGTTTTATATGAACATGTTTTTCCGTGGTGGAATAGAATGAATTTTGGTCTGAGAATCAGGAGAGCTTATTCTGATCCATTATGCTGTTAACCAGCTGTATGACTGTGTGGAAATCCCTTGGCTGCTTTGGATCTCAGTTTTCCCCAGCGTCGTATGGGGGTGGGATTAAATGGTCTCTACACTCTTCCGAGTCTGACATCGTATGATTCTTTTATATGAACTAGCTATAGCAGTGGTGATTATGAGTACAGGTTCACACATATTCCTCCAAGTAGAGAATTTCTATATTCTGTAATGATTATTCTCATTAGTATCAGGGTTTTTATGATTAGTACTCTTATTAACATGAATTCGATACACAGTAGGCTATGTGCTACATAGAAGACAAAAAAATGAACAAGACCTGAATTAGTAGCTGCTTAATTTAATTTCTAAGGGAATTCTGCTTAGGGAGGAGTAATGTGCCGCTACCTTTGGAAGATGTAAACTTGGGCTGAGGCCAGAGCCTTTGGTTTGTCATGGAACTAGAACTGTGGATGCTGTTAGCAGAACTCTACAAGGGAGGCTTGAATGCTCTATTGAGTCTAGTGCTATACTTTGTCCTGTGCTCTTGGAAATGGCTGGCTGACCTCTCCAGATCATTTCCAACTTATACTCCTCTAAATCCCTGTTACCTTGGTTAAGTCACTGCACCACTCTAGGTCTTAGTTTTCTTCTTTGTGAAATAAGGGGAGTTGTCCCAACAGAGAGGAAATGTACTTAAGATGTAGAATGAGACATACATTTTCAGCCATGGCCAGTATGGGCACTTGTTTCATTTGGCTAGAGTATTTATTTTAAAAGTTTTGTTTTTCTTTTTTCTTGATTTTTTGAGAGTGGAATAGAGAGGAAGAAAGGAGCTAGGTATAAGGTTGCTGAAAGAAAGAAAAAGCAAACAAAGGAAAGAGGGTCATCAAAACACATTTTCTTTCTTTTTAAAAATTAATTTATTTTTAGTTTTCAACATTCAGTTTTAAAAGATTTTGAGTTCTAAATTTTCCTCCTTCCCCTCTCCCCTCCCCAATATGACATGCAATCTGGTATAGGCTATACATGTATGATCATATTAAACAAATTTCCACATTAGTCATGTTTGAAAGAAAAATCAGAACAAAAGGGAAAAACCACAAGAAAGAAAATGGAAAAGAGAAAATCGTCTGTTTCAATCTGCATTCAGATTCCATAGTTCGTTGTCTGGATATGGATAGCATTTTCCATCATGAGTCTTTTGGAATTGTCTTCGATTGTTGCATTACTCACAAGAGATAAAAAAGTCAGTCATTGCACAATGTTGATGTTGCTGTGTGCAGTGCTCTGGTTCTGCTCACTTCATTCAGCATCAGTTCATGCAAGTCTTCCCAGGTTTTTCTGAAATTCATCTGCTCACCTTTTCTGATGGAATAATAGTATTCCATTACATTCGTATACCACAACTTGTTCAGCTATTGCCCAACTGATGGGTATCCCCTCAATTTCTGATTCTTTGCCACCATGAAAAGAGCTGCTATAAATATGTTTGTACATGTGGGTCCTTTTCCCTTTTTTATGATATTTTTGGGATCCAGCCGTAGAAGTGGTATTGCTGGATCAAAGGGTATGGACTGAAAAACATATTTGAAGAAGTGTAATTGGGGGGGGCGGTCTGGTGCATTCCCAGAGTACCTCAGATGATGCCTCCTGGTGAAGTACACGAGGGAGAAGATATCTTTCTAATTGGAAGATACTAGACAGTTGCTTCTGGAAAAATCATGATGACATGTAAGGGAAGTGCCTTGGGGAGACAGAATGTGGAGCATGTGTAGATATTCTGTGACTGGCTCTGATTGGCTAAGGCTAACTACATAATGAGGAGTAGGCTCTTTTATTGGCTGTAGAAGCATTCAAAAAGTCCTATCAGCTTTAGCTACTGTCTCCTGGACTCATTCACATCTGGGAGGTCTTGGTGATTCCTTCAATCATGACTTTTGGTGAAGGGAGTGAAGTGTCCAATCAAAAGGTTGGGAGAATGAGCCACAAGAATCTAGGAGTCAGAGTCCAGACTGGATTTTTCAGCCAGTATGGCATCAGTGTTCTGGGGAGTGAGGAGCAATATTTGAAAGTGAAACCAATGCAATGGAAAGCTTCATCTGGCAATCGTCTGCAATCTGGACATGAATTTGGTGGGGTTATTTAGGAACTCAGCTAAATTTCCAGCCTGCTCTCATCAGAAACCAAGGTAATATAGGGGAGAGGATGCCTCCAGAGTTCCTAGGGAAAGTATCAATATGTTTGCTCTTGCTGTATTTTTGAATCAATTATTTGTGTGCAAAAGCTACTTAATATTAAGTGGTTAAATGTAACTGAAGTGCTCATTATTGGACCCCTAACGAAGGGGGTAACAAAGCCAGTGTGGGTTTGACCCAGTGTTGGAGCAGAGACAATCCTAAAGCTCTCAGGGTACCTGAGAACCCTTAGGAAAAGGATCTGTCAGCCTGGTCCTGGGAGAATCTGGCCAGAATACATACATCAGAAAATGTATAGAGACAAGAGCCAACATGGTGAAGTAGCTGGAAGAAGTACAGTAGAACAGTGAGCTTTGCCTTTCTCCCCTCCTCCAAACAGATTTAGAAACATAACATATCCAGTCCTGATTGTGAGATACAAGAAAAATAATAGTGATCTATTTTTTTTCTAGCCTATATTGGCATAGAGAGATAGCCAGAGAGGTCTGCAGACACTAGGAGCAGGGTCTATAAAGAAACATGCTGTCTACCATGGCAAGAAGAGGTCCCATATCAAACCTAGAGGGGCCTGACCTTATGCAGGGCACAAGAATAGGTGCCAGCTGGTAACTCTGTCACTCACTACCCAGTTCTGGGTCACAGACCCAGGGCAGAATGAGGAAGGGACCTATGCCTAGGGGTGATGTGCTAGGGTGAAGAGCAGTCGTGGGCCCTAGGCAGTGTGCTGAGCAAGGAGCAAGTTCAGAAGCAAGCAGTGGATTTGTGTCTTGGTCTCCAGGAGAACAGGTGGCTCTTAGTTTCAGCTTCCAAGCTAATCTGAAGCCTGTAGCAAAAATAAGCAAAGCCAGAATCCCAAACCAAAGGGGATCCTACAATTTTGTCACTGAACCAACAGAGCTTTCTAATGGCTTATAGTGGCTGAGTCTAGCAATGGTCTGTTGCAACTTCAACAGGGGCAAGCATACAGGCAACTTTGGCTCAGACCCAAACCCAGGTCAGGAACTTGTAGAGCTCATATTAGGGTTGAGGTGGGGGGCAGTAATCAGATTTGGCCTTGAATCAGTGCTCCTTTGGGAGCACTCAAAGCATGCAGATCCTTAGCCCACGCTGTCCCTGATATCCTGGAATAACATAACACTTGATACCCCAAGAAAGCAATAGCAAGACCAGCCCAGACAGTCCCTCTAGAAGCATGCAGAACCTGGTCCTAACATAAAATATAAAGTCAGGAAGTAGGTTGAAAGAACAAACAAATGAAAAAGAATCCCACCATTAAAAACTATTGTGATGACAGGGATACTCAAGACAAAAATCCAGAAAAAGAGAACGTCTTCAAATCACCTACAAGCAAAGCCATAACAAAAGACACAGCTTGGGTACTAATCCAACTAGAATTTCTGGAAGAGATAAA
This sequence comes from Trichosurus vulpecula, assembly GCF_011100635.1. Classification (NCBI taxonomy): domain Eukaryota; kingdom Metazoa; phylum Chordata; class Mammalia; order Diprotodontia; family Phalangeridae; genus Trichosurus; species Trichosurus vulpecula. The sequence goes on from NC_050582.1 coordinate 21,606,598, forward strand.
GCAGGTGTTGAAAAGTTGCTATTGATGAAATGAGAACACTAGAAGAAAAAAATTGAAAAGAAATGAAAGTTATAGAAGAGAGAATTGGAAAGGAAATTAACAGCTTGGCACAAGAGGTACAAAACCTTGCATAAGGAATAAATTCTCTGAAAAGTACAATTGGCCAAATTAAAGATAATGATTCCATGAGACAATGAGAAATGTTAAAAATGTCCAAAGACTGAAAAATAAAAGAAAATATAATGTAAAAGTTGTCAAAGACAACTGATATAGAATACAGTTTCAGGAGAGCTAATTTAAGAATCATTGGATTAGTTGAAAGCCATGACCAAAAAAAGTTCAGACATCATATTTCAAGAAATCATAAAATAAAAATTTTCCCCATTTCTTAAAATTCTAGGACAAAGTAGAAATAAAAAGAATCCAGTAATCACCTCCTGAAAGGAAATCTAAGTTGAAAACTTCCAGGAACATTATAGTCAAAATCCAGATCTTCCAGGTCAAAGAAAAACTATTGCAGTCAGCCAGGAAGAAAGAATTCGAGTATCTACGAGCCAGTCAGGATCACACACAATTTGGAAGCCACCACTTTAAAGGAGTAGCGAGCTTGGTACTTGATATTCTAGAAAGCAAAGGCTCTAGGCTTACAACCAAAATTTAATTTAAAAAAATGCATAGAAGAGAACAGATGGAAGTCTGGAAAGGATGGTAGGCAAGGAGGACAGCTATGAAAGTTACATGCTGAATTGATTATATACTTAAGAAGAAAGGTATGCTGTAAATAATGGATTCAGGGTTGAATCTTTCTGTTCTACTGTGTATATGCAGGCATTCATTTTAGTTGATATTTGTTGTTAAGTTGAGAATTTTTTTAAATGGGGAAATAAAAAATAAAATAACATGAAGAAATTACACTGGACAATTTCTAAGGGTCCTTCTAGCTCTAATATTCTGTGGTTCCATGACCCTATGAATATGTCCTCAAGACCCACTCCACACATCGTAGACTAATATTCAAATTAAAAGTTATTTTCTAAAGTTTTTTAGCCCCTTGAGGGTAGAAACCATGTCTTATTCTTTGTGGTTGGCCACAATATCTAGGACAAGAGTTCACACTTAGTAAGTTCTTAATAAAAGTTGTATAAACGAATCAATAAATGTTTATTTGTGTTGCTGACAAAGCTCCAGGGCTAAGTCTGAATGGTGCTCTAACATTTGGATGTTTGTTATCATGCAGGCAAAACACTTGGATGATTGACAGAACTGTCCTCCATTTGCAACTGGTGTGGCCTGGTTATGTAGGCCCATCCCAAGTTGCTTTCACAGTCAGCCACATTTCAAAATGTTCAGAAAATATCTGGAAGAAGGAAGAGGTTGAATTTCTGCCAAAAGCCTATAGCAGGAGCAGAAATTCCAGCTTCAGCTCTAGCTCTCCCCTCCCAGGATGAGTGAGGAAACCCAAGCTGTTTTGAGGTTTGTCAGGCCAGGGAGGAGGAGGTCATTTGCAATTTTTGTTGAGTAATAAGTACTTTAAAGCTTTACTAAACATGGTAGGAAGAAAAAAAGATTGAAAGTCTTTTTAGGGTAGCTCGTTTCACTGTGTTCCAGGTCAGGAACCATAGATAACAAATAGTTTGTCACTTTGGTGAAAGATTAGAGGTAAGCATTGAATGTCGCAGGTAGAAGGGTTCTTAGGTATCCTCTAGTATAAAATCCTCATTTTATAGATGAGAAAATTGAGGCCTATAGAGGAAATGGTTTGTTCAAGCTAGCTAGGGTGAAGATGGATAAGAATTTGTTTCTCTTGACTCCAAAACCCACGTTCCTACCACACCAGGCTGTCCAGAAACTTTGGCTTCTAGTCGCCAGCCCTTGGATTGACAAGGATGGTTGTTAGGCCATCCAAATGAGAATGATAAGCAGATGAGCTCCTTGAGGACAGGTACAAATTCTAATGATGTTTTTGGTATTTCTCTTCATACTGTTGGACACAGTTTTTAGGAGAGATTTGATAAATATTTGTGATGCCAGTGCACTGGCAGGTCAGATTCCCAGAGGGGAGAATACTTTTTCTCCAAGTTCTAAGGGTAACTCCGGGGGTTGTGCTTTCTATTACTGTCATGAGCTCATGTCCACGTGCTCCACAATAGTAATCAAGCAGTTGACACCAATTAGTTTTTTAAAAGGCTATATTTATTGAGAAGCTATAGGAAGGGCAGAAGTCATAAAACCATCCCCCAAAGCAGGGTACACTCTCCCCTTGTACATACTAGGTCTCTAGGGAGAGTGGGCTCAAATTTAAGGAATGAAGGTAGTAAGGCACACATGGAGGGAACACATGCAGCTGAAGGCTACCCAAGCCCTAAGGGAGTCCTTTCCTCCTTTTGCAGAATCCCCGCCAAGTTTGATTCTCAGTATGGTACTAATTATTGACAAGTCACTCCCTTGCCCAACTGGGCTGGTTCCTTGCAGGGTGAGGTGTCTCAGCTGATGGGTCAGGCCCCTTCTAGGCTGGCTCCTCACAGGCCTCGACTGAGACTCCGAAGCCACTAGATTCAGCTGCCATTTCTAACCACTCTGGTATACTCTGCTATCAAATCAGTGAGATAGGAAGGTGAGGGAGAGTCATTGATGACCTTGAAGTTGCAAACCATGAATGACTGGATGGATGGGTGATAACTCTCGGCAGAAACAGGGATGTACAGAACATGAGTGTATTTGAGGGGGACATTTTGAGTTTGGGGGTGGGTGGGGTTTGAGAAGCTTATGGAACATCCAACTGACAGTGTTCCATAGGCCCTTGGTGATGTAAGACTGGGCCTTGGGAAAGAGACTACAGCTAGATACATAGATTTGGGATTTATGTGCATAAAGATGGTCATTGAACTCATGGTTGTTGGTGAGATCATCAGGCAAGAGCTGGAGAGAAAGGAGAGAGGTAAGAGAAGAGGGCCTGGGACAGAGACAAGGGGTACAGCAAAGGGTAAAATAGGAGGTGATGTCTTTTGCTGAGATGGAGAGAGGAAATGAAGACTCAATCCTTGGGGAATTACAAATATTAATTGCCTACAATTCAGTTCTCATCGAGGTCATACAATATAGTAATCACACTGACAATAATTCAGTTGGTATTGCATTAGATCTATCTCAGAGCAAATGAAGCTTACTAGTGAAAACATTATTATGTATAGATCACAGCACATGGCAAACAAATGTCATCGTCTCTGAGGAACAAGTATATTGGAAGTTACTTTATTTGTTGGGGATTAGAAAAATACATGAACGGAGAGGGAAGACATATGCAAATAATAGTCTATCCAGAAGTCCCAGTAAGCCAGAACCAGAGGAAGTAGGTGAAGCTGGAATGTTAGAGGCAGCACAGAAGTAGGTAAGCAGGCAGTCAGCTCATTAACCAAAAAATCTGTCTTGTTTTCCAATACAAAAATATTCTACTTACAGTAAAAGCCTGATTAAGTGGGATGCTCAGGCAATGGTAGATTTCTCAGTGAAATGTAATTTGAGCGTTAACCATGATTGCTGAAAACCTTTCTATATTGCCTGAGTCCTTTTTCCTGCATTAGTGAGTAGAGTTTGGTGCTGATGGCTGGATTGTCCTTTGCCGCCTGAGGATTCTGCAGGGCGCATTTATTTAGAATAGTAGTTCAGGAGATGGAAACATACAAAGTATTTGAGTTAAATCTGTTGTTGTTATTGTTGGGTACTGAGTCCAAAAAAATTTATGTAATTTTTATTTTGCTTACACTAATAAGCTATTTTATTTCTAATAGCTTCATTTTGTCCATCAAAAATTCTGCTTAATTTAGGGCTTCTGGTTGGTTGGAGTTTCATTGACTGAAGTTTTATTGTTTTGCACTTTGGAACAAACTACAAGTTGACCACTATGCTCATTCCAAATTGTGGCTAATGTCTATTGTTGAAAGGGTCCATATTTCAGAACTTTACTGTATGATATGTCTGGTAGAGTAAGGAATTTGGTTTCTTAGGTACCCTCCATAAAGAATTTAGATCCCAGAAGGTGAAAGTTGGGCTTCATGAGCCTCCCCTGAGATGAGCAAGAAATGCCAGTCGTACCTAGCTTTGGCCAGCTAACTCTGAGGAACACTAGAAATTTCATCCCTACACAAAAGATAAAATCGATCATTTTGATTACAAAATATTCAGTAACTAAATCAGTGTATCTGGGATAAGGAGGGATGTTGTCAATTGGAGAAGATTTTCCATCAGATGTCTATAATAAGGGTTTGATGTCCAAGAGATATATGGACTTAACACAAATACAAATATATCAATGAACTAGTTAGTCCAGTCTAAAATGATCTATGATTAAGAGACAGACCATTATTAATCAATATGTTTTGGGGGATCCTCTCAAAGGATGTGAACAAGCAGTTACCAGAATTATAAAAAAGAATCATAACTCTTAACAATTAAATGGAAGATTGTTCCAGATCACTGATGCAAAGAGAGATACAAATTCAAACAATACTGAGAATTTACCATTCACCTAGCAAATTGCCAAAGATGACAAAAGATGGAAGAGATGAGGCAGGTATGCTAACACACTCCTAAGGAACTGTGAATTGCTCCAGCTACTTTGGGAAGCAATTTGAAGCAAGGAGAAAAATGCTTAAAATGTCTATACCTTTTTACCCAGAGATCATGCTGCTACACGTATTCCTCAGAGGGATCAAAGACAGAAATAAATGTCTCATGCATAGCAAAATAGTCATTGTAGCACTTTTATGGTAGGAGAGAACTGGCAAGAGACTACATATCCATTGACTGGGGAATGGCTAAGATTGTGTTATGTTGATGTTAGGAAATATTACTTCATGGTAAGAAAGGCTAAATATGAAGGATACTGAGAAGCATGGGAAGATTGGTATAAATTGATTGTTGGTTGTTGTTGTGTTTGTCCTTTGTTTTCAAAGAGGACTATGGCATCAGGGAAATGATGACATGACCTGCAGTTGACTTTGATTTGAGGGACGGAGGGCTGTGCAAGGTAACCAGCCTCACTTTCTCCTCCAGAGCCATCTAGATCCAGTGACCAGATATTCATCAGCGTGACTGGAGATGGCCCAGGATGCAATGGGAGACCTGGCCCCTTTTAAAGAGGCTATCCCTTGATTCACTTCTTAAAGAGGCCTATTCACTGAATGGGCGTTACCTCACTCTATGTGGGTACCTGAAAAGGCCTTAGCCTAAACCTGCGAGTAGGCTGAGCTGCCTGAATGGTGACCCAGCGAGTTGGGTAACTCAGCTCTCCCTCTCCCTCTCCCTCTCCCTCTCTCTCTCGTTCTTCTCCTCTCCAAAGGAAGTCAAATTTTGATTGCCAGAAGCTGCCCACTTAACTTGCGGTTTACTGGCTAGATCTTTCTTTTCTTTTCTTTTCCTTCCCTTCCCTTCCCTTCCCTTCCCTTCCCTTCCCTTCCCTTCCCTTCCCTTCCCTTCCCTTCCCTTCCCTTCCCTTCCCTTCCCTTCCCTTCCCTTCCCTTCCCTTCCCTTCCCTTCCCTTCCCTTCCCTTCCCTTCCCTTCCCTTCCCTTCCCTTCTCTTTTCTCTTCTCTTCTCTTCTCTTCCTTCCTTTCTTTGTTTTTCTTTCTTTCTTTCTTTCTTTCTTTCTTTCTTTCTTCCTTCCTTCCTTCCTTTCTTCCTTCCTGAATGAATGAAACCCAGTTCACTCTGCAGCTCATAGATTGGACCACAATAGGTCTCTGCCCAAGCTCCACTTACTCCTGTATTTTGGGCCCTCCTGCCTTAGAGTGAATGTCAATGGTAACAGTTTTTCTTTGGAACAGCAACCCTGAGGGTCTTCCCCTCCAACCTGGATTATAAATTGATACAGTTAAGTGAGTGGGAGCAGAACAACAAAATATACAATGACTACAATAAATGTAAAGGAAAACCCCCAAAATGTCAGTGGCTGAAGGTTGTATAATTATGATGACCAAGCTTAGCTTAAAGAAGAGTTGAGAAAAAGTATCCTTCTCCCTCCAACGCAGAAGTGGGAGAGTTCGGGTGCAGCATATATTTGCATATATTTTCAGATGTGGTGGATATGTTGGTTATTTCACTGATTACAAAAGAAAGCTCCTTGGGTAATAGGGGAGGGAGAGAAGGATGTGTTCAAAAGTGACTAAGACATGAAAGCAAAAGGTTTAAAAAATCTGTCTCTAAAGAAGTGACAGCTTGGATCTAGAGAAGGTAGTAGAGTTGGAATGTTAATTACCAAGTTGGACGAGGTAACTGGAGGAACAAAGAGAAGACTAGCAGACATCCAAATAGCTTTGTAGTTTCTGCTGAATCCATAGAGTGTTGATTGAAAAGGAGGTGCCCATGAAGATTGGGGCAGAAATTAGCTCCACATTGCTGCCTATAATTATTTACATATATATCAAATCAGCAAGCATTTATTAAAGGCCTATTCTATAAAGGATTGTGCTAGGCACTGGGGCCTAAAAAAAAGCAAAAGACAGCCTCTGCTCAGGGAGCTCACAGTCTAACGGGGGAAGGCAACAGGCCAACAACTATTTACAAACGAGATTCATACGGGATAAATTGGAGATAAAAAGATGAGAGAAGGCACTAGAAATAAGGGGGATTGGGGAAGACTTCCTATAGAAGGTGGGGTTTTAGTTGGAATTTGAAGTTAACCCAGGAGACAGAGATGGAAAAGGGGAGAGTTTCAGGCATGGGGCGATAGCCAGTGAAAATGCCGGGAGTGGGGAGATGGAGAGTCCTGTGTGAGGAACAGCAAGGGGGCCAGTGCCACTGGATGTAGAGTATGGAGGATGGTGTGGGCTGAAGCAAGAAAACTGGAAAGGTCAGGTTATAAAGGGCTTTAAATCTGGCTTCAGACACTTACTAGCTGTGATCTTGGGTGAGTCACTTAGCCTCTCTTTGCCTCAGTTTCCTTAACTGTAAAATAGGAATAATAATAACACCTATATCCCAGGTTGTTGTGAAGATCAAATGCTATCATCCCCATCCTCATCCTCGTCATCATCATGATCATCATGCTGCCATGAGCCAGAGGTCTAGCCAACAACCCAATGACATTGTGTAGTCATTCTGTGCAATGGAAAGAACAAGGTGTAAATGAATGTGTGGGGGTGCAGGATAAATGAAGAGCAGGTGAACATAAGGCCAGGGCTGGAAGGTACCTGTTGGATGAAGTTTCTTGTGTGAAAATACTCTGAGCAGGCCATGTAGCAATCATCAACACCATTCTCATCTTCCTCCAACAAACATGTATTGAGCACCTACTATGTGCCAGGCACTGTGCTAAGCCCTGATGATACAAAGGCAAAAACAAGGCCCCTGCTCCCAAAGAGCTCACAGCCTAATGAGGAAGACAACATGCACCCAACTATGGATGAATGGCTGGACCAGTATATTGGGTGGAATCAATGCCGTGTGTGTATCCATGTGTGCATATGTGTATGTGTGTGTGTGTGTGTGTGCTGACACACTTAAATGGGGGAAGGGGAAATCCCTTTTTGGATTCAAGGCATAAAATATGTCCCTGCCAGAAGCATGGATGCTGAGTGAGCATCTTTAAGAATTAGTTCTCACTTTCTTGCTTTATCGATTCGGGCGTAACTGTTTGACATCTGATATCTAAAAGAGGGATCTCTTTCCAGGTTGTTATGACAGTGGGGATAGCAGAGAGTATCTAGTCAGTCATTTTGTTTGGAATACAGCGATTATGAGATATTGTACCTGGTTTTAGCCTAAACAATGCTCTATCTTCTCCAAAGGAGAAATAAAGTGTAAATAGCGGTCGTAAATGAAAGATCACATACATCTCCATGGTCCTGGAAAATGTCAGGAGGCCATAGGTTCTAGTCTTTAGTCTGCCACTAATTGACTGTGTATCCTAGAGCAAGCCATTGTCCATCTCTTGATTTGGTCCTTTTGTTTGTTGCATACAGCCTGCCTCAGTATCCATTGGTGCCAAATTAAAGGGGTAGAATGAATCATCATCATAGAATCGTTATAGCTCTAGAGCTGAAAGAGATCTCTGAGGCTGGCTAGCCCAGTCTTTTATTTTCCAGATGCTCAGGGAGATTCAGTGATTTCCTTATCTCTAAGGTGTCTTCCAACCCTAATGTACTCTGTTCTTATTTCTGAACAAATGCTGTGGGAAGATGATAGAAAATAGAGAAACACGTAGATGTCTGTTGTGTAGCCTTATAGTTTGTCAGTCTGGGGGCCTTCCTAGACTTGGTTGGTATTAGTACAGTCAAACCACCATTTACCTCATAACTGGAGGGGAAAGCCCTTTTAAAGTACAGAGTGTAGGTGCTCAGACCCAGGTTTGAATGGTGAGGGCTTTAAATGGGAAATTTACTAACCTTGGCTCCCTTGCCTCCATTCGGTCTGAAAGCTGAACTTGTGTTTGTTAGTTCAGGTCTAGCTGTTGGTTTGCTCACTATGCCAACAGATCCAGGTAAGTAACAACACTGAACAATAGACAGTAAATAGTTTAATTAGGACAGAAATAAATATGAAAAAATTATCAGTCACATTCCCCAAAGGGTACTGTAGCCTTCTACATACTTTTGAAAGCCCTCTTCCCCAAGGTGAGTCCGGGTCTAGAGGTCCTGCAAACTCAATGCTCCTGGTACTGGTAAATCTCTCTGTAGCTAGAATGGATGGTCTTGGGTGGTCCCCAGACTAAAGCCTTCTGTGTTTAGTATTGCCTGGTTCTCTCTGCTACTCTGTGCCTGGTGTGTAGCCTATTTTTCTGTGTGCCTCTTGTCTAGTCTCCTTGCCTTCCCAAGCTTGCTTGGCTCAATCATCAGTTTCTTCAGCTGTGTCCCACCTCCATCCCATCATGCATGGCAAGCCATTGTAAAGGGGAGCCACACATGGGCTTAGGAGTCAGTGGCCACACAACAATGTAGCTTGTTCCCCATATCTGACTCAGTTGATGTGGGTATTTTTCTTCAATATTTGCTTTTAAAATAAGAAAAATCATCTCTGTAATGAACTTCCTTGTATCCTTATTGCTAATCACATTGGGGCAGCCTTGCTAATTAGAGTTATAAGACCTGCCTGCCTCCTAGTATATTTTCTCATTACATCAGCTGAAGGACAACTCACTCAGCAGTTCCTAGTCTCTAGTCGGAACACACTCTTGGCATCCACTTGGTTTTCTGATTTTTAAAGTAGCCTCTATTACAAGTGTTGCATATGACATTTTAAAATAATGGTGAATTAAAATGAATATTGATCTGAGAATTTCATGACACTTCATCGAGTGTGGAAGTGTGGCATGGGGCACAAAGCACAGGGTTTAGAATCAGGACTCTCATGCTTGAGTTCCAGCTTTGCCATGTGACCCTGAGCAAGTCACTCTATCTTTCTGGGTCTTAGTTTCCTTATCTCCAAAACAAGGAGGTGGGACCACTTGGCCTCTAAGATTCCATTTTGTGATTCCTAGATAAATGGTAACACTTTAGAGTGTCATAAGTCTGGAGGTGAACATCTCTGCTCTACCCTGATTGTGATCCCAGAATGTTAGGAATTGTCTATCCCAGTCTCCTGTTTTTACCAAGCAGAAAGCTGAGGTCCAGGCAAGCTAAATGCCTTAACCCAAATTTCACAGCTAGTTTGTGGCAAGGGTGGAGATAGATATGGCATTCCTCCCTCTCAGGTCTCTGCTTTTTTCTACCTCTCCTTGCTGCTTCTTTTTCTACTGTATGACTTGAAGGCAGTATGGAGAGATGAACCACTGAAAGTGGTATTATCTGCTGCCAATACTCAGTTGGTTTGTTGTGGTCTTTTGTTTTTCATTCTCCTAGATTTTCTGCATTTGGGCAAGTATTTGGCGTAGTTAAAAGTTGAAGTTGGATAAGCCTGTCCTTTTGTTTATTACCAAAGATATGCTGAAATGGTGACTTAGACTCAAAGTTTGTTTGACATGGCTAAACATTTTACTTATGCTAAATAGCAAATAGAAAACTTCTCACATCTGTCCAGAAAGGGAACACATGGATGCCAGTTCTAGCTATTTCCTTCTTCTCTAACCCGAGAATCTCCTGGAGGGACCTCCCCGAAGTTATCCTAGAACATATGATGACTAAGACTTGTTGACATAAATGGTTCTGCCAAGAATTTTTGCTTGGAATGGCTTAGAGCCTCCCAAGGACTGATTTTTCTCCCAGAGGCTTTTAGTGAAGCTATGAGACCTTTTACTACGGACTCTTTGGGCCTGTGGGGATTACACTCATCTCCATCTCTGTTTTTGTTTCTTCTGATTTTTCAGTCAGTGCCCCTCTCTCCATGTGTGTATATATGTCACCTCCTATAATGTCTGCTCCTTGAGGCCAGGGTAAATTATACTCTGTAGAACCCCTTGCCTTTTAGGTAAAAGTGGCCAAGATACATCCTGAGTGTTTAATATCTCCTTTAAAACTTATCAGTCAAGTAACAATATTTCTTGATTTACCATATACGCAGCACTTTGCTAAATGGTAGGGTGGGGGTACAGAAAAAGTTTATGTCTCATGGTTCTTACCCTTAAGGAATTTACTATCTGTCTTGGGAGACAAAAGTAATGCACACTAAATAATTAAGAAACTGTGTGATATGGATTCTGAGTGACAAGAAAGAGAGATAAGTGAGGATTAATGAAAGGCGAGACAAGCTGGGCCTTGAAGGATGGATTGGATTTTAGTAAGTAGAGGGTAAAGGGTAGAGAAGGGAACAATGTAAGCCAAAGCATAGAAGAAAGGAGCTTGCTACGTGGGAGGAAACAGTGAAGAAACTAGGCTTATTATAACAGAAGGTTTATAATTAGGAGTAACAGTAGGAAAGGCTGGATAAGTAGGGGCCAAATTATGAAGAACCTTGAAAACCAGGAAGAGGAGTTTGTATTGAATTCAGTAAGCAACAGGGAGCCATAGTAGGTGCTTGGCTGCCATGAAACCATACTAAGTTAGGTCTGGAAAGAACCTTAGAAATCTTCTAGTTCATTGGTTTTAAATTCAAATTTCTCATTTCTTGTATGTTTGTATCACTAATTTACCTGGACTGATGGTATATAAATATTTTTTTTCTTACCAAAAATTGTTAATCTGGATACATAGTCATTTGAGCAAAGGGACCAAAGGCTGTGCAATATGATTTAGTGGACTCTAAGTAAGTAGCCAGAGTGCTTGCTTGATTTCACAGCTAGTTAGTGCAAGCATGGGATTTAGAAACCCAAGTATCCAATACTCTTTTCATTATACCACATGGAGCATGGGAGAGTCACACAAAAATGATGTTTTAACGGTGTTAATCTGGCACTGGCATGATGAATGGCTCAGATTTTCAAGTTCCAGGTACCATTTCTATAAGCAATTCTTCTTTCCCTAGTTTAACTGTACAAGTTTTAATTAGAGATCAGGAGCAAGGCTAGCAGAAAGTGAACTGTGTGCAGGTAAGGCTACTGTATATAATGGAAATCCACCCCATGGATACTTGTTTTAATCATTTTTCATGTGTATCTTTTGTTTATAGATCACCTGCCTCTTCCTGTCTATATCTCCCCTTCCCCTCCCAGAGAGCAATCCCCTATAGCAAAGATAATTTTGAAAGAAGAAAACAAATCCGCGAAGCCCATCAACACATTAAAAAGTCTGATGCTATATGCATCATTCCACACCCATGTGCTCCCACCTCTGCAAAGGAATGGTGAGAGATATCCTCATAGCTTTCCTTTGGGGCTAAGTTTGGGCCCCATAATGTTGAAATATTCAGTCATGATTCTTTTATAGTTATTAATTATTTCTATTTCCGTTGTTGTAGTTATTGCTTTACTAGTTACAGTTATTGTCATATCATTTTCCTGACTTGGTTTACTTTACTTTCCATCAGTTCATGTACAAATCTTTCCATATTTCTCTCTATCCATCACGTTCATTATTTTCGACAGCACATTAATTTCCCTCTACATTTGTGTACCACAGTTGGTTTAGCTATTTCCCAATCAATGGACATCTACTTTGTTTCCAATTTTTGGATACCACAAAAAGTATTACTGTAAAGGTTCTGGTGTATATGGAGCCTATCTTTTTGCCATTGACTTCCTTGGGGCATGTGGCTAGCAAAGCAATCTCTGGATTAAAGGTTATAGATGTTTTAATCACTTTCTTTGCATAATTCTCCATTGTTTTTTAGAACGCTCAAACCAATTCACTGCTTCACCCAAAACATATTGGTGTGCCTTTTTCTGCAACTCTCCCAACACTGACTATCTTTTGTCAGCTTTGCTGATTTCCTGAGTGTGAAAGGAAACCTCAGGGTTGTTTTCATTTGAATTTCTCTAATTATTTGTGACCTGGAGCATAATTTTATATGATGGTTAATAGTTTGCAGTTCTTTTGAGAACTGTTTGCTCATATCCTTTGACCATTTATCTGTTGCACCCCATGGACACTTAATTTGTCATTGCTGACTGATTAGCTAGTATTGGGTGCTGGAAGGATAACTTAACAATATGACCATTGAAATCCTCCTTGAAGGAAAAGGTACACTCATTTGTGGATTGCCAATATAACTATTTCCTGATTTTCAATTCAATATGCACATACTATGTACAAGTACTGTGAGGTACTAGAAATACAAAGATAAAACGAAAAACTTCTTGTCCTTACAAGAATTTGCCCTCCAGTGGGAGTGGGTAGGTGATACACCATGTATACAGTTAAGTGTATACACAATTTTTTGAGGAGAGGGCCAGGGAGGTCTTTGCATAAGGAGGTGGCACCTGAGTTTTGTTGGCATGGCATGTTCACAGAGTTTGGAGTATAGGTTCCCAAAGGAGGTGATACTGCCCCCTGGGAGGTGCTAGAACTATCCAGGGGGGTGATAGTAGCCTTGGGCGTAATTTGAGAGTGTTGAATAAAAATAAGGGGGTAGCGAAAGCATAAGGGAAGAAGAAAAGATAAGAAAATTAAAAAAAAAACATTCGTACATGTTTCATCTGTTGCGCAACAGAGTTAAAGTAGTGATTACATTATTTTCCAAATAAACACACAAAATGCAAGTTATAACCAATCAGTGGTTCAAGTCCGCTAATAGGTATTAACAAGCAAGTGTTGGCAGGTGAGCGTGTCACACATTGCTGGGAAGTCCAGCATGCATCAGCAGAAATGTGTGCATGTAATGATTTGTTTACAAAACAATACTATATGGTTACATGATGCAATGTAGCATCATCAAAATTTCAACACAGGAAAAACCCTACAAATTTGCAATAAATTATTAAATTTAAGATGTGTCAATTTTTAAAAAAAAATCTTATTTTTTGAAATGATGCAAATTTTTAAAAAATGTTAAAGAGTTAAGGATTTCCAGGGGGGTGCTGAGTAATTTTTTTTTGAAAAGGGGACAGTAGGCCAAATAAGTTTGGGAATCTCTGTTGGAGGGACCAAAGAGCTCGGAACAAATACACTTCAAACGTTCCCAATATTTGCATGAGTTGGGGGAGGAGACAAAAACAGTCAAAGAAATTAGTGTTAGAAAGAGATCTCCCAAATTAAATGTGGTCCATGTGAGTTCAGAGCTGTGGTTTTGAATCCCAGGTCTTCTTTATAAGGAACTAAGTCTAGTCCCATCACGAACATTCATTACAAAATTGCAGCCTTATCAAATGTCAGAGCTGGAAGAAACCTCAAAAGCCATCTTGTGTAATCGTCTCACTTTACACTTCTGATTGTAGAGCCCTAATGCTTTTCCCACTACGCCAGGAGTTGAGTTGAGCTGAGCCCACTTACTTTTGTTGTTGTTGTTCAGTTGTTTCAGTCATGTTGGCTTCTTCATGACCTCATTTGGGGTTTTCTTGGCAAAGATACTGGAATGGTTTGCCACTTTCTTCTTTAGCTCATTTTACAGATGAGGAAACTGAGGCAACCAGGGTTAAGCTCAGGGTCGCCCACCTAGTAAGTGTCTGAGGCTGGATTTGAACTCAGGAAAAGGAGTCTAAGTGCTTCACAGTTATCATCCCATTTGATCTCTATAACAACCTTACTGGATTTACATGCTGTTATTATGCCCATGTTGGAGCTGAGGAAACAGAGGTTAAATGACTTACCCAGGGTCACACAACTAGTAAGTGTGTGAGGCTATATTTGAACTTGGGTTTTCCTGACTCCACTCTCAGTGCTCTGATGCATATGTTATATAGCAAGTTAGTGGCACAACTGAGACTTGCTCTTAGGGCTCCTGATTTCAAGTCCATTGTTATTCCTACTAGGCCATGTAGACACATGCTCACTGTCATGCAAGATTTCAGTTGCTTGTAACCCAGTCTGATGGATGTGGAATGATCCTGCTTGTGATGAAGCAACACATGGTTGATCCAGTGGCCTTATTGATTGCAGGGAGGAGTTTGCAGATAAAAAATTCCCAAGTCCAACCAGTCTATCTGTAGGATGATACCTCACTAGATTCTATTAATTAAATTGACATGGAAGGAATTTTCCAAAGGATCATTTGCAAACTCTGCTTTTGGATGACCTCTTAAAGAGTGTAGTGGAGAATGGGACATATGCCCTCATTCATGGGAGCTGGCAGTGAAAATGTTCTCTGCTCAGCCCATGGCATGCCATAATACTGCTGCACTGAATTTTTTTCTTTTGGCATGGTGACATTTGTGTAGATCTTTCCAGTTCTGTACTGAGGGAGACATATATAGAAGAGGAAGAAAATGAAAATTACATAAAACAATGGTTCTTAAAGTGTGGTCCAGGGACTATGAGGTCAGAATACTTTTCCAAATAAAAGTAAGATGTCTTAATTTTTTAATGTGGTAAATATCACTCAATATAGCCGACATAAACAAAAGCTCTTTGGGGGGACTCAGTAATTTTTAAGAGTGGAAAGGGGTTCTGAGACCAAAAAATCTGAGGACCACGGATATTAAAAAAAACACAGAAGTCATGAGGACGTGAAGCTTTTTTACCCATTAAATACATACATCAAAGAGGGGTGGTGGGGTAGGGTTTAAATTCCTGTTTTTATACTTTTAGAAACATTTTGTCCATTTGAGCACTTATATAATGCAAGGAAGAACCTAAAACCCTTTTTTACATTTCTAGAAAAAGTCGAGGAGAGGGTAGATGACAGATGGAATTTGAGGCTGGGGTCATTAACCTCTTCTTTTCTAAAATCTAAAAGAACTATTCAGTCACAGTCCTTTCCTATACTCTCTCTGCTCTACAACCCCCAGAATTAGTGCAAGAGACTGCTCCACCAGCAGATTCAGTAGTAGCAGCGATGGAAAAGTGACCACATTGGATATTAAGCTTATAAAAGGAATAGTTTTTAAATTTTGTTTTTATTTTAATTAACACATACTTATTTTGTCTCCAGGACACCCCCAAGTGAAAAACCAACCTCTTCTAACGAGTATGCGTAGTTGAACAAAGCAAATTCCCCTTATTGACCTTGTCCAAAAATGTATTTCTTGTTGTACATCTTGGTCCATTGCCTCTCAGTCAGGAGAAGGGTAGGATGCTTCATCATCATTCCTTTAGAGTCATGGTTAGCTATCTAGCATTCATTCATGCTCTAAAGGCTTTCAAAGTCTTCACGGTATTTTTGGTATTGTATAAATTGTTCTCCTTGTTCTTCATATCGCATTCTGAATCAGTTCATATAAGTCTTCCCAGCTTTCTCCATAACTGTCCCTTTCATGATTTCCTATGGCACAAAAATGTTCCATTACATTCATATACTATAATTTGTTCAAGTAGAGCCCAATTGATGTATGCTCTTTAGTTTCTTTATAAAGGGATAGTGAAAGGAAAGTTAGCCCACCTAACTTCAGGAAAAGGCAGTTGCTTTGCTAACCTTAGATGTTGAATTCAGTGGGAACTCTAGTTTCAAATTGCCGGTGGATAAACATTGAACAGGGTGGGGGAAAGTCATTCTGAGGATATAGGAAACAGTATTTGACTTACAAGATTCTCTGGGGAGAAAGACTTCTTTGGAACTTTAGAAAACAGTGAAGGAGACTTGAAAAGTGAATATGATTGCTTTGAAAGGAGAGAAAAAGAAATTCTAGATTTCTTATCAAATGTAAAGCTAATTTATGGGAAAAATAATGCAGCTGTTTATGAGTTGGGTGCTTTTCGGGGCAATAAAGACTGTTAGACTTATGCATTCTATTGGGGGAAGACATGTACATAGAAAATTAAATGCAAAACATATAGAAAATAGTATCTCAGAGGACACTGCAGCTGAAAGATTGAAAATGATATTAAAATGAATTTCAATTATTCTTCCCTTCAGCATAATGAATACATTATTAACATTTTGGAGAAAAAGTTCCCTTCCCTTGTATTATATTCTTTCTTCATGGACCTTCCTTGAGAATAATGAATAGCAGAAAATAAGACTGCCGAAGCCAGTGTGGCTGGGGCTCAGCGTTAACATTATATGTTATTTGGTCATTTAATTTGCAGCTTCCTGGAACTGAGCACCTTCATCTGAAGTAATTTCTTTGGGGTGTGTGCATGTGACTAGGAAGGCATATTTTCTTTCATAATGTTCTTATTGAATCTTCCACAGGAGGAGATTAGGACAGCAAGTGGTTAATTGTGGGAACTGAGCGAACCACACTGACTCTATCTTGTGACTCAACTCTGGATCTAGTTCCCTTCCCTTTCTACTCAATTATGGGCCTAGTACAAATTCTGTCTTGTGAGAAAACTTTATTCAGTTGTATAGATTGGAAGAAAACTTTATTGCACCCTTTGGACCTAGCCCTGAGTGGCTGGGAAGCTGGACCACCTCTA
Organism: Trichosurus vulpecula; assembly: GCF_011100635.1. Taxonomy (NCBI): domain Eukaryota; kingdom Metazoa; phylum Chordata; class Mammalia; order Diprotodontia; family Phalangeridae; genus Trichosurus; species Trichosurus vulpecula. The sequence continues at coordinate 21,623,414 of NC_050582.1, forward strand.
CCTGCTGCTTAGACACCCTTAACCAAGGACCTACGTTATGCTGAACAGAAACTCAGTCAGATTCAAAGACTGATGCAAGGAGTTTTCTGACAATCGTGTATCTCAAGCAACCCATATGTCTGATCTGAAAACTGGCCCCATTCTGATCAATCACTTATTGTTTCCATATTCCCTGTTTCCATGTTTCCCGTGTTTACAGACACTTGGGGGAGTAGAGTGGCACACCTCTATTGCTCTCTCCCTCCCAACTTGGAAAGAAAGCCTCTAATCTTTTCTCCAATTAGAAATCAGATTACCTTTTAATAATTTAATAAATTCTTTCTTTTAATTCATTGGTCTTATTTGGTTGTTTTTAATGTATAAAAGTCTGCCTCCCCCTCTATTTAGGGGTCCAGACCTAAGCTGATGAGGTCTGGTTCCGGTTTATTGGGCAATTATCATGTATTGCTTAATAAATCGATGTGCTCAGAAGATCAAACCTTTGTTCCCTCAATCATTTCATCTTTCGTACTCCACACATACAACTCCCCTGCAACTGTTTAAATAATTTCCTCATTTTATCTCCTACACATGCAGAGAAAGGAGTTTATGTAACTAAGTGTGTGCCTGTTATGACAGAAGATGCCAGACCTAAAGCTTAGGACTGTTCACACAAATGGAAAGGCCACTCTGCTAGACTATTCATTAGAAGCAAGGTATGTGAGGATGTATATGCTTCTAATAGATTAAGAGCATTTTCATTGCCAAGTGAAGACCAGATTGCCTGACCTAGGAAGTTACTGAAATTCTCCAGTATCATTGCTAAAGAACTAAAACCAGATTTTCATCAAAATTATAACAGCTACTTCATTTGTTATACAGAATAAAACAAATGTTTTTATTAGTTAGTCACTTATTAATTTATATATGAAGTGGTTTATGATTATTATTTTTTATTTTGCTTTAACATCATTTAGATCTTTCAAGAGACATAACACTTTTAATCCAATGGTCTTATTCTCAATCCTCATCCTTCTTAACATCTCTATATGTTGAGAGTATCCTCTTCTTTCATCTCCAGGTTTTCATGATGTTTCTCCTACCTATTTGACCATTCCTCTGTGTCCTTTTTTCTATCTTTATCCCAGTCATTCTCACTAACTATGGGTTCCCCCAAGATTCTCTCCTAGGCCCTCTTCTCTCTCTACTTTATCACTTGGTGGTCTCATAGGTTCCCATGGATTCAATGATCATCTCTACGCAAATGATTCTCAGATCTACATGTACAGCCGTAATGTCTACCCTGGTTATGTCCCACATAACCAACTGCCTTTTGGTTATATTAAATGGGACATCCTGTAGATATCTCAAACCTGATTTTCCCAAAGCATAACTACTTATCTTTATTGCCAAAGCCCCCTCTCTCTCCAACTTTCCTCTTTATGTCAAGAACACCCCCATCCTTACAGTCACCCAGTCTCAGTGTTCTTACCAATTCCTCACTCTCATTCACCTTACATATACAATCTCTTGTCAAATCTTGTTCTACCTTAGCAACATCTCTTGTATGAGGCTCCTTCTTGCCATTCATCAATCTCTTATGCTTTCATCTTGAGTTTAATTCCAACCCTAACTCATCTTCTAGTCAGCTGCCAAAGTGATTTTCCTAAAGGGCAGATCTAACCATGCCACCCTCTATTCAGTAAACCCCCATGACTCCCTATTAGCTCCAGGATGAAATGTTGAAAGGTCATATGTTGAAACATGGCACTTCCTCCCTTGCCAGTCTTATATCAGCTTTACTCCCCTTTATGCACTGTAAGATGAAACTACCCTGACCCATTCTTTCTTCCTCACATACTCCTGATGGTGCCTTTTACTGACTGTCTTCCATTCCTGGAATGTTCTCCCTCCTCATTTCTGCCTCCTTTTTCCCCTGGCCTTCTTCAAGATTCAGCTCAGATCCCACCTTTGCAAGAAACTTTTCCTAATCCTTCCTTTCCCAATCCCCCCTTTGCACTTCCCCACATTGATAGTGCCTTCCTGCTGAGATTACTTTCCATCGATACTTTATATGTCTTTTTTGCTTGTAGCTATTTGCATGCTGTCTCCCCTGTTATGCTGTGAGCTCCTTGAAAGGTGTGGCTATTTTTGGATCTCTTTTGTATCCCATCACTTATCACAGTGCCTAGCACTAATAGACACTTAATAAATGCTTATTGACTGACTGACTCACACTTGCTATTTGTTTTTGTTATAGGGGAAACAAAGTCAGGCCACTGCCCCCAAGACACTTAGAGTCAATTTATAGAGACAATACGTAAACCCTTAAAGTTTTAGATCAGAGGTCAGTACATAAGTGTTAGCTTTGTGAGCAAATGGTCTAATTATACCCAAAGGAAATTAGCTCAGGAGTTCTGAAGGAGAGGTCACCAGGAACTCGATCGGAGGTAGGAAAGGCTTCATGGAGGGATTTCAGCTGGTTTTCCAAGAATGGGACACGATTTGGATGGATGGAAAGAAACCTCATATCACCTTCTACCCTCTTTCAAAAAGCGTCCTGTTTGTCGCCCTGCCTCCTGGAGACCTCTCAGTAGCTTCTCAAGTTTTCCAGTGATGCAAGAAGAGGAACTACAGAAAGAAGGGCTCCTGGCAGCCTCCATTTTGTATTTAATCCTCCTTTTGTTGCTTTTTTTTGAGTGCTGCACCTCTAGTATCTGTGCTCCCTCATTTGCCCCTCAGGATGTTTTGGGGACTTCTTGGGCGAATGATTTCTTTTTTTTATTTTTTTTTTTACTTAATATATTTAGTTTTCAGCATTGCTTTTCACAAGAGTTTGAATTACAAATTTTCTCCCCATTTCTACCCTCCCCCCTACTCCAAGATGGTGTATATTCTGGTTGCCCTGTTCCCCAGTCAGCCTTCCCTTCTGTCACCCCACTCCTCTCCCATCCCCTTTTCCCTTCCTTTCTTGTAGGGCAAGATAAATTTCTACACTCCATTGCCTGTGTATCTTATTTTCTAGTTGCATGCAAAAACTTTTTTTTTGAACATCTGTTTTTAAAACTTTGAGTTCCAAACTCCCTCCCCTCTTCCCTTCCCACCTACCCTCCCTAAGAAGTCAAGCAATTCAACATAGGCCACATGTGTATCATTATGTATAACCCTTCCGCAATACTCATGTTGTGAAAGACTCACTATCTTTTGCTCCTTCCTAACCTATCCCCCTTTATTGAAGTTTCTCCCTTGACCATGTTCCCTTTCGAAAGTGTTTGTTTTTAATTACCTCCACCCCCACTTGCCCTCCTTTCTATCATCCCCCCCCCCCTGTTTTTATCTTCTTCTTCATCCTTTTTTTCCTATGGGGTAAGTTACCCAATTGAGTATGCATGGTATTCCCTCCTCAGGTCAAATCTGATGAGAGCAAGATTCACTCATTCCCCCTCACCTGACTTCTCTTCCCTTCCTACAGAACTGCTTTTTCTTGCCACTTTTATGCGAGATAATTTACCCCATTCTATCTCTCCCTATCTCCCTCTCTCGATATGTTCCTCTCTCATCCCTTAATTTTATTTTATTTCTTTTAGATATCTTCCCTTCATCTTCAACTCACCCTGTGCCTGCTCTCTCTCTCTCTCTCTCTCTCTCTCTCTCTCTCTCTCTATATATATATATATGTATATATATATATATATATATATACATATATATGTGTGTGTGTGTGTGTGTGTATACACATACATATATACATACATACACACTCACATATACATAAATATACATAAACATATATATATATATATATGCATATTCCCTTCAGCTACCCTAATACTGAGGTCTCATGAATCATACACATCTTTCCAAGTAGGAATGTAAACTAAACAGTTCAACCTTAGTTAAGTCCCTTGCAATTTCTTTTTCTTGTTCTTTTTCTTGATTACCTTTTCATGCTTCTCTTGATTCTTGTGTTTGAAAGTCAAATTTTCTATTCAGCTCTGGTCTTTTCACTGTGAAAGCTTGAAAGCCCTCTATTTTATTGAAAATCCATATTTTGCCTTAGAGCATCATACTCAGTTTTGCTGGGTAGGTGATTCTTGGTTTTAATCCTAGCTTCATTGACCTCTGGAATATCGTATTCCAAGCCCTTCGATCTCTTAATGGAGAAGCTGCTAGAAGCTGCTAGATCTTGGATTATTCTGATTGTTTTCCCACAATACTCAAATTGTTTCTTTCTGGCTGCTTGCAATATTTTCTCCTTGATCTGGGAGTTCTGGAATTTGGCGACAATATTCCTAGGAGATTTCTTTTTGGGATCTATTTGAGGAGGTGATCTGTGGATTCTTTCAATTTCTATTTTGCTCTGTGGCTCTAGAATATCAGGGCAGTTCTCCTTGATAATTTCTTGAAAGATGGTATCTAGGCTTTTTTTTTTGATCATGGCTTTCAGGTAGTCCAATAATTTTTAAATTATCTCTCCTGGATCTGTTTTCCAGGTCAGTGGTTTTTCCAATGAGATATTTCACATTGTCTTCCATTTTTTCATTCCTTTGGTTCTGTTTTATAATATCTTGATTTCTCATAAAGTCACTAGCTTCCACTTGCTCCAATCTAATTTTTAAGGTAGTATTTTCTTCAGTGGTCTTTTGGACCTCCTTTTCCATTTGGCTAATTCTGCCTTTCAAGGCATTCTTCTCCTCATTGGCTTTTTGGAGCTCTTTTGCCACTTGAGTTAGTCTATTTTTTAAGGTGTTGTTTTCTTCAGTGTATTTTTCAGCATTTTTTTGGGTCTCCTTTAGCCATTGACTTGTTTTTCAAGGTTTTCTCACATCCTTCTCATTTCTCTTCCCAATTTTTCCTCTACTTCTCTAACTTGCTTTTCCAAATCCTTTTTGAGCTCTTCCGTGGCCTGAGACCAGTTCATGTTTTTCTTGGAAGCTTTTATTGTAGGCTTTGACTTTGTTGACTTCTTCTGGCTGTATGTTTTGGTCTTCTTTGTCACCAAAGTAAGATTCCAAGGTCCGAGACTGAATCTGGGTGCGTTTTCACTGCCTGGCCGTATTCCCAACCAACTAACTTGACCCTTGAGTTTTTCAGCGGGGTATGACTGCTTGTAGACTAAAGAGTTCTATGTTCCATGCTTGGGGGGATGCACCAGCTCTGCCACACCAGCACTCCTCCTTCCCCAAGAACCCCCAACCCGGACTGGGCTTAGATCTTCAGCAGGCTCTGCACTCCTGCTCTGATCTGCCACTTAATTCCTCCCACCAGGTGGGTCTGGGGCCAGAAGCAACTGCAGCTGTAGTTCTGTAGGTGCTCCACCTCCACTGCCCCCGGGGCGGTAGCCGAACCACGAACTCCTTCCACTCCTGCAGCTTTTCCCACTAACCTTCTCTGTTGTCTTTGGTGTTTGTGGGTTGAGAAGTCTGGTAACTGCTGCAGCTCACTGATTCAGGGCGCTAGGGCACGCTCTGCCCGGCTCCTGGTCTGGTTGGTCCACACTGCCCACACTGGGCTCTGCTCTGCTCCGCTCCCAGCTCCCTGTGGGATAGACCTCACCCAGAGACCATCCAGGCTGTCCTGGGCTGGAGCCCTGCTTCCCTCTGCTATATTGTGGGTTCTGCAGTTCTAGAATTGGTTCAGAGCCATTTTTTATACGTTTTTGGAGGGACTCGGTGGGGGGCTCACACTAGTCCCTGCTTTTCAGCTGCCATCTTGGCTCTGCCCCTCTGACCTTGGGCAAATGATTTCACTTTTATTCATGCCTCAGTGATTCTGATTGAAAAAATGGGCAGTACACACAACCCTCAGGAATGGTAGGAGGATGTCTGTTTGCTCCTAAGGGAGCTAGATGCTATACAAGATGTCTAATGGATGACACATGCTCATTTCTTTGACTGTAGTTGACAGTACCCAGCTTGCCACTGATCTAGCATTTTCTCCCCATTTATTTTGAGCTGACTGGGCCAGATGCATATTATTCCCTTACTCTCTTCTCTTGACTCCAGATGCTGTTCACAAGGCTAGTAATATGTAATGCCAGAATGCCTGCACTTGGATATTTGCATCATGACAACTGATGCTTTAATTATGGCCAGTGAATGTGTTGTGATTTGATCTGTGTGTATTTAATAATTTCTGCCACAGGAACCTTGTGAGTAGGCACTTTATGAACGTCTGTTGAATTTGTTGTTGAGTTACTTGGCTCAGATCTGAAGTGATATACCTAAAATTGATCCAATTTGGTAAACATTTATTAAGTACCTACTATATTTGAGGTACTGTAGATACACATAGGAAAAACAAATAGGCTGCAAGGAACTTCTGTTTTCCTGGGGGCAGTGAGTGGGGAGACAATACATGCATACAAGTCGGTGAATTGAGGAGGAAGAGGAGGAAGTGGTACTGCAGGCAATGCAGGGCAGTGGATCTGCGCCCCTGCCTGGGTCAGCCAGTATTCAGCTGTGTGACCTTGGACAAGTTGCTTCTCTTCTCTGGGGCTCACCTTCTTTTATAAGGGCGTTGGACTTGCTGATCCTCTGCCTAAAAAGGGCTGTCTTTCTCAGAACTGAGAGTCAAAAAATTGTGAGGTAGAACTGTGGAACTGCAGTTGTAATGAATACACAGTATTACAAAATAATGTTTTCTTATGAGACCATAGACAAATGTCATGGCACATTCTTCTTTTATGTTTCTCATTTTCCTTTAAAAATGTACTTAGAATATAGCCCAGAAATAGAAATGCAGGTATCAGGAATGGGCATAAAATATTAAATGGGTAGAGACCACAAATTTGCAAGCCAACATAATTCCCACCAAAATGCTTCTCTTAAGCAAGACTGAAAGGAAATTTCCCTCTGCCTGTAGCTGCCATCCTTCTGTACTACCCACCTGTCTCAGAGGCCTCACACTTTTTTCTGGCTTTTGCAACTTTTCAGTGGGATTTTTTCCCCTTGAAACTAAGTCTTGTTTCCTGTTTTGTTCCCATGAGTATGGCTACAGCTCTAAATTTGTCACGTGACCATCACTTGCCCAGCCTGGCAGTGGAATGTCCCTGCTGCAGAGTTTGGCTTGTTGAGCCGGCGTGGCACATGCTGTGGCCTACATGTTCTCCAGTCTGAGACATTCTGGAGCTTTTCTTGCATAAGGCCTGACCAACCCTCTTCTCTAGCTTTGGTTTCACATTTTTTTTGTTCCAGCCAAACTGCCTCGATAACTGTTCCCTAAAGCTGTCCCAGTCCTTCCTTCCTCCTGGCATTTGTCTGGGCTGCCCTGTGGTGAAAGTCAGTATGGCGTAGTAATTAAGTCCTCTCCTTCAAAGCGGCCGAGGCTGAATTCAGATCCAGCCTTGGACATTTGGTTGCTGTGTGACCCTGGAAAAGTCACATTCCCTTCTTGGGCTTTAGTATCCTCCTCTGCAAAATGAAAAGGTTGGATCTGCCCTCCATGGCGTGGGCCAGATCCTTCACACTTTGCCCATTGAAATCCTTTTCTCTCTTCTAAGTCCAGCTCAGTTACAGCCTCAACAAAGCCCTCCCTGATCCCCCTGGGCAGAAAAGAGCCTTCCTGCTCCATTTTCCTGGAGCACTTGGGAGCCCTCCCAACTCCTCACCCCACCGTGACTTAAAGCACACATTCTGGTAGAGATCCCTTCTTCCTCCCAAAAGATGACCTATGAAAAGCTGGTGTTTGGCTTCAATTCAGTCACTCCTTTTCCTTTCAGTTCTATAATCACTCATCAGGCACCTAACATGGAGATGCCTTTGGCGTTGGAGGACCTTGGTCTAAATTCTGCTACCTTGGTAACCTTGGGCCCAAAGGGAGAAGGTCCCCTCCCCCCTGGGCTAAAGTTTTTTCATCTGTAAAATGTCAGCAGTTGGACTAGATGACCTCGGGGTCTCTCCTCGCACCATATCTATGTCTTCATGTACAAGGCCTTTTAGCCAGGACTCAGGGGATAAAGACATGAATGAAGCAGTCCTTGCCTGCAGAGGTATTTCATTCTGTTAGAGGCACATAGGCCTGCACAAGCTAACTGTAGGAGGGAGGGCGAGTCCAGGCTTCTCAGAGGAGGTGTCACCTGAGCTGAGCCTTAAATAAGGCTCAAGGGTGAGGAGAGGGCAGGTCTCAGGAATGGAGGCAGCTTGGGAAAGTCCCTAGGGGCAGGAAACAGCAAGCAGGTCAGTTGGGTTGGAATGTATGGTACATGAAAGAGGAGTAATATAGGGAAAGCTGAGTGCCAGAGAATGATGCTCTCAAATTGTGGTGCTGGAGAAGACCCTTGAGAGTCCCTTGGTCAGCAAGGAGACCAAATCAGTCAATGCTTAGAGAAATTAATTCGGGCTGTTTACTGGAAGGTAAGATACTGAATTGGAAGCTTAAATACTTCAGCCACATAATGAGAAGATGGGACGCATTGGACCCTGATGTTGAGAAGGGCTGAAGGCAAAAGAAGAGGGGGATGGCAGAGGATGAGGTAGATGGATAGTGTCATGGAAGCAACAAACATGGGCTTAGGCAGACTTTGGGCCTGGTGTGCTGTGGTCCACGGGGTCACAGAGTCAGACACAACTGAGCAGCAACAACAACATAAGATTAGAAAAGTAGGCCAGAGTTGGACGTTAAATACCAAAGTGGCAAACTAAAGCATCTGGAAGTTTGCTGGGCCTGGTGGGACACGCCTGTAACCCCAGCTACCTGGGAGGCTAAGGCTGGGGCATCGCTTGAGTCAAGGAGTTCTAAGCTACAATGGGATATACCAAGCAGGTGTCAGCACTAAGTTTGGCATCAATAGGGTGAACTCTCAGGAGCAGAGGAGGGCCCCCCTTCGTCCCGCCTCAGGTTCGGTGAACAGGCCCAGGTCAGAAATGGAGCAGGTCAAAGTCAATCAATCAACATTTATTAAGCATCTACTGTATGCCAAGTCAAAGATCTTGTGAGGATCATAGAATTTCTGGCCTCGTGAGTAGATCTAGCACTTCTAACATGCGTGAGGCAGGGAGACCAAGTCTTTTTTAAAAAGGGTTTGGAATATTTTGAAATAACAGTAGGGAAAAAAGGTTTCCCTTCAATCTCTGCTCAAACAGGGTAAGGAGTTGGAAGCAGCTTGCATGCTAAGGCATTACCATTTCACATGGTCATAGGACTGAGGTGATGTTAAAAGAGAAAGCAAGCTAGATTGCTGAAATGACTGAGACTCTCCAGCCTGCTAGTTATAGGCTAGAATATCGCAAACATTTAGAAGGGTAACCAGTCTATCCTGTGGTGCATGAATTTTTAAAACATTTTAATAACTTTCAATATGTTTGATTTCCTTTGTAATCTTTTGTATCTTCTTTTACACATTTAGAAACATGAAGCTGACAGAAGGGTTCCACAGGTTTCACCAGACTGCTATGGGGTCCTCAACACAAAAAAGGTTAAGACCCCTTGCCTGGAGGTTCATGTGAAGGAACATTCATCTCCTTGTCCTAGGTCAGTTCAAGACATTAAGAAGATTAGCTCTTCATATCCCCATTCCCTTTCCATGGCTCTCATCAATGAGATACATATGCCCTTGGCATGACATTTTCCCAGAGTAGAGTAATGTTCTCTAATGAAGCCACACATCCCAGAGAAGTGAGTATAAGAAGGTATAGGGGCTGGCCATGTAAATAGTTTAGCAATTCTTGGGTCAAGCATTTTGCATAAGATCCAAGTAGTTTGAGTTTCAGGAGGAAGTTTAAAAGGAGGTACAGGGGAGACTCCCCCTTCAGACTGTTGAGGTAATCCCAGTGGAGTGCTTTTAGGATCCTGGCACAGTGGCTAGGGCATGATGGGTTGAGTCAGCTTTTCAGGGCCTTCTGGTCCTAGAGGTACCAGCCATTTCCAAATTCAATATATTTCAGAGAGTAAAACGATGAAGCAGTGTTTTTCTTTAATCATCTTTACCATAGCTGGTTGAAGGCTATCTCTAGGCTGTGCCGAAACATCTGGCTTTATTGTTACCATTATTAGTCATCTTTTCTTCATAATGCCAAACATCTGGCTCTTTGGGAATATCTTAAGGTTACACAAACTATTTAGTGGATTGGATGGTTTCTCACTTTGTATCTAGAGGTTCTGGTATCCCCTTGATTCAAAGCCCAGTATGGATTACTTGAACAGAATAGTGTGCAGACCCAAACCACCATTCACTGCAGCCATGTACCCAATAAGATTTAAGAAAGGAATTGGCCACTCATCTCTCTTGCCCTTGAAAATAAGCACATAGCTCTGTTTGGCTTTCATCTTGTCGGGCCTGTGATTTCAGGTGTAGGGAAACCTTGGTGAGGAACCTCCTCTCCCAATGGTGCTCAAAAACACACCCTAGTCAGAGAGGATTGCCTGGGGGCATCAAAAAGGTGGGACTTTCCCAGAGTCAGACAGCCAGGATTCATTCAGCACAAGGAGGGCTTGGGCCCAGGTTTTCCTGACTCTGAAGCTGGCTCTCTAACCCCCATGCCACATTGCTTCCCTGCTTTTCTTTTTGTACAACTTTTCATTGATACTTTTTATGCTGACAGTTGTGTCTGTTGAGACCCTTCACAATGAATTGCCCTCCCTGCTCAGGCACAAAACATATTACCTGAAAACAGTTAAGTAAAAGTACCTGATGGAGTGATTGTGACCCCTAGTATGTGTCACTTTCAGCTTTTGTGGTTGATTGGATATGTGCTTTAACTGATGGCTTGATACCAACATTATCTATTTTATTTTACTGAGTGGTCTTTTATTATTTACATTTTTGTAATCATTGACTATATCGAATATGCAAATGGATCTGGGATCTCATCTATTTGCGGGTTTCCTCCAGTGATGGAGATCCCATCTCTTTCCTGCCTACTCTTGTGGAGGGCCTCTTGTCCACCTTCCAGAATGTCCATACAAGGGTCACCCCAATGTTCTGGAGGCCCTTCTTGCTTTCTCCTAACATCATGAAAGTACCAATGGAGGACTCTGACTCTCTGCCTGTTATCCCTCACTTACTGTTACCAAGATGACCAGCCCATTTTCTCTTCCTTTCCTACTTGTCTTTGATGACATCTTTTATTCTTCTTCGTTCAATTTCCTTGTTAGTTATATGTTGCAACCTGTTTGGACTCATCATTGCCTTTTGATTGCTGACTATGTAATGTTTTTTTTCAATTTTGCAGAGACTCTTGTATCCCATGTTTCATTGACACAAAACAACTCTGGTAGAACATTGGTAAGAAAAAAGGTAGGCTTTTGTTTCCAGGGGAAGCTCAAGATTGTTAAGAGAAACTTCACAATTTTTCAAAGGTGATCCAGCCTTCCCTCCTCTTCTTCTTCAACTCTGAGCCCAACTCATTGTCCATTTGTATTGTCTGTTGCACATATACATTCTGATGGACAAGTTCTATAATTTTTCTATTTAATGCATATTGTAATATGGGTATTAAACATTCTTCATCCACTTTCTCTTTCCTGTGTAGAATGTCAAGCTGACTCTTTTGAGGGGTTAGAGATCTTTTTAGGGGCTTGGTGCATCCAGCACAAGGTCATGTGCAAATAAGGGCATCTGAAGGACCTCACCATCCACAGGGAATCTCTGTTCAACTTGAATTCTTTGCCAGATCTCCTTTATCGTAGTGGTAAATGTTTTAGCAAGCTTAGGTCTCTAGGTGTTTTGCTTTGCCTAATGTCTGGAATCAATCAGTCTTTAAATAGTGTTTTCTCTGTTTTGTCTTTCAAGGAATATTGACAGATTTTGATGTATGGATGGGAGACAACTTGTTGGAAAAGGATTTGTAGAGTGGCATCTTGTTTCACTAAATCAGATTTCTGGTTGATTATGAAAAACATAAATAAAATGGATGTTTTTATTCTCTGTGTCTTTCTGTCAATTAAAAATGGTGAAGAAGTCCATTGTCTAATACTTCTTGTAAAAACTTGCTTGTTCCCTATGAATGCCCTTACTCAGGTTGCCTTTAATTCATGTTCAGGTGGTTTGCAGTCAGATTTTGTATGGGTGAGAGCCTAGGCATATGGGCAGGTGGTTATTGATGTTGTGTTACTTGCAATTTTGTGGTATTTAAGTTTAAATACCAGTTTCAGTATTTAAGCATGCCTTTGCCATCATGTCCTCCTTCAGATACCTGGCAGATTGACTGCACTGTGTAGATGGTTGTTTTATCTATCTTTCCTAAGTGTGTATCTATCACTTCATGCAAGTCTTCCCATGTTTCTATGAATTCTTCCTTTTTCTCGTTCCTTCAACTTTTCAGAACTTCTTTAACAGATGTGTAATGTCATTAATGTAGCTTTTCCATCTGTCAATACTGATCACAACCCATTCAAAGCTTCTCATTCTGGGTGATTCTTGACCGTGCTCATCCATTAATGCTCCCTAAAGGACCCACTTGCCAAGCTGAGAGTCTTCCTCCAGGTGCTCTTGCAGCTCAAGGATACTGATGGGGCACTTAGGCTGTCTAGCTGTTGTTATCTTTTGCTGGTGCTGCATTAACTTTTCTGAAAATGCGCACCTGTAATGATACTCCTTATGCCATTTCTTGAACAAAGCTCATTATTGGAAGTATACTGAAGTGTGCTAACACCCACCATGCATCTCTTTGGGTCACCCACAACTTTTTACTCTGTAGAGACTGTAGTGTTACAAGATTTACAACCATGGAGCTTTGCTGAGAAAACATTTACATCATAAAAATGGGTCTTTGCACAGGGGAACAGCTTGGGATCATTAAAAGGAAGGCCCATACAGTTTCCCAAATGCAATTCAGCCCATTTTTTTCTTCCTGTTCAATTTTGGGCCCAATTCGCTGTCCATCTGCAGTGCCTGTCCTAAATATATGTACTTAAACACAATACCTCAGTGAATACACCATCCGACTGTGTGTGTCATGCATTTTACCTGCATGAATTATTAGGGCAATCTCTTTTGAATAATTGTGGGTTGCACTGAAGTGGCCTTGGAACTTGATGTTATGGAACTTGATATAATCAGAGTACTATCACCTGTAGGAAGGAAGGCACTGTACTAAGCATTCTACAAATGTTATCTGATTCCATCCTCACAAAACCATAGGATGTAAGTGCTGTTATTATTCCCATTTCACAGGTGAGAAAACTGAGGCAATCAGAAGTGAAGTGACTTGCCAAGGGTCACACAGCTAGTAAGTGTCTGTGGTCCTATCTGAACTCAGATCTTCCTGATTCCAGACCCAGAACTCTATCCCCTGTACCATCTAGCTACCTCTCACTGTTTTTATGCTTCATTTGACCTTAATGATTCAGAGGGTTATTGAATGGAGTTATCTCAATGATCAAGGAATCTGGGTCAGGCTTCTCAGCCAGTTGGACTAGCCTAGGGTCAGAAACTTGATCCCTAATCCTCCCTTCAAGCCACCCCCCACCAAAAAAAACTATCCCTGGCTTTCTTTTCAACCCTTTCCAAGCCTCAACCCTTCACAACCTGTCCCCTCTATTTTCTATTCTCTCCTCTGACACTGGCCACCACCGTAGTTGGTGTAAGCCCTCATCACTTTTGGCCTGACTATTGCGACAGTCTGCTGGTGAGTTAGCCTTCTTCAAGTCTCTCCCCATTCCAATCCATCCTCCATTCAGCCATCAAAGTGATCTTTCTGAAACACAAATCTGGAAACTATCATCCCCCTCACCCTGTCAGTAAGCTGCAGTGGGTCCCTATTACCTGCAGAATGAAATACAGAATCTTTTATTTGGCCTTTAAAGCCCCTCCCTACCTCTTGAGTTGTCTTCCACTATCGTGCCCTCCCTGTCCTCACTGTTCCTCACACACGCCACTCCTTTTCACTGGTTGGCTGCCATCCTAGGAATGCTTTTCCTCCTCACCTTAGACTACTGGCTTCTCTGACCATCCTCATGACTCAGCTCAAATAGCTTCTCCTTCGAGAGGCCTTGATCTGTTCTCTAAGCCCTCACGCCCCTGCACTGCCAGCACCTACACTTGGAGGTTACCTTTCAGCTACTCTGTGTATATCTCGTATGTATGGCTTTTTGTCCTCTCCATTTGAACATGCACCGCTTGAGGGTAGAGACTATGGCCTTTCCTTTCTTTCAGTACCGTGCCTGGCACATAATAAACGCTTAAGACATGCATGCTTATTGACTTACTCAATCCGAATTACTCCCAACATGCCTCCTCCTCTGCTCTCCACTGAACACTGCTGGCAGACCATACCTTTGTGTTGTCTCATTACTGCTGCAAACGAACTTTTACTCTTTCTTGATTGATTCTATCATACTTCCCCAGCATCTGATCCCAATTTGCTCTCCTCCTCTGCAAGCTCCCTACAACATTGTTCCAGCACAGTATCTCCCTTCAAATGGAAACTCTTCCCCCCTTACTAGTCCTTAAATCCTCTCACCACCACCCTTTGTTCTCACCTCCTTTGCTCCAGTCTCTGAAGAAGAGATGGTGCTTTTTATCTCTGCCTTTTTTTTCTAATTTTCAGCCTTTCTCTGTTTCTTGACTCCTTCCCTCCTGCCCGACTCTCCCCCATACTTAGAAAAAACTTTCAGTTGACCTTCTCATACCTGCAAGCTATCCTCCCATCTGTTTCCTGACTTTCATTGCCAAACTACTCAAAGAAGTCTATGCACCCAGCCTTAGTCCAGCTTGTGAGCTGATCCAGTCACACATTACTAGCTCCTGCATGGATTTCTCCAAATGGATACCCTATAGTAATCTCGAACTCCACATTTCCAAAGCAGACCTTATCTTAACTCCAATACTCATCCCTTTTTCAAATGTACTTATTTCCACCGAGGGTATCTCCACCCTTCCAGTCACTCAGGGCAGCGATCCAGAGGAATGGTCACCCAGGACAGTTCAGTTCTGAAGGGGAGGGGGTGACTGCAAGGTATGACTGTTGGGAGCCCAGTTAGGGCCAGACTTTCCCTCTGAGTGGAAGAAACTCAATTTTATTATTTTCCTTTTTATTCACTTGATTATCTTTGGGTCAGGGAAAGCTTTTGTCAGTATTAGGACAAATAGTAGCCTAATGGATTTGCAATAAATGCAATCTTCAGGCCCATCAGCTATGATAGGCCTATATCCTCATGGAAGAATGTGAATTTCTGAATTTCTTAAGAGCTATGCCATAGATTTTGCCAAGACCCTCTAGTTAAAGGCACTTGGGAAAAAGAAATAGTGGAAAAGACAATGCTTGAAACTCCCCAAGTCACTAGAGAGCTATCTACTTAATTATATTATTGTCTAGCCCAAATCTTTCACCTCCTCCACAACATTTGCATGAGAGATCTTATCAAATGCTTTGCTCTACTCTCAATAAACTCTGTCTCAAAAGGAGCTCAGTAGGATGTCTTATTTCCTTTCTCTCTCTTTTAAGAAACACTCTATGTCGCATATTAATTATTTTTCCTTTAAGCTGTGATAGAATTTACTTGAAAATCCATCTAGACACAGAATTTGCTTCTGGGATAGGGTTGTTTAGATCCTCTCTTTTCTGTTTTATTAGTTATGATATCATATATCTATATATTCGTGTATTTATCCATTTGATTTCTATTTCAATTTTGTTGACAAATAATTGAGTAGAGTAGTTGCAGAAAATTTCCTTTACTTTTCTCTTCATTTGTTGTGAGTTCCCATTTTTCATTTTTGATCTTGGTAATTTGGTTTCTCTCTCTCTTTCTTTCTCTCTCATCAGATTAGTTAATGCTTTATTGATTTTCTTTCTCTTTTAAAAAATAGCTGTTTTGTTTATAAATTCAGTAGTCTTTCTGGTTTCAATTTTGTTTATCTCTAAATTTTTACTTTTGTATTTGGTTTGGATTGGTAATTTGTTGGTTACTTAGGCTTCTTTTTTTTTAATTAAAGTGTAGTAAGTAGAGTACTGGATTTGGAGTCAGAAAGGTCTGGATTTGAATCCTACCTCCAGACACTACTTATGAACAGGTCATTTAACCTCTCTGGGGTAGTTCTCTATGGGAATGATAACGCCTCCATCAGAGGGCTGTTATGCACTCAGATGGATTTATTAAGTGTTTTGTGAACCTTAAAGTGTTAGTTAAATGACATCTATTTTATACTGTGTATATACTGCAATTTCCCATCAGACAATCTTTTTGCACAAATGCTAAGCTGACAGAACAGCCATGTGTAACAACATATGGCATGGAGCACACCTATAGCCCCTATGTGTCTACCAAGAGGAAGGAAGTGCAAGACTGAGATAGGTCATTGAAATCAATGTAAGTTTTACTTTAATTTTCTTTTCCTTTGTTATTGTATGCATTGTATATATTGCTTGCTTCACTTCAGACAATATTTGTCAAGCCCTTAGCACAGTGCCTGGGGCAGGGGTGGGGAGCCTGTGGCCTCAAGGCCACCTGTGCCTTCCAGGTCCTTGGTTTTGGCCTTTTGACTGAGTCCAAGTTTTACAGAACAAATACTTTTATGAAGGGGATTTGTTCTGTGAAGTTTGGATTCAGTCAAAGGGCCGCACTTGAGGAAAAGGCCACAGGTTCCCCACCCTGCTGGGGTGTAGCAGGTACTATATAAATGCTTATTCCCCTCTTTCCCCCACCTCCCCCCCCACTTCACTGTATGTCATTTCACTTAAGACTTTTTGTGAATTCCTCGTATTCATTGTTTTTTACAGGACAATAGTTACTTCATTATGTTCATATGCCTTCGGTCACTAAATCTATCAACTGGCAAGCATTTATTAAGTACCTACTATGTGCCAAGCACTGCGCTAAATTTTTTGACCTCCAAGTGGTTGAGAAAATCATCAAAATTGATGCACCTGCTTCCTTTCTTCTTAACTCTCTGTAGTCTGGCTTCCAAGCTCATTGTTCCAACATCATTTTGTTCAACTGAAACTGCTAATTATTTCTTAATTGCCAAATCTCCTGGCCTTTTCTCAATGCTCATACTTCTTGACCTCTCTGCAGCTTTTGACACTTGATCACCCTGTTCTCCCTGACATTGTTTGCTCTCTAGATTTTTCATGACACTGACATCTCCTTGTTCTTCTCCTTCTTTGACTTCTCCTCTTACTCACTGGCTAGATATTCATCCAGGTCACACCATTAACTTTAAGTGGCCCCCAAGGGGCTTTCCTTTGTCCTCTTCTCCTGTCTGTAGTGATGGTGACCTCATCGCTTCCCCTTAGTTCAGTTATCATCTCTATGCAAATGATTCTCAGATCTATTTATACAGCCCTAACCACTCTCTTGACCTGCACTCCCACATCACCAACTGCATTTTCAGACATCTCAAACTGGATTGCCATAGGTGACTAAAACTCAACAAGGTTAAAAACACGTCAATATCTCTCCCCCTAAAATCCTCCCCTCTTCCCAACTTCCAGTTCGTTTTGAGGGCACCACCATCCTTCTGGTCACACAAGCTTGTGATCTGGGTGTCACCTCTGACTCCTTGTCTGCACTTGCCCAAGATATCTATTAGCAAGTGTTACTCTTTCTATTTTTCCAGCTTCTGTTGTATAAGTCCCCTTCTCTCCATTTACCCAGGCACCATGCTGGTACAGGCACTCCATATATTATGTCTGAACTATTGCAATAGCTTTCTGGCTGCTCTCTGTCCCTCAAGTCTCTCCCCACTCCAGTTCATCTTCCTCCCAAAGTACAGGTCTGAGAATTCTGGGAATGGAGGGCCAGCCAGTAAAAAAAAGGGACATAGTTGGCAAATGGACTATCTTGTTCGAGGAATATCAAGGATGCCAGCATAATTGGATCATCAAATACATGGGGGAAAATAAGATGCAAAAAGAATGGAAAGGTAGAAAGGGGCCAGTTTATAAAGGTGTTTAAAAGCCAAACAGAAGGTTCTTTGTTTGTAGGCAGGGATTAACATGGTCAGTTCTTCACTTTAGGAAGATCACTTTGATAGCCAAGTGAAAGATGAACTGGAATGGAGAGAGACTTGTGGCAAGAGGATCAGTAAACATAGTACAGCAGTAGTGATAAGGGCCTGTACCAGGATGGTAGCAGTGTCAGAGGAGAAATGAAGGAATATATAAGAGATGTTATGAATATCAAAACAACAGGGCTTGGCAACAGATTAGATATGAAAGGTGGGAGTGAGTGAGAGGCAGCTAGATGGCACAGTGGATAAACTGCTGGGCCTGGAGTTATGAACAGCTGAGTTCAAATCTGGCCTCAGACACTTGTTAGCTGTGTGACTCTGGGCAAGTCACTTAACCCTGTTTAATCCTTAACTCAGTTTCCTCATCTATAAAGTGATCTTGAGAATGAAATGGCAAACCACCCCAGTATCTTTGCCAAGAAAACCCCAAATGGGGTCCTGAAGAATAGGACATGACTGAAACGACTGAACAGCAACAGTGAATGAGGAGTCAAAGGTGACACCTAGGTTGTGAGCCTGGGTGATTGAGAGGATGTTAGTGCCCATGTCAGGATTAAGGGAGTTGGGAAGAAGGGAGAATTTGGGGGAGGAAAGTAACGAGTTCAGTTTTGGACATGTTCAGTTTAAGCAATCTGTAGGACAACCAGTTTGAGATGTCTAATAGACAGGTAGAGATGCAAGACCTAGATGTTAAGAGGAAGGTCAGGGCTGAGTAAATAGATCTGGGAATCACTTTCATAGAGATGATAATTTAATTCATGAATCTGATGAGATTGCCAAGTATAATAGTATAGAGGGAAAAGTACCCACCCCCTGCCCCTCTGCAGAGCCTTTAGTAGGTGTGACCTGAATAGAGATTTCAGCAAAGGAGAAGGAAATGTGATAAGACATCTACTACTACTACTACTACTACTACTACCACCACCACCACCACCTGGCTAGCAAGCATTTATATAGTACTTTAAAGTTCACAAAGTACTTTACCAATATTTAATTTTGTCCTTACAACCCTGGGTGCTATCATTATCCCCATTTTACAGTTTAGGGAGCTGAGGGAGACAGAGGTTAAGTGACTTGTACAGGATCATGCTGCCAGGAGAACCGTAATGTGAATGAAAAGATAGTATACAACACAAGAGGGTGATTGTCATTGTCAAAGGTTGTAGAGTGGTCAAGGCTATTGAAAAGGTCATTAGGTTTGGCTATTAAGACATCACTGGTAACTTTGGAAAGAGCCATTTAAGTTGAATAATGAGGTTCTAAGCCAGATTGCAGAGGCCTCATAATGGAGGGAGGGGAAAAGAAATGTTTGCACAATTGTACATGGTCTTCCCAAACAATTTCGCCACGAAAGAGCTTAGTGGGTATGGATGGATCAACATGTACATAAGGAGAGTTTGTATGTTAGAAATAAGGGGAGATGACTGAGGGGACAACGTTTTGGAGAAGATTGAGGATTGTCCAGGGATTGAGGACACAATGGTTGGCCTTGGCAAAGAGAAAGATCAAAGACTGGAAGAAAGAGATTTGGGGATGATATCAAGGGAGGCTGAGATAAAAGGAAGAAAAAAAGACGGAAATCATGGCAAATGGCTTTAATTTTCTTAGTAAAATAAGAGGAGAGGCCCTCAGCTGAGGGGATGGGGGAAGAAAAAATGGAGGAGGCTAGAGAAGAGAAAAGAATGTTTGAAACAATTTTGGGAGGAAGAAAATAGGAAATCAATTAGAGAGGAGTCAGAGGATTGCCTTGATGCTTTGAATGCCCTATTGAGATTAGGTAATATAAACATGGAATATGCTCAGTCAGCTTGGTTGCAAGGCTTCCTCCAGCTTCTTTCAATAGTACCTGAGGAATAGAGATGGCAGATAGTGGGAGTAATCCAGGGTTTTGGTTTGGCAAGGGATGAACAGCTAGGGACAAGGTAGCAAGAGACTTAAAAGTAGAGAACAACATGGGGTTGAACTGGTTAAGTATAGTGTCAAAATTGGGAAAGATAGAAAGCAAAGTCAGACCAGGGATGATGGCCTGAGAAAGCATTGAAAGGCGGGAGTCTTCATAAGGGGGAAGAATAAATGTTTGTCCTTTGTTCTCAAAGAGAACCATGACATCAAGAAGGTGATCCCATGCCATGCAAGTGAATTGGATTTAAGTGAGGGAGGGCTGGGCAAAGTCAGCAGCCTCACTCTCCTCTGGAGCCATCTGGGTCCAGTGGCAAAATATAGATCAGGATGACTTGAGAAGGCCTTGGATAGAATGATAGGAAATTCTGAATATAGGAATGTCAGTTTTTAGTTAAGGAAATGGTAGATTTATGGGAAATGGTGAAATACAGGATGTGTTCAGTTTTGTGTATTACTGAAGTAAAGATAGTGGGTTTGAGGAGATTGAGGATCCAGTAGGGTAGGGAGTATCAACACAAATGGTGAAGTATCTTCAGTAGGGTAGGGAGTGTCAACACAAATGGTGAAGTATCTTATTATAAAGGTAGGAGGAGAGGAGGAGAAGACAATGAGCCAAGTAATGAACTTGGGAAAGGAAAGAGAATGACCTGGGGGCCAAAAGGCAACAGCCATTATGATCTGTATAGGGTAAAACATTTCAGTGGAGTGAACTTCAAAGGAGGAGTGTCTGGAAGTAGCAGTGGGGATCAAAGAGCATTCTGACTCCCACTCCAGGGCTTTAATGTAGTTTCCTTGTTTACCTTTTTTTGGACAGTGTCCATCATTACCATTGTCTCATTTGAAACAATCATATTATTTATTTTTAGATTTAGCTGAAACATAATAAATTTTATTTTCTCCCTTTAACTCTATATATGTCTTTGTCTTTTAAGTTTTGTTTCTTGTACATTGTAAATTGTGTTGTGCTCCTAGTTCAGTTTATATCTCTTTCAGTTTACCAGTGAGTTTAGCTTCTTAACATTCAAAGCTTTAATTGTTTGTTTTCCCTTCATGTGGTCTTTTTTTAAAGGTATCACTAGCTACCTGCAGCATGATTTGTTAGAAATTGCTCCCAGTTGCCTCTCACATACATATGCCCCCATTTCCTTTGCCCCCGTCTAGACTGACATTTCCAAATACTTCCTCTTTCCCCACCCTTTTAGTTACATCATAATTTCTATAAAACCTTTTAAAATTAGTTTTATTGATGCCTTTTGTTTTACACCAGTTAGTTCTGGATCTAATCCACGCCCTTCCTCCCTCCTCACCCTGAATTGAACCCTCCCTTGGAACAAAGAAAAAGTCAAGGAAAAGAAAAAACACCTAGTGCAATTACCACATCTCTTAATATAGGCAACATTCTGGCCCATGGTATCCCAATATTTCATTCCTTCTGTAATGAGAGGAAAGAAATGGGGTCACTCTCTGTCTGGAACAGAGATTATTACAATTCATCAGAGTTTGGCTTCTTTTTAATATTCTTTGCATGTATCTTATTATAGTCATGGTGTATGTTCTTCTGGCTCTCCTTATTTCACTCTGCATTAGTTCTAGAAATCTTTCCATGTTTCTCTGAATTCCTCATGTTTGTTATTTCTCTTCACATTCCATCATATTCATATAAGCCAAATTATTCAGTCCTTGCTCAGTTGAGGAATACTCACTTTATTTCCAATTCTTTCTTACCACAAAGAATGCTGTTTTATACCAGGGATTCTTAAGGTCTAGGCCAGGGGTGGGAAACCTGTGGCCCTCTATATCCTCAAGAATCCAAAATTCAGTCAAAGGGCTGCACATATGGCCTCGAGACCACCCCTGGTCTGGGCTCAGCTGGAGGATGGAGGCTCTCCAGCAGACTGGCTATCACCTGAGTGCCAGCTTCCTTAAGTTCCAAGAGGCTCATTAACAGAATGTTGACTACCAGGTGATGAAGTACTTTGGTATGGTAACTCATTAAACTGCTAGTTGGTAAAAGACTGGTATTCTTGTGAGCACCTACTCCAGGGAAATCATGGATTCTTGAAGGACTGAAGCCAAGAGAGTCAAGTTCAGTTCTAAGAATGAATACTCTCGGAGGCATATCTTCCTGAGTGGTTGAGCTGGGCACTAATCTGGTCTTGGTTATGACCTCTCAAACCACCAGAATTGGGGCCAAGTTACAAAAAGGAGTGATGGTCTGAACACACAGGAAAATTCACAAAGATCAGAAGGGGCATTTCGCTTGGGAAGTTTCTTCACTGGTTTTGCAGTTTGGCAGCTGTCAACATTTCCAAACATCATCTCACCCAAACTGTTGAAAGAAAGAAACTCTTTGATTTCTCCCTAGAGACTTTGAGGCTGGAAATGGATCCTTTATGGTCTCTGTTCCATTTCAAACAGACTTTCTCCACTCCCACCCCCACCCCTTCACATTCTTGCTGGCAAAAAGATGTAATTTGTAAGTAGCTAATTAAACAAGTTTTATCATTTCAACTTGTCTTTTAAAATGGGAAAAAGTTAAGCAAATCTTTCCTCTTTATTACCAATTTTGAAAGATGAAATCTTGCATTTCTTGCATCGTTAATAATGCAAATCAGTTTTTGTTTGTGTTGTATATAAGTTTATAATTAGAAGTAAATATTTAATGCACAGATCAGAAAATCAAGTCTTATACCCCAAAAGTGCATTTTCTAGCTTTGTGGAAGCTAATGTAAGAAAGATTACGCATACTGTAATTTTTGTTTCTTTAACCTTTTGAGGTTTTTCTTCTCCATCACCAGAATACTTTGTAACTAGTCATTAAACAGTAATGTATTCTTCTACTCTTTACTCCACCTTTAGAGATGCCATTTGCATTAACTATTCTATAATTAACATTGCTAAGAACAAGTAAATATGTATAAGTAAAGTCAGTAAGAGATTGAATTATAGCTGTCTGTCTGTTTAACCACCTTCTTTGAGTACCCATTCTTTTCTGAATATTGATTGATAACTTAGATTGTTATTTAGAATGCAGCGTGGGTGTTTATTGACTTGGCACCGTTTTCAGTACGTTAAAATCAAATGCAAAATATTCAATTCTCTTTTGAAAATGAAAACTATTTTGAGGGGCAGCATGCTAAATAAGAAAAATCTCTTGGAGTCCAAAGTCCAAGCTCTGCCTTTAACTTTTCATGTGGCCTTGAGCTACGTACCTTTGTGGACCCTATCCTCCCCCTCAAAATGAAGGAATTGAACAAGATGCTCTCAAAGGTCCCTCTGGCTCTAATTTTAGGACCCCATGAAATTGTTTCTACTTCATGGGGAACTGGGATGTATTCACATATGTTGCCACAGTAAGTCAGACAGGAAGGTGCTATTGATATCTCAAGGAAATAAATCTGTGGCCTGAGGTCATCAGGGTAGATTTCCTTCATGAAGAGGTTTTCATGTTATGAATTATGTTGACTTCACATCCTCCTTCAACCTCCCTTTCTTTTTGCCATTTGTATTACTGCCGGACAGAGGCAGTATGGTGGAGCAGCTAGAAAGGTGGTTGATCTGGAAGCCAGGAAGCCTTGGATTCAAGTCCTTCCATCCTGGCCCCGAGATCCTGGAGAACTCACTTAATCTCTCAGTGTTCTGGCAGTGAAGACACTGACCTGGACTGGTTGAAGGAATTTCCTTTTCTAGAAGCTCCCTATACCAAAGAAATAATTAGTACAGTCTCTCTACCCTTCTGCAAGATGGTACACAAGGAACAGGAAAGGAGAACTTCAGAACAACCCAAGAGACTTCTTGTTAGTGGTCTGGCCGTGAATATAGGGATAAGCTCGAAGAGGTAGGCAGAATAAGGTAGAAAAGAGCTCTGAACTGGGATTGAGGAGACCTGGGTTCCACCCTCACCCTGGAGCCCTGAAATGGACAAGCTGTGTGGCTTCTCTCAGTGAAATGCTAGATCAGAGATCCCTCACTCCAATCTGACCCTCTTTTTTGCTCAAGGATGCCATGCACATTCTCTCCAAGTCATCATCATCATCTCTATAAATGACATCAATCAATCACCCAGAATTTATTAAGTACTTCTGATGTGCTAGTAAAAATGAAAGTGAAAACAGCCCTTGCCACAATGAGGCCTGTAGTCTGCTGGGCAGAAATGACATATTAAGATAGAAGTATATGCAAAAACAATACTGAGGAGTTTGGAAAGGGTGCTAGGAGCTGGGAGAAGGAAAGACCTTGTTTAGAGGTGGCGCTTGAGCTGAGATTTGACACAAACTAGGGATCCTGAGAGGGAGGGGCAAGGAGAACATTCTAGGCATGAGAAGACAGCTTGTGCAAAGGCATGTAGAGAGGAGATGGAATGATGTGTGTGACCCTGGGCAAGTCACTTCATCTCTGTCTACCTCAGTCTCCTCATGTGTAAAATGGGATGAATAATAGCTTCTACCTCACAAAGTTGTTTTGAGGATCAAATGAGACAACATTTGTAAAGTGCTTTGCAAACCTTATATGCTAACTGTTATTGTTAGGAGGAAGAAGACCAGTTTGGCTGGGCCACAGAATGCATGAAAGGAAACAATGTGTAACGAGGCTGGTAAGGTACCGGCTTGGAGCCAGGAGTATACCCTGCAAAGTACTTTCTGTCTCTGATCTCCTTTGAGCTTCCTAACATTCCTGTGAGCTGGGTCTTCTTATCTCCCTGGTACAGATGGCTTCTGAGAGGGATTCGTACATGCTCATGCAGCTGGTAATTATCTGAGGTAGATTTTGAATCTGGGTCTTCTTGAGTCCAGGTCTGCCACCCCATTGAAGCCATGGTTAAGTTGTACAGAATGTCATCTAATTAGCAAGTTTTTGCAAAGAGAAGCAGAGATTTAGACAGATTTTAAACAGATGATTGCTATCAACTCAGAAGAAGCATGTGTTTTGAGAAAACATAGATCTAGATGATCTTGAGTGTCCTTCTGAACTCTAGCATTCTCTGAGGAGTTTGGAACTTTGTGTATATTTTGACCTTCAGAGCTCTTTGCCAACAATAATCTCCCTATTTCCTCAGCATCTGAAACTCTTGAAGATCCTGTGGATGCCATTTGGCTTAAGGCAGAAATGGAGTTCCTGTTGGACCAAAAGGTAGAACTCTGGCCCTTGGTATCTCTCACCAGCCCACATGACTCCCTTCATGAAAGGTAAGGCTATTGTCTGGTCATTTATTTGTTAGGGTGCCTGAATAGTTGAGGATATTAAAATATGCACTGTTATTGGTGTTGCTTCATAGTCCCAGCACTAAAATTATTGTTATATTATGTGTATGTATGGACCAAGTGAAGCAGGGCAGTGGGGCTACTTGCTTGACAATAAATCTTTGCCCTTTGGCTTTGTTTGCCTGGAAATTTCTGTCAAAAGCCCTCTCTGTGGTGGGAGACCCCTTTCCACATTCTGCAGGTAGATGCTGCCAGAAAATTTCAAGCAGACATAAATTGTCACTATTAGAGTCAGTAATAGACTCAAAGCCCTTAATCCATCGACACTCTTGAAAATCTAAGTAAGAGGTAGTTTGTTAAGTAGAATAGAGAGACATAAGTTATTATAGCAAAAGAGAGAATGTGATAAATACTTGGAGAGGGCTACCCATTAGTATACATGTCCATTAAAAAGAACATTGGGTAGACCCCTATGACAGTTTTGTAGGAAGTCATGGGAAGGAATTGCAGAGAATGAGCAGGTATGGATGGGTCAGTGTTGAAAGGAACACCAAGTTCAGTGAGATCACAGGGAAGTGAGGGATATCTTATCTTTCCTATTAGGCTATCATCTCCTTGAGGGTAGGGACCTTCTCTCAGTACTCAGAAGAGTTTTTATTTGATTTTTGGTAGGGAGGATGGAGGGATCTGGGTTTAAGATATTATTGGTATAGGGAAAACCCAGTGTGGAAATTCTCTCTAACCATGCAAATCAGCAACTATTTGTAACTATGTAGTCTAGAGCAGAGGTTCTTAGCCTTTTTGTGTATCATGGGTCCCTTTGGAAGACTGGTGAAGCTCATGGACCCCAACTCAGAATCAGGTTTTTAAGAGCACAAAATAAGATGCATAGGATTGCAAAGGAAATCAATCTTATTGGAATAGTTATTAAAATATATATTTTTAAAGTTCATGGATCCCCTATTAAGAAGCCTTGTATGTGTGTTGCCCGAAGGCAACCTAGAGGTTAGGTGATTCCAAGGCTAACTCTCTATTCAACACTCTCTGCTCCCTCCCACCTAGGACAGTGCTTGGCACATGTTGAATTTGAATGAACATTTGTAGTATGATTGAGTTTATCAAGTCATTTCTTTTGATCAGGCTCGGGGGAGAGAGAGAAGAATGGGTATGGAGTACACCCTGGGTCATTATAAGGATAGGGAGCAATGTTACAGTGCGGTAGCCTTGAGCAGCCAGGAGACAAGAGGAGGTGGGGGGAAAGTCACAGTAAAGAGAGACAGGAAGGTACCAAAGACACACTTCCTAGATTTGGACACTTGTGCCCAGAGTAGGTCCGGGTAGCTGATGGTTTTTAGACACAACAGTACGTGGACGGCCTGGTGCTGGAAGAGCAAAGCCAATTCTATTAGCTGATATGGTCACAGGCCCTCTAACATTTTTGTGCATATACACTGGGGATTCTCTGGTCTCCTGAGACAATAGAGCCCCCAGGAGTCATTGACCAGTTTCTCAATGTATGGGGTTTATTTGCACTGTCCATTTAAGGCCATTTTACATTGGGTGTGTTCAGATTTCAGGCATAGCCCTCCCTTGTCCAAAATAAGCCTGAATCATCAGCCTCTCTGATTCTCCAGCCCCAGTAATCATATAAACAAGTTCTTTAAGCCTATTCAGCTTGCTTTAAAAAAAGAGGGGGGGACTCTAAATACATTCGGTGCTCCTGTATTCAAATGGTTAATTTGCACTATGTTCTGTTCAAGAAAAGGGAAACTGTCACCCTGTCATTTTAGAGTCTGACACTAAGCCTGTCAAAAGAGACAGCTGTTAAGCTGAATTACTGTTGACATGCAGAGAACCAGCCCTTGCCAGATGTAAGAGACATCTGTGGCAATGAAGTGATGCGGGCAGGCTTTTCAAATGTGGTCACACTGGTATTTGAATAGCATGTCTTGGGCATGAAAATATGGCCTTGACTCAGCCCATTTAAGGCAGCACAGTCGAGCCAATGGAGAGCACAAAGAAGCCTTTTCTGGAGCTCTCTCCATAATTCATGCCTGAGTACTAAAAACAGTGTTAACAAGTAAGGGAGGAAGCACATCTCTTATATCTAGCCAGAGGAGGCGGCTTTAAGGTGCTGCTGGAAAGAGTTACTTTCTAGGTCCTTTTGAATGGGTCTGAGTCAGGTGCGAATGAATGAATGGGGAAAAGTCACCTTGTCCTTCTCAATTTCTAAGCACTGTCCCATTTTTGTAGTTGAGGTATTGCGCAAAAGCTATAAAGCCCACTGACAGCCCTCCATCCTTCTGAGTTGGTCTCTGAGACACTCCCAGATCTGCAGTCCCATCCCAAGTGAGGATGGGGGAGATGGGCAGTTACCCTGCT
Source organism: Trichosurus vulpecula (assembly GCF_011100635.1). Lineage (NCBI taxonomy): Eukaryota > Metazoa > Chordata > Mammalia > Diprotodontia > Phalangeridae > Trichosurus > Trichosurus vulpecula. The sequence continues at coordinate 21,650,771 of NC_050582.1, forward strand.
CTCTCAGGGGCTTGAGGGAGGGGACAGCCACAGACAACTGGTTTCATAGAGGAAAACAAATGAGGACTAATATAGCCTGAAGTGAAATTCAACTTCCCCTCTCCACCATACCCAGAGACCTTAACCCTGGAAAACTATCTTTCTGAGGATCTCTCTTTGCCATCAGGGCTCTTTGCTCAATAGCTGTGTTGTTGTTGTTTGTCCTTCATTCTTGAAGAAGACCATGACATCAGGGAAGTGATGCCATGATATGCAAGTGAATTGGATTTAAGTAAGGGTGGGCTGTGCAAAGTCAGCAGCCTTACTCTCTCCTCCGGAGCCATCTGGGTCCAGTGGCCTGATATCTATCAAGATGACTGGAGATGGCCCTGGTGCAGTGGGAGACCTTGGCCTTTTTAGCTATGCCCATGATGAATATAGTTGTTTTGTGGTTTGAACAAGAGAAGCCCGTCAGTTAATCCTGCCCCAGTTGAGGCCTGCTCCAGAATTCATATTTAATGAATAAGGAATTAGTACAGGCTCTAAGGTTAAAGCTTAGTTGAAGGTTAAAATTAATGGGCAAAGCTTTAAGGACATCCCCACCTTTCAGCACTGGGACACTACGCAATACAAGTCCAAGAAGAACAGAAAGTGTCAGTGGTTTTTGGTTGCTATTGCCATTAAGTATATTCCAAATGTTGTGATATGGTGGCATTGGTTTGGGAAATAGTCTCTAAGTCACCAAAGACCAATAGATGCAGAGTGATATCCAGGACTCTGGGTCCAGGACAAAAGAGGGTGGAGACAAGACGAAGTCTGATCAAGTTAGAAGGCTAATTGGCCAGGAATCAGGATACCTGAGTTCTATGCCCAGCTTTACTAATTAGCAGAAATGTGAAGTTGGACAAATTACTTTCCCTCTCCAGGCCTGTTTCCTCCTCTCTTAAATGAGCTTGTTGGTTAATGTGACTTCTGAAGTTGCTTCCAGTTCTGTCACTTCCAAGATAAGTAATGAGGACACATGTAAAAATGAAGAGATCACTTCAAACAAGTAATAAAGCAAAGGAGATCATGGCCATGGCCTCCAACAGCAGGGTTGGGGTCTAGGCCCTGGATGACCTGCAGAGCTCACACATAGAATCTCCAAGTTGGAGAGGACCTCAGAGGCTTTCCAACCTATATCCAAATAGAAATATTCTCTGTGGCATGCCTGACAGGTACTTATCCATCCTTTCTGAAGACTTCCACTAAAGGGGAACCCACCACTTCCTGAGGGAGTCCACCCCACTTTGGGACAGCTCTAATTTTTTAAGAAGTTACTCCTTACAGCAAACTGAGATCTGCCCCTCTGTTCCTTGTTATACCTGGTGGAACCAAGTAGAAAAAATTGAATCCCTTTGAAGGCAGTCCTTGAAATACTTAAAAGAAGTTTCCTGTATCCCACTAAAGTCTTTTATTCCCCAAACTGAGCATTCCCATTTCCTCTAGTTGATCTTCATGTGGCCTGTTCTCCAGTCCCTTCACCCTCCTGATTGCCCTTCTTGAGCTTGTTAATGTCTTTTCCAAAGTGTGTTTCCCAGAACTGAACATCCAGGTCGCAGAGGACAATGGGACGCTTACCACCCTTATTCCTGATCTTCTAGCTCTCTCAGTGTGATATGGGATATAGCAGTCACTCTCTGGCTTCTATGTCTTAGTTCTGGATTAACTAGGCTGCATTAAGAGGCTTGTAGTGTCTATCACTAGGAAGGTGATATAGTGCTGCTGCTCCGTCCTGCCCCAACCACATCAGGCGCATTGTGCTCAGTTCTTGGGGCCCCACTCTAGGAAGGACATTGGTAAGTGGGAGATTGTTCAGAGAGAGGCAACCAGAATGGCGAAGGGCCACAAGGTCATTCCATACCAGGATCAAAGGAAGGAACTTGGTATATTTGGCCTGGAGAAGAAATGACTTAGGGGAGATGTGATAGTTGTCTCCAAGTATCCAAAAGACCATTACATGGAATTGGGATGGACTTATTCTTCTTGGACCCAGATGGCAGAACAAGGATCTGTGGGGGAAGGTCACAAAGAAGGAGATTTAAGCTTGTTATGAGGAAAAACTTAAAACAGTTAAAGCTATCCGAGAGCTGAGTGGGTTTCCTTGGCAGTTAGCAAGGTCACTGCTAATGGGAGGTCACCAAGGGTTGAATAATCCCATGGCCATGTTGTGTGTGGGGGGGGTGGGAGGGAGGGTGGCGTGGCCTTCCTTTTTGGGCATATGTGGAGTAAATGGCCTCTGAGGCCTGGCCTATTGCTTACATTTTGAGCTTTGAATCCATTGAAAATGCTGTCTAGTTATTCTTGATTATTTGAACTCGTGTATAATTATGCATTTATCACCTAAGTTTCATCTGATCAAATTTGACTCATTGCTATGGCTAGTCAAGATATTTTTGGATGCTGCCTTACCATCCAACACATTGGCTCTTCAATCCCAGCTTTGTGTCATCTGCCATCACGCTTTATCCAAGATACCTGGGGCACTCCACTGAAGACATCCCTGCAAGTCAGGGTCAGCCTTTAGTTTGCAGATTCTACTCTCTTTCCCGTTTTGAAACACTAGCACATCGTCTCTTCTCTAGTCCTTCCACGCCTCATGTATTCCCCATTATTTCTCCAAGATCATTGCCAGAGGTTCAGTGATCACAGCTAGTAGCTCTCGTAGTACTTTGGGCTCCCCTTGCAAGATCCTGGACTTTAAGGTGCCTGCTCACTTGCACTCATTGAGAATAGCTGGGTACTCTTACCATCTCCTTATTTACATTAGGTTTCAGCTTTTTGGTTTACCATTTTTGTGCTGTCCTTCCCAGGCCAAAGATCCCTTTCCTTAAAAAAGAAAACAGGAGCTAAATCTGAGCTATGGAATTCCGCCTTCTCAGCACTGTCTGTGATTATGGTCCCCTCCACCTCAGGCTGTGGTTCTGTCCCTTCCTTCCTTTCATCTTATTCTTGCCCTTAGTTTAACTAAAAAAGACCTTTTTCATCATTCCTAGCTTCTATTGAGAGCCTCCATCTATCTGGGGCTTTAGCACTTTGGGCACTTCTTACAGAACATGCTCCTGTTCACAGTCATTCTTCATGACTTATCCTTCCTCCTTCTTCTGTAAGTGACTTGGAAAAGTCAGAGCTGGTTGTGAGCCCACATTGGTGTCTTTATACAATTCCCCTTTTTCTTCTTTCTCAGAATTGTTTTCTCTCTTTGTGTCTTTAGAATTTTGTCCTTGCTAGCTTTCCATCCCTTTGGGGCTGGCTTCCCCTAAGGAATCTTAGTTTATGGGATCCTGTTTATCCTTACCCTGAGGCCTTGGAACCTGCTCTTTCCAAACCCAGAGTGCATGGGTGAGTGCCAGACTCGGGCTACCTTTCCTCCCCTCCAGTGCTGGCGCTATGGCAGAGTGGTCACTTCCCTCAAGGTTCATGTCATTTCTGCTACAGAAACCACTGCCCTCTTGGTGGTCAGGATTGGGTCCAAAATGGCAGTTTCATTTTTCAAAAGGTAGAAGAGATAAGAGAAATTATCCTTAAGGTAAGTCAGGAATATAGCCGATCCTTGACTTTTAGATGAAATAAGGGAGCTCCAGAGGGGGCTGTGTGGAACAATGAGTAGAGAGTCAATCTGGGAGTCAGCTTTGGGTTGACCTCCTGGCTGTGTGACCCTGGGTAAGGCCCTTCACCTCTCAGTGCCCCGGGAAGCTCTCAGAGGCTGGAAGTTGAAGAGAGGGTGCTAATATGCATGAGTAGAGGGAGTTTCCTCACATAGGATTCCCTAAACCAATGAAAGCACAGATCCAGACTGAAAAAAGGGAAAACCCTAGTAGGTGGCTGTGTAAGTTAGGATTTTATCATGCCGCTGTGCCAGACCAGAGTTTACATTTGCTTCTAGACCCAATAGGGAGCCACTGAAGTTTATTGAATAGGAGAGGGCTGTGGTCAGGCCTGTACTTCAAGAAAAGCAATTTAGCAGCTATGTGGATGATGGAAGGAAATGGGGCAAGACTAGAGGCAGGGATACCATTGGGTGGCCATTTGCCCTAGTCCAGGTGAGAGGGGATAAGGGCCTGAACTGGGCTGGTGGTTGTATGAGTGGAGAGATGGGAATGATAAGTTTTGTCTTGGACATATTGAGTTTGAGATATCTGTGGGACTTTCATTTCAAAATGTCCAACAGGCAGGCCTGGAGCTCAGGAAACAGACAGTTCATACATTGTAGATCTGGGAATCATCTCTGTGGACACAACAGTCACACCCATGGCAGCTGACAAGGTCCCAGAGAGACAGAAGAGGAGAGAGCCCAGGACAGAGGGCATGTGGTAGATGAAGAACCAGCAGAGGAGACTAGGAAATAGTGGTCACATAGATGAGAGTGGCAGGAAGACCCTGAGAGAAAGAACATATTAAGGAGGTAGCATATAGAGCAGAGGGCCTGAGAAGGATGAGAACTTGGATAAGTCCATCAGATTTGACAAGTTCTAGTGAACTGTTAATGATAGAAGAATAGAATGAGGTCAACGGCTTGAGAAGTAATGACTTCTAGGCTGATGACTTGGGCCACTGGCACTGTCTAGGGCAGGTTCTCTAAGGATGAGGGCAGTGCTTGGGTGTGTTGGGATCCTTCTTGGGCTTGAAGAATGGGAACGCATCTAGTTCTGTTTCCCAGTGGAATGAAGAATCCATTTGCAGCCCTTTAGTAACAGGAAGCTCACTGCATTGTGGGATAGTGGAAGGGGTGGTGGTCTTGAAGTCAAGAGACCTGTCTTAGAATCCTAGATCCTACACTTTCTAGCTGCATGACTGTGGGTAAGTCACAGCTCATTTATTCAATAAGCATTTATTAAGTACCTACCATCAACCAGATACTCCTAGTGCTAGAATACAAAAACAGAAACAAAGTTGTTTGCTAGGTGGCATAGTGGACAGAGTGCTTGACCTAGAGTCAGGAAGACCTGAATTCAAATCTAGACTCAAACATTTAATAGCTGGAGGATCCTGGACAAGTCACTTAAATTGTTCTCCTCAGTTTCTTCATCTATAAAATTGGGATAATAATAGCACTTGCCTCGCAAGGTTGTTGTGAGAATCAAATGAGGTAAGATCTGTAAAGTGCTTTGAGAACTTTCCTACATGAATGTTGGTTATTATTATTATTAAATTAAGATGATTATTTGACTTTGTACTTCACAGGGTTGTTAGGGAGAAAATACTCTGTAAACCTTAAAACAATATACTACTTTGAGGTTGTTACACATTGAAGCTGCCCGTCACATCTTTGGATAGTTCTCATTTTTAGGAATTCTTTTCTCATATTGAATTGAAATCTGCCTCCTTGCAACTTGACCCCATTGATCTTAGTTCCACTCACTGAGGCCAAGAAGAATAAATGATCCTCTCTTTTCTTTGTGATGGCTTTCCTTATGCTTGAAGACAATTCTTTCATTTTCTAGTTTTTTCTTTCTTTTTCTCAGGCTAAACATCCTGTAGTCACCTGGGGTCCTAGAATCAGAGAGTCAGCATTAATAGGAACCCCAGAGGCCCTCATTTTACAGATCAGGACTTCTCAGGGCTGGGGAGTGATTTGCCTATGCTCGCAAAGGCAGAAGGAAGTAGCAGAGCCCAGACCTGAACCAAGGTTCTCAGTCCTTTTAGCTGATGTGGCCTTTACCATCCTGGCTTCTTGCTGATTAATTTCCTTCCTGAAGTGTGGTGCCAAGGGAGGAATCCCATTGCTCTTGAACTCCCAACCTGCCGCTGCCTGAGCAGCTTGCAATCCTGGATAAACTTTGGTCTCATTCAGGTAGGGCAATCACCCCCAGAGCCATGTCAGAAGGTATTTCAGGGTATCTCCCAGGTCTAGGTCCCTCAAACCTGTGCCCCTGGTAAAGGCTCTGGCTGTGGCCTTGGAGATTTTGGAATCTGCCTGTGCTCTTTCTCACTGTCAGCCCCCAAACTTGGGACAGTAAAGCCCCCTTTTCTGTCCATATGGGGGTCATTATTGGCTTCTTCCCATCACTTTTGGGGCCTTTCTGATTTCTGGAGTCAGAAGATCTGACATGAAATTGTCCTAGCTCTGCTGCTTACTAGTGAAGAGACCTGAGAGAAGTCACATGGCCTATCCTAGTCTCAGTTTTCTCATCTGTAAAGTGAGTGGGTTCACTCAGCTAAGATGAAGTTCATGGGGTACATTTTCTGGATCCTCAAAAACCATTGAAAGGTGAGGCCAAGAATAAAAGTCCTTAGGGCTAAGGGCTAAGGAGTGGTATTCTGAAGGGAAAACAATGTGGAAACGGAGACAAATGATCTATGTCTTCACAGTTTAAGCAGCTGCCAAGGAGGATCTGAGGAGGAAAAAGTTTAGGCCTCACAATATCTTGAAGAAGAAACAGTGAGGACTGCCTCAATGAACCAAGGATGTTTAACTCAGAACAAAGACAACTTGGGACAAAGGTCTCCAAATATGTGAATGTCTTTAGTGTGGAAGAGGCATTAGCTATCTTCTGCTTGTATTTCCCAGTTGCATGTAAAAAACAATTTTTTAACATTTGGTTTTAGAACTTTGAGTTCCAAATTCTCTCCCTTCTTCCCTCCCCACCCACCGTCTTTGAGAAGGCAAGCAATTCAATACAGGTTATACATGTATCGTTATGCAAAACACTTCCATAATAGTCATGTTGTGAAAGACTAACTATATTTCCCTCCATCCTATCCTGCCTCCTTTTATTCAGTTTTCTCCTTTGACCCTGTCCCCTCTCAAAAGTGCTTGCTTTTGACTACCTCCTCCCCCAAACTGCCCTCCCTTCCATCATCCCCCCTCCCATCCCCTTACCCCTGCCCTTTCCCGTAGGGCAAGATACACAATTGAGTGTGTATACCACTCCCTTCTTAAGCCAATCCAATGAGAGCAAGATTCACTCATTCCCTTTCACCTACCCCCTCTTCCCTTCCATTACAACAGCTTTTTCTTGCCACCTTTATGTGAGATAATCTACCCTATTCCATCTCTCCCTCTCTCTTTCTCCCAATATACTCCTCTCTTACCCCTTAATTTTATTTTTTAGACATCATCCCTTCATATTCAACTCACCCTGTGCCCTCTGTCTATATATATATGTATATTCCCTTCAACTACCCTAATACTGAGAAAGGTCTCATGAGCTACAAACATTATCTTTCCATGTAGGAATGTAAACAAAATAGTTCAACTTTAGTTAAGTCCCTTATGATTTCTCTTTCCTGTTCACCTTTTCGTGCTTCTCTTGATTCTTGTATTTGAAAGTCAGATTATCTATTCAGCTCTGGCTTTTTCATCAAGAATGCTTGAAAGTCCTCTATTTCGTTGAAAGTCAATATTTTGCCCTGAAGTATCATGCTCACTTTTGCTGGGTAGGTGATTCTTGTTTTTAATCCTAGCTCCATTGACCTCCGGAATATCATATTCCAAGTCCTTTGATCCCTTAATGTAGAAGCTGCTAGATCTTGTGTTATCCTGATTGTGTTCCCACAATACTCAATTTGTTTCTTTCTGGCTGCTTGCAATATTTTCTCCTTGACTAGGGAACTCTGGGATTTGGTGACAATATTCCTAGGAGTTTTCTTTTTGGGATCTTTTTTCAAGAGGCGATTGGTGGATTCCTTCAATTTCTATTTTACCCTCTGGTTCTAGAATATCAGGGCAGGTCTCCTTGATAATTTCTAGAAAGATGATATCTAGACTCTTTTTTTGATCGTGGCTTTCAGGTAGCCCAATAATTTTTAAATTATCTCTCCTGGGGATCTCTTCTCCAGGTCAGTGGTTTTTCCAATGGCATATTTCACATTGTCTTCCATTTTCTCATTCTTTCAGTTCTGTTTTATAGCAAAATTCACATTTTATTGGTGCTTTTTTTGGACTTCCAAAGCACACGTATTACAATGATACCACTAGGCAGGTAGTGCAAATGTTATCATCCCCATCTTGCAGCTGAGAAAACTAAGACTGAAAAAGAATAAGAAAATTGCCTAAAATCATGTGACAAGTGTCAGAACTGAAAACTGAAACTAACTCTTCCTTTACTCTTTTTGCTACTCCATGCTGTCTCAGAAATCTGAAAATATACTTCACCCTGAAAATGGCTTTTGTATTGAGCACCAGCTGTTATAATGGCATTTATTAAAATAGGATTCTTCTTGTCCATAAAAAACCAATTGCAACTGCCTGGAGGTGTCGTTGTCAGTGTTGATGGCATGGCTGGAGTCGCTGGAGTGTGTTAAAATGACAGAACACAGTACAGTTCCCCTCTTTCTTCCCTCCACAGCTGTGAGTGGCAAAGCCAGATGCTAATGGTCACCAGGCACTTTGATGGCATGCTATCTATCCAAGGGATACTGAGTGCTTTCCACCCAGGAGCTAGAGCAGAACAAGACTTTGCTTCCTCCTTTGTTGCCACCCCATTGGACTGAGATCGAGCCTGAGTCAGGGATGGGTGCTCCGTGTTAGCACAGCCCTGTTCATCTGCCAGGGGACTGGAGGCAGCCCTGTTTGGGCACTCACTTGGACCAAGGCAAGAAAACCTTCTCACTAAGCTTGCATCAAGTCCCCCAGGGCCAGGAATTTCTTCTTGGCATCCAGGAGGGTTCAATGTACCCTGTGATGGAAAAGGAGAGAAGGGAGCTCCCAGAGGCTTAGAGGAACCGAACCAACACAAAACTTCAAGATTCAAAGTGTAACGAATGCCCAGTGAAGGGTAGTGTTTTCCCTTTGCCCATTGACATAAGAATGTGTAAGGGGCAGCTAGGTGGCACAATGAGTAAAGCACCGGCCCTGGAGTCAGGAGGACCTGAGTTCAAATCCAGCCTCAGACACTTGACACATGTACTAGCTGTGTGACCTTGGGCAAGTCACTTAACCCCAATTGCCCTGCCAAAAAAGACTGTGTAGGCAGTATAGGACTTCCTGAAAATGAGTCTTTAGTACTTTTGAATTATTGTGACGACTGCTACCTACCATTTATTAAATGCCAACAATCTTCCAGACACTAGAGGAAAAACAGTGGGAGGCACAACTTTCTTCAAAGGTTTTGCTTCTTGCCATGTCCTCAAAAAAAGTACTAAGATGAAGAAGTCACCAAAAGGAAAGATTGTCCTTGGAGCCCAGTACTGGCACACTGCAGAGTAGGGAACTATTCTGTGTGGCCACATCACTAATTTGGAACAGCCCAATTTCTGGCCCCCATCTCTGGTCCCCATCTCCTCTTGCACCCTTCCCCATGATGCCTTCTGGATCTCCAAAGCCTCCTACTGTAGTGAGCCTTGTTCCTGTCCCTCATCCAAATTTGCCTCCCTTCCTTGTATCCCCAAAAGAGGCATCAGGGAACAGTAGAAAAAGGCAAGACCTGGGGAGCTGAGACTCAGGCTTGAATCCTGGCCCTGCCATTTTTTTGAATTTTAAATATTTTTTACAATTACATGTAAAAACAATTTGCAACACTTGTTTTTTTTAAATTTTGTGTTCCAAATCCTCTCCTTCCCACCCTAATGGTAGCATTTCAAACATTATGACAGGCCCATGAGGGAAGAGAACAGGAGACAGAGTGACCTTTCATAGGTTCTCTTAATATTATACCACCTACCCCAGTCTTGTTATTTTACAAATGCAGAAATTGACGTTCAGTGAGGTCTGACAGCCATTAAACAGAGGAAATAGGACCTGGATCAAGATATCTTGACTGTCCTCACTCTAGCAATGACTGACAGTATGGAGGAGGAGCGAAGAAATCCCCAGAGTCATCTTGGTAGAAGTTTTTCACGAATGGCAAGTCCTAGGTTTGGATTTCATATCTGTATCTGTACCTTTGTGCTGTTTGATGGCAAGATCCAAGACACTAACTAAGCATTGGACCATCTTTGGACAATGTCATTCTGGCTGAGTGTTTAGTATTAGTAATTAGGAAGATCCAGACTAGAACCTCTTCTGAAAACTCCCAAAGGGAACATTCATTTCACTGGGAGGTATGTTTGGGGTTTGGGGTTTGCTAATACAACTTAAGGTGAAAAACAAAGGCTAAGAGGCCTGCAACGCTGTAAAATGAAAGAATAGGGACAGCTAGGTGGCACAGTGAGTAGAGCACCAGCCCTGGAGTCAGGAGGACCTGAGTTCAAATCCAGCTCAGACACTTGACCACTTACTAGCTGTGTGACCTTGGGCAAGTTACTTAACCCCAATTGCCCTGCCTACCCCCCTCCAAAAAAATTAATGAAAGAACAACCAGAATAAAACAATCAAAAATGAATGCTGTGAAGTGCTAACGATCAAGCTTGTCTCCAAAGAAGAGATATGAGAAGGCATCTCTCCTGATCCTTTGCATAAGTGGGGAACGCGGAATATAACATTGTGTTTTTCCAATGTGTTAATTGGTTTTGTTGAATTAAAAAATATATGTTATAAGGAATGGCTCTCTGGGAGTGGGAAGAGGGAGGGATATAGTGGGAAATGTAGGTGACAGAAAAAACCCAAATACATTGATAAAATCTATTTTTTTTAAAATAGGTGGTCTTTTTAATGACAAATGCTAGAAGGGAAAAATGCATGTAGGTAGAGCCGATTAGTCCAGTCATTCTGGAAAGCAATTTGGAAGTATGCCCCAAACCCTTCAATGTATATACCTTTTGACCCAACAATAGCACTAAAAATAATTTTGTTGCTGCTGCTGCTGTTCAGTTGTTTCAGTCATGTCTGACTCTTCATAATCCCATCTGGGATTTTCTTAGCAAAGATGTTGGAATGGTTTGCCATTTCCTTCTCTGGCTCAATTTATAGATGAGGAAACTGAGGCAAACAGGGCTAAATGACTTGCTCAGGGTCACACAGCTAGTAAGTGTCTGAGACAAGATTTGAACTCAGGTTTTCCTCACTCCACGTTCAACATGTCCACTGTCCCACCTCCCTGCCAGTAAGCTGCCACTACTAGATCTATGTCCTCAGTATGACCAAAGAAAGAGAAAAAGGACTAGCGTGATAAAAAAAAAAATCATAGCAACTCTTTTGGTGGTAGCAAAGAATTGTAAGCCTGTCTGTTGGGAAATGGCTAAACAAATTATAGTGTATAAATGTAATGGAACATTATTGTGCCACAAGAAACAACAGAGGGGACGATTTCAGAGAAATTGGGGAGACTTGTATGAACTGATGCAGAGTGGAGGACAATTTAAAATAGCAACAATGTTGCAAAGACATCTAACTTGGAAAGACTTCAGAATGCTGATCAGTACGATGACCAAGCATAATTTCAGAGGACCCATGATGCAATGTGCTGCTGCTCACCTCTCGATTGAGAGGTGATGCCTCAGAGAGCAGATTAAGACATTTTTTAGACATGGCCAATGAGACGATTAATTTTGCTTCATTATGCATAGATATTACAAAGGTTTTCTTTTTTTAATGAGAGAGGATAGAAAAAATATTTTTGCTAATTGAAGAAAAATTAAATAAAAAAAAGAAACAAAAAACAAGATCACATAGCTTCCAGGTGGCAGATTCTATAGCAGAAAAAAATCGTATGCTAAATAAAAAAAATTAACTTAAATAATTAAAACTAAATAAATTGGGGAAAATGGTAAAAAAAAAAGATAGGCTTTTGTGCTAGGGAAGGTTTGGAATCATCGAAAGCACTATCTAGTTCCCCAAATGTGAGTATGAGGGCCATCCCTTTGAACATGAACAAATTTGGCAGCTAGGTGGCACAGAGGTTAGTGTGCTGGGCCTGGACTCCAGAAGAGCTGAGTTCACATGTGGAGATAGTTACTAGACCTTTGGGCAAGTCATTTATTCTGTGAGCCTCAGTTTCCTCATCTGTAAAATAGAAATCATAATTGCACCTACCTCCCAGGGTTGTTATAAGGATAAAATGAGATATTTATAAAGCACTTTGTGAGCCTTAAAGCACTATATAAATGCTAGTTGTCATTTCCTAGTTTTGCCTGACTCATATATTACTCAGCATTTGCATGCATTGGAGATATCTAACTTCTTGGCTACTTTTGGCTATGGTGTGACTTCGAGCTGAAAGGACTTGATGCTTTGGTGTGATATGGCCAACCTTGGGTGACTCTGCGTGATAAGTAGTTTCTCTCTCTTTCTCTTTTGACTTCCTGGGAAGGTAGGACAATGGAGACCAAGAAGGTCAGTTTGTGCTTGAGTCTTTGCTTGGCTTTGTTTTTACCTTTCCTGAATATGTGACTAAACATAATTCTCAGGGAGACACGTCCAGGTTTGAGGATTAGCTCATGAGTCTGAGGGTCTGGAGAACTTGAGTTCACTGAGTAGAACTGACTGGTGGCAAGGGAAGCTTCTGTGATGAAGATGAGGTGAAGAGTCCAGGCCTTTGGAATAGCTTACCAGAAGACATGGACTTAGAAGAAAATGATGGAATGTCAAATGCCTAATTGGGCAGCCAGGTGGCAAAGTGGATAGAGGGCTGGGCCTTGAGTCAGGAAGACCTGAATTCAAATCTGGCCCTAGACACTTACTAGCTGCATGACCCTGGGCAAGTCACAAACTCTGTTTGCCTCATCTGTAGAATGAGCTGGAGAAGGAAATGGCAAATTACTCTGGCATCTTAGTCAGTAAAACCCCCAAATGGTGTCACAAAGAGACAACTGAACAACAACAACAAAATGCCTAATTAGTAGTCCTATAAACTACTTCCCGTTGAGATGGGGTTTAAGTATCCACTCTCCAGCAGGTTATAATGGTAGTTATATTTTAATTTGCTGAATCCTGTTTTAAGATGTTCCATCAATTTATGCTGGCTTTTTGTGTATTTTAGCATTTCTTTTGTGTTTATGAAATAGATACTCGTCCCATACCGGCTTCATATTGTGTATTGTGTACCTTTTTTGCTCTCCTGACTCCTTTGGGGAGAACTAGACTTGAGATTAAACCCAAGATTTAAATAACTTATGCCCAGGGTACTGGGCTGGAGTCCTAATGGGCCAAAGAATGGGATAAAAGGGAGACAACCTCAGTTTAGACTCCTTCAAAATTGACCCGGGTAGGACTGAGTACCTGGCCCAGAGCAGAGAGGCCCCTTAGGAAGAAGGAAGTATATGAGTTGCCCCAGCTCCCTGGGCCAAGCAATTGTTCCTTAAGTTATACAGTCCTGCTTGTTTTCCTCTTCCTATTCAGTTCTGGGCCCACCTGTAGTGTCTGTTGCAGATATAGATATGGATATGGAGATAGTCATAGATGTGGATGTCCTGTTGCTCGGAGGAAGTACATCTGGAAGACACCTTACAAAGATCATCTAGTGCAGCCCCTCATTTTATAGGGGATGAAACTGAGGCCCACAAAGCAGCAGGGCTGGGATCAAATCCCTTTGGCTCCGGAGCCAGCTCTCTTTCCATTGTATCTCTTTGCATCTCTATAGTATATGACTGGCTGTAGGTAGAGCTTAATAAACACTTGGGTTTCTTTTTCTAGAATCCTTTCTTTAGAAATTTTGATCACTCTTATCAGAGTATGGCTCAAATCCATAATAGTGAATAATGTTGATTTATTGTTTGCACTTCACTCAACACTTCCCGCAGAAAAGAATTACCTATTGGACCAACATTTATACTATGATTCCCAGACAATACAATAAGGAAATCCCTGAGCTCCCATGGTTTCAGGGATTAGTTTTCTGCAGATGATTCTCAGAATTATTTGCCCAGCCCTAACCTTTCTCCTGACCTCCAGTCTTATGTCTCCAACTTCCTCTTAGGCATCTCAACTGGATGTCCTGTGGATATCTTGAAAGCAACATGTCCAAAGCTCAGTCACCCAAGGTCACAAGCTGGGTGTCTTTCTTGACTCCTCATTCTCTCTCAGCATATCGCCCACTCCCCCATATCACTGCAACCTTCCTGGTGCACGTCCTCATCACTTCATGTCTGGACTGTTGCAATGGCCTGCTAGTTAGTTTTCCAGCCTTCAGTCTCTCTAGTCCATCCTTGACTTAACTATCAAACTGATCTTCCCAAAGCATTGTTCTGACCGTATCACCCCTCTTCAGTTAAGTCCAGTGGTTCTGTCACCTCCAGGATCAAATGCCTCTGTTTGGCATTCAAAGCCATTCATAAGCTGACCCCTTCCTGTTTTTCCAGTCTTCTTATACTTCACTCCCCTCCATGTACTCTATGGTCCAGTGCCACTGGACTCTTTATGATTATATCCAATTCTCCATCTCCTGACTCAGAGTGTTTTCACTGGCTATTCCCCAGACCTGAAACACTTTCCTTCATCATCTGTGTTTCCTGGATTCCCCACCTTCTGCAAGAAATCTTTCCTAGTCTTCCTTAATCTCAGTCCCTTCCTTCTGATATTACTCTCAATTTATTCTCTCTCTATGTTGTTTACACACGGTTACTTGCATGTCATCTCCCCCATTAGAACATGACATCGCTGGGAGCCGGGACTATTTCTTTTTGCTTTTCTTTACATCCTCAGTACTTAATATAGTGCCTGGAATATAGTAGGCACTTAATTACATGCTGATTGATTGACTAATTGACTCAATGTGACAACCAGTCTTAGGGGCTTCTCAATAACTAATAGCTATGTGTGTTTTGGCCCTATCCAGGATCTAGATCCTGGGCATTTCTGAATTTAATGTGTTTCTATGTCTGATCCAAGGTATTCAATTCAATGAACATCTTTCTATGTTTTAGGGATGCAAAGATAAAAAACATCCCACACAATCCCTCTCCTCAAAGAGCTTTCCTCCACTGAGGAAAGGGGGCATCATACACAGATAAATCAGTATGAAATCAATACAAAATAATTTGGAAGGAGGGCAAGAGAATGCTAACAACCAGGACAATTGAGAAAGTGTTCTTGAGGTGGCCTTTGAACGAAACTAGGAGTTCTGAGGGTGAGTGGTGAGGAGGAAGAATGTTCCAGGCAAAGCCCATTCAAAGGCTTGGTTGTAGGAAATGGAATTTCATGCACACATGAATAATAAGTAGGTCACTTTGGCCAGAGTGTGAGATGTGCAAGGGGAGGGGAGGGCGGGGAATAAGTGATCAGACTGGAAAAGTAGACTGGGATCATTTGTGAAGGTCATCAATGCCAAGGAGTAGTTTGTATTTTATCCTAGAATAAATAGTGAGCAACTGAATGTTCTTTAGCAGGCAGGTGACATGGTCAGATTTGGACTTTAGGAATATAACATTGGTAGGGGTGTATAGGGCTGCTAGATGGCTCAATGGATAGAGCAGTGGGTCAGGAGTCAGGAAGGCCTGAGTTGAAATCTAACCTCAGATACTAACCCTGGGTAAGTCATTTAACCTCTGTCTGCCTTACTCTACTGAAGAAGGAATGGCCAACCACTCCAGTCTCTTTGCCAAGAAAACCCCAGACAGGGTCACAAAGAATCAAACACAACTGACAACAACAACAGCAAACTGTGTATAAAAGGATTTGAGAGAGGAAAAGGTGAATGCAGGGAGGCCACTTAAAAAGTTGTTGCAAATGGTCTAGGTAAGAGGTGGTGAGGCTCTGAATTAGGGTGGTGGTTATGTGAATGTAGAGAAAATGGATATATAGGAGAGATGTTATAGAGATTTAGACTGTAAAGATTTGATCTGGAGGGTGAGGGAAAGTGAAGAGCTGAGTTTGACTTGATTAGTGATGGTGAACCTGGGTAATTGGCAGAATGGCGCTGCCCTCAACAGAGATAGGGAAGTTAGGAAGCGGGGCTGGTTGAATGGGAAACATAATGAGTTCCATTTTCGACATGTTCAAGATGCATATGGGGCATCCAGGTAGAGATGTTTAGTAGGTTGGAGATGTGGACCTGGAGCTCAGGAAAGAGACTAAATCCCAAATATGTCCATTTGAGTGTCATCTATACAAAGATAATAATGGAACCCAAGAGAGCTGATGAGATTGTCAAAAGAAGAGTCTGGACAGAGAAAGGAAGGCTCAAACAGAGCCTTGGAGTCCATCTATATATGGGGGAAAGACATAGATGATGATCTTTCAGGGAAACTGAGAAGGATTGGTAAGACAGAAGGGAGAAAAGTCAGGACAGGACAGTGTCACGGAAACCCAGGGAGGAGAAATTGTTTGAGAGAAAGTGATCGATAGTGCCAGACACTGCAGAGAGGTCAAGAAAGATGGAGAATGTGAAGAGGCAGTAAAGAGATCTTCATTTCCCAGTAACCTAGGAGAGAGTATTTTACTCAAATAGTGGAGCTGAGAGGCAGATGGCAAAGGACTGAAGACTGAACAAGAGATGAGAAAGTAGGGCCCATGAGTGGAGACAGCTTTTTCTAGGAGTTTGGCTGTGAATAGGAGAAGTATAGATGATAATTTGAAGGAATGGTTTGATCCAGTAAAGTTGTTTTGTTTTGTTTATTTTTAGGATAAAAGAGATTCAGGTATGTTTATAGGCAGCAGGGAAGAAGCTGACAGAGGAGAAATATAAAATTAGGGAAAAGGCATGATTAAAGGGGCAAGTCTCCTGGTGAATATATGCATAGATGGGTTAGAGTCAAAACTAGATTGATTCTTCTGAGCAAGGAGAAGGGCCACATCTTCCTCAGAGACTGGAGCAAAGAGAAAGAGAGTGGGGGATGCTGTTGATGACATCTGTTGTATAGAATTGGGGGAGATGCTCAAATAGCCTCAACTCTTCCAATAAAGTATGAGAAGAGGTCCTCTGCTGAGAAGGATCGGGGAACAAATGGGTAGTGTAGATGGCTTGAGAAGAGAGGGAGACGTTTGGAACGGGTGCTGTGGGGAGTGACATGGAGCAAATCAGAGAAGAGCAAAAGATTGTTATGAAGCAATGGGGGTCCATTTGAGATTAAATAACATTCATTTGTATGGGACTCAGTCAGCACGGAAGTACAGAGTATGGTGAGAGTAAGCTGTGGTTGAAGTTTGGAAAGAGATGAGTAGAAATGAGCCAAGGGACTCCAGGGGAGATTAAAGTGTACAGTTAGACTGTTTAACTATAGGGTCGAGACTATGAAGGGAGGAGAATGAAGCCAGAGCAGGGCCGAGGCACTGGGAAAGTGAGGCTGTGTTTATGGAGTGCCTAGAGGTTGCAGTGAGGACAGAGAATACATTTAGGAAGGGTGTGGCATAGAGAGAGAGGGTAGGAGAGGAGGTTATAATCAGAGGAATTGCAGAGTTATTGACTGTGTGGGAGGATGAAATCAAGGGTCTCACCATTTCTGGGTGTGAATGTGGTGGAATTAAGGTGACGATCATGAGAGTTGAGGTTTATGGACTGAAAGCAAGGATATTTGGGAGAACACCAACATGTAAATTGAATAGTGTTTATTTTTACCATGTTGACTTTGAAAGACTTAAGAAATCTGATCAACACAGTGACCAACCATGATTCCAGAGAACCAATAAACTTAAAAGGAGGGGTTGCTGAGTGATGGTGGTAGGAAGAAATGTCTGGAAGTGGAAGAGGGTAGGGAGAAGCATGCCTGTTTCTCCTCCAGGCTTACTGTGTCAGTGTGTATGAAAGAAATTACATTTAGTGCTGCAGATAGTAGCCAGGGATTCATTGTCGTGAAGGGCTCCATGATGGTAAGTTCTACTTAGTTCTGTTACATCTTCAGACTTAAAAATCAACTAATCAGTCCTTACTTAGCACCTACTATGTGTCAGGCACTGAGCTAAGCATGAGGGGAACAAAAAAGCAGTCCCTGCCCTCAAGGAGGTCACAGTCTAACGGGGGAAATGACAAACAAACAAATATGTACAAGTTATACCCAGGAAAAATAGAAAATAATCAACAGAGGAAAGACACTAAAATTAAGTGGGGTTGGGAAAGGCTTCTTGCAGAAGATGGGAGTTGGAACTTAAAGGAAGCCGGGGAAGCCAGTAGGCTGAAACGAGGAGGGAGAGCATTCCAGGCATGGGGGCCAGACAGAGAAAATGTCTGGAGAGGAAAGATAGAGGGTCCAGTTTCTGGAACTGCAAGGAGGACAGTGCCACTGGGTCGAGTAAGGTGTAACAACACTGGAGAGTAGGAGGGGGCTAGGTTATGAAAAGCTTTTAGAGCCAGAGGATTTTGTATTTGATCCTAGAGGTAATAGGGGGCTACTAGAGTTTGTTGAGTGGGGGATGATGTGTGACACTCCTTTCTGATCCTTCCAGATTTGTTTTTTAATCTACATAGGAATTTGTTGGGACAATTCGAATTTATTTTCTCCAGGCAGATGGTTGTGTTCTTTTAGCCTAGTATTGTAGGGAGCAGTTGGAATAGAAGTGGCACTGGTAAATGTAGACAGGATGAGTATATATGAGTTATTTTACTGTCTTAAAGGTATTTATTTGGATCTTCTCAACACTGATGTTTATAGGCAGGAAGAGCAAGTAACTTTAAAATTTCTGAGCCTCAGTTTCTTCATTTCTAAAAGGAGAGGATTAGACTATCTGATTTCTAACACTCCTTCTAGCTCCAAAGTTATATGATTCATGGTTGGCGATTACAAGTATGTATACACACACACACACACACACACACACACATATAGGAAAAACTCTTAAAGATCAGGAGAAAAATCAAACCGTAATTTTAAAAAATTAGAACATAAAACTTTCCTTTCCTTTCCTTTCTTTTCCTCCCTTCCTTCCTCTCTCTCAGTCCACATGGGGTATAATACCCTTACCTGAGGGTGTTCTCCCCTAAGGAATGCAAATTTTGATCACTGAAACCTCACTAGATATCTTAGGGTTTACAGGACTAGATTTCTTTCTTAAGGACCAGCTCTTAAACCCAAATCACTCTGGCTCTCATTGATTGGCCAACAGTAGGTCTCAGCCCAAGGACATTGGGCACTGATTGCTGAGAGTGAAAGTAAATAGAAAGTGTTTCTGTTTTGGCCAGAAACACTGAGGGTCTTCGCCTCCCAGATTAATATTTTTTAGACTAGGTAAAAGAGGCTATTCTTTGCTAGTTTCTTACCTAGCCTTAATCACTGAATGGGCATTACCTCAGTCAAACTGAGACCTGGGAAAGACCTTAGCTTGAAAAGGCCAAGGTGCCCCACTGCATCCTGGGCCATCTCCAGTCATCCTGATCTATATCTTGCCACTGGATCCAGATGGCTCTTGAGGAAAGAGTGAGGCTGGTCACCTTGCACAGCGCTCCCTCACTTAAATCCAATTCACTTACAAGTCATGGCATCACCTTTCTGATATCATGGTCCTCTTTGAGAATGAAGGACAAACAACAACAACAATGGGGATATGGGCTTTTGGCCCTATAGGCAGTCCCTGATAGCTTTGCCCCCTTCCATCTGGTGTTTCTGGTGCTCACTTGAGGCATCTCTGAGTTTTAGGATATTTTGCTTGGCCTGGTCCTAGTTACTGGAGGGGGTGACAAGAGTCATTGGTATGGCTACATGATGTATTTGTATATATTTCTTTTTCTAGAACTGAATTTATTTTACATCTTTATTCACATACACACAGATATCCTTGTAGTTCAAAGCTACTTTACTTTCTAAAGCTTTGGAAAGTATTTGAGAGTTAATTCAATAGAGACTCACCTGCACTATTTAAGCAGAGGTCTGACTCCCAGAGGTCTTATCCCTCCAGAATGTAGCTTTAAGTCTAGAAGTAAATTAAAAAGTTTTCTTGAGTTAAAAATAGCTTTCTCAAAGCTCATGAACTTTGAGAGGTAGGGAGCCATCAGTTTAGGTGCCACCTCCTCCACAAAACCTTCTTTGAACTTCCCCCAGCCAGAAATAATCTTTCCTTCTTTATCTTTTATAGCACTTTGTACTTTTCCTATGAACTTTTACCCAGATTATGACATATTATTTCTGTACCTGTCTTTGCTTGTTTTCCCTACTAATGACTATAAGCTTATGTGACTTGCTGTATGACCTGAGTTGAGTAACTTCCCCACTCTGGGTCTCAGTTTTCTCCTCCATAAAATGGTGGGGGGTGGTGATTGGACTAGATGGTCTTTATTGTCCTTTCTAATAACAGTGACCAATGGACTTCTCTAAAGCCTCATTGAGTGTTTCCTTTGGGCCCAAGGCTCTTTGGTGGACATGGCTCTGGCCAGTTACCTTGTACCTATGGTGATGGAGTTTCCCTTTTGGTGTAACTATATGATGTATTTGCATATTTGGTTTCTGGTCTGTCTCAAAAGCCCTAGTCAAAAATCATGGAAATAGGGAATTGTCCTACTTTGACATTAACTCTTAAGTCAAGTATCTCTTGAATAGTGGTTGTCAAACTTTGATCACATTATTTCAACTTCCGTGCCTCCAGGGCTTGTTGTAGCTTGTGAAAACTACTGGCTGTTCCTCCCTTCCCCTCCCCTTGGCAGCTGGCCCTTAGTCCTACACAACGCTGGTCATGGCAGAAGAAAATGTGTCAGAATTTGGCTGCATTGATGATGAAAGGCTCCTGACCACTGCTGTAGCTACTTTGCTTTATCATTGAATCCTAGGTTTAGAGCTGAAAGAGGTTCCAGAAGTGATCTTGCCCATTTTACAGGTGAAGAAACTGAGACCTAGAGAGGCCAAATGACTTGCCCAAGATCAAAAAAGCTATAAGCCTCAGAGAGGGGATTTGAATTCAGGTTGTCTGACTAAAGAGGCAGTGTTCTTTTGACTTTCTCATGCTGCCTTCCATGAGACCTCTGCCTTAACAAAAGGTAACTTTAATGTAGGTGCTATGCTTTTCTAAAGAGTTAAGACCAAGTTTAACTGAGTTTTAAGGATTGTTATTATAATTAATAATACCTTAGACTTGCTTAGCACATGCTGTTTTCCCAAGTGCCTTCCCACTCCTTCAGCTCATCTGCTATTCCCAACAACGCTGGGGGGAGGGAGGTCCATTATTACTTTACTTCAAAACACTATTATTTCCTCTGTGTGGGTGCCCCCTCCACCAGGGCAGATCGTAATCTTTGCACACCTTTCTCTATGTTATTTATAACTTGCTATGAAAAAGTGAAACATTACCTGATGGTAGTGATGGTGGAAGGTTCATTTTTATCCTCATTTTTAATATAAGGAAAATGAGGTGCAGAAAAGTTAAATGACTCACCCAATGGCATGTGGCTGATTGGCTCTATAGTCAGACTTCAAACCTAGGCATTTTTTGTCATCAGCAATATAACCCTCATTTGTCTAATGCTTTCTAGTTTACCGTGCACTTCCTCTACAACAATGCTTAGAGATATGTTGTGGAAATGTCATTCTCATTTTATAGAATAAGGAAACTGAGGCACAGAAAGCTGAGAGGGTCAAACAATTTGTAAGTGTTAAAACCCAGACTCGAAATCAGATTTTCTAACTCCAGGTCTAACATTCTGTCCACTATATCACAGTAAGGATAAGCAAAAGCCTATCAAATGTTAAGAGAATACAAAAGGTGGGTTTGGTGGTCAATGTATTGTTTTAGCGTGTGAAATGAAGCAGCTGGATATTCTCTTCACACATCTAGGCCTCCTAGGCAAGTTAGTACAAGGTTGGCTAACTGGGTATTTTCAGGACTGAAAATCAGTAGATGGCTGGCCTGCCTTGTCCCTCCTGTTCTCTAGAGATGCCTCCATCCCCCTACCCTCTCACTCCATTTCAGGAATTGCTGAACAGTATCATGATTTTTGCACAGTGAGCCTTTCTGAGAAAATGTCTGTCAGGTTCCTCTGGGGCAGTGTTCCTCAGGCAGCGTTTCCAAGAATCTCTAATTTAAAAGGGAAATTATAATTCCAATTTCCTCCATTCATAGCCTTGAGAAGTATGGGCTGTATTTATTATTATGTTCTTGACCTAGGGTTTCTCCATCATTTCCATTAGCCTCCTGTGATATTCACAGTAACATCCTCTAAGCCATGTTTGCAGAAGTCGCCAGTGCACGATGAAAGCAGCTCTGATAGTTTATTTACCTAGTGAAATTTTCCTTGACAAGATGACCTTGGGCCCTGTATCATCTCATTTCTCTACGGGTCCCTGGAGAGGAGAGGACAGGAGGGGAAAGTAGACAGAAGGATGAGAAGCAGGCTTATTTTGTTTCTCAAATAAAATATATCTCTATAACTACCGAAGGCTTCAATTGCAACAAAATTCAAATAAGGCAATAATTAAGGCAGTTCGGGCATTGGGCTGGAGGGGAAGGCTATGGCCTTTTACAATCTGTAGGAAAGAAATGGCCGCGAGCAATATGTGGGGTTTCTAGCTTCATTTGGAACTAAGTCCTTGATAAGAATCACAAGATTTTGGAGGGGGAAAATAGACAATTTTAGGGAAAAAGTTTTTCAAAGCAACAGAGAAAAAGAACATTTAGTTAAAAATATGAGCTCTAGGGGAAGCCAGATGGCACAGTGAGCAGAGCACTGGCCCTGGAGTCAGGAGGACCTGAGTTCAAATTCAGCCTTAGACACTTGACACACTTACTAGCAGCTTGACCTTGGGCAAGTCACTTAACCCCAATTGCCCTGCCTTCTCCCCTCCAAAAAAACCAAAACAAATAAAAATCTGAGATCTGAGTTCAAATCTGTCCTCTGCTCCTTACTATCTGTGTGACCTTGGGCCAGACCCTTCCTCTATCTAGGTCTTAGTTCTCCCATCTGTAAGATGAGGGAGCTGAATTAGATGATATCTTTAGGTCCCTTCCATTTTGAAATTATAGAACGTTAGCCTCATATATGAGTTTTAAATGTCCCTTAGAAGAATGGGAACTGCAGCATACTGTATTGCATAAAAAGCAATATGCTAGATCTGCCTCTGACTAACTCTCCCCTTTCTAACTACAATTTCTTCATCTGTAAAATAAGTGTTGGACTCTGATCTCTGCGTTTCCTTCTTTCTCCAATGTTCTCTGATTGCGCTACTCTAAAAGTCATTTCCATCACTGCTCCAAATGATTTGAGATTAGACTGTGACAGGCCTATTAGCCTTGTTTGTTTTTGACCTCAATGAGCTCCTCGGATGTGCTGGGCCATAGCCACGAAGTGAAACGGGTCTGGAAATATTACAGGCTGACTGCGTTCTTGGAAAGGTTGACACTCTGATCACCAAATTAGATCCATTTAGCTGGCTTTGAGAAGCATTCTTTGATTTATCTTGGAACAGTCCACTTTAAATAATTGCCTGAAAGAAATCATTATTAAAATTGTACTAAGTGAATGTCAACGTGCAGATGTTACTACTGATCTCTCTAACTTGTTATTGAGTAGCATGCAAATGTATTCGACTTCCAAAATGGGGTGGAGTGGGGGTAGGGAGACAGTAGTTGCTTGGATGAATAACAAGCATTCTTCTTCTTTTTTAAAAAAATCTGATTGAGTTCTACTTGTCAGCTTCATAGAATCATTGGATAGGAATGACTGATGCTTGGTACATCTACCTTGATAATCATGTCTAGTCTTGAATGGATGCTACTTGGAGTCAGAAACATGCCTCCATGATTGAGATCCTCCACTTCCCACTTTAGGCATTGGTGGCTTTGTGAAGGGGGCCAAATTTGTCTCTACTTCCCAATCACCTCCCCCAAGAGCACTTCTCTCCTTCCTCTTGACTACACTGGAGTTGTGTCTATCCCTCCATCCCCCACCCCCATCCCGTTCCCAAAGGATATTGAGGATCACTTAATGTGCTAGCTAATATAAGGCTTAATACGTCCTTGGGGTATTTGCATAAAAGACCTGAGTGAGACATATAGTAACAGTGTTTCCAGACTCTTGAAGAGGAAGACCCAAATGAATGAAACTGCAAGGGTGGAATGACAGATGATAATTTTAATGTTTTTGGACAAGGAGCCCTGCCTGGTTCCCTATCAAGTCACACACTACATCCACTTGCAAGACAGTCCCGGGATGACACATGCAAGAATTAAGTGGCTCTACTTCAAGGAATATGCAATGGAGTCAGTCATTGTCTTACAGACTAGCTGTGCTCCCAAAATTCATTTGCAGATCAGTTTTTAGATAGAGTGTTGTGGAAAGGGTGTTGGACATGGAATCTAACGACCTGGCTTGAAGTGCCATCTCTCACACTTCCTAGCTGATCATATGACATGTCACTTCATATCTCAGAGCCTCAGTTTCTCACCTACTCAATGGGGACAAGAATACTTAGGCAGCTTGGCCTAATGGAGAGCTGGCCTCACCAGTCAAGGACTTCATGTGGTACATACTGGCTATCTGATGCTGAGGAAGGCATTTCACTTCTGACTGCCCCAGACCACTCTCTGAGACTAAGGTGTAGAATAGTTGTTGATAAGCATTGGTCAAAGGACTTTTCCTCAGAGTGCTTTATTATTATTTTTGAATAATATTTTATTTTTCCCAATTATATGTAAAACAATTTTGAATATTCATTTTTTAAAATTTTAAGTTCCAAATTATTTACCTCCCCTTTTCTTGTAACAGTAAGCAAAATGATATAGCTTATATATGTGCATTCATGAAAAACACTTTTCTATATTAGTCCTGTTGTGAGAGAAGACACAGAAAAAAACGCAAAAAATTAAGAAAGTGAGAAATAATATGCTTTGATCTCCATTCAGACTATCAGTTATTTCTCTAGAGTTGGATAGCATTTTTTCATGAGTCCTTTTGAATTGTCTGGGATCATTGTATTGCTGAGAATAGCTAAGTCATTCACAGCTTATTATCGTACAATATTGCTGTTACTGTGTACAATGTTCTCTTGGTTCTGCTTTCTTCACTTTGCAGTAGTTTATATAAGTGTTTTCAAGTTTTTCTGAAAGCATCCAGCTCCTCATTTCTTATAGCACAATAATATTCCCTCACAATTATATGCCACAACTTGTTCAGCCATTCCCCAGCTGATGGGTATCCTCTCAATTTTCAGTGTTTTGTCACCACAAAAAGAACTGCTATAAATATTTCTGTACATGTCGGTCCTTTTCCTTTTTTAAAAATCTTGGGATATAGACCTAGTAGTGCTATTGCTGGGTCAAAAGGGCGCAGTTTGATAGCCCTTTGGGCATAGTTCCAAATTGTTCTCCAGAATGGTTGAATCAGTTCACAACTCCACCATCAGTTCATTAGTGTATCTATTTTCCCACATCCCCTCCAGCATTTGTCATTTCTGCTAAGTTCTCCTGGTTCTGCTCACTTTACTTTGCATCAATTTGTATAAGTCTTTCAAGGCTTTTCTGAAATCAGTACATGGACAACACCTCAATTTCCAATTCCAAGAGTGCTTTATGCCAGTGAAATCACAGGTCCAGAACAAAATGCCTCCAAATTTGGGCTACCTACCCTATATCCTAATTTGGAGGAGGGTCCAAGAAGCATTGGAGAAATGTGAGCCAAAGACAGCCACTATTCAAAAATAAAGTTGTGGATGGTTGTTTCTCAGGGCATTCTACAGAAGCCTAGTCAATCCATAATACAGCATCAGTGCTTCAAATCTGTCACACTTGAATCATTCAGTCATCTCACTAATAAGCCTCTACTCTTCAACTTACCCGGACCTTCTACCAAGACCTGCCATAAATGTTCCATAGGATGTCCATCAAATATGATGGAGGCCATCTTTGAGATTCATTAACATTCTGTGGGTACCCATCCAGTTCTCTGTAATTTCTAGGTTTTTTTTAAATAAACTGTATTCCTTAATTTTGATGACCCTGACAGATATCAATAAATATGAACACACCCATATACAAAGAATAGTAAAAGAGGATCATATTTGAAACTATCAACCTTTTTACCTATAGCTTGTCTTAAAATAACATTTTCATTGTGGAAAAATATATGGACTAGTAATACATTTGTACTTTGAAAAAAAAGTAATGAGACTTTTTTAGATCTATAAAACCATATACAACTATAAAGGGACATCTACATAGTCATACATATTCATAGTCACCAATTATTTCATCTTTGGACATTTTTCAGAGGCAATCTTCTGACTAATTCTCCTTGGAAAAGCCAAAGTGGGCGGGTGGAGACATAGATAGATAGACAGATAGATAGATAGATGGATGGATGGATGGATCGAAGAAAGACAAATAGATAAAGGCTTATTATGTGACTAGCATACAATGTGCTAAGAGCTGAGGATAAAAATACAAGCAAGCAAGGCAATCCTTGTCCTCAGGAGGCTTACATTCTTTCTTTAAATTAAATTTTAGTTTTAAAAAATTAAAAAAGCATTGTTTTCATGTTTATTTCTCTTATTTTTGGTAATTTAGAGCATTTTTCATATGGTTGCTGATGCTTTGCATTTTCTGAGCGGTCCATGTTCATATCTGTGGACCATTTATCTGATGGGGAGTGGTGCTTATTCTTATATATTTGATTGAATTCCATTAATCTTGGATATCAGACTTTTATCATAGAAATTTGCTGAAAATACTTTCCAGATATTCTAACTGCATTGATTTTGTTTATACAAAAATATTTCAATCTTATGAAATCAAAACTATTCATTTTTATCTCCGGTGACTCTCTCTATTCCTAGTTTGGGGTCAAGAACTCTTCCCCTATGCACAGCCATGAAAAATATCTCTTTCCCTATTCCTCTAATTTGTTTAGGCTTCATGCTAGAAGCTTTTCTTGGACCTAGGAAAGCCCATGATAGGATATTTTGTTGTTCACTCATTTCGGTCGTGTCCAATTCTTTGTGACCCCATTTGGGGTTTTCTTGGCAAAGATACTGGAGTGGTTTGCTATTTCCTTCTCCATCTCATTTTACAGATGGGGAAAGTGAGGCAAACAAGATTGGGTGACTTGCCCAGTGTCACACAGCTAGATGAGTCTTCCTGACTTCAGGCCCAGCACTCTATCCACTGCACCACTTACCTGCGTATATAGGTGTTCAAGGTGGACTAACACCTCTGGTGTGAAGGCTTGCCAAGCCCTTTTTAGGGCTACTCATCCACCTTTGGTACCCACCTGGCACTCAACTCCACCTGTGTCTCCAAAAGCTGTGGCATGTGTAGTGACCATGCCTAAGTAAGCCATCTTGGCAGACAGGCTAAACCACATGGAGGGTAACTGACAGGCCACAAACCTGTTGATGAGTTAGGGAGGTATCTGCCACAAGCATGTGAAGACTTTCCCAGGTGGAATGGACAGATGAGAACAATTTGCTTTAATGGCCATGAGAAGGTGGCTGAAGCAGGCTCTGTGGAGTGCTTAGTTTGGTTAGACATTGAAGATGCCAAGGTTATCCACTCCATCCCAGGCCATTGCCAGTCATCCTGACTTTTGTCTTGCCACTGGGTTTTGATGACTCTGGAAGAGAGAGTGAGGCTGACAACTTTGTGCAACTTTGCCTCACTGAAATCCAGTTGATGCATGAGTCAAGATATCACCCTGTAATATCATTGGTCCTCTTTGAAAATGAAGGATAAATAACAAAAAAATTGTTTAGGATATGACTTTTTATATCAAGATTATGTTTGGTGTTTATCATGGTATATAATATGATATATTGGTCTAAACCCAATTTCTGCCAGACAATTTTCCCATTTCTCCAGCAACTTTTGTTGAATATTGTGTTGATATCTCAGTTGTTGGAACCTTTCGGTCTGTTGAACACTATTCCTTCTGGTTTTCTTGTACTTAATGTTTCAACAATAAATTTTTCTACTTTATAATCAGTACTTAATAGTTTTGATAATTAACGCTTTGTAGTCTAGTATGAAATTTAGTCCTGCTTGGCCCCTTTCCTCTTTTCATTATTTTCCTTGATATTCTTAACCTTTTGCCCCTTCAAATGAGTTTTGTATTACCTTACCTAGAGCTTTTGGGTTGCCCTTTGGTATTTGGGTATGGCAGTGAAGCTATAAATTAATTTGGGAATATTATCATAATTATATTGACATGGCTCAACAAATTCCCTTCAATATTTTTCTTCCTTTATTTCTGCAAATAGCATTTTATAGTTTTTTAGTGTATCCCTGTGTGTATCTTAGAAAGTGGACTCTTCAACATTTTGTACATTCTGTGGGCATTTTGAAAGGAATTTCATTTTTTTTATTTCTTCCTGATAGGATTTGTTGATAATATGTAGAAAGGCTGATGATTTTTCCATGTGCGTTTTATATTCCATTATTTGGTTGGATATTGTTTCAGTTAATATTTTGGTCAAATTTCTAGGCTTCTCTAAGCAAATCATCATACCATCTGCAAAAGGTGATTGTTATATTTTCTCTGTGCTGATTCCTTCAATTTATTTTCTTTGTCTTATTGCTATTGCATTTTTAGAACTATATAAAATAATAGTGGCGACAGAGCACATTATTTATCTCTGATCTTGTTGGAAAGAAGTCTAGTGTTTTGCCATCAGATAATGCTAGCTCTTGGCTTTAGATAGATTCTATTGAAGATACCAAGCAAAGCAGCTTTTATTCCTATGAGTTGTCATCTTTTTAAAACAAAAATGCTTATTATATTTTGTCATAAGCTTTTTCTGCATATATTAATATAGATGTTTCCTACTGGTTTTGTTATTAATATGGTCTATTATGTTTGTAGTTTTCCTAATTTTGAACTACCTTTACATTCCTGGTATAAATCCAACCTAGTCATAGTATCATAGTATAATATATTTATATGTGTGTGTGTATGTGTGCGTAATCTTTTTATTTTTTTGCATGATGACTTTATTATATATTTAAAAGGAATAATAAGTTGTACATAATAAATTTGCAGTTTCATGTGCAATCATTTATTATTATAATAAAGATGACATTATAATAAAGATTATTATAATAAATTAAAAATAAGTAAAAAATTTAAAAATACATAAAAATCAATAGGTGGATCTGTTACCAATATTTCTGTACATGCCTTCTCTCCAATGGGAAAAAATTCTTTAAAATTTTTTTTTGTAATTTTTAACAGGTTTCTGTGGCTTCTTTGATAATATTTTTTCAATATTTTTGCATTGATATTCATTAGGGATATTGCTTTATATTTTTCTCTCTTTGGTTTAGTTATCAAGATTGTATGTGTTTTGTATGAGGAATGTGGTGGGATCTCTTCTTTTCCTATTTTTATAGTTTATAAAACATGGGGATAACTTTTTCCTTAAGTGTTTGATGGAATTCACTTATAAATCCATCTATTCCTGTTTTTCCCCCTTTGGGAATTCTTTTAGAGCTTGTCCAATTTTTTTTTCTGAGATTGGATTATTTAAATGACCTAATTCTTATTCTGGTAATCTGAACATTTTATATTTTTAAAAAAATGTTCATCCATTTCATTTAAGTTACCAGGTTTTGGGGGCATGTAAGAGAGCAAAATGGTTTCTCATTATTATTCCCCTCTTTCCTCTTCATTTGTTGTGAATGTTCCTTTTTCATTTATGATATTAGTAATTTGATTTTCTTTCCTCTTAAATCAAATCAACTAATGGATTATTTATTTTATTAGTTTTATTAAAACAAAAAAACAGCTCCTACTTTTAGTTATCAATTATTTTTTGTGTGTTTGTTTTTATCTTTGTTAATTACTTCTTTGATTTTTCAGGATTCCTCTTTTGGTATTTTGTAGGATTTTTTTTTGATTTGTTACTTTTCAATTTAAAAAAATTTTGGGTGCCTAATTCATTGATATATTTTTTTTTCCTTTGTTGATAAAAGTGTTCAGAGATAAAACAAATTCCCATAAGAGCTACTTTGGCACCATCAGAACATTTTTGACATAGTTTTATTGTTATTTTTATGAAATTATCTATTATTACTATGATTTATTCTTTTAGCTCCATGTTCTTTTGGATTAATTTATTTAGTTTTCATTTAATTTCAAGTCCTTTCTTCAGATACCTTTCATTGATGATAATTTTTGTATTATGTTTAGTAAAAAAAAAACATTTAATATTTCTGCTTCTCTGTGTTTATGAAGTTTTAATGCCCAAAGTCAGATGTTGTAAATGTGTCATTGACAACTGAGGAAATATGTGTACTCCTTTGTCATCCTATTCAGTATTCACTAGAGATCTATCTTATATGTCAAATTCTTTCCTTTTTCTTATTTATAAGAAATAAATTTGTCTAAGTTTGAAAGGGACACATTGGGATTTCCAATTATTGTAGGTTTGCTGTCATTTTCTCCTATCATTTAAATAACTTTTCTTACAAATGTTCAGATGCTATGGCATTTAGAGAATGTAGTATCAATATTATTTAATTTCTGTAGTGCCTTTAAGCATAATCTAGGTTTTGGGAGCCAAGATGGCAGCTGGAAAGCAGGGACTTGCTTAAGCTACCCCCCAGGTCCCTCCAAACACCTAAAAAATGGCTCTGAAGAAATTCTAGCACTGCAGAGCCCACGAAATAGCAAAGAGAAGCTGGGCTCCAGCCCAGGACAGCCTGGATGGTCGCTGGGAAGGGTCTATCGCAAGGAGATGGGAGTGGAGTGGAGCAGAGCCCAGCGTGGGCCATGCCAGGACCAACCAGACCAGGAGCCAGGTGGAACAGGTGTAGCACCCTGAATCAGTGAGCTGTGGCAGTTACCAGATGCTTCTCAACCCACAAACGCCAAAGACAACAGAGAAGGTTAGTGGGAAAAGCTGCTGAAACAGAGTGAAAGCAGTTTGCAGTAGGCCACCACCCTGGGGGCAGCAGAGGCGGTGCAGCTCTGAAGCTGCAGTTGCTTCTGGCCCCAGGCCCACCCAGTGGGAGGAATTAAGTGGTGGATGAGAGCGGGGTTGCACAGCCTGCTTGGATCTGAGTTGCAGTCCGGGTTGGTGGTTCTTGAGGGAGGAGGGGCACTGCTATGGCAGAGCTTGCTGTGTAGAAGTAGCTCTGAAAACAGCAGCACAGCCCCTCAAGCTTGGGACAAAGTACTCTCTACTCTACAAGCAGTCATACCACGACAAAAAACTCAAGGGTCAAGTAGTTGGCTGGGAACATGAACAGGAAGCGAAAACGGTCTCAGATTCAGACTCAGACTTTGGAATCTTTTTTATGTTGACAAAGAAGAGCAAAACATACAGCCAGAAGAAGTCAACCAAGTCAAAGGGCCTACATCAAAAGCCTCCAAGGAAAATATGAATTGGTCTCAGGCCATGGAAGAGCTCAAAAAGGATTTGGAAAAGCAAGTAAGAGAACTAGAGGAAAAATTGGGAAAAGAAATGATAGTGATGCGAGAAAACCATGAAAAACAAGTCAATGACTGGCTAAAGGAGACCCAAAAAATGCTGAAGAAAATAACACTTTAAAAAATAGACTAACTGAAATGGCAAAAGAGCTCCAAAAAACAATGAGAAGAAGAATGCCTTGAAAGGCAGAATTAGCCAAATGGAAAAGGAGGTCCAAAAAACTACTGAAGAAAATGCTACCTTAAAAATTAGATTGCAGCAAGTGGAAGCTAGTGACTTTATGAGAAATTAAGATATTATAAAACAGAACTAAAGGAACAAAAAAATGGAAGACAATGTGAAATATCTCATTGGAAAAACCACTGACCTGGAAAACAGATCCAGGAGAGATAATTTAAAAATTACTGCACTACCTGAAAGCCATGATCAAAAAAAGAGCCCAGACATCATCTTTCAAGAAATTATCAAGGAAAACTGCCCTGATATTCTAGAGCCAGAGGGTAAAATAGAAATTGAAAGAATTCACCAATCACCTCCTGAAAAAGATCCCAAAAAGAAAACTTCTAGGAATATTGTGCCAAATTCCAGAGCTCCCAGATCAAGGAGAAAATACTGCAAGCAGCCAGAAAGAAATAATTCGAGTATTGTGGAAACATAATCAGGATAATCCAAGATCTAGCAGCTTCTACATTAAGGGATCAAAGGGCTGGGAATATGATATTCTGGAAGTGAATGGATCTAGGATTAAAACCAAGAATCACCTACCCCGCAAAACTGAGTATAATGCTCCAAGGCAAAATATGGATTTGCAATAAAATAGAGGACTTTCAAACTTTCTTGAAGAAAAGACCAGAGCTGAATAGAAAATTTGACTTTGAAATACAAGAATCAAGAGAAGCATGAAAAGGTGAACAGGAAAGAGAAATCATAAGGGGCTTACTAAAGTTGAACTATTTTGTTTACATTCCCACATGGAAAGATGATGTGTGTAATTCATGAGGCCTTTCTCAGTATTAGGGTAGCTGAAGGGAATATATATATATATATATATATATATATATATATATATATATATATATATATATATATATATATATATGTATATAGACAGAGGGAACAGGGTAAGTTGAATATGAAGGGATGATGTCTAAAAAATGAAATTAAGGGATGAGAGAGGAATATATTGGGAGAAAGAGAGAGGGAGAGATGGAATGGGGTAGATTATCTCACATAAAGGTGGCAAGAAAAAGCTGTTGTAATGGAAGGGAAGAGGGGGTAGTTGAAAGGGAATGAGTAAATCTTGCTCTCATTGGATTGGCTTAAGGAGGGAGTGGTATATGCACTCAGTTGGGTATCTTGCCCTATGGGAAAGGGCAGGAGTAAGGGGATGGGAGGGGGGATGATGGAAGGGTGGGCAGTTTGGGGGAGGAAGTAGTCAAAAGTAAGCACTTTTGAGAGGGGACAGGGTCAAAGGAGAAAACTGAATAAAAGGAGGCAGGATAGAATGGAGGGAAATATAGTTAATCTTTCACAACATGTCTATTATGGAAGTGTTTTGCATAATGATACATGTATAACCTATATTGAATTGCTTGCCTTCTCAAGGAGGGTGGATAGGGAGGGAAGAAGGGAGAGAATTTGGAACTCAAAGTTCTTAAAACAAATGTTAAAAAATTGTTTTTTACATGCAACTGGGAAATACAAGCAGAAGAAAGCTAATGCCTCTTCCACACTAAAGACATTCACATATTTGGAGACCTTTGTCCCAAGTTGTCTTTGTTCTGAGTTAAATATCCTCGGTTCATCGAGGCAGTTCTCACTATTTCTTCTTCAAAACATTGTGAGGCCTAAACTTTTTCTCCTCAGATCCTCCTTGGCAGCTGCTTAAACTGTGAAGACATAGATCATATGCCTCAGTTTCCACTTGTTTTCCCTTTAGAATACCACAAAAATCAAATTAAGTGATGAGAGAGGAATATATTGAGAGAGGGAGAAAGGGAGAGATAGAATGGGGTAAATTATCTCACATAAAAGTGTCAAGAAAAAAGCAGTTTGTTGGAAGCAAAGAGGGGGCAGGTGAGAGGGAATGAGTAAATCTTGCTCTCGTCAGATTTGACTTATGGAAGAAATAACGTACACACTCAATGTGGTATCTTACCATACAGGAAAGAAGGAGGAAAGGGATAAAAAAGGGAGGCTGATAGAAGGGAGGGCAAATGGGGAACGAGGCAATTAAAAGCAAACACTTTCGAAAAGGGACAGGGTCAAGGGAGAAAATTGAATAAAGGGGGACTGGATAGGAGGGAGCAAAATATAGTTCGTCTTTCACAACATGAGTATTGTGTTAAGGTTTTACATAATGTTGTGTGACCTATGTTGAAATATTTGCCTTCTTAGGGAGGGTGGGTGGGGAGGGAAGAGGACAGAGAATTTAGAACTCAAAGTTTTAAAAGCAGATGTTCAAAAAAAGTTGTTTTTGCATGCAACTGAGAAATAAGATATACAGGCAAACGGGCATAGAAATCTATCTTGCCCTACAAGAAAGTAAGGGAAAAGGGGATGGGGGAGAGTGGAGTGACAGAAGGGAGGGCTGACTGGGGAACAGGGAAATCAGAATATATGCCATCTTGGAGTGGGGGGAGGGTAGAAATGTGAGAAAATTTGTAATTCAAAATCTTGTGGAAATCAATGCTGAAAACTAAAAATATTAAATAAATAAAAAATAAAAAAATAATCTAGGTTTCCTGCTTATCTCTTTTAATCATATCTCTTTCTACTTTTGTCTGAGGTCATGGTTACTGCCCCTGTTTAAAAACATTGCCTGAAGAATAATAATTTTTGCTCCAGTTATTCATTTTTAAAAATGTGTGAATTTTTGTTTTAAGTGTTTCTTGTAAATGCACAAACATTTTGCTTTTTAATCCATTATCTTGCCCTCTTCTGTTTTATGGATGAGTTCATTCCATTCACCATCATAGTTATGGTTGTTAATTATGCATTTCCTACCATCATATCCTCTCTTTTCTTCCTGTTCTTTTCTTTATAAAGGAGGAGACAGAGAAAAAAAGGAATCTGATCTACACCATAAAGAAAGGCCTTCTGTCCCTCCTTCCTTCATCACACCCAGACAATATTAGGTTCTTGTACATTTAACCTCCCTTTATGATCTATGCTCTAAAGTTGAAGTTTGTTTTGCTTGTCTTTTCTCTTTTCTATTCTACCTGACTGCTTAAACCTGCTCTTTCTCATGCTCTCTCCCTGCCTGTTTCCCTGTGTTCTTTGTGTATGTGTGTGTATGTATGTGTGTGTGCATGTGTGTATTTAACATTTTTTGTCTGGTTCAAAAGAATAAAATTCACGAAAAGCCCATGTTTCCCATCCCTTCCTCTATTTGTATACTCTTCTTTTAGACCCCAATTATGAGAAATAGTAAGTTCCTTCCCCTTCTTTTCCTAATTTTTTTCATTTTCCTCCTTTCTTTCCTTTTTAAAAACCAGTAAGTCACAACAAAACCACACCCAGGCTCTGTGTTTTTCTTTCTTAACGCCCTTTGTATGCACTGAAGATGCTGGGATTCTAAATGTACATTTGTCTCTTCTCACCCTCTTAGAATGTAGACACTTCAGTATTGCTGAACCTCATGTTCAACACTGGCCTCACATAGTTGCTCAAATGTATCTCTCTTTCTAGATTTTGCTTGATTCTATTTACATTTCAAAATTTTTACTTGGCTCACTAATTTAATCAGAAATACTTGAAAGTCTTCTATTGTGTTCAAGGTCTTTTTTTTCTTTATAGGAATAAATTTGGTTTTGCAGAGGGAGTTATTCACCAATGAAACTCATCAAATGAGTGAACTGAGGCTCTTCTTTCACTTGCCAGAAGGCTGGGCTTCTGGATATCTCTGGGACAGCACCACTCCTGCTGAGACCTTAAACATCCTAATCTACCTGCCTTCATCAGCAGAATTCTCATCCATTGATATTCTGCCTGGATTCATTCCCCAATATTTAGTATTATCTTACTTTATCTTACTCTTCTCATCTTATTAATACTGAAATCTCAATGCAGGAACTCCCTACCAGATGCCTGTTATCTGCCATCTCATTTCCATCTACCTCAACCCTTAAAGCTATGCGCCTCCAAGATTGCATTAATGTTTTTGGCTGTCACATCACACTGCTGAATTATTTGTATTCCACTGAGCCCTCTCAGACCATTTTCAGAACTGTTTTCTATGCCTCTCCTATCTTATTCAAGTGAAGGTTCACATATTTTATTCATTTAAAAATAATTCTCCTAGTTTTACATATTAATTCAACAATTTTGCTAATCTCTTCTTTGATTTTTCAAAATTTCTAATTTGGGTTTGACTTTAAAATTTGTTGGTTTTCTACTTTTCCTGTTGAATCCTCAGCTCCTCAATCATTTCTTTTATTGATGAAAGCGTTTAGAGATATAAATTTTTACCTAAGGACTGCTTTGGCTGTATTAAAAAATTGTGATTTGTTGTCCTTATCATTGATGGAATTATGTACTGTTTCTATAATTTTTTTCTTTAACACACGAAGTATTTAGTTTTAAGTTAGTCTCCAATTAATGTTTAATAGTTCTTCAACAGTCCTTTCTTGAATATAATTTTAACTGCATTGTGGTCAGTAAAGTTGTGTTTAATATTTCTGCTTTTCTGCATTTGTAAGGTTTTTATACTCTAAGTTATCATAATTTTTTTTGTAAAGTTATCATGGTCAGCTGAGGAAATATGTATACTCCTTTCTGTTTCATTCAACAATTGCCAGACATTTATCATATCTAACTTTTCTAAGATTTTTTTGTTAAAATTGTTTAGGTACGAAAGGGGTACATTGAGCTCCTCAAGTCTTATAGATCTACTTTCTATTTCTGCTAATAATTCATTTAGCTTTTCTTTTAAGTATGACATGACATTTGGTTTGTATATGTTAAGCATTGATATCCATTTTCTATATCTTCCAGCATAATGTAGTTTCCTTATTTATCTCTTTTAATCAAATTTATTTTTGCTTTTTCCATGTCATTATGGATGCCCTTGCTTTTTTGAGTTCAGCAAAAGTATAATAGATTTTGTTCCAGCCCCTTACTTTGTTATTGTGTGGTCATTTTTCAGTTGTGTCCTCCAACTCTTTGTGACCTCATGTGGGGTTTTCTTGGCAGAGATACTGGAGTGGTTTGCCATTTCCTTCTCCAGGTCATTTTACGGAAACTAAGGCAAACAGGGTTAAGTGACTTGCCCAGGATCACACAGATAGTAAATGTCTGAGGCCAGCTTTGAGCTCAGGAAGGTGTGTCTTCCAGACTCCAAGCCTAATGCTCCACCTAGCTGTCCCAACAGACTTTAAATCTGTGCAAATCTTTAAGTGTGTTTCTCATAAGCAACATATTGTTGGATTCTATTTTCCAATCTATTCTGCTATCCTCTTCCATTGTATTAGTGAATTAATCCCATTCACAATCCCAGTTATGATTATTATTTATTTCTTTCAATCCTATTCTTTTATGCTGTTTTATTCTCTTTGTTAACTGCCCCATCTTGCTAAGAAGAGTGTGGTGACAGAAAAGTGTACTCAGGACCAGTGTTCTATGATTGATACAAACAATTTCCACTCCCTGCCCCTCTTCTCTTCCCCTCACTTAGCCCACAATCACAGGTTCTTACTTATTCTTTCTTTCCCTTTACACACTTATTCACTATCTCCCCTCTGAGGTCAGAGTTTGGTCTGCTAATGGCTAATTCCTCCCTAAATTTACTCCCTTCTTATTCTTCTCTCTTGCTATTATCTCTAATTTCCCTGTTGAGTTGAATATATTTCTATACCCAACTCTGTGTGTGAGTGTTTTTGTGTGTGTGTATGTATGTGTTCTACTGTACTTTGACAAGTTCAGATGGATGTGCAGTTCAAATAATACTAACCCAACTCACCCCTTTCTCCTTGGATTTAGTCTTCTAATTGCACACTCCATTTTTGTAAGACAGCAAGTTCCTCCATTCGTTGTTCCCTTTCCTTACTTAGTAAATTCCTTGTCCCTCCCTTTCCTTTCTTTATTTAAAAATAATTGAATCATAGCAAAAACCACTTCCATGCCTTCTGTCTTACTTAACTCCCTCTATTACCGTTGATGATAGGTTAATGAAGGGACATGTATAATTTCCTCCATTAGGATGTTTAATCCCTCCTGATTGCTCACTCATATTTCTTTTGTTTCTCTTGAATCCTGTGTTTGCATCTCAAATTTTCTATTCAGCTCTGGTCTTTTTGCCGGGAATACTTTGAATTCCTCTATTTCATCAAATGTCCATTTTCCCCTCTAGGATTATATTTCATTTTTCTGGGAAAGTTAAAGGTTTGTTGTAAATCTATATCTTTTCCCTTTTGGAATATAGTATTCCAAATAGTCCACTTTTTTATAATGGTAGCTGCTAAATTTTGTATGAGTTGAATGTAGCTCCTTGGTATTTGATCTTTCCTTTTTTTGGATGCTTGCAGTTCTTTTTTATTTGACTTAGAACCTCTGGATTTGGGCTATGATATTCCTGAAAGTTTCAATCTTAGACTTTCTTGTAAGAGGTGATCAGTAGATTCCTTCTATTTCTGCTTTGACCTTTGTTTCCAAGAACTCTGGGCAGTTTCCATTTATAGTTACAGAAAATATGATATATTGACTCTTTTTGTTATGACTTTTAAATGATTTGATGATTTTAAAATTATTTCTCCTTAAACTTTTCTAGGCTGTTGTTTTCTTGTATTTTTCAGCATTTTGACTTTGTTTGAGTAATCTTGTTGTCTCAGGGAGTCATTAATTTCTATTTGGTCCCTTTTCCAAGGACTGTGTTGTTTTAGTAAGGTTTTCATTCTCTTGGTATAAAACCTGTTAAGTCTGATGTTAATTCTCCTTTTCAATGTTTCCTGTAGCACTTTCATTTTTTTCTAATTCTTCCCTCATGAGAATTCATTTTATATATAATATAATTTTGTATATTCTTGCTTCATTTCTTCCAGGAACTTTAGTTCACCATGTGACAAGCTGTGTTTTTCTTTGAGGCTTTGCTTGTGGATGATTTGGAGTTTTCTTCTTCTGGGTTGGTATCTTAGACACCCTCATCTCCACAAATGCCCTTTATCATCAAGTCTTTTATGTTTACTCATTCTTCTATCTTCACTTCTTGAATCGGAACTTTGTGTTAGGTCCAGCCTCTATGCACTTCTGGAGGGAATGTTGGTACCTTGTCTATACAAGGTATAGACCTGGTCTTTGTCATCTAGGGTTCTGTCACTACAAGCTCTGGATATTCCATTATGTTCTTCAAAGATTTCAGGAATGACTCAGGCTAGGGATCTACAAATTTACACCAGGCCCTCATGTAGTCTGATCTGGAGCACAGTCTGATAGCCTTTTCATCTGAGCCTTTCAGGCTCTGGAGCTCACTTTGGGTCTGGGGAACACAAGTACAATCTTTCCTTTGTTTGGAGCTCCACTATACAGTTGCTGGTCCCAGCCCTTGTCATATAGCTGTGAGGCTCTACAGATGTAGCATGACAGACATGTTGGCTCATCTCTGGCCCATAGTCCACAGTCGCTGTCTTTTTTTATTCAGTTACAGTTCCTAAGTCTGCAAGGATTTTATTCAGTTTTGCTTGGTTGGTTATTTTTTGTTGTAATCCATGCTCTTTTACCTTCTGGAATATCATATTCCAAGCTCCTCTGCTTCCTTAACTTGAAAGACACTAAATCTCGTGTTATTCTGACTGTG
The DNA here is from genome assembly GCF_011100635.1 of Trichosurus vulpecula. Lineage (NCBI taxonomy): Eukaryota > Metazoa > Chordata > Mammalia > Diprotodontia > Phalangeridae > Trichosurus > Trichosurus vulpecula. The sequence goes on from NC_050582.1 coordinate 21,689,607, forward strand.
GCTCCATGATATTTGAATGGTTTCTTTCTGGCTGCTTGCAACATTTCTTCTTTAACTAGGAGTTCTTGAATTTGGTTATAACATTTCTGGACCTTTTCCTTTTGGTATCTCTTTCAGGAGGTGATTGGTAGAGCCTTTCAATTTCTATTTTACCCTCTGGTTCTAGAATATCAGGGCAGTTTTCCTTGATAATTTCTTGAAATGTGTTGTTGGCTCTTTCTTTGGTCATGGCTTTCAGGCAGTCCAATAATTCTTAAATTACCTCTCCTCAATTGTTTTTCCAATGAGATATTTCACATTTTCTTCTTTTTTCCTATTCTTTAGACTTTGTTTTATTGTTTTTTGATGTCTCATAGAGTCATTAGCTTCCACTTGCCCAATTCTGTTTTTGAAATTATTTTCTTCAGTGAGCTTTTGTACTTCCTTTTCCATTTGGCCAATTCTGCTTTTTAAGGAGTTCCTTTCTTCATTGAATTTTTGTGCCTTTTTAAACAAGCTGTTAATTCTCCTTTCATGGTTTTCTTGTATCACTTCTCTTTCCCCAACTTTTCCGCTATCATTCTTATCCCTTTCTTTAATGCTTCCAGGAATTTTTCCTGGGCTTCTTTTCGATTAGCTTTTTTTTTCTCTGAAGCTTTGCTTGTAGCTGTTTTCACATTGTTATCATCTTCTGACTTGTATCTTGGTCTTCCCCAGGACCATAGTAGCTTTTAATGGTCAAATTATTTTTTTGTTGTTTGCTCATTTTCCCAGCCTATTTCTTGACTTTTAACTTTATGTTAAGGTTGGGCTATGCTCACCTGAGGGAGGGGAATCACTGTCTCAAGCTTCAGGCTTTTTGTACTGACATTTTCAAAGCAAGTTCTAGAGGTCTGCAAGTTTTTGGTGCTTCCAAAGTAGTATGATCTGGGGAGAGGAGTGGTCACTGCTCTCCTGGTCTGTGCTGTGGTCTTTACCCAGGAAGGGCCCTGCTCCCCTCCAGTGCTAGGGTTGTTCTCTGCTTTCTAACTGTGATCAGGGCCCCAGATCTCTTGTGACAGATCACAGGCACTCCTCTCCTCTTTGGACCTATGACCCTGAATTGTGTATGGGCAATACGACAAGGTCCTGTGCCCAGTACCAGCAGAGAGTTCCCTATAATCTCTTTCTGACCAGTGGCCTAACCCCCTTACTGTCTCTGGTCTGAGAGCTGCCAAAGCTGCTGCTGGTCCAGCCACTTCCAAGACCCACCACTGGTGCCACCACCTTGTGTGCTCTGCACCAGCCCCTGACAGTTTCTATAATCATATTTCCTTATCTATTAGAAAATAGCTCTTGATCTCACACTTGTTTAAGTTCTCTATATAATTTGGATATCTGGCCCTTTCCAGGGATATTTTTTGTTAATATGGTAGGAAATGATATGGAAAGAGGAGCATCAAAGCCCATTATTTAGAGTGTTGCCCATGGGGCAGGTGATCTGGGGCACTCTGGGGGCAGCATGAGAGAATGGAGGGCCTTGAGACAGCAAGAAAGTGCTAAAAGGGGGAGAGAATGTGGGCAAAGAGATGGAAGGTGATAAAGAAAAACATCTATCTTATAATTCTGCTGAGGGCCAGCCCTATTTCCAGCAGTCCAATATAGTAAATGTTTTCCATTTAACTAAGTAGGTGGTCTTTCAAGAGAATCAGCATATGTCTGTTTGTGCTTCCTCTGTGGTCACCTATGTCTTCCTTTATTTAGGAATTCATTCCCATGTAGCATCAGGAGCTGAGCAGACATAAAAACTTCAATATGTGAGCTTTGGCAGGTGCTAGAGTGGATGAAACCACTGCCATTCATTCACACAGCCAGTCAATAAACACTTAATGAGTGCTTACTATTTGCAAAGCACTGCGGTGGGTATTGGGGGAAATCTCAATCTTCAAAAGACCTGGTCCACCTGATAGGAACTGAAAATCTAGACAAGAGATGAGATATGCCCCCAGATCAATATGAGAGACTAACATTAATGCCTATACAAGTTTCTGAGTTAGGAAGAAGGAATGATTCCTTTTGACTGAAGGAATCATGGAAGAGTTTTCTAGAATAAGTGATCTTTAAAGGGTTGGGGAACTATCAACAGATCAGTGTTGGGGGAAGAGATCCAGGTGTGGCTACTGTTTTTTTTTCCAGTTTCATGAGTGTTCGTGTTTGAATACAGAAGCAATTCCTCCATTTTATGCCAGGAATTTTTTTCTTTTAATTTCTTAACTCAAGGGACTCCTTGCAGCTGTCTGGGAATCTAAAACATATATTAGGCATATTATGAAAGGGAAATATTCTTAGTAGATAAAGGAGAGACTACTAAGGTTGTTTTCCTTTTTCATTTTGAAATAAGCAGCATCTCGCTTCACATGTGTTAGTGATCCACCATCCCTTGATAGCAAATGAACTTCATGTGGAAGAACAAGCAGATCTATAATTCCTAGTGTCGCTGTTTGTGTCAGGTACTGTCTGGGAACAGTACTGCTCCAAGATACCCCAAAATTAGGTCAGAAGGCATAGCACATTGCTCTCTCACGACCATATGAGCCTCGCTCACATTTGGAATTTATGAAATGAGAATAAACAAGAAGAATGGCATTTGTAATTGTTAGAAAGTTCTGTAACCATCACAATCTTCAAAATGGCCTGTTAGGTACAAATTGTGAATTCTCAGTTGAGTAGATAATGTGGTCACTCTTTTATTGTGGGAGAAAATGAGCCCAAAAGCTTTGAAATTTGGTTCTGCCATCTGCTGAGTTTCCAAACAGTCATGTAAGCTGAAATGACATAGACAAGGGGTGGGGAACCTGTGGCCTCGAGGCCACATGTGGCCCTCTAGGTCCTCAAGTGTGGCCCTTCGACTGAATCCAAATGTCACAGAACTAATTCCTTTAATAAAAGGGATTGTTCTGTAAAACTTGGACTCAGTCGAAGGGCCACACTGAAGGACCTAGAAGGCCACATATGGCCTTGAGGCCACAGGTTCCCTACCCCTGACATAGACCCTTCTAGGGCTCTGTTCTTTATTTTTGACAGCTTAATAATATAAATAACAAAAACAAGATCCACCTGCTTTAAACAGGGTGAGCACTCTCAAAACTCAAGCTATGGAGTCTGAACTGGGAGATGAGATGATAATGTCATTTGCCTTAGGAGGCAATGTGGTATAGTGGATAGTGCCCTAGGCTTGGAATAAGAAGTTGCCAGTAGTCCAGGTGGGTGGGAATGAGCATGGAAGTGGCAGGGGGAATAGATAGGTGTAAGACACATTTCAGCAGCAGAATTTGCTGGTGTTGAAAATGGATTGGATATAGGAGGTGAGGGAAGGAGCAGAGGCAAAAAAGATTCTGATGTTGTATGCCTAAGTTACTGGGAAGGCAGTAGTAATATTGATAGAGCCAGGGAAGTTAGGAGGAGTAGGTTTTGTCGAAAATATTTAAGTTCTATTTTGGATATCGTGCCTTTTGAATTACGGGTAGGACACAAGTTGAGGTAGTTTGAGAAGCACCAGAAACTGACACTTAGAATTCTTGGGGGAAGGAACTAAGGAAGAGCCTGAGGAAAGTATTTACTAACAATATTAATGTTCAGTGAACAGGGAAGACTAAAAGCAAAGAGCATAAGTTATGTGCTAGTCCTGAAAAAATGAAGGCTTAAATATTTAGTAAGTGCTTACTGTGTGCCAGGCATTTTGCTAAATCCCAGAGATACAAATACAAGCAGAAGAAAAGCCAATCCCCGCCCTCAAGGAGCCTACATTCTAATAGAAAAAGACAGCAAATCTAGGGGAGCTAACAGAGGGTAGGGTATGCATGACTGCATGGTTTTGAAATAGTTGAGAAGTGATGTGGAGGCCTGATTCCTGCAAAGCAAGGCCAAACCTTACCTGAGTTCAGGGACTCGGCAGCTGATTCCATCGGATTGAGATTTTTCTCTTTAAAGCCCAAGGATAGTACTACCTTTATATGTGAATAGAAGAATATTGGGCTTCTGGAGCCTGTAATTTGTGCTGTGAAAATCAAACCAAATAGGAAGCACTCATTTGTTCTTCACCATTGGCACCTACTCCACACACTATAGAAGGGAGAATTGCCTGAGGGACCATTCTGTACCCAGGAAGAGCCCAGATAACCATTCAGAAAGGATCTTGCTCTCTCAAGAACCAGGGGACAAGAGAATGAGACTGTCTGGCCTTGAGCAGGAAGTGGATGGAAACTAGGAAATGAAACTAGCTTTATCTAGTAATCTAGACAAAGTTGGGTTCTGATTCTCTATTTGTAGAACTGGGAATAATCTGTGTTGTGTTTGTCCCATATTGTAGAGTGGTTTCTGATGCTCTTAAAGGCTGGTTGAGTGAGATAACATGGATGCCTTATTGAGGACAGGAGCACAGGAAAAATAAGGGTCAGATTGGTGTTCCCAAGGCTGAAACTTCAAGATGACTCTTCCCTTTCATCACCTTTCAGATCCCATCAGTGGGGGTGGTGGGAGTAATCAGAGGGAGCCTTCTGTTTCAGGGGAACCCTTGGTGCTCTGTTAGGCTCAGCAGTGCAGGGGGAAAAGAGTGGGTTTCCTCTCATGTGACCTGAGACCTGGTGTAACCACAATGGCCTTTGTTTTCTTTGAGTGACTCAATTTATCTCAGTGAACTTTACTAGGTGCTAAGCCCCAGGCCCAAACCCCATTAGGTGTTAACATAATCCATGTGGATGTGAACCTCCCAGGGTCCTAAGGGGAGGGGCCAACTCAAGAACCAATCACCAGAGCCTGAGCTCTGGTGATTCAGATGATGTTTGATGTCTGAAGCCCTATAAGAAGGGAGGACAGAGCCATTTGTGTGGGGCTCTGGAGATGGTGTTGATGAGCAGACTCTGGGCAGCTGTAGCTAAGGAGCCCTCCAGCTTGTAAACCCGGATGTTGAAACTTTGTTGAACTCTGGTAACTATGTGTTGGGATTTGAATCAGACAAAGTCTGTTGATGTTTGTAATTTGTTTGCATTTTGTTTTGAAGTTCAGGGTACTGGCTTTTTCCCCTGAACTAACTGAATGATATTTGAATGCTGAATTAAAAGTAAGCTTGTCAACCCCTTCACCTTGCTTTCCTTAATTAAGCATATCAGAAGAACCTGTGCTGTTGGCAGCTTTGTGGGTGAATCTTATACCCCCACAGAAGCTGCCAGCCAGATTGTTCAAACACCTGGTCATTTTCCCTTTATTTTGTTTCATAAAGCTCAATAGATTTGAGGGATTATGAAGAATTGAGACTCTGGAGTGGGAAAATAAAATTTCTTTTTAATATAAAAGAGGAAAATTAAATAGCTCTTTCATTTCTTTTCTTAAGGGAGTGAAGGGAGAAATGTTGCACAGAAAAAAAATTGTCTTTCGAACTTGAGTACAAAATGAACATGGGGGAACAGGATGAGGATGAGGACCACTAAAGGCAGGCAGGTCCAAGGAAAATGGCCCAACTTTTCACATAGTTTTCCTTGTTTTTGTTTTTTCCTTCTCAAAAATGCTGCCCAAAAGGGCAAAAGAGTAAAGAGAGCAAGTTGTTCCTTTGGATGGCAGGAAAAGCTGAGGAAATCATACAGGCAGGTCCAAAGTGGCTTGTGCTGCTAAGAAATTCCACACATGTTTATTCAGCACCTACACCGGTGTGGACAGCCTGTTCAGCCATCAGTCTGTATTTGCCTCCCTTTTGCTCATGTATTCTAGTCATCTGTGCTTGGTCAGTTGAAGTTGAATCTAGGTTAAAAATCTTCTATGTATTCAATAAGAAGACGAAATATGGATTTTCCTGCAGTCAATCAAAAGACATTTATTAAGAACTTACTATATGCTGGGAAAATGGCCCAAATATCCAATGGAAGAATGACATAAACCACAACATGTGACTTAAAAAAAGAATCCTAAACAAGCCTTATTCTGTCTGGGACTATGAGGAAGGGTGATACTGGAGGTACATGTTACTGAAGGATTTTCTATGAGGTCTGGTGTGGGGCTGGGATTAAATGAGAGACAAAGAAGAAAGGAGGAGTGAGTGAGAGTAGCCTTCCATTCTTGCTGTTCAGTGACCCTATTCTCAAGAAAATGTTGCTGAAAAATGGGATGAGTTATGTACATGTGGGAAAACTCTCCAAAACTGCATCCCAGTACACTTCTAGGTGCATGTGTTAGCCTCCCTCCCTTTGCCTTCCCGTACCCATCTAGTGTATGCTCCAGGGAACAGGTGGTCAGTAGCCCCCAGAGTTGCTGAGTACAGAGAGGTGTAGGAAGGGGTGATCAAGCTGCCATCCAGCACAAGCTTCTCCCCTTCCCTGTCACTCAGGGTGCTGCATTATTACCCTCTCTCCACCTTCAGAAGGAGAGCAAATAGGTAAGAAAGAGAGGGGGACCATGTGGCATTGGATTTGGGAATAAAGAGACCTGAGGTCTGCCGTGGATCTGGCAATAGCTCTGGGTATCCTAGCCCACGGAACATCAGGCTGAAAGGGACCTCCCCTGTTATCTGGTCCATCTCATACCTGAAAGGAATGTCCTTTACACCATTCCCAGTAAGTGGTGACAGAGGCTCAGCTGAAAGCCCTTCAGTGGTGAGGAGTTCAGGTGATCTCAGAAGGGGATAGCTCTTCTCCCTATGAAGGTTTTTCTTGCATTGAGCCTCAATGTGCCTCTATCTTCCACCCTCTGCTCCTACTTTCTCTGGGAGGGGGGGGAGGGCCAAGCAGAACAAATCGAATTCTTCCACTCAGCAGCCCCTCACACGCTTGCAAACAGCTCTTCAAGCTTCTCCAGGAGAAGGAGCCCTAGTTGTGTGAAGGCCTCAGAGTTGCAGGTTTGGGCCTTGGTCAGAGTTAGGGTATATGGGGTTGAATGGGTGGTACACTGGGGAGGGCTCAACTAGCCAGGGATGAGGAGCCCCAGGCTCAATTGGAAGATAGCATCAGCAGACAAGGCAGACCCATTTCAGCCTTTCCCATGCTGCCCACGTCAAGGTTTCCATGTTTCCTTAATTGTAACTGCCTGCTGTGTGTAACTGTCATGGGGAGTATGTGTATTTTAACAGAGAGCACATCACATCGCTAAACATATTGAAATGAAGAGGAATAAGTGCTTTAAAGAAGACAAAGTTAGGTCTCTATTGTGAAAGTGGGTTTTTTTCTTCATAAACCTACATGCAAATATCGATCTCCCTGTGGCACAGGCTATTTTCTCTTTAATACAGATGCTTGAGAAATGTAAATTCCTTTTCCCCCACTTAAATAAGAACCATACAAAGCTACCAGGGGAGAATAATGAGCCCCACATTGTACCACCCCAGCCATGATGAATCCCATGGATCCATGGTTACAGCCAAAAAGGGCTGGGGGTGGGGGAGGATGTAACGCGCATATGGATTTCTTTGACTAGCTTTAAGCAACTAATCCTAACTGGGAAAACATGTCACATATGGTATGGGGTCAGCAGGAGAAAATATTTACCTGAAGGCCGGCCAGGCACCTGATATGGTGAGGTGCTGCTGGTAGTTATCACCAGCTTTTATTTGGAGATATAAAAGCCCCCCATGATCCATGGGGCCTTGTGCCATGTGCTTTCTTTCCGCTGTCCTTGTGGGGTCCAATCTACAAATGCTCCTGAGACATGGCCAGTATTCTACTTGCCAAGGGTTAGGAGGTAAATGCTCCAACAATATCCTAGTGTGAGGATTATGAAGTGCTTAGCAAATGTACAGTAATGGGGGGGGGGCAGAGTGAGCACCAATGGGGGGAATTTTATTTTTTTCCACTAGTGGAGCTTCTCTGAAGGTAAACCAAGCAGTTCTGGGGAACTTTCTGGGGAACCCTGAATCATAATATCAAAGGCTTCAGAGAATCGGAGAATCTCAGAATTACAAGGAGCCCCCTTTTTTTTTCTCACATTGGCTTGCAAAGAACTTTGGATATGTTACCTCCTTTGAACCTCACAATGCACTGAGGTAGGTACTATTATTATCCCCTTTGTACAGATGAAGAAACTGAGGCTCAGAGAAGTTTAATGACTTTCCCAGGGCCACATAGCTACTTAGTGTCTGAAACAGGATTCGAACCTAGGTCTTCCTGAACTCTCACACACTGTCTCTCAGTAGGTCTGTTGTTCTAGACCATTCCCCTGTGTAATGCTTGAGGCAGCAAGGTGGTACAGTGGATAGAGCACTGGGCCTGGAGTCAAGAAGACCTGAGTTCAAAGTGTGAACTTGGGCAAATCATTTAATCTCTGTTTACCTCAATTTCTTTACCTGCAAAATTGGGTTAATAGTAACACCTACCTTTCAAGGTTGTTATAAGCACAATGTTTATTCCATTCTCCCCCACCCTCTTGCAGGGCTCTCCACTGTAGCATTCTTGACAGGTGGCGGTCAGTTGTCATCCAGCCTCTCCTTGTCTCCTAGTCTCATATGGTATCTTAAATGAAAACAAAACAAAAGCCACCAACAATTCAGTGTCAGAGAAACAGCATAATCTAGGGGAAGACATACCAGACATATGGTGATCTTTTGACAGTATTTGCAGTATTCCCCATCCAGAGGCTCCCACCTCCACAGTGGAGGGAGAAAGGGGGATGAAGGAGGAAGGGAAGGGGAATGGCAGGGGGAGGGACTCTGGAGGGGAGAGGGGGCAAGGGAAAGCCCATTTTCTCAGCTCTTCTCCAAGGTTTAGCTTGGTTAATGTACTTGTGCAGTGTTTTGTTTTGTTTTTTGTTTCTTCTTTTTGTTGTTCTTTCTGTCAACATTACTTTAGTCATTTTGTAGATTGTTTCCCTGGCCCTGCCACTTCATGTTACATTGTTTCATGTACATCTTTGCATGCTTTTCTGGATTCTTCACATGTGTTATTTTTTTATGGTACAGTAAGATTTCCTTACATTAATGTATGACAATTTCTTTAAGCATTCACTAATCAATAGGGGCCTACTTTGTTTACAATCCTTTGCTTCCATAAAAGCGTTGCTATGAAGAAAAGCCTCTTTAAACAAACAAAACCTTAAATGTTTTATTAAAAATTTAACACTGCCCATCAACACAATCAGCTAAACTTAGCAGATCTTTATATTTAAATTCATTTCATTGTCTAGAGTATCCTTGCAATTTTTCAGTCAGCATGGTAGAGTAGAAAAAGCACTGGATTTTGCTTATCAGGATTTGCCTTCAAATATCACCTCTGCTGCATCCATCCGGCCTGTGTGATCTTGGGCTGGTCATTTCTCCTCCATGGACTTAATTTCCTCCTATGTAAAATAAGGGAATTGGACTTCATGGCCTCCGAGGTCCTTTCCATCTCTAAACAAAGATCCTCAGCTCCCTCTGAAATCCCCGTCAGGAATTCTTCCTTACTCCCTTCTCCCCTCCTCCCCAGTCACAGTTAGTGGATACTTTGTTCCACTTCTGATGCTTTTTTCATTTGGCATCAGTTTGTAAAGGTCCTTCCGGATTTCTTTGTATTTCTCATACTTGTTGGGTTAATTGTGGGAGCCTGTTCCGTTCCCTGAATGTACCACGGTTTATTTAGTGAGTCCCCTGTTGTTTGACATTTAGGTTGCCTTTAGTTTTTTGAACTTACATTTAATGTTTCCACAAAAATACTTGTGTTTTTGTTATTTTTGCTAACTCTTAGAGGTGCTCTCCCAGCAGTAGAATCACTGAATCAAAGGATATGGTTATTTTCTAACGTTTCTGCATGTTGTCAGGTCGAACTCCAGAAAGAGGCTACAAATTTGTAATTGCACTTAGCAATGAGTGGCTGCACCTATTTCCCTACAATCCGGCCAGTAATGACTTTCATTGTTTTTAATCCTTTTTGCCAGTTTGACGGGTACAAAGTTATACCTTATTTTAAATTTCATCTCTTTGGATTATTACTAAGGATGAGTATTTGAAGTGATTCACGATTTGTTTCCTTCTTTGGAAAAAAAAATGTCTGTTCAGATCTTTTGGCCATTAACCATGGTGGCATGAGAGTTAGAGAACAGCCTTTTCCTAGCTGTGGTTCTTCAGTTATGTCTCTTGGTCCCTTTCATCAAAAGCAGCCATTTCTGTCACACAGCAGGACTTGGCTGGACTAATCAACTGTTTCTGTTAACCAGCTAAATTGGGTTTTGTTGCTGGTTGTCTGGGCCATTTCAAAGTTTTGCCAAGTTCCTATAGGAATTTTCCCTTGGATTGAATTATGAAGATTGAAATTTATTGAAGCACAGACATTGCTTTCTGGATTTTGATCATTGAATCAGTGATTTCACTCAGATATGGATTTCAGATCATTTCAGGGTCCATAGATGAGAGTACTTTAAGGAAAGAATTCAAAGCCTGTACTGGAATTGGAGGGCATTCAGCCTCCCAAAATTTCATTGCATTTGAGAACAGCATGAATCCTGAATTCATCCTAATCAGACTTTTGTGACAGGCAGCATGGGATAGTTGTGGCTAGAGAGCTGGCTTCAGAGCTAGGAAGACCTAGGCGCAAGTCTTGCCTCTGATACAGCCTGGCTTTGTAATCCCAGCCAAACAATTTGACCTCTTAGTGCTATAGGTAACTGTCTTCCATTTTAAGGTGCAGAAAGGGGGCTAATCTGTGTTGGTAGGGTTTCCTTGCAATGAGATCTCAGTTTCTCTCCATGTATCTCTCCTGACCCAACTCCTGTTATAATGATTTGTATATAAATATGCTCACTGATTACATGTTTGTCTGTTTATTGAGTTCTTTTTTTGACTGAGTGTTCCTTGAGAACAGGACCTGTGTCTCATCTTTATTCAGTAACTCAGTCACTTTTTGTGGTTATGTACCCAGATACTTGGTAGCTGCCTGCCAGCTTGTCTGACCTGTAGCACCTGAACTGACAGGCACCCTCGGTCAAATCCAGCCTGCACAATCTTACCATCCCAGTAAAAAGAGACTTCCTATCATCTCCAGCAGAATGGGGAGGGAGGCCAGTAGGAACAGCTGGGCCAGGGTCACAGTGACTTTTCATCACTGGGTCCTTTAATTGTTCTCTCTTTTCAAAGATGATGATGTCTTTTGACCTCAGGTTCAAACCAGCAATTACTGCTTGTGGTAGCAGCAGAGAAGGTCTAAGAATAGCATTTCTGGAGAGAACAGCAGGAAGGGAATTCAGTAGGGCAGGTTCAGGCACACAGTTGGAAAAATCAACCCTATGATTCTTAATTTTGCCAATAGATCCAAATGCCCCTTCTCACTGTTGAAAGAGGAATGGACAAATATTTTCTCAGTCTGTTGAAGAGAGGTAAGGGAGGTGAGGATGTGAAGCAGGAGACCCTGGATTCCCTCCCCCCGCCCCAGCCCACATGCTACTCTGTAAAATGAGGGGGGACCTTCTAGCTCTGGCATCCTGTTGGACACTCTGGGAGGTCCAGTGGGCGTGGAAGGGATGGCTTGAGAGTCAGAGTTCACTCTCATCTCAGGAGATTTTTCAGCTGCTCCAGGAGTTTGTCGGCACATGTATTAATTCAGTGGATTCCTTCGAGGCTACCAAAGGAGAGGAGACGTTGCCATTGTTAGGGTTTTTTTTTTCTTCCTTTTCCTGGATGACTGAGTACTCTGGTCTTTGGTCTTTGTTAGAAGTCTGAGAAGGTCATGAAGGGATGATTGTGTCAGTAAAGTGGACTCCATTAGTAGATTTCCCTGACACTGTATGGAGTCATCTTCAGGAACCAAGTGAGTGTGTGGATGCTGAGAATTCCTATCTTGCACAGTATTGCCACTCCCACCTCAGTGCTTCATCCCCCCCCCCCCCCCCCCCCCCCCCCCCCCCCGCCACCCCTTGTGTCTGGGCTGGGCTGGGGAGGGGAGCACCTGTGGGGTGTGATCTGAGGGCTCGGCCACACTAAACAACTCTCTCATCCTCTGGAATATGCTGATGCCTAAAGGCCAGATTATTTGCACCATAGAGAGTGGGCAGGGTAGTCAAGTGTAATAAAGTTGGAGAGGCAGGTTGGGTCCAGGTTCTGTATGATTTTAAATGCAAAAGAGAGAACATCACATTCGATTATAAGTGTAATAAGGAGCCACTTGAGTTTCTTGGGGAGGGGGTATACCATCATCAGACCTGTACTTTAGGACTTGAGACAGCTGGATGGAAAGTGGATAGAGCGCTGGGCCTAGAGTCAGGAAGACCTCAGACAAGGATCTAAAATACACGCACTATCTGCGTGACCCTGGGCAAGTCACTTAACCTTTGCCTGCCTCAGTCAGTTTCCTCACCTTAAAATGAGGGCAATAATAGAACCTGTCTCCTGGGGTTCTTGTAAATTTGTAATGTGTTTAGCACAGTGCCTGGCACATAGTGGTGCTTAATAAATGCTTGTTTTCATTTTCCTTCCTGCAGGGAGAATAGATTGGAGAGAGGAGAAACTTAAGGTGGGAGAGCCAATTAGGAGGGTATTAGGTAGTGAGGCCTTGAATTAGGATGTGTGAGCAGAGGAAGGGGACAGATGTGAGAGATGTTTTGGGGTAGAAATGACAAGATTTTGGCCATGGATTTGATAGAGAGACCAAGGAGTCAAGGATGAGGCCACAACTGTGAATCTGGGTGACCGGAAGGATCATGGCACCTTTGACAGAACTGATAAAGATATTGCTGTTCTGATAAATGGGCTGGAATTCATACCATGCCACATACCAGGAAAGGTTAAGAAATGCATCCGAGAGATTGAGATAAATGTGGTTCATTCAGTGCCTGGCAATTTGCTTGATTAAAACCCTATGGAAAACCTATGGAGTATAATCAAGGCTAGATTTAGAAAATTGGACTGCTCATCAAAATGGTACTTAATATCCATTGTGATAAAAGTGTGGTCTCATGATGAAGGACTAAGGACTATGTGTCAAAATCATGTTTAAGCCATATAAAACAAATGATAACAGTGAAAGGACATGCTGCATATTCAAACTCTTTTAAAGATGTGAAAAGTTGTAAGATTTATTATGTATCAATAACTTTCTTTTACTTTGTCCCAGCTAATTTGCATACTACTGTATGGTAGTTCCAAAGAGGGGTAGGCAGGTTTTAGAGAAAAGAGAATGCATTCAGTTTTGAGCATGTTGAGTTTGAGATGTCTACCGCCTACCTAGTCTGATGTATGCGATGCAGTAACAAAGGTCTTGTGCAGTATCTATCAGCCATTTATCTTCCTAAAAACACCTTTCGGTTATCTTAGTATTTATATTTGGAAGAGTTGAGACCTGGGTAAAGTTATTTTAATGATCGAACATACTACTTGCTAAATGATGGACTGTTTCTAGTGAACCTGGGGTTCAAGTCTGGGCCTTTGTGTGAGATTCTCCTCATTGGTGGAGAGGACAACCCAATGCTCTGTGCCTGCATGAGGGGCAGAGTTGGAGAGACCTTTGGAGAGGAGTATTTTCCTTTCTGGATTACCAGCTTGAAGAGAGAACACATATGGTTTCATGTTCTCTTCAGGGAGAGGCCCCTAAACTGAAAGAAGACTGTGGGAGGAAGCTACCATGTAGGAGAGGGGGCACCTCATGCACAACTCTGACTTCCAGCTTGTCACACTAGAGACTTCGGAGAATTTCCCCTTGGGTGAGCTTGGGGACTCTCTGGGTAGAGCCCATATATCTTGCTCTCAGCCGGAGTACTCATTCACACTATGAATTGTTTGATATATTCTAATCTGTACAACTTCTCTGATTTATGTTTGCTAATGGCTTGAATCAATGGGTTGATTTGCCATTCACTATTTGTGATATTCTTTCTGTAACTAGCATTTGATGGGGAAAGGATCCAGCCTTTGGATATAGTTTGGGGCACCTTTTCCCTGCTAAAGGATTATGATCAGGAAAAGTACCTTCAGCCTAAAAGTCATTCCCCCTAGACCAGCAAGGTGAGCAGATAAATATGATGATAGCATGGTGTCCCTTCTCTGAAGAGATCAGCTTGTTCTCAAGCTCTTGCTCCCCTCTAGGCATGAATCAGAGTCTTCCTTGGAGAAGGATGTGTAAGATTTTAGAGATAGATATTAACTCCTCCCCGGAAGGTGGATTTAGATAAACCCATGTGGACATATACATAAGCTACATGGGCAACATGCACACTTTATACTGGTATATTTTAGCTATTACATATTCTAACTACACAGATGAATTTTTTAAAGATTCCAGTATTGGACTTAATTCAGATATTTATAAAAATAAATTGATATAAAGACATTTAATAGCAGCTTTCTGTTTTTGTAAGAAAATTAACTAAAGTAAAGGTTACTTGTTATAAAGAAGTTATTAGAATTTCTTCTGAAACCTTCAAAATGTCACTTTAAAATCAGCAGAAAAATGTTGTTACATAAGTTCAGTTAATTATGCATGTAATTATCTATGCAAGATCACAGTTAATGCATTAAATATTTTCTTTGGGCAAATTAGAAAATTATATAAAAAAAGAATCAGATAAGCTGTTGGAGATGCCTGACAGGAGCTCAGGAGAGACCGTAGGGCTGGATATGTAGATTCAAGAGTCATTTGCATCCAGATGATTAAACTCATGACAGCTGATGAGGTTACCAAGTGAATGAGCAGACAGAAGAGAAAAGGACCCATGATAGAGCCTCTAGGAACACCCACAGTTTGGGGATGTGATATGGATAATGTACTAGGAAAAGTACCTGAGGTGTGGCCAGACAGGAAGAAGAAATAAGAGAAAGCAGTATCACGAAAAACCAGAGAGGAGATGGTGGTCAGCAGTGTTCAGTATTGCAGAGAGGTCAAGAACAATGATGACTAAGAAAAGGTCCTTAGATGTGTCCATTTAACAATCATTAGTAACTGCACAGAGAGCAGTTTCTGGTGAATGATGAGGTCTGAAGCCAGTTTGCAAAGGAAATGAGTGAGAAGAGAAGAAGTGGAAGGAACTCATGTAGATAGCTTTTTTTCCCTACAAGTTTGGCTCTGAAGGGGAGAACATATATGGGATGATAGCAAAGATTATTAAATGTTTACTATTTTCTGGGCACTGTGTTAATCACTGAGGATGCAAAGAAAGGCAAAAAACAGTCCCTGCTTACAAATATCTCACAATCTTATAGGGGAGACAATATGCAAAAGGAGGCGCTGCAGTGGATATAGTGCTGGGCCTGGAGTCAGGAAGACTCACCTTCTTGAGTTCAAATCTTGCCTCAGAAACTTACTAGATGTATGACCCTGGGCAAGTCACTTCACCCTGTTTGCCTCAGTTTCCTCATCTATAAAATGAGCTGGAGACGGAAATGGCAAATCACTCCAGTATCTTTGCCAGGAAAACCCCAAATGGGGTCACTGAGAATTGGACATGACTGAAAAGGACTGAAAACGTACAGACTAGCTATATACAGGACAAAATTGAAATAATCAACAGAGAGAAAGGCACTAGAATTAAGCAGGGAGGGCTGGAACCCTGCTGTTGCCACTTGGGTATTTCTCTTTCTCTAGGTCCTGTCGCCTTTGGTCCTCCAGAACTGGCCCCTGCCAACCATCCCTACTCCTAAGGGGGCCAAGCCTTAGGCAGTGAGCTGAGAGTCCTTGGGTGCACCAGCAAGTACAGTAATTGATGACCTTAATGATATCCAGAGACAAAGGAAATTCTGCCTTCCCAGAATTAATCTCCTCAAATGGGTTGAGATCATCCATGGGACAGCTAAAGTATACCTGAAGTATAAGCTCCTCTTGGAGTTTCCCAGCAGATACTCATATAAAGCTCTCATTGTGCAATTTGTCACACCCTGTTACCATCCCAGTGTGGACATCCAAGGCAGAATCTGCTTGGAAATCCTTAAGAACAAGGAGTCAGCCCTCTATAACGTCAGGACCATTCTATTATCTACCCAGAGTCTTCTAGGAGAACCCAACATCAACAACCCATTGAGCGCACACACTGCTGAGCCCTGGACAAATCCCACAGTCTTTAAGAAGTAACTGCTAGAAACATGGAGCATGACCCTGGCTGCCCTGCTTCCTTTCCCTTCATCTTGTGTGTTTGGATGGATGTATGTGCATCTGTATGTCTTTTTTCCTTTTTCATGACCTGTCTTCTCCTTCTTCTGTCTTCTGTATAGGACTATGTGTCAGAAACCATTTTCCTTTTCTTCTGATGTTTTTCTTTTCTTTTTTAAAAAGCAAAGACTCTTGTCCAACTCCCCCTTCTCTCACATATATGTGTGTGTGTGTGTGTGTGTGTGTGTGTATACATGTGTATATATATGTATTATATATATAAAATACAATTTGTTTGAAAACATAATAGAGTTATGGGGGATTGGGAATGGCTTCCTATAGAAGGTGAGATTTTTATTTTATTTTTTTTAATTTTTATTTATTTTTTTCACAGGGGGAGGGCAGGGCAATTGGGGTTAAGTGACTTACCCAAGGTCACACAGCTAGTAAGTGTGTCAAGTGTCTGAGGCCAGATTTGAACTCAGGTCCTCCTGACTCCAGGGCTGGTGCTCTACTCACTGCACCGGTGGGATTTTTAACTGGTGCTTGAAGGAAGCCAAGAAATGGAGATAAGGAGAGGAGAGTATTCCAGTCCTGGGAGATAGCCAGTGACTGCTTGGAGATAGGAAGTGGAGAGTCTTCTTCAGGGAAGAGCAAGGAGGCCCGTGTCACTGGACCACAGAATATATGGGGTGGGAGGAGGTGGTGTATCAGGTATAAAAATATTGTAGAGGTGGAGGAGGCAGCTTATGAATGGCTTTGAACACCAAACAGGATTTTATGTTTGATCCTGGAGGTGATAGGGAGCCACTGGCATTTATTGGGGGTGTAGGTGGGGCTGAGACCCACTCCGTCAGATCTGCATGTTAGGAAGATCACTTTGGCAGCTGAAGAGAGGATGGCCTGGCATAGAGAGAGACTTTTTGCAGGCAGACCAATGAGCAGGCTATTGCTGTAGTCCAGATGTGAGGCAATAACCGCCCAGGGTGGTGGTAGTGTCGGAGGAGAGAAGGGGGCAAATGAGATGCTATGAAGGTAAAATGAATAGGCCTTGGCAATGGGTGAGAGACAGTGAAGACTTGGAGATGACACCTATGTTGCAAGTGTGAGCGATTGGGAGGATGGTAGTGCCCTCAACAGTAACAGAGAAGTTTGGAATTGGGGGGAGGCTTTGGGGGAAAGATAATGAGTTCAGTTGTGGCTAAGTTGAGTCTAAGATGTCTGCTAGACATCTCTTTCAGGGTGTCTAATAGGCAGTTGGAGATGTGAGTATGGAGCTTAGGAGAGAGGTTGGATCTGAGAGTCATCAGCATAGAGGTGGTAATTGAATCCATAGCAGCTGATGAGGTCCCCAAGTGAAAGATCATAGGGGGGGAAGACAGGGGGCTCAGGACAGAGCCCCAGGGGGCACTTACCTTCAGTGGGTATGTCCCAGATGAAGATCCAGCAAAAGAGATTGAGGAAAGATGTATATATAGGAGGATATAGGAGGAGAACCAGGATAAAATAACCTCATGAAAACCTAGACATAAGAGATTATCCAGGGGAAGAGGGTGATTGACAGTGTCAAAGGCTACAGAGATGTCAAGAAGGACAAGGATTAACACAATGCCACTGGATTTGGCAATTAAGAGATCTTTAGTAACTTAAAGAGAGCAATTTCAGTTGGATGATAAGCTTGGAAGCCTGACTGCAAAGAGAGGAAGAAGAAAGGAAGGGGGGCATCAGTTGTGGATGGCCTTGTTATGGAATTTAGCCATAAAATGGAGGAGAGATCTAGGACTCCAGCTAACAGGGCTGGATGGATCAGG
Source organism: Trichosurus vulpecula (assembly GCF_011100635.1). NCBI lineage: Eukaryota > Metazoa > Chordata > Mammalia > Diprotodontia > Phalangeridae > Trichosurus > Trichosurus vulpecula. The sequence goes on from NC_050582.1 coordinate 21,707,395, forward strand.
TGACTCTTAGGTGGTAGGTAAGCAGCCAGTAGACAGGGAAAGGCTGAAGATAAAAGGGAGGGCAGAGATGATAGAGGGGACAATCTGAAGAAGAAGATGGAATGGAATGAGATTACTTATGCAGGGAAAGAGGTTTGTCTTGGCAAGAAGAGGGCTATAGCTTCATGTGAGATAGGGGTGAAGGTGGAGATAATGGCAGAAGGCATTTGGGTGATAGCAGATGAAGAGGAGGGGAAAAGAGAGAGCTCTCAGCAAATGGCCTTCATTTTTTCAGTGAAATGAGGCAAGATTCTCAGTTGAGTGGGTGGGTGGAGGTGAAACCATAGGAAGTTTGAGAAGGGATGACATATTTGGAAAAGCTGCTGTGCTGAGTGGGATCGTGAGCCAATTGGGGGTGTGTAAAAGGATTGCCTTATCACAGTGAGGATCCAGTTGAGGTCGTGTAACATAAATTTGTAGTGGACTCAGGCCTAATGGGGATCTTTTTATGCTTAAAGGAGACTTGGGCAGCAGGGAAGGGGCCAGAAGAGGAGAGATTGAAGATGAGAGGGGGTTAAGGTTAGGCTGATCACGGGCCAGTCTGCTCAGAAGATCAGAGGGGATTATAAGGTAAGTGTAAAAGGGTTAGCCTCGGCAAGGAGAAAGATAATCTTATTATGACAGACAGGAGCAAAGGAGGAAGGAATGAGGATTATGTCATATAGAGAAGAGGAAAAGAGGGAGCTCATGGAGAATGGCCTTAATTTTCTCAGTTAAGTATAGATGAAGTTCTTCACCTGAGCAGTTGGGGGAGGAGACGGTGTGGGAGGCTTGAGGAGAGAAGAGGAGGTTTTCGACAGCCTCATGGGGGAGTGGGACGAGAAATCAATTAGGATAAAAGGAGTAACAGTATTGTCTTGCTGTGGTAAAGGCCTAGTTAAAATTAGTGAACAGAATTTTGTTGTAGTAGCCCAGTTACATGATTTCCTCCAGCTCCACACAGCAATGAGTGGGAGAAGCAATGGAAACAGATGGTGTGAAAGCAAGAAATTCAGTATCCAGTAATAACATGTCTCCTAATTAATGTGGAAACAATGGAGAGATATGAGCTAGAAGAGAATATGGTCAAGTAGATTTGAAACTCTTCAAATCACTGGACTCCGAGCTATCGTTAACGATTTTGTTCAGCTTGGAAGGAGGTGTCTCACCTTCTTCACCTCACTTCTGTCTCATAGAATCCTTTATTTTCTTTCAAGACACTTCCTTTTCCATGAAACCTTTCCTGCTTCTCCCTGCCCATACCCTGTTAATGACCTCCCTCTCTAAACTCCTTGTATTTGTTTTATATTTGTTCCACATAGCCAATGAATGAATGAATAAGTATTTCTTCAGTGGCTGCTATGTGTCAGGGACTGTGCAAATCAGTAGGTGGCACTTCACCAGTAATTTCAGGGAATGCCCTCATCACTCCCTTGTCCAGGTCTTAGAGTTGTCTAAAGTTCATGACTTGCTTAAAATCACACCATCTCCTGGGACACTGTGTAGGAGATGGGGTTTGAACTCAGTTCTTCCTGCTTCCAAGGCCAATTCTACTCCATGCTAGGGATACAAAGCTAAAACATATACAGACCCTTCCCTCGGATTGCTTGTAATCTAACAGAGAGATATCACATATAGGGAAGTGGTGGCCAAGAAAAGAAATTTTTCTTTGTGGAGTTACAGAAGTGGTGAATGCAGACAGAGTAGTCAAATGTCATGCTTTTTCCTGAAGCAATGGCAGCATTGACTTACATTTAATTACTATTCCCAGGGCAAGAAGTAGAAGGGGGTGGAAGGTATGGAGTGTGTAGGAGGGATGGCAACAAGGCTGGTATGAAGCAGGTTGGGTCTATAGCCAGCTAGCTAGAATGAGCTGGCACAATTAGGATTTTTCAGCACTAAAGCTAAGAGTCTCATTTATCAATTAGTGCCTAGCTCACAGCTTTGTTGAGGATAAAATGAGATAATATTTGGAAAGCACTTTCCAAACCTTAAAGTGCTATAGAAATGCTAGCTGGTGTTATTGTTGCTATTAAATGTGAAACCTACTGGGTACTGGGCACCAGGAGCAGCTACATGTGAAGTAGTTCCACCATTCTCCCCACCTCAACCTATTTACTTTTCAAATTCCAGTACAAATGCCACTTTCTTCAAGAAGCCTTCCCTGATCTCCCTTCTCTCCCCCTTGTGGGAATAATTGTCAATGCTCTAACAAACCAGAACCAGAAATTTTGGGGACCAAGGAAGACTTATTGAGCTTGCCAGCAACAGAGCCCTACCCACAAGGTTAGAGACTCTCCTGAGGAACAAAAGGACAAAGCTTATATAGGTTTCATTTAGGCAGGTGTAACTCCAATCATGGCAGCACATCCAAGGACCCCTGCTGTGATCAGTTTCAGGGGTCCAGTCACACAGTACAACGAACTCTATTTATTCAGCAATAAACCAAAGCATTGTTCGATAAAGCGTAGCCTAACATTCATGGCAACATCCTTAAGCAAAGCATATCATTTATCTCATTCATACCTAGGTTACAGAATATCACACTCCACTGTATATATATCAGAACATCATACTGTACAATATATCATTGTATCCCCAAATCAGGTGGAGGGTCCCAGGCTAAGGTCTTCCTTAGTATAACACATCCGTAAGAGGTAACAGAAAATACCACACCATCCACCCCTAGGTCACAGTAAGAACAATCTCCTTAATCATTATCAAGCATCCAAGTCCTCTTTCATCTTGACCCAAGGTTGACCTCCAGGTCCCATGGCTCCTCCTCTGTAGGCTGACCACTCCCGACTCACCTGCATTCACACGCAGGCAGATCTCTGCTCCTGTACCAGGCCCCAGTTCACGGAGACTGATCTATTCTAAGCTCTTTCCCGACAGCAGGCTCCAGGCTCCTGCCCACAGCTTCTGTTTCTGGGAGAATGAAGGGTAACAGGGCAGCAACACACACCACCAACACCACAATCTCAATTCACCTCCAAAGTCCAGAGGCTCTGTGTTAACAACTCAGTTCACTTTAATAGCTCTCAAAAGGGGTTTAAGCTAAGCCTCCTTCCCGTGGCCAGGTCTCTGCCCTACAGCTCCACTTGCCTTCAAAGTTCAGAGGCTCTTTCAACAAATCTTTGTCATCAAAGGTTTTCTCGTTCTTAGACATCTCCTCTGTTTTCCCAGAGGTTCTCTTCTGGGCCCTCGGAAGTTCTCTTCCCAGGTCTTTTATATTTCTTTTCAGTTCAACGCTGGCAGCTCTCTCGATACCAGTCCTCTCTCAGTCTTCTTCTCAATGCTGGCAGCTCTCTTGATGTGTTCTCTTCAACACCTTCCCTATGTCTACTTCTCTCACACTCTGGGCTCTCCTTATATACAGTTCCAGCTGGCATCTGATTGGCTAGAACTCAAGTCTCTGATTGGCTGAATTCATGTGCATCTGATTAACTAGAACTCAATGCACATACAAGTCTCTCATTGGCTAAAACTCGACACACTTTCAATCCAGCAAAAAATCCCACTTTGTTTACCATTACAACAGGAGGTGAATTGGGTATCGGATATATCTGGATTGGATAGCGATTGTTGCTGAGGGCTTACAGGGTAGGAATAGGTAATCTGGTATCCCTTGATTAGACAGGACATGTTGTTGGGGCTAATAACAGGAATGGCTCTGCTTCCAGTTAGTTACCACTTATGACCCCGCCCTAATAGATAGGACGGAAGGTTGCAGAAAGAAAGGTTTGGTACTATAATGCAAACAGAGTTTGGGGCAAGATAGAGGAACTGCAGACCAAATGGAGTTACTATACTTTTCTAGGTTTCCCACACCCTCCAAGCTGGAAACGATTTCTCCATTCTCAGAACTGCCATGGTGTTTTGTAATCCTCATTTGCTCTCATATTCTAATTCAGATTAGAATTATCTGCGCACACATCTCATCTCATCTCCCATACTAGACTGTAAGCTCCTTGAGGGCACGGACCACGTCTTTTTTATATTTTTGTATCACCCAGAGCCCAGAAGAGTGTTCTGTACATAGTGGGACAAGAGCAAGCACTAGACTAAGTATGTCAACGCAAAAACTCTGATGAACAGTTAGGAGACAAATGTTTGGGACACGGGGTCACTGAGTAGTGAGTATTTTATTCTAGAAATTTCTTACTGATGGGCAACTTTGTGGGTAGACAGACAGAAAGACGAGAGGAAAGAGAGCTTTTTTAATGTTGATTTTGGTAGCCCTATTCATGCATAAGTGTGGATGAGGAACATCTGTGAATTTTCACTGACTTATATAGCGTGTCGTCAGGGGGTGTTAGAACTAAACCAGAAGTTGAGTAGGTAGAGATTTTTCTCAACATTTTGTATTTGATGAATACATGTTATTTTGGTTTTATTTAAATAAGAGTTTGAAGTAACAGTATTAGAGATAATAAAAAATGCCTATAATTATGGAAAACCTGGTTTTAACAATGTGAATCTTAATATAGTATATTTTCCCCTCTTGAATCCTGGGATCTTTGAATCATAGATTTAGAGCAAGAAGGGACAGAGGTCATCTAGTCTAACTTCATTTCGCATGAATGAAAAAAAGTATTTATGAAGCACCAGGAATACAAATCCAACTGCAAAGACAAACCCTGCCCTCACTGGAGCTCACATTCTAGTGAGAGAAACAATTCACATCGAGGAGGAGCAATTTGATCATCAAGTTCCAGAAATGGTGAGTGAGGCCATAGGGAGTAGGCACGTCCCATTCAGGAGCAATACCAAAGTTGATTTGTTTGTAGTTAGTGGTTCTGAAACTGGGGGGAGGGCCAGGAAAGGAAAGTTTTATGTTGACATTGAGGAAGTGGTATGAGAGCAGAGAGTGAAGTGAAACATGGATGGGGCCTCCCTGTAATAGTGTTATGTGAGCAGCAGTTGTCATCAGGAGAGTAGGGCCCTAGGGAAGAAGGGTTCTTTTTTTTAAACAGATGAAGGAAACCTAGACAGAAGAGACTTACCCAAGGTCACACAGTAATACACAGCAAATAGTAGAGGAGATTATTGAATCTGGGTACAAACTGCTACTTTTACAAATCAGAGTTTTTAACAAAAATGAATCTAGCACTTCTTTTAGGGGTATTACCCCAGCTTGCAATTAGCATGGGTGGGTTGGCTCCCCAGAGAATGGCTGCTGCCTTGGGTTTTAGGCTGCCTTCTAGGTGACTGCTCCTTAAACTGTAGCTCAGGAGCCCCTCACAAGTGTGCTTACCTTTAGTAGTCAGCCAGTGAACACAGCTCAAATCAAAGGGCATAGTAAGAACAGTAGCTACAAAACATCACCCCCTAAACCTGAGGTATACTTTTCCATAGTTACACTTGGAAGAGTGGGCATGTATTTAAGACTACATTGGTGGTAAGGCACACGTGTAGGGAACACATGTGGCCAAGGTAGCTCACAAGTCTAGCACTGCAGGGTTCCTATGTTCTTCCTATGGAGTCCTTAGGAAGCCTCTCTGCTGGGGCACACCATTCAATTGGGCTCCCCCGGTCTCCTCCTGTCTGCAGCTCTACTCTGAATTGCCGGTGCTGGCTCTCCCATGAGTACATAATTGTTCAGTTGCTACACATTGCTTGTCCCCTTGAGCAACTGCCTCTCTGTATCTGTGTCTCCCTCCTCAGTTGTGCCTCATACTTCTGGCACTCTCTTGGACTGATTCCTCCTTCTGGGTGAGTGGCATGGCTGATGGGGAAAGGAGGAATCCTTCCCTTCCCCCCCTCCCCATGTGCTAAAGAGCTGGATTCTTCCTTAACTGTTGATGCCTATCTCAACTCTCCCAAACTAATGAACTCCTGATCTTCTTGCCTGTCCAGTTGTCTTCAGGACTTAGCTATTTAAAGTCCCCAGAGCCTGTGGCCAATTGTAGAAATAGGTAGATAGAGCATTTATTTTGTACCTGCTATGTGCACCTTAGGGATACAAATACAAGCAACAAAGACAATTCCTGCCCTTAGGGAGCTTACGTTCTATGGGGGAAGGGGTGCTGAAAATTTGTGGGGGGGAGGAAGGGTGGAGGTTTCCCCTATAAGCAGGTGAAGAGTAGTTGGTGGAAACCAGAGAGAGGTGCAAATGAGATATTTTTTACCTCTCTTGGTCAAATTCTCTTTCATTGGGCAGAGAAAGACAACCACACTTTGTAAAAAGATCTCTAGGTGTTAAAGTTTCATTAACACAGTACTACCTCATCACTGGTGATCACATCCTGTGACTACACTGAACTGGGGGATGGAAAACAAATGTCCTTTTCCCCTTTAATGAACGTGGGACTAACAAATGAAAAAAATCCAAGAATGCTGTTTTGAAAGCTTTAAAGGACAGTGGAACTCTAAACCAAAGAAAGGACATGGGAGAAAAACTGTTGGCCAATAGCTTCAGCCACTGCCTCGTGCAAAGGCCAAAAGATTGACATTGAGGTTTGCTCCAAGAATAATACTCTTTATTGTGAAGAACCATGGCGCACTAAATGTTAAGTTGGTAAGAAAGAAAGGTTCCTGGGCACTTAGGCCTCCAGATCCCTCACCCAGGCCTTGAGATTCCTCACCTTTGCTTCACTCATCTCTTCATTTACTACCTTGTGTTCTTCTTCTTTTTCATCCCTAGGCCTTGGAGGGAAGCACACAGGTTTGTACCTCAGAGGATAGGGCTTCTGTCTGCTGGAAGTGCAGGCAAGCAAACTGCAGCTGAGAGTGGGGGCTGGGGAATGTGGTAGAATGGGGTTGGGGGGAGGAGTTTCATGGCAAATCCTTTGGAGATACACTTGGTCTATGGCAAGGTAATGTTAGCCCTGGTTTGCCAAGCGGCTTTCTCCTTGGAGTCATGGAGATAAAATTTATATGGTTGAATACTAGTACCTGGAATGGGCTCAGCTAAGGAATTCTGTGTTTCATTTGGAAATGGATTGTGTTATTCTCAGGGACTTGAGCCAAATGAAATAATGGATTAGTTCAGGTTTGGTTTGGGGGACATTTTGATGTTTGAGTTTGGTTCAGTAATTTTATAAAATACAAGGTTTAATTCAGATTCAAACTAATTGACTAGGCGAGTGCTTAAAACATACACGTAGTACTGTTCATTGCTCAGTAAAGTATAATTGGTGGTGTGGTTTTATTAGGGGTACAACGATTCAGTTCAACAAACATTAATAAAACCCTTGCTCTTTGTGTGTTGTGTTTATAGTACGGCACAGAAACAGTGTCCCTGGCCTTAATGAGCTTCCATTCCATTGAGGGACACAAATAATAGAGTGAGGAGGGAAGCCCCCTGACTGAGCCTTGAAGGCAGCTAAGGATTCCAAAAGTGGACAGGAGGTATGATGACATCTTTGGCCAGGGACATGGCCTGTATTAGAGGGACAGTCACTGGAGAGGTCCTTGGCTTTCCATTCTCCACCCAGATTATTTCAATTCATTCTAGAGGCCCAGGAAAGAAATCAATATTTAATTTGTATTCATTTTGTTTAATAGTTTAGCTGTCTAGAACCTCATTTGATGGCAAGATCCTATATGATGGCAAGATACCATATGATGGCAAGATTCTATACGATGGCAAGAGCCTATACGATGGCAAGAGCCTATATGATGGCAAGATTCTATACGATGGCAAGAGCCTATACGATGGCAAGAGCCTATACGATGGCAAGATACCATATGATGGCAAGATCATACATGCCACCTGAAAAGCCAAAGTTGCTGAGCTGAGAGAGAATCTGAAGGAAGCTCCCTTAGAAAGAGTTGCCATTCCAGGCCTCCCCTGGAAAAGAGAGAGGACTCCACTCAAGTGAGAAAGAGAGAACAATGGGGCTGTTTTAGGGGGCCCAGGAAGGAGAGGCCACACACAAGAAAGAGCCATGCCAAGCAGAGGCTGGCTTCCCGAGAAATACAAAAGCCTACGAATAGCTGGATGAGTCATTGGCGCTCTGGGTATCTTAGTGGCCTGTCAGTGGAAGCTGAGTTAGAGAGACAACCAGAGTAGCTGGTTAAGACACTGCTGTGAGGGAAACTTTGGTTTTTTTGGCTTTTTTATTCTTGTTCTTTGCTCTACCTGCTTTACCTCTATTTTTTAAAAAGTGAATTAAGAAGCCTGCATTTTTTTAAAAAGCTTTATTTTCTTTTGCATGGTGGGGAGCGTGACCACTCCCCAGGGTTCTGTTTTCTAGGCCTGAAGCTGTCCATACCAGGGGTACCTCTGGGTGGATCAGCAGCCCTTAGAACTAAAGGGCTTGAAGCACCCCCTCCAACTATATGCCACTGGGAACCAAAGGTTATCTGCTAGTCCTCCTCCTCCTCTACAACCCTCTAAGACCTCAGTTCTAATCCACCTCAAACACTTATTACCCATGTGACCTCCCTTAGCCTCACTTTCCATGTCAGAGAAATGAGGATAATCGAATCTCCTTCCCAGGGTTTGAGGTGATGTACGTAAAGGGCCTAGCAAACTTTGCAGGGCTATAGAAATGGTAGCCATTGTGATTGTTGGTATTATCATACACCTGGCTTCCACTCACAACGTTCCTCCTTTCTTCTTTCAAATGCTTAGTGATGCCTTTTGGGTTTTTTTATGGGACAGTTGTTTTCTGATGGCTCCCCAAGCAAATCCTCCCTTTTCCGCCCATAGTTAAGCAAATAAACCCAAACCCTTCAATAGCAGCAAATACATACATATACATACGTGTGTAGATATTTTTCACATATGTATAGTTTGAAAAGCACTTTGCAAACCTCCTCGGATTATGTATGAACTGAAGTGTTAGCCTTTCACAGATGAAAAACCAGAGGGTCAGAGAGGTTAAGGGACTCGTCCCTGATTGCGCAGCCATTCCATGTGTCAGTGGTTGAGTCAGAAGCCCGCTCTTGTTGACCTTTTGTCCAGCCCCCTTCTAAATAGGGAGGTAAAGAAAAAGAGTGAAGGGTATAAAACAAAAAAAAATAATAAAAATAAAAAAAAATTTAAAAAGAGTGAAAGGAAATGAAAGTCTTACTCAAACATCTTAGAGATGGGTCAAGTTTCACATGGGGAAGCACAGGGCATTACTTATAGTTAACTATCAAATGAAACCAAATGCTCTTCTTAAGTACCATGCTAACTGCCTTAAACATCATCTGTCCTTTCCAGCCATGTGATATTAAAATGCTAATTGTGTCACATGAATTCATTGGTATGCATTTCTAAAGCCTTAAAAAGCAACCGATAATTGAAATAGTGATCTCCAGTAACAAATGCTAATTCTTTTAATTGATTGAAGGTAATTCATGAAAACTGTGGTGCATTAACCTAGCCATGTAGAAATGATGACATCATGAGGCCAGGTCCTGCCAGAAACAATTATGAAACCAGAATAACAATTGAATGATTTCATTCTTATGATCTCACTTCACATTTGATACTTCCGATTCCTCTGTACTCACTCTCCAGGTGTATAGGACATGAATGTGGGAGAAGCGCTTTGAAAGAGAATCTGATACCAGAAAGCTCTCATTCTGGCTGAGGCTGAGGCTAGAGGCTTGAGGTGTGCCCTCAAATTCCACCGCAGACTAGAGGCTTCTGCCTGCTCAGCCTCGGGGAGGCCAGCCCTAGTTGGAGGGCTCTGCAAGATGACAGCTGCCTCCTAACAAAATCACAAAGGGGAATTTGGGTACTAATATTCTTCTGGAGAAAAAAAGAGGAGGGGGTGGCTACTCACTGAACTCTGAGCATGGGTAAATAGTGCCTGCCCCTTCTTCCTCTATAATCCTCCAATCCCATAGGAATATTCTGGATAGGGCAGTGGAAAAATTGCTAGGTCTAGAATCAGAGGCCTTGGGTTCAAATTCTGTCTTTGGCATTTACTATTTGACCTTACGTGAGACCTTTAGCCTTTTGGGGGCCTCATCTTCCCCATCGAAAGATGAGGGGGCTAGACTTGGTGATCTCTAATGTCCCTGCCATCTCTAAGTCTGTGATCTTATAATGCCCACTCCTTTCTTGGCAGCCGCTTCAATCTTTTGGCCCTGCCCTCCCTGTCCTGCCCTACTCAGGATTTAATCTCAGCTGCTGCTGCTAGGTTGCCACTACAGGGAGCTGAGGGTTCCTTGAGGTCCTTCAGAAGCTTTTCCCCAGTGTTTTTCTGGCAGCCTGCCCAGAAGAAGGCCCCCAGGCCACCCCCAGGTGAGCCAGCGGGTAAAACAAAGCAGGAGCCCTACCTTGGATTTGGCGTTTCACTGTTGGCAAGGGAGCTGGGTGCCGGGAGCCAGGCTACAGGGCAACAGTGATTGTAACATCTGAAATGACTGCTTGGACAGAAACCTGGGACTCATCCTACTGGAAGGTTTTCCCTTTCAGGACATGGCCATTGTCCCTTCCTTTTTTTTAATTTTCATGCATTGGCTTGGAACAGCAAACAACACCCAAAAAAGAAGGCGAAAACAAGCTCTTGTGCCACCACCATCATGTGATAGGCAGAGAAAACAGTCCGCCTGGTTATTTTGGCAAAAGACAACTGGCCATGTTCTCTTGGAAAGAAATGGACGCAATCAAAATACACATAAATGACACAGTCTATATATGGCTAGGCCAACACACCCAATCCACTCTGTGGTTGCTGGTTCCAGTAAGGCAAGGCTCAGAGAAAGCTATTGTGGGTCTGAAACGTGAGAAAGACAGGGCAGGCCACAACCCCCTAAATACTCCTTTCCTGCAAGGGAAATTGAGGCTTTGCAGGAGAAGGGTGCCTCTTTGTCTGATTAATGCCATCCAAATTCTTCCTACAGTATCAACTCCCATTAGACCCCACTTGGAAACTCTTGCCTTGTTTTGTGGAATAAAAGCTCGAGTATTTTCCCGAAGCCCAGGAGCCATAAGGACGTGGCTCATATTCAGGAAGGCAGCACCTTGCTTTGAAAGTGCTTAGCCGAGTTCCTGGCCCACTGCCATGCAGACAATGGAGACGTGGGTAGGAGGCAGAGGAAAAGGCTGCTATGGCTGAGCCCAGACACTTTAACATCTGTGGCTCTGGATTGCCCACATGAGAGAACTTGGGGCATGTCACATGTGCTAATTCCTGCCAAGGTGCAGTAGCAGAGGAAGGTGAGTTCTGCTGGGGGTACAACTGGAACTTAAATAGATAATGTCAACACAGAACTCACTGACTTCTTAGGATGCAGGAGGCTGGATTGAAAAGCAGTTCCTTCATCTGTAGAGGCAAAAGGAACAGAGAGAAATTGGCTTTCAACTGGGGCTGCCTCTGACTGGTTGGTGCTGCTCTCTCTCTCTGACTGGCCAGCTTTGCTTTTTATTAAGAACAAAATCTGCAGAGTAGCTGTTTGACTTTACTTCCACTTGGTACTGAAAACGACAGAGGAATGGTCAGTTTCACTACTGGTCCATCTGAGATGCCTGTTATTGTATGAATTCATTATATTAAATTATCTTCCTTTCCCCTCGAATCACCCCCATTCACTGAACTTTTAAGACAACAGAGAAGATTACATGACTCTTTGCATCAGGTAGGTTATCAGAGATGATTGAAAATAATCAACAGCCCTCTGAAAAGGAGGGCTGGAGGTGAGGTAGAGACTCAAGATAAATACCACTACACATTTGCAAGTGGTTTTATTGGCTGGGATGAAGCGTTTCTGTTGATGCTATAATTCACTCTGCCAGCTGTCTCCAAATTGCAGAATGGGAGGATTAATAAAGGGCATTATTGAGTGCTTTTTCTAGCAAAATAAACATAAGCTCCTAGAAATCACCCAATGTTTGTATACCTTTGAGCAATACTGTCTAGTTTCTGTTAAAATTTCCCCATCGCACGTGATGAAAACGAGTATAAGGAAACTCTGTGCTGATACCCGGGGTCACCAAATACAAGGCTGGCTGTTGTATTTATCTACTAACATTTATGTTTGACTATATTACCAGAGGTGTGCTCTGCGTGCGTGCGTGTGTGTGTGTGTGTGTTTGTGTGTTTGTGCATGTGTGTGTGTGTGTGCGCGCGCACGCGTGCGCATGTGCGCACATGCATATATGTGTGCTTGTTTCCTGGAATTTTCCACCCATGGGACTCTTAGAATGTTGTTCCCTCATAGCTGTGTGTGACAAATCTGCTCTACAAAAGATGGACCGAGTCCTGCTCAAGGATCTGCCTACTTGATTTCTCCCCCTAGTGGCTATGAAAGGAAGTCCAGGCATGAGGGACATGGAATAAGATGAGGCCAAGTGCCTACCTACCTGAAGTAGGTAGAGGCTTAAATGGTGTTCCCCCTTCAAAGGGTGTTCGTTCAATTCACGAAATGATGCTTAGGTGCCTACTATGTACAATGATGGACATTGGGAACCACAGATTTTCTGGAAAATATGATCCACACTTTGGGCCTCAGTTTTATCATCTATAAAATGGGTGAGATGAACCTTATGGCTTCTTCCACCTCTGAATCTCTGAGCCTAAAAGAAAGCATTTGGGCCTTAGAGTCAGTAGACTCCTGGATTCTTCTCTTGCATCACCAACTGCCTATTGGACATTTTGAATCGGATGTCCTATAGGCATCTCAAATGCAATGTGTCCACAGCAGAACTCATTATCTGCCCTTGAAATGTACCTTTCTACAATCCTTCTAGTCTCCTAGGTTCCATACCTCAAGGCCATCCTTAACTCATCACTCTTCTTCACCTCCAGATCCCATCAGTTGCCAAGTCTTGTGGATTATACTTTCATCTCTCACATCCATCCCTTTCTCTCTATACACATGACCACCACACTAGTTCAGGCTCTCATCCCCTCATCATGCCTGATATCCCATTCATCCTTCACACAGCTGCCAAAGTGACTTTCCTAAAGTACAGGTCTGACTGTGTGACTCCCCTATTCAATAAACTCCATGGCTCCCTATTGCCTCTAGGACCAAATAAAAACTCTTTGGTTTGGAATTTCCAGTCCTCCACAGCCTGAACTCAACCTTTCTTTGCAGTCACATTGGATATTACTGCCCTTCACACATTCCACAGTCCATCCAAACAGACCTTTTTGTTGTTCCTTACAGGTGATATTTTATCTCTTATGCCTTCTCTCCTTCATTGTCTCTGCCACATCATCAGAGTATGTGTTTATTCCTTGTTGGTTGTTTGGTCATTATTATTATAGATATGTCTTGTAATTTTTTTAGTGAAATCCACAGCACCTTGAGAGAGATTAGTCACA